>NC_133798.1:3567149-4767149 GCF_043250625.1 Sebastes fasciatus
TTTTTAGTATTTTCATTATTAGTGGATACTGGCCTAATTCTTCCCTGCATGCCTTATTTGTAGTTTTCTTCTGGACATGTAGGAGAATCTTACAGAACTCTGCATGCAGGGTCTCAGTGGGGTGTTTATCCCATTAAGTGGACCCCACACCTCGCTGCCATGGCGTGCAATTGGTCCAATAACACGCTCAATAAGTTTTAGCCAAATTCTAATTGGTATTTCGGTTTGGATATATTTTTTTAATGGTTTAGAAAGCCCTGCGTGCTTTCTCTCTCAGCTCATGAACTGCCTCATTAAAATGTCCTGTTGAACTCATTTTTAAACCGAGGTAATTATAGTGTGTGCAGTACTCTACATGTTTTGTACAATTTGAGAACTTTGGTAAAACATCCTGAGATCTGGATCTTTTTTGGAAAATCATTATTTTGGTCTTTTTGGGGTTTACTGTCAGGGCCCAGGTCTGACAGTACTGCTCTAGCAGGTCCAGGTCTGACAGTACTGCTCTAGCAGGTCCAGGCTCTGCTGTAGGCCGTCTGCTGTGGGGGACAACAGGACCAGGTCATCTGCAAACATTTCACTTCCTGATTGTGGAGACTTACACCACGGATAGGGGACTTTTCTATTAGAGTAGCCAATTCACTGATGTAAATATTGAAATATTGAAGAGGCAGGGCAGATTACAGCCCTGACGAACACCCCGCCTTGTTTAAAGAAGTCAGTTGTTTTTTTTTTAGCAATTTTGATGCTGCACATGTTGCCAGTATACATTGATTTAATAATATCATATGCTTTACCCCCTACACCACTTTCAATAACTTTGTAGAACAGTCCCGTATGCCAAATAGAATCAAAAGCTTTTTGGAAGTCAATGAAACAGGCATGGATTTTGGTTTTATTTTGGTTTATATGTTTATCAATCAGGGTGTGTAGGGTGTAAATATGATCAGTTTTGCGATGTTTTGGTATAAATCCAATTTGGCTTCTACTCAAGACATTGTGCTTGGTAAGGAAGTTCAAAAGTCTGGCATTTATGATACTACAGAAAACCTTCCCCAGATTACTGTTCACACAGATGCCTCGGTAATTGTTCGGGTCAAATTTGTCTCCGTTTTTGTAGATTGGGGTTATGAGTCCTTGATTCCAGATGTCAGGAAAATAACCTACACTCATGCCAAATTTAAATAGTTTTAAAATAGCCAATTGGTATTTCTTGTTTATGGGTTTAAGCATTTGGTTCAAGATGCCATCAGGCTCACATGCTTTTTTAGGTTTAAGGGCCTGTAGTTTCTCAAGGAGCTCTTGCTCAGTAATTGAGGAGTCTAATGGATTTTGGTTGTCTTTTATAGCTAGTTCCAATTTAAGTCAACTTCTCATGAATTTGTGATTGCTCTGTGTTTGCATTCATTTCAACGGTATGGTATAGTGTTTTAAAATGAGTTGTCCATATGTCACCGTTTTGTATAGCCAATTCCTCATGTTGGGATTTATTACCTTTCTCTCCCTCTCTTTCTCTCTCTCTCTCTCTCTCTCTCTCTCTCTGTCTTTCTCTTTCTTTGTTTCTTTCTTTCTCTCTGTCTCTCTCTCTCTCTGTCTTTCTCTCTCTCTCTATCTGTCTTTCTCTGTCTCTCTCTCTCTCTATCTCTCTCTCTCTCTGTCTGTCTTTCTCTCTCTCTCTCTCTCTCTCTCTCTGTCTCTGTCTTTCTCTCTCCCTGTCTTTCTCTCTCTGTCTCTGTCTTTCTCTCTCTGTCTTTATTTAAACATAGCATATTAATTATTGTACATTTTAAATAAACCCGAGTAAACAACATAATTATCATTTGTCATGTGAGGCCAGACCTTAAAGCTTCAGTAGGCATATTTTTGGCAAAAATTCCGTAATAACCTTTCAGCATATTGCAATTCAAGTGTTCTGAGACGAAACTAGACTTCTGGACCTCCTCATGGCTCTGTTTTCAGGCTTTAAAAAAATCTAGCCTTGTAATTTTGCTGTCAAATTGCTCCAGATTAATGCATTTAACTTTATTATGTCCAAAATTTCTTTCGGGGGAGCACTACACCACAGTCTCTCAAAATCCAGAGTAGAGGGGCGCCCTGGTAGCTCACTTCGTAGAGCGGGCATCCCATGGACCAAAGTTGAATCCTTACCGCAGCAGACCGAGGTTTGAATCTGACTCGCGGCCCCTTGCTGCATGTCATCCCCTCTCTCTCTTCCTTTCTCAACTGTCCCTGTCTCTCTCAAATAAAAAGGCAAAAAAGCCTACAAAATAATCATAAAAAAAAGAAAAAATCCCCATCCAAAGCTGGCGCCCCCACTTCAAACTTCAAACTTCAAATTTTTTTCCCCCAGAAAATTAGGTATTAGGTTACTGAGGTGGTAACTTTTCAATCACTATGAACTATGTCGGACAGATCCTGATGTTAGGACATCTTTTGTGATCAAGTTAGTTACTAGGTCACAGTCTTAAAAAACAAATTCATTAAATTTGCTGAGTGAAGTAGCCCTTTCCTCTTGAAGACTTCTCCTGTTTTATTTCATGAAGATGTATTTGATATGACAATGAGCGGGGCTCATTAATTTAGTAGAGGAGGTCCATGTCTGCTCATTATGAGAATGCTGAGCCATTCTACAGATAAATGTTTCATTGTAAAGATAACTTGCATGTAGGTCTGCTTATATAACAAGCCACACTTTAAAGCGGCTCTAATGAATATTTGTATGATAACAGTGGATCAAATGAGTGCGTTTAATGTGAAAGGGATCGCTCATAGGGACAAACCCCACAGAGAAGTCAGCTCTGTGGAGCCGTTAAGTGTCTCTTCACTCCGTGTTTTGGTTGTTCGGCAACGCAACTTCACTGTTTTGATTTACTCTTTTGGCTCTCATCAGCGTCATTATCAGCCACAGGCAGCTGTTTTCCAGTGAAAAAGTTCTAAAATCCCGTTGAACACTACAGCACCAAATGGCAGATGGACACAGTTAGCAACGTCTAAAGAGACCGATATTTCCCTCAGGAGTTGGTGGAGACCAAAAAAGAGCTAAACAGAAGTGAATATTGGACTTACAAACATGACTCCATATGAATGCTAATGTTGCTCTGTATCTGCTGAATGTGTTGCTAACACATTTGCTGTAACAACTGATGATTTGCCAATACTGTGTTGACAGCTACCCCAAGTCAAAATCAATTAATGCAGGTTTAAAGGTCCCATAATTTAAAAGTGAGTTTTTCATGTCTTTTATATCATAAAACAGGTTTAAGTGATATATAAATACTGTTAAACTATCAAAACGCTTAATATATGGAGAAATACACACAGCCCGTATTCAGAAATTGTGCGTTTGAAACAAGCCGTTAGGATTTCTGTCCATTTGTGATGTCACAAATATACAATATTTAGACCATTACATGGTTTTAAACGTAAACATTCTAAATGTGTCCCAGTTTATATCCTGTTGCAGTGTATGTAAATAACATCAGCTGACAGGAAGTAAACATGGACCCAAACTGTTGCCTAGAAACGCAATTCCGTTGCAATTCCGTTGAAATGCACTAAAACGGAGCGTTTCAGACAGAGGGTAAATACAGGTATATTCAGGCAGACAGGATGAGGAAAATAAAGTTTTTTTTTTAACATTACAGTATGTAAACATGTTCTAGTAGAAACACAAAATACAAGTATGAACCTGAAAATGAGAACGATATGGGACCTTTAAAGAACAGTGTGGACCAGAAAATTAAAAAATCTATTGTGAAAAACTGTTACAATCCTAAGCATTCCACTTATATCTGGCTGAAACACAAATATAACTTACTATTATGAGTAACTGTATACGGCACAGTAGAAGAACTTACTACAGTAATAACAATGATCTTTCTTACCTCCTCCGCTGAAAGCCAGCCAGTGTTTCTCTAAGTGTACAACCTCCTGAGTGACTGGTGTACTAAATGGTATGCTATTCTGTCTTTTAGAGGTTATTGCAGGCTGAATCTTGGTATCTGGTATCATATGAAACTAGAAAAACCTAAGGAATCAACTGATATCAACCATGTCATACTTGCTTGTTCGGAAGATTGCTTATTTACGCTACGCTAAGTAACGCTAAATTTTGGCGAGGAAAAACTGGCATGGCGATTTTCAAAGGGGTCCCTTGACCTCCTATTCCCACTTTATGATAATCACATGCAGTTTTGGGCAAAAGCCATGCAATTTTTTTAATGCCGTATAAATGTGTTATCGTCTCCTGTTCTAAAATGATGTGTTTGAATATTTCTGCATACTGAAGTCCCTAAACAGTCTTGAATTACATAAATTGGGTATCACTGTAAAGCTGAGACTCTTGTGGATCCAATGAGCCCAACTGTATTCATGTGTGATGATCTAAGTCCCCATAGGAGACATTTCATTGTAGTGAGGCCATTTTTTTAAAAAATTTGACCTCACTGTATAAAATGACCTGTGGAGACCTCTAGGATAATCACAGCCTCATGAAACTTTACAGCCACAAACTAGAGACCTAGAGCATTCAAAAGATGGATGGATCAAACTAGAGACCTAGAGCATTCAGAGGATGGATGGATCAAACTAGAGACCTAGAGCATTCAGAGGATGGATGGATCAGACTAGAGACCTAGAGCATTCAGAGAATGGATGGATCAGACTAGAGACCTAGAGCATTCAGAGGATGGATGGATGGATCAAACTAGAGACCTAGAGCATTCAGAGAATGGATGGATCCAACTACACACCTAGAGCATTCAGAGGATGGATGGATCAGACTAGAGACCTAGAGCATTCAGAGGATGGATGGATCAAACTAGAGACCTACAACATTCAGAGGATGGATGGATCAAACTAGATACCTACAACATTCAGAGAATGGTCGGATCAGACTAGAGACCTAGAGCATTCAGAGGATGGATGGATCAAACTAGAGACTAGAGCATTCAGAGGATGGATGGCTTTATTGACGATAAGGGGGTTTCTGAGCAGTTTACACAACAAAAGTGATCGCTATTCCATCGCCGAAAAATGTAATTCTTGCAGAAATCGTTTGACTATTTATCTACCCCTGAACATCGGCTGTTCAACACCCCTACCCATTTACAAAAAAAAAGGGCGGAATGGAATTATTTTGCCATTTGTCCAAAACCTTGTCCTCGATTCAGCAGTGAGCCTGTGAGTCTGTCATTCTGCAGACTAAGACCACACTATTGATTCCCTGCTTTTAAGGCGGGAACACTAGTTAATCAGTCGGTCAGACAACCAAAAAGCCATCAGACAGCCAGTCAGCAAGTAGGCGGGCCAGTCAGTGGGTTGGCCAGCAAGTCAGGCAATCTGCCTGCCAGACAGACACTCAATCACCAAGACATTCACCTCCAAGGGTGTAGTGAGTAAAAGCACTGCGGGAAGAAGAAGAGCATAGAAGACTGGAGCACCAAGCATGAAGTGCTTGTGCATGTGCAATTCATATAAAAGCAAGACTATAAGATGTTCATGCTGAAATTCACCTGTTTTATCTTTACACAAGTGGGGCAACAACAGTGAAACACATCCGCTCACTACTAACTGATGCATCATAGAGTCCCTCTGTGTACCAAAATTAAATTCTGTATGACTAATATCTAGATTTCTTCATCTATAGATAAAACAGAGCTACAAAGCATCACAGGCCTAGAGCTGTGTTTTTTCCTTTTAAAGATCCCATATCGTGCTCATTTTCAGGTTCATACTGTATTTTTTGTTTCTACTAGAACATGTTTACATGCTGTAATGTTCAAAAAAACTTTATTTTCTTCATACTGTTGGCCTGAATATACCTGTATTTATCCTCTGTCTTAAATGCTCAGTTTTGAATTGCGTTGCTAGGCAACAGCTTGGGTCCATGTGTACTTCCTATCATTCACATACGCTGCAACCAGGAATAAACTGGGAAAAATTTAGAATGTTTACGTTTAAATCTGTGTAAAGGGTCTAAATATTGTATATTTTTGACATTATAAATGGACAGAAATCCTGACAGCTTGTTTCAAATGCAGAGTTCCTGAATACGGGCTGTGTGTATTTCCCTGTGGATTGAGCGTTTCGAAACATTCACAGTATTTATATATGACTTAAACCTGCTTTATAATAAAAAAACATGAAAATCTCACTTTTTTATAATATGGGACCTTTAAGAAACGCATTAGTATGTTTATTTTTAACACATGACATGTCATATGGGGCAGCTGTGGCTCAAGAGGTAGAGTAGTCATCCACTAAATCAGACGGTCGCTTCTTTGATCCCTGGCCCCTGCAGTCTACATGTCCAAGTGTCCTTGGGCAAGACACTGAACCCTAAATTGCGTGTATTGTGAGTGGGTGAATGTTCATTACTGCCGAGGAGCGGGTGGCACCTTGTATGGTAGCTACTGCCACCAGCGTATGAATGTGTGTGTGAATGCTGGCTTGTGTTGTAAAGCACTTTGAGTGGTCGCTAAGACTAGAAAAAACGTTGTATAAATGCAGTCCATTTACCTATACAGTATGAACTATACTGTGAGAACTACCAAAATATTGGCAAACTTGAACTACTCTCCCAAATCCAAAAACTAGAGCGCTAAAACTCAAACTTGTGATGTCATATGGTATAAAGTGAGGACCTGCTTCATAGACAATGAATAGGGAGAGATGTTCTCAATGACGCTGAGAGCACCCAGGGGAATGTTCTGAGTATATGGGAACATTTTCTGTTCAACTGACAACACTTCAATAGAATAAAGAAAATGCCTAACCTTAACCATTAGAGGTCAATGCCTAACCTTAACCATTCAAGGTCAATGCCTGACCTTAACCATTCAAGGTCAATGCCTGACCTTAACCATCAGAGGTCAATGCCTAACCTTAACCATTAGAGGTCAATGCCTAACCTTAACCATTCAAGGTCAATGCCTGACCTTAACCATAAGAGGTCAATGCCTAACCTTAACCACTTGAGGTCAATGCCTAACCTTAACCATTAGAGGTCAATGCCTAACCTTAACCATCAGAGGTCAATGCCTGACCTTAACCATCTTGCGAGAGTTCCGCAATACGTGTGTTACCTTCTAGACACGACCCAGTTTTATGATGTTTGAAAGACATCTTTTACATCACTTTCACGAGGCATTGGAGTGGTACAAGAATTTCAACCGACATTTACCGTTTAATTGTTCCCACCCACATTGACACCAAAATGTACCACAGTTGTCTGAATACATAAAGTATTGTTTGTACCACAATGTATTTACTTGGCCTCTGAGACTATATGCCTTCATTGAGCCCCTCCTACCTACTGTACCTAATACCCATAGATTTTTTTATTGACTTGTGTGCTGTGTTCAGCTGCTTTATATAACAAGACAGCCTTGTAAAATTTCTCTTTCAAAGGGGAACTGGCAATCTTTAAGAAATCATGAGGTTGGGAATATGAAGTTTATTTGGCAGAGAATGAAGATACTGAAATTCAAAGATTTGACAAACCAGCTGGCGAAACAGTGTACCTTCATGATGTTTAAACCCTAAAGGTTCTTTATATAACATTACAGAAGCTGAACATATTTGCAGTATTTACATTTCACAAATACTAAGTCAATAACTCCAATTTGATAGTAAAGTCAGACACAGCCTTCCAATTAAAAGTTTCTAAAACACAATTGAGTCAAGCCATAGCTGTGTGTGCGCAGAGTGTAAAGAAAACACGAGCTGGTATTTAAAGTCACAATCTCTTAGAAAGTAGCTGGTCGTCTGGGAGCAGTACTGATTATGATGAATTGAACATGATCTAACATCAGTTAAACCACACCGAGATCTCTCATGAAAAGTGGGGTTCAAACTTTAAATAGCATCTATCTTGTAATACATGATTATCCAAATGATATATGGAATAAAGAGTAAAATGCTTCTTAAATTTACATGCTGAATACAGTTATCTAGAGCGATGAACAACGTTGGGAGGTGGGCACCGACTTTTTCTACTGTCTCCGAATGTTTTACAAAAACAATGAAGTTTACAGCGTTGTTTTTACTGTGGACGGCGTTCTACTTCGTCCGGAGCCTCCAGCTTCCGCAAAAGCAACAAACACAAATCCAGTACAGCAGTGAGTTTCTTCTGCAGTGGACTCCCCCCCTGTCTGTCAACCCTCCCTCGTACTTAATCATCCCCCTGCCTCGATTCATTTGCTGGTCATAGGAGTGATCAAAGAGATTTTTACAAATCTCGGTGCCGCAAGACCAAGAAGCGGTCTTAATGTAACAAAAACGGAGGACGTTTGTATTGATTTTAGGCTTCAGCCCTCAACCCCTCAGAGTACTATCATCAAAGGACAGGTGGTAGACTCTGTAGACAACTACAAGTACCAAGTTGGGATTTTTTATTGATAACAAGCTGAAATTTAATCGTAATACTGAGATAATGTGTAAGAAGGGCCAACAACGTTTGTTCTGTCTCCGGCAATTGAATGAATGAATGAATGAATGAATGAATGAATGATTTTATTTCGAACATAAAAATAAATAAAAACAGATACAAAATAATAACAAACAAAACAAGAGTAATAGTATCCAAAAAGGAGTAGGTAGAAGTAAAACTTATATTTCCCTACCCCTTTCTCACTTCTCCTCTATTAACTCATATATCACAGAATGATAATATAATATAATATAAACGCTATCCCAGCATCCCAAGTTTATTTACAACCCACATATTCATCTGGAGTTAAAAAATAAATATAAACCAACCCTTAACACGACCCTTATCGCAACTTTGAATATAATTATTGCGGTTTTAGATTTGACCAAATCCATGAACTTCAATGCATGTGACTTTAAAAACAGTGTGTTCGTATGTTCCCTATACCCCACATTATTTACTATCCTGATTGCTCTCTTTTGTAGTATGCATAATGGTTGTAAGTGTCACCCAAACTTCTACACAGTAATTCAGATATGGTGATATGAGTGAAGAGTACAGAATGTGCAGTGATTTATGGTCTTGTTTTCCCTAAAACTGCTACGCTCTTTGCCAGCTTCGTTCTTACATCATTTATCTGAGGTTTCCAGCAGATTTTGTGGTCTAGTATCACACCCAAAAAAAATATTTTCATATACTCTTTCAATATTAACATCATCTATCATCATTTGTACTGGTATGTCTATTTTTCGGTTTCCAAATAACATAAATTTAGTTTTATCCAAATTTAATGACAATTTGTTTCTGTCAAACCACCGTTGCAATTTTCTCATTTCTGTTGTGGCCACCTATAAAAGCTGCTGCAGATTTTCCCCAGAACAAAAAATATTAATGTCATGCCCAAATAAAACAAAATTCAGTGTCCTTGATACCCTACATATGTCATTTATATACAAAATAAACAGTTTTGGACCCAATACTGACCCCTGTCCCAGTTGACCCTCATGATCCTATTTTATACATCCTATATTGAGTCTGTTTGAACTTTTTCTTAAATCTATTGGTAAGGGAACCAGCATCAAGTCCAAGAATGCTCTGTCCAGGACAGTGAAACTGAGCAGCAAGATCTTGGTTGGGTAAAGCAGAGTATCGGAGCAGTTTAGCAGACAGGTGGGGATGAAGGTTAAAGCCATCGTATCCGACAGCACCCGCCCCCCCCCACACACTCGGAATTACAGATTTTGCCTTCTGGTTCAGATTCCCCCCTGTTAAGAGCAACAGTACAAACACTCCTTCATGCCAACAGCCATTTCACTTGTGAATACAGGCCGGGGGAGGAGGTAGTGAGTCTCAATGCTACTCACTTAGCAAAATGTGTAGTGTAGCTTACAATATTACTATTAATATTCAAGGTCAATGCCTAACCCTAACCATTCAAGGTCAATGCCTGACCTTAACCATTAGAGGTCATGCCTAACCTTAACCATCAGAGGTCAATGCATAACCTTAACCGCTTGAGGTCAATGCCTGACCATAACCATTCAATGTCAATGCCTAACCTTAAACAATCAAGGTCAGTGCCTAACCTTAACCATTCAAGGTCAGTGCCTAACCTTAACCACTTGAGGCTAATGCCTAACCTTAACCTTTTGAGGTCAATGCCTGACCTTAACCATTCGAGGTCAATGACTGACCTTAACCATTCAAGGTCAGTGCCTAACCTTAACCATTCGAGGTCAATGCCTAACCTTAACCATCTTGCGAGAGTTCCGCAATACGTGCGTTACCTTCTAGACACGACCCAGTTTATGATGTTTGAATGACATCTTCTACATCACTTTAACAAGGCACTGTTTGATTGTTCCCACCCACATTGACACCAAAATATACCACAGTTGTCTGAATACAATGAGGTCCGAGGTAGTGAGTCCAAATGCTACTCACTTAGCAAAGTGTGTAGTGTAGCTAACAATGATGATGTTTGTTGATGATGATGAGGATGATGATGATTTTTGTGTTTATATGGTCATACTGTGCTGCTATTTATTCTATCTGACTTGGATTTTTCTAATTCTTTAGATTTTATTGCTGCTGGGCTTTTTGCACACTGTGAAAATGTGAGTCAGACACCAGTGACTATACTGTCGCTGGACCTCTAACACACTTTCAGATTGCATTCAGACGCCTCTCCTTCCCCATTACTCTACTGTATGTCTATGTTCTTTCATGTATTGTAATATGCATTGCTGTGGAACCAATATCCCTCTGCGCTCAATAAGCTCTATGAGTAGAGGCCTGCTCCTTACTCTGGTGTCATGTTTTGTAGTGAATGTAATGAAGTGTGGTGAGCGCTCAGCATTTGCAAAATGAAACGTTTTATTGGGATACCTTAAGGTAGGTGGTGTCCATCAAGGGGCAAATAAAAGTAGACCAACAAAATAAATAGCTGATGAAAGAAAATCCACTGATATCAGAAAAACAGTACCTTCTGTTTAAGAAACACTACGTGTGTTCAGGCAATTGAGGCAATTTCTTCCTCTTTCTCTTTCCTTCTTTTAATGACTGTATTTAAATGTACTTTTGCACTTTGAATTGCCTTGTTGCTGATATCAATAAACTTACCTTGCCTTCTTCCATACTCTCTCTTTCTCTCTATTGACGCCTGTTCCTTTAGGGTCAAGCTCAGTTCAATATTGTAAAAGATCTACTTATCAATAATTCACAAATACTGACTGCCCGCTTCACATGACACGCTTCCTCCATTGTCTCTCTTTCGCTTCACTTCTTTCCAACACTGGAAAGCAATGTTTCTTCTTTCTGCCTCCTTCCTCTCTCATCTCCATGTCTCGATGTGTCAGCTCCTCAACCTACACTCTTTATGGCCTCCCAACAGTTTCATTGTTGAAGATCATAATAATAATCCTCCAAACACGAGCATGCATTTACCCACTGAAAATTCGCAGAAACGTAGCCGACCAATCGGGATGTGCCTACCTGAATATGTGCGGACACCACAGTATATAAGGTGGCACACACCACTGCTATCCTTTTAACTCTTCAGAGGTTTGCCCACTGATCTGCTTCCTCCTCGGATGGAGTCGCCGCTTCAGGGAGAAACGAAGCAGAGCTTCCGGCAGCGGTGGGATGACTTGCGACGTTTCAACGTGATGCTTCGTGCTCTCTCATCGGTCACTCAGCGCTTTAAACAACTGGAGGAGGAGAAATCGCAGCTCGGCCCTACGTGCCACTCACTCATCCCCAGAAAAAGGATGAGACGCAGCGTAACAACGCAATGGTGAGGCAAAGAGAGCACCGGCAGCACATCACTCATATAGCCCTCTTTTCTCAGGCAGCTTTGACTGAGACATCCTAACAGAAGGCTCCTGCCTGGAACAGAGCTACAGTGCAGATGACATCGGCATAAGTTCAAGGACCTCATCTCCGGCTTGGCCCTTTCCTTGTCGGCCCCCCCACAAGGCCAGCCTTCTGTTTATGAAAGGTCTGGCTGTGAAGAAGGGGCTGCACGGTAGGTTCAAACCCGGCTTGGGACCCTTCTGTGTGGAGTTTGCGTGTTCTCCCCGTGTCAGCGTGGGTTTTCTCCGGGTTCTCAGGTTTCCTCCCACAGTCCAAAGACATGCAGGTTCATTGTTGACTCTAAATGTCCCGTTGGTGTGAATGTGAACGTGAATGGTTGTCTGTCTCTATGTGTCAGCCCTGTGATAGTCTGGAGACCTGTCCAGGGTGTTCCCCCTCCTGCGCCCAATGTCAGCTGGGATCGGCTCCAGCCCCCCACGCGACCCTGAATAGGATAAGCGGTTACAGATGACGGATGGATGGATGGCTGTGGAGAGGGCTGAGACAGGTTATTACAGCTTTTTAGCTGCTTTTTAGCAGCTGGTCGCTCGTCACTTCAAAGAAAAAGCGTCAAGGAGGTGAATCTATCCTCCCAGGAGGAGATTACCTCTCAGCAGAGATCTAGGACCTGCTACTGAAACAGGCTGTGTCTGTCGTCCCTGTTCATGACAGAAAGGGTTTTACTCAAGCCCCCCATGAAGAGCGCCGGGCTTTGATGCAAATCTTTGTAGTGGCCAAACAGCGGTACTACAACTTCCGTGTCTGTCACGTGATGCCACTGGGCCCAAAAAATGTCCTGTAACTCAGCGGATTTTTTTTTTTTTTTTTAGGTAAATCAACTTCGCAGCATCAACACCTGAATAGCCCTCATTTAAAGGAACTGTTTGTAAGTCTTAACATGTATAAATCATTGCGGGTCGGTGTCCCATGCGTGCTCGCGTGTGACTACGCTGTTCAGACTTAGACTGCAACACAAACTACATGGAAGCACCAAAACCGCAAAATTGTATCTAGTGAAGCCCGAGTGGTCAGAAGACACAGAGGAGACCGTAGCTTTGGTCTCCAGGGCCGGAGTCTCTGCTGTACTCTGCTCCTCTGCCTGCTTGCCTTCACTCACACACCGCGCTCGTTCTCACTTGCGCTCTCGCTCCACCTCTCACGTGCATGCGCGCACACTCCACACTGCAGAAGAGTTAGTTTAGCTCTGAGAATATCTAGTGAATGTGCAGTGGACGTTTGTGCAGAAATAACTGCTGCAGCTCCTCCAGACCAACAGAGGTTTCCCGTGTCTTGTTTCATGCTGCTGAGTAACGTTATCGTCTCCGAACCAAAACTCCGGTGTCTCCCCTGTTCCCTCTGACCGCGGTCGGGAGGCTGAGGCAGGACAACACAGTATCAGCATTGATTCTTGGAGAGACCTTCTTCTGGTCAGCTAACATTACTGCCAAGCAGCTGAAATATAGAGTGATATTGTGCTTTTAGCTGACGTGTCTCCTCACTGTTTTGAGCGATGCTCCTTCATGTCTATGTAGAGCGAGCACGAGTGCGAGCAACAGGACGCTGACTTTCGTTGACTTAATGGCCACAGGTGTCGCTGTTAACAAGACATTTTTGATTCTTACATAGAGTCTCTTAAAATCATGAGGTCCAAAAAGGTTGTAAAATGCACTAATAGCTGAATCCGGAGTCATTTTCCGTCCTCCGTTCATGTGAATGAGACCCAGACCGAGGCTGAAGTGAGGGCTGGGAGGAGGAGTTAAAGGAAACGCTACTGCGCCTGCTCTATGGGCCCAATGGATGCGGAAAATCGTCGGATGATCCGGGTACTTTATCACTCGGAAGTCGAGCCATTTTGGCTTCATGCTCCATTGAGCAACTTTTATAGGAATGAACGGGAGCCCGCCTCCAACGCTGTATCCAGTTCTCTTTATACATCTATGGTTTTACTCCACGTACTTCCTGATTCCCATGAAGACGGGATATATAATATATATAAATATATAATATGAGAGCACATATATCAAGCAGCACCGAGTTCATACATAAAATGGATGTGCATGTGCAACATATGAGAAATAACTTAATAAAATAACATGACACCGTTGTGAGTTGGTTGGTCCTGTCCTCCCCCAATTATTTGAGTCACCAGACGCCACTGGTGTGTTGTGCTAATTCTGCCGGTGGGATTTCACGTCAGACCAACCGACAGACAAACAAACAAACAGACACACCTTCACGAAGCGATATAACGTAGGCTATAATGCTACAAGTATGGTAAAATGGGTAAAATACAAGAAAAGTTGACAAGCTAGCACACAGCGATGTTTATCAGTTTGCTGCTCAGACGCAAAGAAGCATGAGTGCACCTGCGCTATCTTCGAGGACGACGTATGACCTGGAGATTCTACTATAGTCATACCTCATATCATTTTCGCATCAACCTTCTTTACTTTTTAACACAAAAATTAAGTTATTCGTAAAAAAAATCTGTTGAACAGTGTGGCTAATGAACAAGTGACTCAAATAGATATGAGATATCATAAAAATGTGAAAATTCACTGTAGGGGGGATTTAATGGAGATCATTGGTGATCACTTCAAGCTAATATCTACCCTGCTTTTAATAAGGGTAGTATTAGAACTTTAACTTGTAATCCCCTTTTCACTGATAGGGAAGAAGTTTAATCAGAGAAATGCGATTAAATGTTGAAGTTACCATATTTCATTTCCCTTTTGAATCTTTCATACATCTAACATCTAACATTTCATCTGCTCTGTTAGAATAGCTAGTAGTTCTCAGGCCTTATTTGAATCGACCAAACTTTTTATGAAGAAAATTGAGTTCTCTTTTTTTAAAACCCCAATGGGATGCACCTAATGGGTTTCATCTCTTTGACTTCTGACATAACTTAGTGATATTTCAGATTAAGGCTGATGTTAATTAGAGGCTCCCCTGTCAATGTGCCGAGTAGCTGCAGATACTGAGCAAACTGGAGAGTTGAAGGATGGTGAGGTATTTTTCTCTGAGGACACTGGACAATGAGTGAGAGAGAGGATGGATCTGAATGATAGTTAAAGGTCCCATATCATGCTCATTTTCAGGTCCTTACTTGTATTTTGTATTTCTACTAGAACATGTTTACATGCTGTAATGTAAAAAAACTTTATTTTCCTCATACTGTCTGCTTGAATATACCTGTATTTACCCTCTGGCTGAAACGCTCCATTTTAGTGCATTGCAACGGAATTGCGTTGCTAGGCAACAGTTTGGGTCCATGTTTACTTCCTGTCAGCTGATGTTATTTACATCCACTGCAACAGGAAATAAACTGGGACACATTTAGAATGTTTACGTTTAAAACCGTGTAATGTTCTAAATATTGTATATTTGTGACATCACAAATGGACACAATTTCTAAATATGGGCTGTGTGGCTGTTGAGCGCTTTGATAGTTTAACAGTATTTATAAAGCACTTAAGCCTGCTTTATAATATAAAAGACATGAAAATCTCACTTTTTACAATATGGGACCTTTAAGTAAGCCTCTTATTCAGTCTGATGTCTGCAAAAAAACAGTACACTCAACTCACACACACATACGTAGACCACAGATAGAACTTATGTGTCACATTTTAAAAAGTAGATGTGCTTTTAAAACGCCTATCCCTTAAAATAGCAGAAGAATGATCCATGCTCTAACGAAACCAAAAGGTTCCTCTTAGAGTAAGAAACAAAAAGGACCGAAATAGGCATGAATCCCACTCAATTATTTAAAAAAAAGAGCTTTGGTCCAGCAGACAAACAGCAAGGAGTTACAGCTACATACAGAATACCAATGAGCAAACCAGTGAGATCAAAGGCTACGTCCATCGAACCAGAGGACCTGAAATGGGTGAAACATGCACACAGCTGGAGATTGTTATGTCTTACTAATGCATGGAGGGTCTGGCTGCTGGGTGATGACATTGCTGGGTGATGACATTGCACATGTACAAGTGTGTTACTTTGTTTGAGTGTGGTTTACCTGAGTGAACGTCCAAGCGAGCTTCATGTGTTTGGTAGCTGCATAGCTGCACTCCAGCAGCCTGGGTCTGCTGTTCACATCCACCAGACACTTGTTGTCGTCATCGTCGATCGTCGGACTCAGCACTCCCAGGTGAAGCTGCTGAGAGCTGGTGTAGTAAATGTTCTGCTGGGAAACAGAAACAGGGACTAAGGAGGGAGGACTTTCCAAAAGTGCTTGATGAAGGCCTTCAAGAGCCTTAGTAGCTGAAAGGAGGACACCATAGTCTTTAGCTATGGAAAAACATCAAGATGTGGTAATAGTCACTTTGCTCTTATCGTCTTCTTAATGTGCATTGCACAATTCACTAAATCAAGGCATGTTTTTGTGAGAATTCTTTTTTTTAAAGATTTTTTTTGGGCATGTTTGTATGCCTTTATTGGATAGTTGACAGTGAAGAGGCAGACCATGGGTATGACATGCAACAAAGGTTGCCAGCTGGAATTGAACCGCCGACATTGTGGTTTTGTGAGAATTTCTTGACAGAGCAGCTGTAATTTTAATCTCTTAAAGTCTTATTTGGTCAATGGTTAATACCTCCTTTCTAGTCTTCCAAGCACTCAAAGCGCACACGTCAGCATTCACCCATCATCATCATCATCGGCGGTCATTCGAGGCGAGTATGACTGCCGTCCCTGTTGGATCATCTACTTATGGGTCCTCAGATGGCTGTCAAGGCCAATCTGTGATCTACATACTTTGGTGCAGTGTGGGCAGTGGTAAGTTGTGGTGGTGATTGTTGGTGGTTGAGCCTTTTTCTCTCTCTCCTTGCAGTGCTGTCGCTTTGTCTCTGTTTCATGACGTGCAGCTCCTTACTGCACAGATTGGGTCTACCTTGCACGCCAAGCATCTTGGGCGCAAATATATATTTTTTTTCCATGATCAAGACTGTTCTCTCCTCTCTTCACCAAAAAAAACAGAACCAAAACTGAGACAGCAGATACTTCTGCAGTTTATAATAATGCGCCTTTGCAAATCCCGAGCTGTAGTCTATATTCACAGAGAGATCAGTCATTAATGGCAGTGAGTAGTATAAGTAGGCTATTTTTTGAATGTAGGAGAAAGGAGGAGAAAATACTCGATACTGGTAAGCGATGAAGGAGCGAGAAGAAAAGGTCAGGGATGGAAAAATAGATCCAGGCTAAATACTAGCTGAGGAAATTTTGCATACCTGAAAAAAACAACAACACAAGGACATGGTAATGAATGCAAATGTTGGCCCAGTTTTGAAGCCTGGAAAAAAGGTCTACCAAGGTAAATCAAACACACCTTAAGTATTTTAAAAAATTCAAACCATAAAGTGAGACACGCATTCCCTGAGTCGAACGGAACAGCAGAAGACAGAGAATCACAGACACGAGTAAAGCAAATGAAAAGGATCAAGGTTGACATGAAATCCAAGCAAGAGAAGGTTGAGAACAAGGAGTAAGGAAAGAGTAAGTAGAGAAACAGTACTGCTCAGAACAAACGGAAACACAGAGTGTGTGTGTGTGTGTGTGTGTGTGTGTGCGTGTGTTTGCAGAGGAGTGTGTGGAAGCCCTCGAGGAGGTAATTGATGAGAATGATGACCGTCTTGTGGGAACAGGACATTTCTAGATAGGAGCCATTATCACACTGTAAACCAGCCGCTGAGCTTTTAAGCTGCCGTTTCAAAACACTCCGAGACAGACGACAGCACAGATTGATGTTGTGCATGAGCTTCCAGATGTGTACAAGTGTGTACGGAAATCCCTTTTAGCATTTAATCAGTGGCGGTGATAGCAATAGTACATATCAATAATTGCTTTTTGACTAGTTATAATTCCAACCAATGATGAAAATTTGACTAGTAGCAATTCTAATTAAAGATATCTACAACACATTTCCTACTAGTCAAAATGTTAATTCTTGATATCAACAATTTCTTACTAGTGGAAATGTTCATTGTATACTGTATATCTCTAACTAAATTAAAACCAGTCAACTTCCACCATTGACTTCTATTCAAACTCAATTACAGATATCTATAATTCAATTTAGACGTGTCATAATTCTAAGTCGTCACAATATAAGTATCAACAATTCAATTCTCACTAGCAGAAATGTTCAAGGTAGATATCTACAGTTGTTCTTACATTACATCCATCCATCCATCCATCCATCCATCTTCAACCGCTTATCCGGGATCGGGTCGCGGGGGCAACAGCTCCAGCAGGGGACCCCAAACTTCCCTTTCCCGGGCCACATTAACCAGCTCTGACTGGGTGATCCCGAGGCGTTCCCAGGCCAGAGTAGAGATATAATCTCTCCACCTAGTCCTGGGTCTTCCCCGTGGTCTCCTCCCAGCTGGTCGTGCCTGGAACACCTCCCAAGGGAGGCGCCCAGGAGGCATCCGTGCTAGATGCCCGAACCACCTCAACTGGCTCCTTTCGACGCAAAGGAGCAAGGACTCTACTCCGAGTCCCTCACGGATGACTGAGCTTCTTACCCTATCTCTAAGGGAGATGCCAGCCACCCTCCTGAGGAAACCCATTTCGGCCGCTTGCACCCGCGACCTCGTTCTTTCGGTCATGACCCAACCCTCATGACCATAGGTGAGAGTAGGAACGAAGATTGAACGGTAGATCGAGAGCTTTGCCTTCCGGCTCAGCTCTCTTTTCGTCACAACGGTGCGGTAAAGCGAATGCAATACCGCCCCTGCTGCTCCGATTCTCTGACCAATCTCACGTTCCATCGTCCCCTCACTCGCGAACAAGACCCCGAGATACTTAAACCCCTTCCCATTCCCTACCCGGAGTAGGCAATCCACCGGTTTCCTGCTGAGAACCATGGCCTCAGATTTAGAGGTGCTGATTCTCATCCCGACTGCGTCACACTCGGCTGCGAACCGATCCAGTGAGTGCTGGAGGTCGCAGACCGATGATGCCAACAGGACCACATCATCTGCAAAAAGCAGCGATGAGATCCTCAGCACACCGATCTGCAAACCCTCCTCCACCCGACTACGCCTCGATATCCTGTCCATGAATATCACGAACAGGATTGGTGACAAAGCACAGCCCTGGCGGAGGCCAACCCCCACCGGAAACGAGTCCGACTTATTGCCGAGGATCCGAACACAGCTCTCGCTTTGGGCGTACAGGGATTGGATGGCCCTGAGAAGTGCCCCCCTCACCCCATACTCCCGCAGCACCCCCCACAGTATCTCCCGGGGGACCCGGTCATATGCCTTCTCCAAGTCCACAAAACACATGTAGACTGGATGGGCATACTCCCAGGCCCCCTCCAGGATCCTTGCGAGAGTGAAGAGCTGGTCCGTTGTTCCACGGCCAGGACGGAATCCGCATTGTTCCTCTTCTATCCGAGGTTCGACTATCGGCCGAACCCTCCTTTCCAGCACCTTGGAGTAGACTTTACCAGGGAGGCTGAGCAGTGTGATACCCTGTAATTGGCACACACTCTCTGGTCCCCCTTTTTGAAAAGGGGAACCACCACCCCGGTCTGCCACTCCTTAGGCACTGTCACCGACTTCCACGCGGTGTTGAAGAGACGTGTCATCCAAGACAGCCCCTCCCCACCCAGAGCCTTCAGCATTTCTGGGCGGATCTCATCAACCCCCGGGGCTTTGCCACTGTGGAGTTGTTTGACTACCTCAGTGACTTCCACCAGGGTAATTGATGATGGTCCCCCATCAGCTTCCAGCTCTGCCTCTACCATAGAGGGCGTATTGGTCGGATTCAGAAGTTCCTCAAAGTGCTCCTTCCACCGCCCGATTACCTCCTCAGTTGAGGTCAACAGTGTCCCATCCTTACTGTACACAGCTTGGATGGTTCCCCGTTTCCCCCTCCTAAGGTGCCGGATGGTTTTCCAGAAGCACTTTGGTGCCGACCGAAAGTCCTTCTCCATGGCTGCTCCAAACTCCTCCCACACCCGCTGCTTTGCCTCCGTCACGGCAGTGGCTGCTGCTCTTCGGGCCCGTCGGTACCCTGCAACTGCCTCCGGAGACCTCCGAGATAACATATCCCGGAAGGCCTCCTTCTTCAGTCGGACGGCTTCCCTGACCACCGGTGTCCACCACGGTGTTCGAGGGTTGCCGCCCCTTAAGGCACCTAAGACCTTAAAACCACAGCTCACCGCCGCAGCTTCAGCAATGGAAGCTTTGAACATCGTCCACTCGGGTTCAATGCCCCCAACCTCCATAGGGATGCCAGAAAAGCTCCGCCGGAGGTGTGAGTTGAAGATCTCTCGGACAGGGGCCTCCTCCAGACGTTCCCAGTTCACCCTCACTACGCGTTTGGGCTTACCAGGTCTGTCCAGAGTCTTCCCCCACCCTCTGACCCAACTCACCACCAGATGAAGATCTCTTCATCCGAGTGTCCAAAACATGCGGCCTCAGATCAGATGATACGATTACAAAATCGATCATCGACCTTCGGCCTAGGGTGCTCTGGTACCACGTACACTTATGAGCATCCTTATGTTCGAACATGGTGTTCGTTATGGACAATCCATGACTAGCACAGAAGTCCAACAACAAACGACCACTCGGGTTTAGATCAGGGAGGCCGTTCCTCCCAATCACGCCACTCCAGGTGTCTCCATCGTTGCCCACGTGCGCGTTGAAGTCTCCCAGCAGAACTATGGAGTCCCCTACTGGAGCCCCATACAGGACTCCATTCAGGGTCTCCAAGAAGGCCGAATACTCCGAACTGCTGTTTGGTGCATACGCACAAACAAGAGTCAGAGTTTTCCCCCCCATAACCCGAAGGCGTAGGGAGGCGACCCTCTCGTCCACCGGGGTAAACTCCAACATAGCGGCACTCAGCCGGGGATTTGTGAGTATCCCCACACCCGCCCGGCGCCTCACACCATGGGCAACTCCAGAGAAGAATAGAGTCCAACCCCTATCCAAGAGTACGGTTCCAGAACCGAGGCTGTGCGTAGAGGTAAGCCCTACCAGATCCAACTGATAGCGCTCCACCTCCCGCACAAGCTCCGGCTCCTTCCCCCACAGAGAGGTGACGTTCCACGTCCCCAGAGCCAGCCTCTGCCGCCCGGGTTCAGTCCGTCGAGGTCCCTGGCCTTCACTGCCACCCGTGTGGTAGCGCACCCGACCCAAGCGGTTCTTCCCGCAGGTGGTGAGCCCACAGGATGGAGAGGAGGGGGGTGCCACGTTCCTTCTTCGGGGTATCCCCGGCCGGGCTCCGTGGCAAGCCCGGCCACCAGACGCTCGTTGACGGGCCCTCCGTCTGGGCCTGGCTCCAGACGTGGGCCCCGGGCTTCCTCCGGGCCGGGTAACTTCTCCTCTGCCTCGTGTCGTCATTGGGGTTTTTGTGAACCATTCTTAGTCCGGCCCCTCACCTAAGACCAATTTGCCATGGGAGACCCTACCAGGAGCACGAGGCTCCAGACAACACAGCCCTCAGGGTCATAGGGACACACAAACCTCTCCACCACGTTAAGGTGATGGTTCCCGGAGAGGACATTACATCCAGTATATCATAATTGAATTCTGACTAGTCTTAATTAAAGGTCCCATATTGTGCTGATTTTCAGGTTCATACTTGTATTGTGTTTCTACTAGAACATGTTTACATGCTTTAATGTTCAAAAAAGACATAATTTTCGTCGTACTGTCTGCCTGAATATACCTGTATTTACCCTCTGTCTGAAACGCTCCGTTTTAGTGCATTTCAATGGAATTGCAACGGAATTGCGTTGCTAGGCAACAGTTTGGGTCCATGTTTACTTCCTGTCCGCTGATGTCATTCACATCTGCACCACTGCAACAGGAAATAAACTGGGACACATTTAGAATGTTAACATTTAAAACCATGTAATGGTCTAAATATTGTAGATTTGTGACATCACAAATTGACAAAAATCTTAATAGCTTGTTTCAAACGCACAATTGCTGAATACGGGCTGTGTGTTTTTCTCTGTATATTGAGCGTTTTGATAGTTTAACAGTATTTATATAGCACTTAAACCTGTTTATAATATAAAAGACGTGAAAATCTCACTTTTTACAATATGGGACCTTTAAATTACTGATATGTTGGTTTGAAATTGTAACTAGTAAGACAGCTATATTCGATATCTGAAATGGGAAATTAAATTTCCACGAGTCACAGTCCTTTTTTCAACATGTGGAAATTAAATTGTAGATATCTGCAATCGTCACTCTTACTAGAGAAAAAGGAATTACTGATATTTATAATTAAATTAATAATAATAATAAATAAATTAATATGAAAAATATCTGTAAATCAGTTTTGACTTGCTAAAATGTATTTCTACAACAATATATGTGTAACCTGTCAAAATTGTTTTACAGATATCCTAAATTTAACTAGTCAACTGACATTTTGACATGTCAAAATGTCATTTCCACCAGTGAAAACTAGATTGCAACTAGTCAGCCCTATGATTAGGACAATTTATGATATGAGTGTTGAATTTGTCTGAATGCTTCTGAGTGAGATTTTGGTTTCTCTGTGTATGTGCAAGTACGCTAATAAGAGCGATTAAACTTGCATCTGTCAATAGATTGCAGCTCAGCTCCCAACAGAGGGCTTAATGCTATCTCCTCTCCTGTCACGGCTTCTTAAAACCTCTAATAGAAGGATTAGCACAGCGCTCTGTTCGACAGATAGCAATCTCTCCTGACAGATGTACACATTAACAAGGTTGGACTGAAGAAAGCCTGTAAGCTATAGGCTGATTCTCTGGTGTTTAATGTCTACCTCTAGCAGATGACACACAAAATGTGCTGCTTAGTGAACAAATCTGTGTTTGATGACATATTTTAATTTTTAACTGTCCACGTACAGCACAACAACACCATGCAAGCTGTGCAGCTCATGCTACATGTTGAGAGGGATCTTCTAACAGAGATCCATAGTTGGACTGTCAGCAGCAGCTTTTATGTAAAACGAGACTCAAAGTTCAGACGCCCCTCGAGGCATTCATCCTAAAAACTAGAAACTGACAGTTTTGATATTCATAAAGCCTTCAAAAAGTCATCCTACGGGGAGCATGAATGTGTCAGAAAATGGCATGGCATTAGATTTGTGAAATACTTGGTCTAAAGATGATGTAATGCCCGGTTCAGACTACACGATATCAGCCCGATTACAGCCCGACACAGCCGTCGTAGGGGATCGGGAAAAATAAATGAGTGTCGTGTGCGAAAATCGATTCTCTTATCTCGTGTAGTGTGTCATAGAACACGACAACCGACGCCACGTCTGGGACGCCCCACGACACCCCGAGGAAAAGTCTAGTATTTTTCGTCCTGACACGCCTAGTGTGACATCTCCAACGACGTGTTCCTTTGCGTTGACCAATCAGGTGCTCTCTCCAGCGCGCAGTCGCAGTCAGGTCACTTGGTAAGAAACAAAGATGGAGAAAAGGAGGAGGGATGCAGAGTTTGATGCTGTCAGGTGGGACAACGAAACTGATGAAAAATTCATTGAGTTGTGGCAACTGCACCCCTGCCTGTTTGATGTTTCGTCGAGGGAGTACCATGACAGAGTCAGAAAAGACAAATGTTGTCGAAAAATAGCAGAGGCATTTCACGTAACATTGCGAAAAAATCAGGCACATCCTGTCTCAAAACGATGCAGAAAAATTAGTCCATGCATTTGTTACTTCTATACTAGATTACGGAACACCGTTAACCTTAAAGGGACTATTTGTAACTTTCAGAAATGCTCGCGCTTGCTCGCTCTAAATAGACATGAACGAGCATCAGTCAAAACAGTGAGGCGACACACGTCAGCTAAAACCACAATATCACTCTATGTTTCACCTGGCAGTGGAGCAGAGACTCTGGCCACATGCAGGCGCGCGCATAATCGAGCGCGCGCGGTCATGTGTCCCGACCCGGTACATTTATACGCTTAAAAAGTTACAAACAGTCCCTTTAATGATCGTCCTACACAGGCGAAGGCGTTACTTCTCCCCCCTTTTATCAAAAACTCTGGTCCAAAATACATCAGTCAGAGTGTAGACTGTCTAATATAATATAATAATAGTATTAAATATCAATTTAAGGTTAGTTAAATATCTGTTAAAAATAAAGCAGGATTTTGTAAAATGAAGGTGAATTACTTCCAAAGAAGCGCCGTTGGTGGTTAGCCACTACGGTTAGCCTATGAGACTAACTAGCGTACTGCTACTTCCACTACCTCACCGGAAGTTACGAATGTTAAGAGGGTTTGCAGTTCACTTGGAGTTCAGGCACAGCAGCCCCTTCATTTCATTTAACAGCAGGTGAATGAGCATGTCAGGAGCCAATCAGCTACTTGGAGTGGTTAAGTGGTATATTGGCTCGTTTAGCCTTTGTAGTCTGGTCTGCTGGTTCACTGCAGTGAGTTCAATGCATATGTGTGGGATGAAGGTTGTCTTGCTGGCTGTATAAGAGATTATGTGCGTCAATTAATATGTAAGTATGCTTTATATTGTGCCTTCAGTGTAAATGTGGGATTAATAAGTGTTTTATTGTGTGTAATTTGATATAAATTGTGTGAGTCTTACAATTCCACACCTTACCATAGATGAAAAGTGGTTGCTAATTCAATTTGTATGTTCTGTTATGTTATAGTTAATTATACTGTTATGTCTGTTCATTTCTGTTCTTCTAGAAACCACATACTGGTCAGTCATTCAAGTGTAAACCTGCACAGCCTTCTAGTAAAGAACAAGAAACCTTTGAAGCATCTTCTCATGTATTCTTACCGATACACCACAGCGATTATAAACTCCTCAACCAGTGATATTTATTAAGAGGTTCAAACCTACCGAACAACGGACATAATCATTTCTACAGTAAAGTCCCTGAGAATAAGGTGGATATCTCTGTGCTTTTTTTTTTCTTCTTTCAGCGTTTTCAGGCAATTCATGTGAATGTCCAGCTTTGACAGTGTTACAGTTTAGCTCTCAGCTTATCTAGCGGTGCAATTCGACTCTCAGCTTCTTTAGGTAATGCAGTTCAACTTCCAATTCTGACACTTTTACATTTTTCAGCTTCTAAGTTTTTCAGCAGTGAAGTCAACACATTTGAGCTCTCAGATTTCTCAGGCAATTTGTTTAATATTTCTGTATTTTCAGCTGTCTCTCAACATACAATACGTTTTAAACAAGTTGTAGAAAAAGCAAATATCCCATACAATTTATCTCTAGAAAAGTATTTCATTATTTATAAATGCTGAAAATGTTCTAAATTTGATTGGGGGCTTATTCCAAGCCAATTCAAGAGGTGTGGAGGATGATATTTATTCAACGAAATAGTGAGGCGTTGTGGTGGAAACTAAGCAGGTAATGGAAATCTGATCTGTGCCTCAATATTGGTATAGCTTTGCTAAAAAGACTGGTTTGTGGCTGGATCAATAAATTCTGAAAATTAGACCTTTGAGGCTATTTACCAGGGCAGCATTCGTGTGTGTGTGTGTGTGTGTGACCTGTTTGACTCTTTTACAAAATGAGGACACTCTCACCAGTCTTCACTTCTTTATGAGGCTATTTTAGGGGCTTGAGTTTAAAGGTACGGTATATTGATATGATGTTAAAGATTAGAGCTATTAATAAAATGCAGTGAATAAGAGTTCTCTCAAGTATAGTGATATAAATGTGTGAGCGTGTGCACTGGCAGCCCGTGTGTGTCGACATCAAACATTATACTCTAATAAAACACAACCTTGCCACTTGGAAAGAGAGAAAAAAAGTTTTTTCTAATTTAAAGGTCCCTTTTCAGGTTTTGTGTTTCTACTAGAACATGTTTACATGCTGTAATGTTCAAAAAACACATTATTTTCCTCATACTGTCTGCCTGAATATACCTGTATTCACCCTCTGTCTGAAACGCTCAGTTTTAGTGCATTTCAATGGAATTGCAACGAAATTGCATTGCTAGGCAACAGTTTGGGTCCATGTTTACTTCCTGTCAGCAGATGTTATTGACATACACTGCAACAGGAAATAAACTGGGACACATTTAGAATGTTTACGTTTAAAACTGTGTAATGGTCTAAATATTGTATATTTGTGACATCACAAATGGACAGAAATTCTAACGGCTTGTTTCAAACGCGCAATTTCTGAATACGGGCTGTGCGTATTTCTCCGTAGATTGAGCGTTTTGATAGTTTAACAGTATTATATAGCACTTAAACCTGCTTTATAATGTAAAGGACCTCTCTTTCACTTTTTGAAATATGGGACCTTTAAAGAGACTTCATAAGACATAGATTTATTATTTTGGGGGAAAGTTGGTAGCGTATTAATGATTTAAATTAGTGTTAGTGGTATAAGTGTAGAGTTATTTCATCAGGCAGTCGGTTTGATACAAAGAAAAAAACAAAACAATTACCAGACTTTATAAACTTTTCACGAATAGTATGTGTTTGTCAAACAAAACACAATTCCTGGCATTTCTAAAACTTTAACCTTTGACAAAATTGATGTGTGATAATGTGTTAGTCTATGCCAATTCATCAGTAGGAAATTCCATCTTACGTATTTACGGAAGCTTATTCCAAGGTTTGACTTTCCAACAAACTTTTACTGTCACAGAAAAAGACACCACAAGCACTAGAATATATAAAAGAGCCTGCTGCTTCATTTTCCGGGTCATTAAAAGACGGCAGTTATAAAATGGAGATATTGAAATGGTTGTCGTTGCACTGAAGTAATCCATTTTCAAAAGGACTTATGTGACCAATCTGATCAGTGTACGATGCCGTAATGAGCTCTCTCTCTCTCTCTTGTCTTTGTATGTGAGCTGTATATTAGCAGGAAGAAGAAAGTTTTTTTTTAGGCAATTTTTTTTATCTGTATCTATAAATAACAGCTTTACTTTACTGGAGTTGACCTCATTGTCTGCTCTCTCTCTTAAACTCTCCTCCTGTACCTCTTTCTGCTCCACTCGACTGGATGAACCTCTTCATTATGTACTGAGACAGCTTTGCAGCTGTTGTGTGTGTGTGTGTGTTTGTGTTGTCTTCTCGCCACCAGAGCAGATGGCTGAGGGAAACACCATTGATTAGCCTGTCTGAATACATTTCTAGCTCTCAGTAATAAGCTCACCAGGAGCATATAGTCATTTTCATACTGGGAAAAAAAGATGCCCAGGTAGCAAAAAAGTGCGTCTGTCTGTTGTAACTGTGTCATTATCTGTGGAAGACCAATTAAAGGTCCCATATCGTGCTCATTTTCAGGTTCATACTTGTATTTTATGTTTGTACTAGAACATGTTTACTCGTATAATGTTAAAAAAAAAACTTTATGTTTCTCATATAGTCTGCCTGAATATACCTGTATTTACTATATGTCTGAAACGCTCTGTTTTAGCGCATTTCAACGGAATTGCGTTGCTAGGCAACAGCTTGTAAAAAGTGAGATTTTCATGTCTTTTATATTATAAAGCCGGTTTAAGTGCTCTATAAATACTGTTAAACTATCAAAATGCTCAATATACGGAGAAATACACACAGCCCTTATTTAGAAATTGTGCATTTGAAACAAGCCGTTAGGATTTCGGTCCATTTATGATGTCACAAATATACAATATTTAGACCATTATACAGTTTTAAATGTAAACATTCTAAATGTGTCCCAGTTTATTCCCTGTTGCAGTGTATGTAAATAACACCAGCTGACAGGATGTAAACATGGACCCAAACTGTTGCCTAGCAACGCAATTCCGTTGCAATTCCATTGAAATGCACTAAAACGGAGTGTTTCAGACAGAGGGTAAATACAGGTATATTCAGGCAGACAGTACGAGGAAAATAAAGGGTTTGTTAAACATTATAGCATATAAACATGTTCTAGTAGAAACCCAAAATACAAGTATGAACCTGAAAATGAGCACGATATGGGACCTTCAATACAAGGCAGAATGATAGGATGATCATCTCCGCACCACTGGCACTCTGTGCATGCACTGACAGTGACTGAATGTTGTCTTAATGACCTGCCTGCCGTGCCAGTGATGACAGACAAGGGCCATACCATCAAGCAGGGAGGGGCGGGGGTGCTGACGGTGTAAAGGTAAAGAGCAGGAGGGAGAGGAGGAGAGAAAGCGAGAGAGGAGTGCACTGCGGTGCGCAACTGGCAGACAAGATGAGTGACAGTCGGAAACGGAGCAGCATTGAGATTAATTAATTTAATTTAAGTGATATATGTGCACACATGCTAATCATAGGTCAAAACAGCACTACACTTGGCTGAATTATAAAAGGCAGAAGTGGTAAAACGGAGAGCCTCTTGGGAGCCGAAAGAGACGGCTCTTCTTGGTGAGCTGAGCCAAATGATCTGGCTCACTAAAAAGAGCCGAAATTCCCATCACTACTGCATGTAGACGTGCTGCTGATTGGCCTTCATGTTTAGTTTTGTTACAAAAAAAAGAAACGTAGTTGTCTATCGCCAGAAATCATGTCGGTACTGACCAGTCTAGTGTATTTACTCGTAAAGTTTATGCTACGCTATACACAGATTCTGCATTCAAATGTAGAATCCGTAGGCAACGGGACAAGACTTTGGTTCTGGAAGCGTTCTGGTTTCCATTTGTAGTCCGAATAGTAATGACCAATCGTGTTCGAGCAGGCTTTGGTTGAATGCAGGTGAACAGACCGTGTGGACAGTAAAGAGGCTGAACACATTGGATGAAATGTAATCTGGGAACCCAGTGGGTATCATCTGATGATGATTTAGATTTTTACTGCTTTAGAATTAGCTTGTAAACTGGCGACTAGTGAAACAATCCGGTCGTACACGTCGTCTCTCAACTCTCAACTCCAGTCTTTCTTCGCAAGTTGCTAATCAGACTGTAAACAATGAGCAGCGCACAGAAAAGGAAGTCATGGCCCGGATATATCTGCTGGCTACCCCTCCAGAAATATTAGCCCCTTGCCCAGAGAGGCTTATGCATTGTCAGACTGACTTTGTAGGTTTCAGTGAGTCTTCAGACTGGTCCCAAGCTTAAACATTTAAAGGTCCCATATTGTAAAAAAGTGTCATTTTCATGTCTTTTATATTATAAAGCAGGTTTAAGTGCTTTATAAATGCTGTTAAACTATCGAAATGCTCAATATACGGAGAAACACACACAGCCCGTATTCAGAAACTGTGCTTTTGAAACAAGCCGTCAGGATTTCTGTACATTTGTGATGTCACAAATATACAATATTTAGCCCATTTCACAGTTTTAAACGTAAACATACTAAATGTGTCCTCAGTTTATTTCCTGTTGCAGTGTTTGTGAATGACATCAGCTGACAGGAAGTAAACATGGTCCCAAGCTGTTGCCTAGCAATGCAATTGTGTTGCAATTCCGTTGAAATGCACTAAAACGGAGCGTTTCAGACGGAGAGTGAATACAGGTATATTTAAGCAGACAATACAAGGAAAATAAAGTTTTTTTTTTTAATATTACAGCATGTAAACATGTTCTAGTAGAAACAAAATACAAGT
Organism: Sebastes fasciatus; assembly: GCF_043250625.1. Taxonomy (NCBI): domain Eukaryota; kingdom Metazoa; phylum Chordata; class Actinopteri; order Perciformes; family Sebastidae; genus Sebastes; species Sebastes fasciatus. Next base: position 3,596,450 of record NC_133798.1, read on the forward strand.
ATGAACCTAAAAATGAGCACAATATGGGACCTTTAATCACCGTAAGGTGAACATTTGGGCAGGTTACAGTGAAGCTGACGTGACATGAACGCGGCATGAGTTCGTTCATGAGCTGTGGTCATTTACTGCCATAATGTAAAGAAGTGCTTAACTAAACGCTTGCCAATGAAATCCATCACTCTCAGATTATTGTCTCTCTCTCTCTCTCTCTCTCTCTCTCTCTCTCTCTCTCTTTCTCATCCTCTCCTGCATTATCCTTCCAGGCTTTCCTCTCTCATCTGTGTAAAGCGGCTGAAAAGGAAATTGAGGAGCGTTATGCATCGTTGACATTCAACAGTTCATCAGGTATTCAAAGCCAGATCCATCCATCCTGTTGGACACGCATGCACACACGCATGCACGCACACACGCATGCACGCACACGCACACGCACACGCACACACACACACACACACACACACACATAAATGGAGTGATTCTGTTCAGGAAGAAGAGGACCCAGAGGTAATCTAAATGATTGGATGAATCACGAAAAAGAGATCTGAAAGGGGAATAAGAGGGACTGGGGGGGGAATAACATTACAAAAGATACTCCACATGAATGAAGAATAAAGAAAGAAAAGTGATAAAGGCATGATAGAAGACCAGAGGAATACTTGAGTCTTTGATGTCAGAGGGCTCCTGCTGCTTTTCGCTCTGCATCCTCAGGCTGCTTATCTCTGATGTCTCACAACTCTTAAAGACGGCATCTTTTTTACCGTTCACTGATGATTTCAAGATCAATAAACCAGTTTTGGTGGTGGAAATGTTTTTTTTTTACCATATGTCAGTTTGAGCAGGGTTAGTCACAGAAACCTGAAATTTCATTAGGCCAATGCAAAGAGAGTAATTTATGCATGAATGTGTGTGAGAATATCCATTAACATCAAAGATTATGGATTTATCCATTATATACTAGCATCCCTCTATGATTACTGCAGCAGATACAGAATAGATAATAACTTCCATTTCATTCTATGTGCAGCGTAATGTATGTGTATGCACCTACGATTCTAAAGCTTCAGTCTATAAAGTGATTAGTTCCCCTTGCTGATCCTGTACTGTGTAATGATATTCTGCTGCTATCTTGACTTATCTTCGTAAAAGCTCCAAAATACCCCTGTTATCTGGAGACATGTTACAGTGCAGAGGGTAAATTATGTCTTGCTAGAAGTCTTTTTTCGTTTCGGTAATGCCCGGTTCAGACTACACGATATCAGCCCGATTATAGCCCGACACAGCCGTCGTAGGGGATCGGGAACGATAAATGAGTGTCGTGTGCGAAAATTGATCCTCTTATCTCGTGTAGTGTGTCATAGTACACGACAACCGACGCCACGTCTGGGACACCCCACAACACCCCGAGGAAACGTCTAGCCGGTCAGAATTTTTCGTCTCGACACGCCTAGTGTGACATCTCCAACGACGTGTTCCTTTGCGTCGACCAATCAGGTGCTCTCTCTAGCGCGCAGTCGCAGTCAGGTCACTTGGTAATAAACAAACATGGAGAAAAGGAGGAGGGATGGCGAGTTTGCTGCTGTCAGGTGGGACAATGAAACTGACTGAAGTATCGAAAGCCCGTACCGTCCTCTCTGTGCCACCCAGGAGCTCATCCACAACCCTTTCTTCTTTCTTTTCTTTTTCTTTTCGCAACACCAGACCGCCAGCATCACACACAACGCTTCTGTCACCATGATTGACAGTTGCTTCAACCGCCTCCCCGATGACGTCTGAACTCACGCATGATCGTGGAATGCGACGAGCCATGATTGGTCGTGGTCATACGTGTAGTCTTGCCAGTCATCCGACCGAGACACTGCAAGAGCTTATGGCGCTGTGATCGTTAGATCTGACATGGTGACCATCGTCAAAGACAAAAATATTGTGTAGTCTGATCCCGGCATAAGATGAAATTCCTCCACAAACATGAGTGAACAAATTATCTGTTCATTTGCTCTGCCTTTGATATCTCAAAATAACTCCACTGTGGCTAAATATCTGTCACTAACACTAACCGGAGGAGAACATGCTTGGCTTTGAACTAGCTTGTGTCTTAAAATGTGAGTTTTGAGACACACCCGCTCAGATTTTAACAGATTAGCATCATATAAACTAGATGAATAATACCTCATCATCCTTCATCCCAGAGGACAGGAATAAAATTGGCCCACAGGCGTTGGGCAGTGCTGACTGTAGGACTGGAGGCATTGTGCTCTGCCACATGCTGAATACATTTACCTGCTATCTTTCTGTCGTACAGCACCAATTTCATGTTGTGAATGTGAAAACTTTTCACAAAGTGTCTCTCAAGCTTTGCGTCCAGTTTGAGCAAAACACTCACACTAAGCACACTCAGAATGAAAATTGTGAATATAAGCTCAAGACTATGCCCACAATGTCAGTTTGAATGTTTATATAAATAAATAAAAGACAGAGAGGGAGATAATAATGTACTAATAATGAACTCAATTTCTTTATCAGCACCTGCTGATTATGCCGTCTCCCGGAGAGCGAAAATATGAAAGGGCAAAAAGACAGGAGAGACAGAGAGAAATGCCAGCACAGCTGTTTCAGCAGCTGATGCTGTATTGCTGAGTATGACCCAGATAGGAAGTTGGATGTTTCTGACGTCAAGGCGCCGGTCAAAGCTATTAACTTTACCGACAATGGAGGCGAGGCTTGGAGTATCCTTAGAAAGCTCTTTTAGACGCCGGGCTGGGTACATATGGCGGAATGTACTGTAGTTCTGATTATGCGAGCTTCTTCGTGGCAGCTTCTTCGTGCAGACAGTAAAATATGAATTCTTAATTTCGTCAAGCTACAGAGCATTTCAACGCTCCTTTAAAAGGGGCAATAACTGCAGCCTTTATTGAACTACAATTAAATGGCCTTAAATCTGCAGAAGGCAGATAGAGTTATGGATTGGCCTCAGTGACTTGACGACTACGTTTCAGATATTTCAGCTGCGAAGGCTGAAAAGTTTCACTCTACAAGCAAAACAGCACATTGCAAAGCAGCATTATTATAGCACGGACGGTGATGTATTGGCTCTCTGCCAGCATTTCCTTCTAGATCTCTGCTCTAATTAGCCAATTTACTCATTATGGAAATGTGACTTTTTCATTTATGTAAACTACAGGCCCACATAGCTCAACATTACTGATGCCAATAAATGCAGAGAGTCACTATAATTTATACTCTACTTAATTAACTATTAGCTATTAACTACAAATAGTGCAACTTGGGAATGTTTTAAGCTGCACTAACCAATATTTTTTAATAAATTGACATAATTTTAGCATCTTTAAGGCAACTTAGTCACCAGAAAAAATGTTGGCATTAGGGATGGTAATAATTAACCGTTTAACCGTTAACCAACATTAAGAATTTTAACCGAAGCCTACAGAGGACATTTCCATCTATAGTGAGGCAGAGAAGTTTATCCGTGAGCAGAAGGGTTTTAAGCACGGAATATCCCGTTTCTATTCTGTACTTTACTCTCAGGATAAATATGACACGACCAAATTATCACGCAAATGGGAGGGTGACCTGGGTAATGACTACAATGAGGAAGATTGGCGGGAGGCAGTGCACCTGGTGCAATCAACCTTCACTTGCAACAGGCTTGCGGAGATTCAATATAAAATATTACATAGGCTCCATATAGCCCCTGTTACCCTCCACAAAATATCTCGAACCATCTCTCCCATTTGCGGTAAGTGTAACACAGACCTTGGGTCCCATTACCATTACTTTTGGGGGTGCAATCGGATTGCTAGATACTGGAATCACGTAGCCCGAGAACTGAGCGGGATCTTTAAGACTACAATAAGAAAGGATCCAGGGTTATTTTTACTGGGTTTGCCCTCTAAAGTAGTTTCTCTCTCGAGAAATCAGTACAAATTGCTGGACAAACTTCTGCTCCTTGCTCGTAAATGCATCCTGCTAAAATGGGTGAAAGACACCCCACCCACAGTAACTTTCTGGTACAGGGAGATCTTCAACGTACTGCCACATGAAAGGATGAGTGCAGTCCTTAGGGGTGTTGAGGGCTCATTTATTAAGATCTGGAACCCTGTCCTGGACTATATACCATCAGAGCTCAAACACACTCTGTTGAAAGGCCAATACCCTTCAGGGTGGAAGCAAATTATGCCTAGTGCCACGTAAAACATAAAATATATTTCTAGGATCACCGTTTACCATTCATGAGAGTCTGAGGACAATATACTTTACTCTATGAGATACTATCTGCTATTCTTATTGTCTTTCTTTTCTTTTTTTCTTTTTTTTTTATGTATTTATTTTTATGTATGGGTATGTATGTATATGTAGGTATGTATGTGTATATATGTATATATATATATATATATTTATTTTTACGGTCAGTTTAACCACTGTTATTTTATGTAAAATGTCCCTTTTCACCCATTTTTATAATTCATTTATTTTTATTTATTGGTTTTGGGGGAGGGTGGGGGGGTCTGACTGTATAGAATAACTGTTGAACATAACATTGCTGTGAGCCTTCTGTTCTGAAAATAATAAAAATATGTTGAAAAAAAAGAAGAAGAATTTTAACCGATTAACGCCAGAAAGAAATATTAAAAAATAATTAAAAAGCTGAGCAAAACTCAGAGGAGCGGCTTGTCACTTTAAGGAGAAAAGCTGGTCCACCTTAACAGCCCACCTTAAGAGAGTCTGAGCCAGTGTTGCAGGAAACAAGAAGTTGGCTCCGGTCTTGAGGAGTTGTAGCATTTATTCACAAACAAATAAACTGTAAACACACTGTGTGCTACAGCTACATTCACAGCTACAACGCCACCGACAACACACGCACGGTCTGTCGGACTCTCGCTAAAGTTAAGCTAAAGTGCGATGGAGACTTTTACTGGGACAGTCGCTGCATGTGTCCACGACACTACACGCAGCATCGTGGCCACTAACGCTCCGAGATGGGTGAACTGGGGACTCAGTTGTCCGTTGTCCTCATACACTGCAGCTGGCGCACCGCTGCATGAGAAGCACTAATCTTGTCGGTTAGCGGTTAATAACGGGGTAACGAGGGTCGGTTATCAGTTAAAAAAATATATTAAAAATTAGCATCCCTAGTTGGCATTGAAAGTTTCTGCAAACCATGGATATGTTGAATGTTGAACGTTTATGAACCAAAAATACCTATCATAAATACGTTTCATAGATACCTACAGTCTCATATCACACTTGCAGAAATGCACAATGCTACATGGTTAACATTGTGAAACACTTGATTCTTTTCAGGCAACAAAACTACATGGTTATGGTTAGAATAAGCATCATGGTTCATGTTAAAATAATATACATCTGTAACAATGTAACTACTGTAAATAAACAGCAACCGGTTATGGTAACAGCTTTACGTAAAACAGCGTTCAATAGAAAAAATAGAAAACAATGTGAGCCAACTAACCTGCGGTGTCATACCATGACAGAGGTACATGATGGGAACATTGTCAGTGTCAGGTCCTTGGTCCAAACACAGGTTGTCTCTTAGACTGTTCTTCAACTGCAAAAAATGAGAGAGCGATAAAACAGATGAAGAAGAGAGGGGCAAGGTAATGCATCTCTAATTATCATAAAACTCTAAGCAGATGATATTTAACAAGCATTCATATGACCAATGATGGTAGAATGCAAGGAAGAGGATGAGGACACCTCTCTCTCATACACACATTTAGTCATCCAATTTGTGGCGCTATTAAACAAATTGCTCTCCTCACTTAACGCAGGCTGTCAGAGCTCAGCAGCCTTTGATTTTATCACAGATAACATGGGAAAGAGAAAAAGAAGCAGCCCATCTCTTGTGGAGGACCTCACTTAAACCTTTGTGGTTTCTAATACTTTTTTTTTTAAGACCTACAGACTAATATCAACTGAATGAATGCTTCAGATGTTTTTGAAGGAATAGTTCAATAATTTGGGAAATACCACTTAATCCTATTAACTTTGAGAGTGAGATGGAAAGATCAAAATCAGTCTGATGGCTGTGAGTCCAGTTAAGAGTCAAAGATTAGCCTATGTTAGCATCAACTCTGGATGCATAGAAGCATATTTAAAAATGTTTGAATATAATATAATTAGGGATGCACCGATACCCCTTTTTTCAGACCGAGTACAAGTACAAGTACTAACATTTGGGTACTCGCCGATACCGAGTACCGATACGAGTACTTCTCTGTACCAAAAGACCCTCGTTAACAGCCAGCTGGAGGGTGTGAGCGACACATGGCAGGCTGGGGAGTCCCGCATACGAGGCGGTGCGCCGCGAAGGGCTCTAGGTCGGCTTGGAAATCCAAACGGCTTGTTTCAAACGCACAATTTCTGAATATAGGCTGTCTGTGTTTCTCCGTATATTGAGCGTTTTGATAGTTTAACAGTATTTATATAACACTTAAACCGGCTTCATGAAAATCTCACTTTTTACAATATGGGACCTTTAAGGAAAAAAAGAATCATGAATGCATCTTTAAAAGTAGCTAAATGTAACGAAGATTGATGCGTTACGATAATTGTTGTTATTCCAGGGATAACGGTTCTAGAATACATATTCAGAAAGCTTGAATGTTGTAGCTGTCTTTTGAAATGTTCAGGATCTGTTTTGGTAAAAGTTCAGCTTTCTGAGTCTCACGTTCTACACATTTACTTCCACAGCATTGTAAACACTCTGTGGTGGCCAGCTTAAGTCTGCCATTCAAGTGACCTTTAACAAGTGGTGATTCGAATAGAGATGCCTGTTTATCTATTCAAGCCGAGGTCTGCTTTACCATTCTTCATAAACGTTAGCAAAATACAAACATTCATTTTTAAAGATGAATTAAAGGCTTGTTGGCTGCATCTCCACCGGGCCCCGACTCACACTAAACTGAGTCCCGAAGGTGCAGTATTCAGAGTTTATGAGGAGTGAACACGAGGGGTAAAAGCTTTTCCCTCCATCTGCTGCTACAATTATCTGCAATAGTTGGTCTCATCAGAGTTCCCAGTCGTCCTACTTGCTGTTTAGATCACTGACTACATCTCTAGCTCAGTTCTACCTGCTGTATCCACCACCACCTCTCCCTGCTCCTCTGCAGTCGCATCACATACAGTGAAAAAGTTCTTGATCCACTACTCAGGGCCGAGCTGAGCTTTCTATTTCACAATATTTCATGATGCCGTCAATAATCTTTATTGATCCCCAGGGGGAATTTCTGTTTCCTCTTGCCTCATTTCACAGAGAGGTCAGGCTCAGCTACACAGCAGCAGTCCTGGAGGTGGTAGGGGTTTAGTATCTTGCTCAAGGGCACAACGGGTAAGCCCGATGTTTGTCGAAACAAAGAATTACTACAGTTTTGTACTGAAGTTGGAAGGAGATGGTTAGGGTGGATAAGAGGGCACACAAAGTGCAAGACTTTGACACTGGAAGCTGAGGTTGGCTTCCTGAATAAGTTAGTTTTGGTTAAGCTTAGTGACAGATCGTGGTTTTGGTTTCATATTAAGGTGTCAGTAGGCAGTATATTTTTGGCATCATTGGGCAAAAATTCCATAATAACCTTTCAGCATATTGTAATTCAAGTGTTCTGAGAGAAAAACTAGACTTCTGCTCCTCCTCATGGCTCTGTTTTCAGGCTTTAGAAAATCTAGCCCGTGACGGGAGACTTTGACCAATCACAGGTCATTTCATTGAGAGAGCGTTCCCATTGGCTGTGCTCCGGTCATGTGACCGGAACTTGCCGTTCCTTCACCAGATTTCACAATGGCGGCGGTGGCGTCACAAACTTTCTCATTTTACAGCTAACCCGTGCACTACAAGATGATTCTGAAGACATCTGAGGAGAGAAATAGACATTAACGTAACAGAATATTGATTCATATTTGATCAGCGCTGCCTAGTTTGACCATTTGGTCGGAGTTCGCGAGTGATTGACAGCCGGCTCTCATAGATGGCAGCTGGATAGCAGACCTCAGATCAGCTCTGACTGCTTGTTTTCCTCCGGTCTGTGAAATCTTGCAGATGCCATTAGGAGCACCGGAGGACACAGAGGAACATGATTTTTAGGTTACCTGTTTCATGTACTACTGTCACAATATAGCGACCGTTTTATAGAAATAACTTTTTTAAAATCATATTTGCTCCAATCTCGCCTACTTCAGCTTTAACAAAGTAAACACATCATGTCTTGTGCTTCCAGAACTGTAACTTTTGACATTTTCAACAACCATCTTTCCCTACTGCTTCACCAGAGTTAGGACTAATTAGCACTAAATGCACACACAGTAAAGCTGAGGCTGATGGGAAGGACATTAGTTTAGTAGGTATTTGGTCATAAACCAAAGTATTGGACAAACTCAAAATTGTATTTTATTTAAATTAAAAGCCAGGGGATCACCAAAGTCATTACAATTAATCCTGAGGCGAACATAAATGTGTGAACCAAATTTCATGGTAATCCATCCAGACTGTTGAGATATTTCCCTCAAAACCATAAGTCAACCACTTGATAGTGCAAAAGGAAAAAAGTCATGGGATAAACAAAGTCATTAGCGTTCCTCCTCTGGGGACCATGAATGTCTGTGCAAAACTTCATGGTAATCTACGGAGCCCCCCTAGACCCCCAGGAGAAAATGTTATTAACTCATTCCCTCAAGTTAGTAAGTCATTCCCTCGAGTTAGTAAGTCATTCCCTCGAGTTAGTAAGTCATTCCCTCAAGTTAGTAAGTCATTCCCTCAAGTTAGTAAGTCGTTCCCTCAAGTTAGTAAGTCATTCCCGGCTCTTTCAAGCTGGACACATAACATTGGTCTCTATGTGCAGCCGGCTGTCAAACGACTGGTCAAGGACCATCTACAAAGTACAATGCCGAAAAGAGATGCTATAAGAATATTCTATAACTTCACAATTATAGAGTGTAGTACCATCAAAATTACTTCACACATCAATGGTCTCCTCATAGTTGTACTACAACACTTAGTTTGGAAAAATATTCTTTTTTTTACTAACTTGAGGAACGAGTTATTAACTTGAGGGAATGAGTTACTAACCTGAGGGAACGAGTTACTTACTTGAGGGAACGAGTTACTAACTTGAGGGAACGACTTACTAACTTGAGTGAACGACTTATTAACTTGATTTAACGACTTACTAACTTGAGGGAACGACTTATTAACTTGATTTAACGACTTACTAACTTGAGGGAACGACTTACTAACTTGAGGGAACAAGTTACTTACTTGAGGGAAGGACTTACTAACTTGAGGGAACAAGTTACTTACTTGAGGGAAGGACTTACTAACTTGAGGGAACGAGTTACTAACTTGAGGGAACGACTTACTAACTTGAGAGAACCATTTATTAACTTGAGGTAACGACTTACTAACTTGAGGGAACGAGTTACTAACTTGAGGGAACGACTTACTTACTTGAGGGAACGACTTAATTACTTGAGGGAACAACTTACTAACTTGAGGGAACAAGTTACCTACTTGAGGGAACGACTTACTAACTTGAGGGAACAAGTTACTAACTTGAGGGAACGACTTACCAACTTGAGGGGACGACTTACTAACTTGAGGGAACGTGTTATTAACTTGAGGGAACAACTTACTAACTTGAGGGAACGAGTTACTAACTTGAGGGAACGTGTTATTAACTTGAGAAAACGAGTTACTAACTTGAGGGAACATGTTATTAACTTGAGGGAACGTGTTATTAACTTGAGGGAACAAGTTACTAACTCAAGGGAACGAGCTACTAACTTGAGGGAACGACTTACTAACTTGAGGGAATGACTTACTTACTCGAGGGAACGACTTAATAACTTGAGGGAATGACTTAATAAAATCTTCTCCTGGGGGTCTAGTAGTAATCCATCCTGTGGTTGTTTAGTTATTTCAGTCTGGACCAAAGCCTTGGCAGTGTCAGCATGTTAGTTGGTCGGTCGCCTCTGGCCACGGCGCTCTGGGGGACTTGTCATGACCTCAGATCTTCTAAAGATCTGTCTGAAAACATCAACCAACGATCAACCGATGTCAAACTGGTGAAACATTTCAAGTTCATGACAATGTGTTTAATATAATATCTCCTTTTTGGACAATATTTACCTTGTCTGAGCAGCGCAATCCTCCAGCTTTTGTTTACTGTTAAGTAAGAGATGAATGTATAAAAACATCAACGGAACACTTGTGCTCTCTCCCAACTGCTATCTCCTGTGAGATTTTGTATTTGTCAAATATGTAAACATCATATCTACATCTCTCACATGTCACCGCGGCTACGCTTTCATCTCACTCAAAGCCGAGCCCCCGCACATGCTCAGTCGTGTCAACAAATAACTCCATCCAGCTTTGCACTGTGATTGAAGTGTTTATCGAAAAACAAACACAAAAGGTGAGATGGCAGCTCTTTTTAAAGCGAGAGAGTGGAACCATACCATCCTTTTCATAACTTTCTCTTAAGTGATGCTAAGTCAATAAAGCTGCAAAAATAAGATCTGAAGGAAATAGGTTCTGTGTAATTATTATTTTCAGACTGCATTCAGGCTCGCACAAGACAGATAACTCAAACTATATCTGTACTCAAGTTATACGTTTAAAAGGTTAAAATGAGACTTCAATCAAAAAATCACAATCAAAAATGAAATGAATAAATTATTAGTACTTGGACTCAACTGAGGAGTACTCATTTTTCTTCCTGTATCAGCAGAGGCAGTCAGGGCGGAGGGATAATTCTGCTCAGCTTTCAACAGATTACTGTCATTTTTCAATTATGCAAAGTCCTCCCACAGCTGTTATAGCTGAAGAGAGGAATAGCTTATGCAGAAATTAAGTGGTGAAGAAAGGTTCGCCCTTTCAATACCCTGCTGCTGTGATTTGAAGTGAGCTCTTACAGCAGAGAAGCATTTATGAATTAGACTCAGTGTTAATGGAAAAGTTAAAGTTTTTGCTGTGAAATACTTGGAAAAGTTCAGTTTTAATGCAAATGTTTAGTCATGATAAGGTTTTTATGCTATTTCACTGCTTATCACATGAATCATTTTTTGTTGATTTCAATAACATTTTCTGTCCAAGCAATAAAACACCTTAAATAACACATGAACACCCCATAATGCCTCACTCCCAAATTCATCTAAGGTGCAGCTTATGCCTGAGTGAAGAAGTGCTATTTCTCTGATGATGACATGTCTTTAACCAGCTTACTTTTGCTTGGTTTCTATATGTTTCAAATTTTGGGAAACCAAAGACAGCATTGTAAATGGCCGCACAAAAAAAACTTAAAACCCTGGAAATGGCAATTCAAATACTTTAAGGTGCTCTAATCAATATTTACATATTAAAGCTGAAGTAGGCGAGATTGGAGCAAATATGATTAAAAAAAGTTATTTTTATAAAACGGTCGCTATATCGTGACAGTAGTACATGAAACAGGTAACCTGGGAAAAAAATCATTTTCCTGTGTCCTCCGGTGCTCCTTACGGCATCTGAGAGATTTCACAGACCGGAGGAAAACAAGCAGTAAGAGCTGATTTGAGGTCTGCTGTCCATCTGCCGTCTATGTTGTATATTATATTATTATTATTATTATATTATATATTGTATATGGCTGTCAATCACTCGCAAACTCCGACCAAACGGTCAAACTAGGCAGCGCTGATAAAATATGAATCAATATTATGTAACGTTAATGCCTATTTCTAGCTGTAAAACGAAAAAGTTTGTGAAAGAACGCCAAGTTCCGGTCACAGCCAATAGGAACGCTCTCTCTCTCTGAAATGACCTGTGATTGGTCAAAGTCTCCCGTCACGGGCTAGGTTTTCTAAAGCCTGAAAACAGAGCCATGAGGAGGAGCAGAAGTCTTGTTTTCTCTCACAACACTTGAATTACAATATGCTGAAAGGTTATTATGGAAGTTTTGCCCGATGATGCCAAAAATATACTGCCTACTGTCACTTTAACAATGGATCAAATGATGATGTGTAATGTGAAAGGGGTTGCTTGTATTGAAAACGAGGAGGAAAATAGTCACCTGACTGCAGTCCCCCTCACCTCTGTGGTGTTTAGGTGTTTTTTAGCTCACTGTTTTGTTTTCACGGCCAGCAACTTTGCTATTTTGGATGGCGCTCACTGCTCTCATCAGGGTCACTCCCTGCTGCAAACAGGAAGCTCCGATGAACACTGTCTTCAACAAAAAGGCGGCGGTGGAAGAAGTATTCAGGGGTCTCATTTATAACCGTTGCGTACGCACAAAACTGGGCCTGAAATGTGCGTACGCCACTTCCCACGCAACAGTTGTGATCTATAAAAACAAATTTGACGGGAGAATGCGCGCGCCTGTACGGAAACTTTGACCCGTGCGTACGCACATTATGGAGGCACCGAGGTAGGGGAAACTGGCGATGCAGACGGTGAGGTGGTGAATTGAAGCCAGACTGTAGAAATTAAATGTGTGAGAGGCATCATTATATATATAATGATGCCTCTCACACATTTAACTTCACTTCATACTTATATCCACTTTATCATAAACATTTAAACCAGCAGTGTTATTTGTGCTAGTGAGCCATAACTATTCCATAAGTACCTTACAAATGTAAAAGAAACTGAAATCTCAAATCAAATTCCGCTCAATATCTCATCAGCGCTGTCTCACCATCACGTCCCTTTTTCTAACGATATCGACTGTCTTGATCATTCTGGCAAGTTGTGAATCAATCAGGTGTGACACTCGTAAAACATTCTGCGTGGTGGTGGTGGATATACCGGCACTGAGGACTACGTGACGTGAATGAAAGAATGAGGAGGGAACGAGTGTTCAGAGCCCTCCTCACCTACAAGCACCTCCATCTCTGTGTCAGAAAAAAACTTTTCTTGGTCTTCCTCTCGGTAGTTGCCGTGATTCACAGTAAAGCTGCTTTGATCAACAAGACTCATTTACAGTACATGCAGAAACATTCATGAGGTGCTTTACATCGACCATTTATGGTTGAATGTGGGCGTGTAGAGGGCAGAATATGAGGCAGATCCACGTGCACACATTTCCAGGTGGACTGTGATCTATAAAGGGAACATTGTCTGCAGGTGTGCGTACGCACAGTTTTATAAGTCTGATTTATTTTTGGTGCACGCCATTTTCGGCTTTTGTGCGCACATACATTTTTAGTATGGATCCTACGCACTGTTTTATAGATCTTTTACTTGACTAAAAGTAGCAATACCACCAGAGTAAACCTACTCTGTTACAAAGTAAAAGTCCTGCATTCAAGTTAAAGTTTTTACTTAAAGTTTTTCTCATTCACTTTGGCTCAGTTCTCGAATGATCATTTCTTTTTCTATTTTTCAAAACAACAAGCTCAAATCTCTGAACAATTAGTTTGTTGTTCCCAACAGATTAGAATGTGTCATTCATTCAAGCAAATTGCACATGTTTTGGCACAAAAAAGCCAGTACAGTTGTCTATAATTTGCACAATAACCACTTGCACATGGCTTGATGATCTAAACTGATGAGTTAATTCTCAGTGAAATTGTCACAGTCATAGATAGAAAACTTTGTCTGTTTTATATTTATGGTCACACTCTTCCCAACTTCTAAACATCCTTTCATTGTTTGAGCCATCACATTAAAAATGATCCGTGCAGTTATCACAATCATATATGTATATTCCATAAATATATGCCATGGTGTTAAGTACTGTGAGGAGGTACAATTAGTTGTTTTTACTGAACTACAGCAGCTTTTTTCATTGCTGTGTTTTTTTTTTTTTCTATTGGCATGGATTCCATTTTGTGGCAAATGTTCTGTTCACTGTATATGAATTAACATGAAAGCTCAAAGGTTAATTTTCTGTTGATAATACATGTAACACATTGCTGTATACACACATGGACGTATTGTAGCCTACAGTATTGACTTTTCCCAGAAAGCTTTTACCTGCTGTTGAAATGACAATCTATAAAGCTCAGTGTGATACACAACAGCATTCAGCTAGAGAAGACTGACATACTGGAACAGTACTGTAAGCAGTCAGTGTCAACAAAAAAACAGATTACTATATTAGAAACATTTCCAGGGTTGACTGCCGTGGTGAAAAACATTTAAACATTTTGACCAGTACGGCTCACACTGTGACAAAACAAGTCTTCATTTTGGTGGCGTTGGCCAGTTAATGACGCAATAACTCGGTTTGAAGCATGAACGAAGTGTTTTGGGTGAGTTACTACCTTCTGCAGACATGCAATAGAGTTGAGATGCCCCATCAAACAGTTGTGACAATTACACTTACAGTTTAGAGAAGACTGTTTCAAAAAATGAGCCAAAGCGATTGAAAGAAACTGTAGGTAAAAGTACATAGCAGCAAAATACACTTAAAGCGGGAGTAGTCAGTATATTTTTGGCGTCATTGGGCAAAAATAATATAATAACCTTTCAGCATATTTTAATTCAAGTGTTGTGAGAGAAAAGTAGACTTCTGCTCCTCCTCATGGCTCTGTTTTCAGGCTTTAGAAAATCTAGCCCGTGACGGGAGACTTTGACCAATCACAGGTCATTTCAGAGAGAGAAAGTTATTGAAATGAATGACTAGCACTAGTACAGGTTACTGTATGAAGGATGATGATTGTAATGAATGACTTGTACTAGTACAGGTTACTGTATGAAGGATGATGATTGTATTGAATGACTAGTACTAGTACTGGTTACTGTATGAAGGATGATGATTGTAATGAATGACTAGTACTAGTACTGGTTACTGTATGAAGCACACACACATGCCCCCCTCTTGTCTGGTGGGAGGGGCATTTTTTTTACTTTTCCAGAAAACTGCCTACCCTGCGGTACCACTTGACACAACATATTATTATGGATTTTTTGCCCAATAACACCAAAAAGAAACTGCCTCCCCCAGCTTTAAAGTACCTAAAGTAAAAGTACTCATTATGCAGAATTTCGTTTCATTTCACATTTCAGACTAATTATATTATTGGATTATGATTATTGATCCATTAATGGGCAAGCATCACTAATGTCGATCAATAAGTTAATTGAAATAAAGTGAAAGTGTGTAAGCACTTAGAACATTATGATATAAGTTTGTGATGGCCGTTCCCATGCTCACTTATGTCTCATAAGTTGCTGCAGCAACTTTTGGGTTGATACTGTATAACAGGCTGTTCTATATTTGAAGATGTGCTTCTGTGTGCCCCTCTGAGTTGCTGGTGGACATGCTATGGTATACTGTCCCGGTTATTGTCTTATTAAGTACACACAGTTAGGCGAACCAAGATGCTCGGTTACATTGGTGGCTGTGGTGTTCTACGAGCCGGTGTGAGTGCAGATAACGACCTGCGCTGTGGTTTTTGGCTTAGCTGCCTCAGAATAGCTAGCTGGCTAACCCTGTGCGGTTCTTCAAAGACTTTGCACAACTACGTTACGAACATGTAACGTCTCTCAGTGACCGAAAGGCAATTAAACTCAGTCCATAACTTCCCCCGACTGGCTGAAGACCCTCTAAAGAGTCTGCGAGGAGGTCTTGTCATGCCCCGCTCCAAACAAGCCCGCACAGTACTAATGTCTGATCCTCACTCTGGATTGACCGCAGTTCAGAGTCACCGTTGCCGTGAGACTTGGCAGGGACCTGGTCCATTTGTGTCCCGTCTGGGGACAGAGAGCGGTCTGGCTCCCCCACAGAAGCAACAGTGTGCATCCCAGCTGAGGAGGCATCCAGATCAACAGTGTCAGGAGAAACAGGTTGGCGGGACAGTGCGTCAGCCTTTTTATAGTGGGAGCCATCCTTATGCACCATGACCATGATTTTTTACTGCTCTAGAATTGATACAAAATGATAAAAAAAAAACTCCAAAATACCACTTTAAGATCTCGTGGGACACTCCATGGTGCAAAATCTATGCTGTAATGTGGAATCAGAAACTTTTGACATTTGGAGATTTCTGTAAGAATTTTATTTTTCGGCGATTGGATGGCGAGCACTTGTGTTGTGTAAACTGCTCATAAACCCCCTTATTGTCAATCTAGCTAGGAAAGCCATCCATCCTCTGAATGCTCTAGGTCTTTAGTTTGATCCATTCATCCTCTGAATGCTCTAGGTCTCTAGTTTGATCCATCCATCCTCTGAATGCTCTAGGTCTCTAGTCTGATCCATCCATCCTCTGAATGCTCTAGGTCTCTAGTCTGATCCATCCATCCTCTGAATGCTCTAGGTCTCTAGTCTGATCCATCCATCCTCTGAATGCTCTAGGTCTCTAGTTTGATCCATCCATCTTCTGAATGCTCTAGGTCTGTAGTTTGATCCATCCATCCTCTGAATGCTCTAGGTCTCTAGTTGGTGGCTGTAAAGTTTCATAAGGCTGTGATTATCCCAGAGGTCACCACATGTCATTTTATACAATGACGTGAAGTTTAAAAAAATTGTCTCACTACAATACTACTATGGGGATTACCATTATCACACATGAATACAGTTGGCATCATTGGCTCCACGAGAGTCTTAGCTTTACAGTGATACCCAATTTATGCAATTTCAAGACTGTTTAAGGACCCAAGTATGCAGAAATATTTAAAATACACCATTTTAGAATAGGAGAAAATAACACATTTGTACTGCATATAAACAACTGTATGGTTTTTGGCCAAAACTTCATGTGATTATCATAAAGTGTGTATCTCTGTAAAGGGGAGACTCTTGGGTACCATAAAACCCATTTTCATTCACATATCTCGAGGTCAGAGTTCAAGGGACCCCTTTGAAAATGGCCAGTTTTTCCTCGCCAAAATTTAGCACAACTTCTTAGCGTTATTTAGCCTCCTTACCAACAAGCTAGCATGACAAGTTTGGTACCAATGGATTCCGTAGGTTTTACCAGTATTCACTCTAGCTTTTAGACTGAGCCCGGTGCAACTTCTGAAAGACAGAATGGTCCCCGGATTGTTAAGGGGTTAGTCTATAACGACATACCATAATGTATTAATTCATTTATATTTTGTATTAATAATCTGAATCTGCAATGTAACAAATATTCTAAAACTCAAATAAATGTAGTGGAGTAGAACTAAAAGGCCGGGTGTTGAGTGGCAGCATCTTTTTTCAATTGTTCTCAATGAGGAGAAAACGTACACAGCCATAAACGCAGGACGCAGGTTCCCCAGAAGACCACTGTTCATGCCCCGGATGAAACCGAGTCAATGTTGACTTATTTAACCTTAGTTTTGTTACGTAACTTACGTACTTAATGTCTAACCAAGTATTTTTGATGCCTACATTTAACCAACGTTTTATTGCGTAAGTAAACCTACGTCGGAAGTTTATTTTGAAAAGAGACTGTATCTGTGTAACGAGTGGAAACTGACATTGGAGGGGTACCTTGAGCGTCCAGTTGGCTACCCTCTATCAGTACACGTGTTCTTTTATGACGATCGTTTCTTGGTCAGATGGAGCGTCATTTAAAGCGTAGAGCCATTGACAATGCGTAAGTATTTGATGAGTTGGGAGTGAGAATGGGTCGTTCAGAAATGTGCTGGGTTGAAGCCCTTTTCTGCTAGCGAAAAACGCTTTATGGACACTCAGCCTATAGTTGCATAAAATGGAAATACTCACGTAAAGTACAGCTACCTCAAAATTGTACTTGAGTACAGTAATTATAGACAGATATTTCCCTCAAGAGTTGGTGGAGACCAAAACGCAGCTAAAATGGAGTGAGTGTTTGACTCAAACACAACTCCAAATACATGCTAATGTTGCTCTGTGTCTACTGGATGTGTAAAAAAGCAACTGCCTGCAAAGATGCTCCCTATAACAACTTTATCATTGTTGAGCTCTGCTGCACCCCAGTGACCAACACATCTGTTAATTGAGGTTTAAAAAAACCCAAACAAAAAAAATCATAAATCACTCATAAAGAGTGAAAAAAAAAAGATTCAAACTGAAGTAATATGGTGAAATTAAAATGGCTTAATTGTGGGAGTACACATTAAGGGTCTTTGAAAACATCGTTGCCTTTTGGCTGAAATGTGACGAGGTAAGATAAATGAAAATATGTTCACACATTTTTAAAATTCCTTGCTGGTAGAGCTGCCACAGCAAAAGCATATTCATTTTTGAAGCTTAGGGAGTGTCTTGTTCCTACTTCATAATTAATTAAAATAGTCCTGAATACTTTATGTTCTGCTTTGAGGAGTATCTGTATGTGTAGCAACCAGCGGGGACTGAGTGGGGAAGTGTACGGTGTAGTGTTTCTCCAACTGTGAAGCTGGCATACAGATTTTGTGAACCTGTTCCTGTGGGCTCCTATATCAGATGAATAGCAGTGTACTTTAATTAACAAGCCTATCTTTCAGCGTAATGATAAATGAATTTTACTCAAATCAAGGTTGCAGACTAGAAGGGGAAAAATTAACTCACCACTCCGTAAGCGACTGTGTTGCTGTAGGATCGGAGCTCGGGGTAGATGTTGGAGAGAAACCAGCTGAACGGTCGGCACTGGAGTCTGGATCGAAGGGCTTTTCTCTCAGAAATGTCCCCAATGTCTATTCCTGACTTCTAGAGAAGGAAATAAATACAAACACATCTGAGATTACTTTTTGGGTATTTCACTTATACTAACCTCTAGCAACAAAATAAGTACAAGAAGCTTCAACTTCCCAATGTTGCAAGAAAGAAAATGTATGTATGAATGAATGAATCAACAACATGATGGGAAGCTGTCAGCTTGAGATTTTGACAACATTTGGAGCCAGAGTCTGCCTTCATCGAGGTTGAGCCTCGCGCGGCGAGCATGACTGCAGCTTGTTAGCGAGAGAGAATCACAGTTCATGACATCTTACCCCGTTTTTACATCATCAAATAACTAAATAAAACCAAACTTATCAGGGAAATTAACACTTGAACATACATCAGCATGATACGAATGACAGGTACCACCTATGGGAAAGATTTATTTAATGTGTACTTTGACATTTTAGTTTGGTCCATGTCCCATTCGCTAACATGGAGGATGTGGGAATTCTTTATATACAGTCCATGTACACAACTCTCGCTCCGCTGCTGTTGTACCTGGCCGGAGAACCCGAATTGTTCCCAAACAACTGATTTAAAGGTCCCATATCATGCTCATTTTCAGGTTTATACTTGTATTTTAGGTTTCTACTAGAACATGTTTACATGCTTTAATGTTTAAAAAAACCTTTATTTTCCTCATACTGTCTGCTTGAATATACCTGTATTTACCCTCTGTCTGAAACACTCTGTTTTAGCACATTCCAATGGAATTGCAACAGAATTGCGTTGCTAGGCAACAGCTTGGGTCCATGTTTACTTCCTGTCAGCTGATGTCATTAACATACACTGCAACAGGAAATAAACTGGGACCCATTTAGAATGTTTACGTTTAAAACTGTGAAATGGTCTAAATAATTGTAGATTTGTGACATCACAAATGGACAGAAATCCTGACGGCTTGTTTCAAAAGCTCAGTTTCTGAATACGGGCTGTGTGTATTTCTCTGTGGATTAAGCGTTAAGATACCTTCACAGTATTTACATAGAACTTAAACCTGCTTTATAATATAAAAGCCATGAAAATGTCACTTTTTACAATATGGGACCTTTAAAGGACGCAGGTGGGTCTTCCGGGTGCTGCTGTGCTTTCGTTCCGCATTGCGTGTATCAATCTACTTACCGCATATTCTGCGTGCGACTGCGTGCACCGGAACGTGACCCCTGGACTGCGACGGTTCGGCATGAATACACAAACCGTTACAGCCCTAATGTACACAATTACGCCCACACACAGTAAACAATCACAGTGTCAAACTCCCAACACACAAGTGTACTGTTTGTGTACCTGTAGTGGAACATTCCAGGCCATGTAGACGTGACTCTTGTACTGGTCCATCCAGACCTCAGCCACCCTCAGAGCGTTACGACGCACATGGGCTGTCAGGTTTGCTGTGTAGGGTTTGTGGGCACGCTCAATGTGTGCAATCCTCGAACAGGGCAAGACCTCCACGCTGCCGCCACACTGCCACACCTTTGTTACACACACACACACACACACACACACACACACACACACACACACACACACACACACATTAGTGACTGCAGGGACCCAAAATAATGGTATGGATATTTTCAGTCCCTGCCAAGTGCATGCCAGTTAAACCTCCATCCTCTAAACAGGGGATTAACTCCTTGCTGTGACTGAACCTGCTTGATAGAATTAGTATGAATGAAAGGTATCATAGGAGCACACTGAATATGCCCACCCAGGTGCATGCTATTTATTTGTATTTATTTATTTTTATCCAACATTTTGCAGTTGGGTGACTGGAAGCTGTCAGATATGTCTACACAGGCCTAGCTAGCTTCATGGCAGGCCCATGAATGTGACACAAGTTTAAATTGAACAAGATATGAGGCTTACTTACAGGTAGCTATTCATAGATCTGTATTGAGCAATGAAGACAGAAACTGAAATGTAACTCGCAATAAACTTAATGTTCAACCAAACATATCACGGCGCTGTAGTAATATGGCGAGTCCTTTCGGCACCTTTGTAAACCACTTGGGCAGTTTACAGCTCCGAGGTCGGCTCGTGATCTTCAGTGATAGTTTCGGCGTCTGCTCTATTTTCTCTGAGCAAATCTAACAAGAAAACATACAGATAATCTACAATAAATGATCTTATTCTGATAAATGATAAAACATGCATCCCAAGCACGCCTTTGACTTCCCTCCTCTCTCTCTCTCCCTGCTGTTCTCAATTTGCAAGTTTTAATTCCACCGATTCACTCCCCCCCGATCAAATTTCAAAATCCGCTATTAGTGCATTTTACATCTTTTAGGACCTAATGATTTAAATAAGGGCTATTCAAGTGAGCTGCTTCCAACAAAACAGCCAGACCAGGAATCATCCAATTTGCAATGCAGACAGTTAGAGGCGAAGTCTGGAAGAAAATGAAGGAGGCGAGGGTCTGCAAAGAGGTGAACATTCAGTTCAAGGTGGACTTTTTTCAAAGGAAGACCGCGAAGCCCGTAAGCCATGGCCCAAGGTGCAAGAAGCCAGGAGAAATGGAAAAAAAGGTCTTTCTAAAAGAAGGCTACGTACTTATTGATGGACACAGAATTGACCCTTAACTGATGTCCTCAGCAAGGTAAAACTCACACATCTGTCAAAGTATACAAGGTTTTGTTAAATGTGTACTAGATGTAAGCTAAACCGTTAGAAGTGTTCAAGAAAGGAGTCTAAGCTGTGGCTTTTGTTTTATTTCCAATAAGCTGTTGTGGTTTTTGTTATTAAGGATGAGATGTTCATTCCTGCACTGGAGTGAAGTTGAGTGCATATTGAAGCAGTTAGATTATTAATTCATATCTATTTCTGTATTATCTTTAAATGTCAGGGGGTTGAAAATAGTGTTAAGAGTAAAGCTATCTTTCTGTTTTGCAAGCAACAAAAGAGACTCATTCTGTTATAACTGATGAAATATTTAGGACAATTCAACTTGGAGATTCTGCCTTTTTTTACACATGGAATTTGACATTCGGCTGGTGTAATGGTATTATTTCACAGATTTCCAGGCATTATAATTGATCATAAGAGGGATACAGAAGGTCATTGGATGGTAAATGGACTTGCATTTATACAGCGCTTTTCTAGTCTTCCGACCACTCAAAGCGCTTTACGCTACATGTCAGCATTCACCCATTCACATACACATTCATACATTCATCATACACTGATGGTAGAGGCTGCCATACAAGGTGCCAACCTGCCCGTCAGGATCTAATCTAAATACTCATTCACACACCGATGGCTCAGCCTTCGGGAGCAATTTGGGGGTTAAGTATCTTGCTCAAGGACACTTCGTGACTATGTGACCGGAGGAGCCTGGGATTGAACCACCGACCTTTCCGATTGGTGGACGACCTGCTCTCTGAGCCTCAGCCGCACATTGGATAATGATGATAGTGGAGATAAATAACAAACGTTTTATATCATTATGTATCTATATAATAACAAAGTTGCCAATAGAGACATGTTTGCAAAACCTGGTAAACTTTGAAATAATGGGAATTAACCTATACTTTGGATAAACGGGTGGAGACTTTAATATAGCCCCGATTCCTGGTTAGATCGTATACCTCATAGAAGCCGACAACCTGAACGTGATGACACTAATTTATGTACAATTAATGTGATTGATTACTGGAGGATATCTAACCTGATTTCCATCCAACATACGTGGTTTAATTCTTCAGGAAACGGACAATGTTCAAGACTAGACGATTGGCTTATCTCTTGTGAACTGTGTAATGATCATTTCAGCTTCTCCACTCACAGATCACTGTATGATTAATTTGTTCTTATCAACATCGAAGCATCCTCAGATCTCTGCTAATATTTGGAAATTTAATAATGACTTGTTACAGAATGTTGGATTTTGACAACAGGTTAAAGTTCTCATTAAGGAAGTGGAAAAGCGAGACGTGTCTAATGTGAATGAAGTGGGAATGGTTTAGGTTCAAGGTCAAACTAGCAGCCATAGACAAAGGTAAAAACTTATCACAAAACAAAAGGAATTGATTGATAAAATGAATTAATTAACAAACAACACTTATGATCAATGCTAATGTAACAGAAGGGGCTGCAGGCTGCACGGTGGTGCAGTGCAGCCCTTCTGTGTGGAGTTTGCATGTTCTCCCCGTGTTAGTGTGGGTTTTCTCTGGGTTCATCTCACAGCTCTAAGATATGAAGGGTTAGGTTCATTGTTTACTTTAAATTGCCCGTCAGCTTCTCTCTCTGCTTGGACACTTGAATTTCTCCACCCGAACCATCCTTAAAGGTCGATCCTCCCTCCTCCACTTATTCTCATACTTCTCCATTCAGACATCCACTCCGCCGTCAACATCAAGTAAAGGTCACTCACAATTACTAGACCTTTCATCCACAAACTGACCTTAATCTCAGCCCAACACCTATCCATCATCTACGCCGCTCACATTCCGGGCTACAAAACTGAATCCCCGACTTCCCTTCTCGTTTCAATAACTCATATCCTCTATAGCAGACTCCGATCCTCATCCGAATATGATGGTGCCTTCGTTTTCAGCCGCCATACCGTGAAGACTATCCCCTTCCATCGACCAAACCCATGTTCCGAGCTCAAGTCATCCTGTCAAGTCTCTCTGAGGCGAACCCTCACTCCAAGTCTTGACCCCCAGGTTCCAGACGCTCTAGCCACACCACGACCCCGTTCGGTCTCATTCATCCCCACGTGATCGACCCCTTTTTTCGATAAAGCCCCTTCCGTCGGCTTTGGCGGCTACCATGGAGGCAGGTGGTCCTCATGGCTGCCCGAGTTCTTATCTCTCACTCCTTCCTCCACCATCTGCAAAATGTACTCAGCCATAGCAGCCATTCATTTTCATGTCTTTTATATTATAAAGCAGGTTTAAGTGCTTTATAAATACTGTTAAACTATCAAAACGCTCAATATACAGAGAAATATACACAGTCCGTATACAGAAATTGTGCGTTTGAAACAAGATGTCAGGATTTCTGTCCATTTGTGATGTCACAAATATACAATATTTAGACCATTACACGGTTTTAAATAAACATTCTAAATGTGTCCCAGTTTATTTCCTGTTGCAGTGTATGTTAATAACATCAGCTGACAGGAAGTACATATGGACCCAAACTGTTGCCTAGCAACGCAATTCTGTTTCAATTCCGTTGAAATGCACTAAAACGGAGCGTTTCAGACACAGGGTAAATACAGGTATATTCAGGCAGATAGTATGAGGAAAATAAAGTTTTTTTTTTAACATTACAGCATGTAAACATGTTTTAGTAGAAACACAAAATACATTATGAACCTGAATATGAGCACGATATGGGACCTTTAAACTCTTCAGCTGACAGTTCCACTGCTTTCAGTGATCTCACATCAACTTTTTTCAGCGCTTCCATTTTACTTTCACAAACTGTGTTTCGACCTAGGCTACTGTGTTTCAGCTATTTAAAATGTTTCAACTGTAGGCTACAAATTTTCACCAGGGAAGAGATGTAAATCTCTTCTCCAGGAAATCTTGCCTTATCTAGGTGCCACTACAGTATTTAATGAACTGATGCTTCTACCATGGCAACACACATTTCTGAAGTAAACCTTGCTAATTGCCATGATAGCACGGCTCAAAATTCTGCAGCGGGCACTCAGGACTTCAGAGTACCGACCAGACAAGTGCTGGAATGGTTAATGCTGACTTGAATACAAACGCCTGTTCTCTCTATTCCAGTCCTGCACTTTGTTTGTGTGTTTGCTCTGTAATCCCTCCTTGCGGCCGGCCTCTTTCCCTGTATCCTTTCAAAGCAAAAGAGCTGCCGCAGAACAACAGTAAAAACTGTACCACTGGCCCGGCGCCCAGGCAGGAACACTAACTAGAGCCAAATTCTGAGATAATACACGCTTCCCTCAGAAATACCTCAACATTGCCTATAAAGGATTTACAACACAGGGTTAGAGTATAAGGAGCTATTCTTCGAGCATAACAATCTGCGTCTGAGCGTGTGGGTGTGCAGAGCGAGATAGAGAATGACACGTGAAAAAAAAGCGGACAGTAAGGTGAAAGAGGAGATTCAGAGTGTGAAATATAAAACAGAGAGAGAGAGAAGGGATAAAAGCAAAGGGAGATAAAGTGGGAAGTGTGGAGAGAAGATAAAGAAAGTGAAATAGAGGGGGAGAGCGAGTCTTTTTGAGTCATCCTTTCCAAAAGCCTTTTCTTTTTTTGATTTGTTATCTTCACTCTAAATAAAAAAAACATTCTCCCGCGGCATAAAACAGGGTGATGCTCCAACTATTACCCAGAAAACATCACGGAACATCATTGTGACGTTGAGTAGTCGCAGTTTATGTGTTTGCGTTGGCATCCAATGTCTAGAACTTGTGTATGACTGATTTTATATGTGTCATCCAGACAAAACAGAGCTCATTTACATCCCTAATGGTCTGTCAGTCTGTCTTCTTTGGTTTAATGCAGAGCAAAATCTCGCTTGTGGACTTTTTTAAAAGTTTTAATGAGGAAAATGAGAGGCGAAATACAATAAATGAAGTTGTGAATTATAAATCACGCAGAGGACGAACGCCTGTTGTGATGAAAAAGTCGTCATGAGACAATGAGCATTAAATATGCACACTGCTAGGCCACGGCACAGATGAAGCTTCATAAAAGTAATCTTTATCACAATGGGAGCGTGCAGGCCAGAGATATGGAGCGCCTCTGCAGAAACTGGGTGAAAAAAAAATGACATCGCTGATAACAAAAGGCGCCTGTGTTTGGTATGAAGGAGATGGAAATAGAACAAACTGGCTGTTTTCTGACTTAAACCCTGGGTTGAACTCATATGACAAATTCGTTAGAGCAAATGCCCTTGAGACACGTGCGCAGAACTGATTCTGTCAAAAATATCACTGCTGATTTACATAATCATTGATCTGCATGGGGCTCTTTTGCAGTGCAACAAAAAATTTAAATATTGACTTTTTCTTGATGTGTTTATAGTCACAACTATGTGGTATGAAATAACTGACAATGATGATCTGTTTGTATGTGTTTAGGCAGGCTTGTTGGGGCTACATTTGATGTCAGGTTCTGACTTCGAATACACCGTTGGCACTGGTGTTTGCCCAAGAAAAGAAATGTCAATACTCTGGCTGATGTTCTTGCTAACCTTTTGTTGCCTTTCAACCAGTCTTGGACGTCAGACCTCACATACAGATAGATAGACGGGGGTAAATCTATCCTGTTCTAGCCCACCCTGAACCAATCCCGAACTCCGAACGACCGCACAACGAGCTGAACAGAAGCTTTGAAGAGTCTCTCCACTGAGACTGGGTTCATTTCAGTTCACTGTTTGTTGACATAGCTGCAGAGGGCAAATGATTTTTAGCACCGTGCGTGACTCTTGGCCCCTCTTTCAGTTCGTAGGCTAAAGTGTAATGTGGGCAGAGCTGCCGACAGCTGGAGGGAGCATCTGATGTGGGTCAGAAAAACACTGACTGCTGGGGGTTGCAGAAGCAATGGTGAGATCTGCTCCCGCAGAGAGGACTGTCTGTTCGTGGCCTCGCTGCTTATGCTTTGCTGAATAAGTCAATGTCAACAGTTGTTCAAGCAATTTGTCTCTGCAGTAGGGGGTTGGGGGGGAGGGGGAGGGGGCTTAAACTGAAGAATTACTTGCCAAAAGAGCTCTATGATAGAGAATCACCTCTCTGGATGTTACAAAGGCACTGATGGTCACTGCACCGCAAGGAGCTAAGGAGAAAGCCATTATTGGACTTGACTGTAGAGGTCTGACATTCAGGCCTCCAATGGAGAAAGTCAACACCCTGCACAAAAGACTTTTATGAGCCGAAGAGAGACACATTACTGCCAATGACCCACAACATGCAGAAACAACAGGGCACTTTTAGCCTTCGGTGGATTTAGCAATTCAAGACATCATATACTATTAATGATACCAGCTCAAAGCAATTTTTAAGGGAATATTTAGTATGCCATAATTCACATTATGATTATCATTTGACACTACAGTGTCAGTATGAAGTTACACTCACAGCTGTGGAGGGCAAGCTGCATTAAGTTGGTGTGGATGGGGGTATAAAATTACTGGGGGAAACCACAGAACGCAATTGCCACTCTCTAACCCCAAGCAGGACCATCCTCCACCAGAGCTTCTGATAGATGTCCAGCTTGTTCAGCTGTTGTTTCCCTGTACAGAAAGTTCCTTAAACAATCAGCATGTGATATTACATGGGTGGTACATTCATTTTTAAATTGATGCATGCATATGGAATCAAATCAATCTGCGAAAGATTACGATTCCTTACTGTACATTCTGGTCGTGTATAGGTGCGTTTGAAGCGTCAATGTAGTGTTGACATCTATTTTCAATGGGAAGCAGCAAAAGCCTATTCAAAAAGTCGAGTCTATATGTCTCTAGATTACGTCATGTGCTAATTTGTATATCCGCGATGTGATTTATTAACTATTTAAAGGTACTGTTTGTAACTTCTTACACGTATAACTCATTGCGGGTCAGTGTCCCATGCGCACTTGCGTGCGGCTATGCTGTTCCAACACAAACTACACGGAAGAAACCAAAACTGCAAAGTTATATCTAGTGAAGCTCGTCTTGCAAAACGGTAGCTAGGCTGAAGCAGGAAAACACAGTATCAGCATTGATTCATGGAGAGACCTTCGTCTGGTCAGCTAACATTACTGCCAAGCAGCTGAAATATAGAGTGATATTGTGGTTTTAGCTGACGTGTGTCGCCTCACTGTTTTTAGCAATGCTCGTTCATGTGTATATAGAGCGAGCATAAGCGCGAGCACGAGCAACAGGACGTGGACTTTCGTTGACTTAGAGGCCACAGGTGTCGCTGTTAACAAGCAATTTCTGATTCTTACATAGAGTCCCTTTAAATGTATTTTTTAATGAAAGTTAAACATTTTTATTTGAATCTTACTCACTGCCTCTAATTTCGAAAATGTTTCAACAAGGCTGTTGAATGGACTGTGGAACTGAAGTGTCATGAAAAGAGAGGATCCAAACCCTGGAATAAACTCACTCTTATAAAAGAGAAGGAGTTTCTGTTGTATGGGTTGTAGCTGCTGCGGTAGTGGACCAATCACACGTTGCAATAAATTGAATAAAAACTCACGGTGATTGGCTAGCTCACAGCCGTCCCTCTGCACTGCGCTCATACAGCAGTTACAGCGATAACGCCGTTCCAACCGACGGCGGCGGAAGCGTAACACCCATCCTCCGGTTCCCCCCCCCCACCCAAGTAACACTGTTAGCTCTTTCAGTTGTTGCTGTTGTTTTCACTGTTAGTGCTGTTAGCAGCGTTAACTGTGAGCCGCCGGCTCAGCATTTGCCATGAGGAGCAATAAAAATGCTCCAAATCTCTCAATCAGCAAATTTAAGGTCTGCCCAAAAAGTCGCTAGACTCTTTTTAAAAAAAGAAAATCAGTGAGGGGGTCTTAAAAGTCACCAAATCCAGACAGAAAGCCACTAAGTTGAAAACATGTCTTCAATGCCTTCATTCCAAACTGTATCTGACCTTTTGTCCGTCACTGTCTTCAGAACAAATGCAAGTGCAAATGTTCAGTGCTAACATCCAGTGCTAACATTCAGTGCTAACGGCCAGTGCCAATGTTCAGTGCTAACGCCCAGTACCAATGTTCAGTGCTAACACTCATTCTTAACTTTCATTGCTAACATCCAGTGCCAACATAACGTCCAGTGCAAATGTTCAGTTTTAATGTCCAGAGCAAAGGTTCAGTGCCAATGTCCTGTGCTAAACTTCAGTGCCAATGTCCTCTGCCAATGTTCAGTGCCAATGCAGGAAGAAGTGTGCTCTTAATGTAGCAAGGCTGCTTGTAAGGATATGGAAGTCAGCCATGATGCAATATCAAGTGTATCCGTCACACACCGCGCACCTCTCACCTCTCACCTCTCACCTCTCACTCTTTCACTCCATCTCTCACGTGCATGCGTGCACACTCCACACTGCAGGAGAGTTAGTTTAGCTCTGAGAATATCTAGTGTGGACGTTTGTGCAGAAATAACTGCTGCAGTTCCTCCAGACCAACAGAGGTTTCCCGTGTCTTGTGAAGTGACGGGGCTCCGCAGAGAGAAACGTTATCGTCTCCGACCAAAACTCCGGTGTCTCCCCTGTTCCCTCCGGCCGCGGTCGGCAGGCTGAAGCAGGAAAAGCCAACACCAGGATCAGCATTGATTCATGGAGAGACCTTTGTCTGGTCAGCTAACATTACTGCCAAGCAGCTGAAATATAGAGTGATATTGTGCTTTTAGCTGACGTGTGTCGCCTCACTGTTTTGATTGATGCTCGTTCATGTCTATGTAGAGCGAGC
Source organism: Sebastes fasciatus (assembly GCF_043250625.1). Taxonomy (NCBI): domain Eukaryota; kingdom Metazoa; phylum Chordata; class Actinopteri; order Perciformes; family Sebastidae; genus Sebastes; species Sebastes fasciatus. Next base: position 3,625,446 of record NC_133798.1, read on the forward strand.
ACAAGCGCGAGCAACAGGACGCTGACTTTCGTTGACTTAACGGCCACAGGTGTCGCTGTTAACAAGCAATTTCTGATTCTTACATAGAGTCCCTTTAAATGTATTTTTTAATGAAAGTTAAACATTTTTATTTGAATCTTACTCACTGCCTCTAATTTCGAAAATGTTTCAACAAGGCTGTTGAATGGACAGACCCTTTTAAGTTTGCTGAAAATGATTTAAAACCTGTTAATGCTAAATACTGCCGGGAACTGCAACACAACTGAAATAACAGAAATAATGACATTCATCATAATATAATACATGTCAGGTTATGTACTTGAATTTTATAGAAAAAAAAAACTCATTTTGAATGTAATTGTATTAGCCTACATTAAATCACAATGTCATCTGGCAGTTGCTACATCATTAGTAATGAGCGCAGTTCGCTTGACTCAGACTGAATGAATACATTGAATGACTGATAAAGCCCCCATTCTGTCAAAGGAAAGGTCATTCTCCTTTTTCTGTATGCTGGACACGCCTGCTAAACAGGATATTTCAATTTGGACAGTGACAACGGTTTATGCCTCTACAGAGTACAGGTCAGGACACAGATTACACTGTGTTACAGATGTTTGAAGTATATAGAGGACTGTACTGTATGCTGGGGTGCACAGATGTATAGTGCTGACATGTGGTTGCCGGGGCTGTGTGGCTAATAAAATACAAGTTCTCAAGCCGACTCACCCGGATGCCAAGCTCCACGTTTTCTCCACCGTAAATTTCCATGCCTTCATCTAGCAGACCAATATCCTCAAAGTACTTCCTGTCGACCACAAAGCAGCCAATCAGAGCAGGGCTCCTAGAATAGAGGGTGAAGGGAGGGAAAAGAGACAAAGAAAGAGGTAAAAAATGTGTTGTATTTAGCTAAATGCTCAGTAATTATGGAGTTTAAATGCAAAATATCTTAAAGACACACACACAAGCACAGTCCTAAACCACAATTAGCCCCACACTGGGCAACAAGGCCCTGAAGATTTTTTTTTTTTTTTAAAGTATGCTGCACATTTGGTGCTCTAGACAGGCCTTAACTGTCAAAATGATGATTTCACCTACGACAACTTCAGGAAATTTTGAGGAAAAACAGATCTTTCATCAACATCAAACTGATTCAACAAGACTTAAAAATAACTGTTATTAGTATTCATGCTGTCAGTCCCACACATCTTTTCTTATCAAAATGAAATACAGCACCGCTGCGAAAACAGCTTGTTTTGGTGAATTTCTCCTCCCTGTGGATACACAGATTGGCAAACTCCCAGAAACACTGAATCCCCAAAATGCTAATAGACACAAGGCCCTCTCACTATTGACTATGTACAAATCTTTTTCTCTACAACCTCCAGATACCAGCACAACAAAATCACAATTCAGATGTCACATATCAGAGTTATATAGTTTATACTGCTCAATCTCAACGTCACATATCATTTATTTTATAGTGCAGTATATTGAGTACATGAGATAAAGAGCTATATGAAGTTTCACATGCAGCTTCAGATTCATGAAATAAACACACATTGTTTGCTCCATAACACACGTCGGGTACGAATAAAGAAGGATTTATTATTAGCTGATTTTGTAGTAGGATTTTGACCGTGAAACAGTGGTATTGACCTTCACTTAGCCAAGAAGCTACAATGTACAGCTTAGTAATATTGTAAAGGTCCCATATTGTAAAAAGTCAGATTTTCATGTCTTTTATATTATAAAGCAGGTTTAAGTGCTATATAAATACTGTTAAACTATCAAAACGCTCAATATACGAAGAAATGCACACAGCCCGCATTCAGAAATTTTGGGTTTGAAACAAGCCGTTAGGATTTCTGTCCATTTGTGATGTCACAAATATACAATATTTAGACAATTACATGGTTTTAAATGTAAACATTCTAAATGTGTCCCAGTTTATTTCCTGTCACAGTGTATGTTAATAACATCAGCTGCCACGAAGTAAACATGGACCCAAACTGTTGCCTAGCAACGCGATTCCGTTGCAATTCCGTTGAAATACGCTAAAACGGAGCGTTTCAGGCAGAGGGTAAATAATGGTATATTCAGACAGACAGTATGATACAAATTATGTGTTGTTATAACATTAAAGCATGTAAACATGTTCTAGTAGAAACCCAAAATATAAGTATGAACCTTAAAATTAGCACGATATGTCCCCTTTAAAACATGAACAGGTTTTGTTACAAAAGAGATGTCTGCCTTATCATATCTGAAATCTGATATCTGAAAAGTTGACACCTTTCTTTGTGTGACAAAAATGATTCCTTGCATGAAAGTAAAACTAACGGTGGAATATAATTATATATATAACAAATCAGTTATTGCCTGTCTTGAGACCTTTTCTTACAAAACAGTAACATTTTTGTGGATACAATCGCTGATGTTGTTTAACAGTGAACATCAGCTAACTTTTATTCCTAAAGGAAATTTTGGTGTTTTGTATTGAAACCCATGAAAACCATGCTTTTCTCTAAGAATTTTTGCTTACCATCAGTTCTAGGTTTACATGTAAGTAGCACACTGTACTAAACCTGTGTAGCAGAGTTGGTTTCAAGTCACTTACAATTACCAATTTGAAATGTAGAAAAACACTGCAGTTTGCTTCCTAATGAACAATTATCAGCAATTTACTTATTGGCTGGATAGCACAACCCCGATGTATGTCACCTCACTGTGGCGCTACCGTAAGCTAATTGAGGCACAATTGATGACTTGCAGAGGTGCAATTTTTCGCCCCCCTGAGGCACAATTAACACCTCAATAGGGCACACATTTCGCAATTTACGCCTTAGGTGCAATTAAGGCCGTGTGATATGCAATTAACGCCTACTCGACATGCAATTAACACCTCGTGAGGCATTTTTGTAATGTGTCTGTTGGGTGGTACACTACATTTCTTAACCTGCTGACGGCAGGAAAGACTGCACCGGGGGTGGAGGGGCTAGTTACCCTTCTTCACACGTCCTTGTAGCTCATGCTACAGGAACTCCCAAACAAACTACAAGCAGAATAAGGAAAAAACAGCCCGGCGGTCCACCGAGAGGCGGGATGGAAGATGGACCAACCAGGACAGATAACATGGTAACGACCGGAACGACAACGACGAACGATCAAAGGATCCTCAGAAAATGTGGCTGCGGGTGGTCCAAAGTAACAATCTACCGGGGCCTGCGAATCCACCAGGGGAAGGCAAGATGCGGCGGCAGCATCCAGATGCAAACTTGCACTGCGCAAGCAGGTCAGACAAGGAGGAATCATAGCCAGGTTGAGCACCACAGTGCTATTGATCCTACCATTGTAGCTGGTGAGAGAGAGCAACTTCAGCCTTCCCAGCAGGTTTTGCAACAACACCAGCATGGCCCCGAGCCGGAGCATCAGAGCGAGACACGAAGGAGAGAACCCACAATAGAGACTTCTGAGAAACCAGCCCGGAAACCCAAGGTCAAGTGGCCAAAAGCCAGCGATAAGGAGGCATGGAGAAGCTTCGATGAGAGCATACACATCACCCTCCAGAACACATTAAGAGGCAGCACAACATCCAAACTGAACATCTTTGCCCATATCATCTACGAAGAAGGCACGGGTAGATTTGGAGAGATGCCACAGAGGAGGATCGTCCCCAGGCAGACTGGGAGACGGGAGAGAGAAATCCTCCAGCTGGTAAAGGAGCGGCGGCTATTGCGGAAAGCATGGAGAAGAGCCGAGAACGAGGAGAAAGAGGGCTTGCAGAACCTGTGGAACCAGATTAGAACCAGACTCAACCACCTGAGGCGAGCTGAGAGGATCAGGAAACGTAGAAGCCGAAAGGAGAAAGCAAGGGCGAGCTTCTTCCGTGACCCTTTCAAGTATGCCCGAGGCTTGCTGGAGGAGAAGAAAACAGGGAAACTGCAGACTACCGAGCAGGAACTGGAGGAATACATCAAAGACCAACTCAGTGATAGCCAAAAGGAAAACCCCCTCGGATCCCCAGGTCACGTACCCCTCCCACCCGAGCCCTCCTCCCAGTTTGACACCACTCCCCCCAGATAGTCCGAAGTCCAGCAAGTGGTAGAACGAGCGAGAGCTGCATCAGCACCAGGACTAAACGGAGTACCCTACAGGGTATATAAGAGCTGTCCTATGATCTTGAAGCTCTTGTGGAGACTGATGGGACTTGCCTGGAAGAACCAATCCATCCCTCCAGCATGGAGCAGAGCGATCACCACCTTCATCCCGAAAGAAAAAGACTCCCACGACATCAGCCAATTTAGAGGTATTGCGCTGCTGAATGTGGAAGGGAAGATCTTCTTCTCGGTGATGGCAAAGCGCATGACCAGCTACTTTCTGGCAAACAACTACATCGATACCAGCTGTCAGAAGGCAGGCATCCCAGGGTTTCCTGGCTGCGTGGAGCACTCTGCTATGATCTGGGAACAGATCCAGACAGCGAAGCGGAGTAAATCAGACCTCCACGTGGTTTGGCTGGATCTTGCAAATGCTTATGGTTCCGTTCCCCACCAGCTCATCAATTTCGCTCTCAACTTCTTCCACATCCCATCTTGCATCCAGAGCCTAGTAACAAGCTATTTCAACAACTTCCGCGTCTGCTACACAACCCAGGAGATCTCAACGGGTTGGCACCAGCTGGAGAAAGGGATAGCAATGGGTTGTTCCATCTCTCCCATCCTTTTCACGGCAGCGTTTGAGATCATCCTGATTGGGGGCAGACAGATGGTCCGAGGAGTCAGATCCCAAACAGGTCTGCGACTCCCGGCTTTACGGAGCTACATGGATGACGTTACCACCCTCCTCCAGACAGCAGCGTGCACTGCCAGACTCCTGAAAAGGCTTGAGGAGCTCTTATCATGGGCCCGGATGAAGATAAAACCTGCTAAGTCCCGCAGCCTCTCAATCCGGAAAGGAGCCCGGAACGATAACATCACCTTCTCAGTCGATGGCGAGAAGATCCCACTGTTGGCGGAACAACCTGTGCGAAGCCTTGGAAGGCTTTACACAGCCGACCTGTCCGATAAGCACATGGCTGCCTCTGTATTAGCTCAGCTCACGAATGGCCTGAGCAAGATCGACCAAAGTCCCCTGCCAGGGAAATTCAAGGTCTGGTGTTACCAGTTCACCCTATACCAACGTCTGATGTGGCCCCTAAAGTTGTGTGACATCACCTCAACAACCGTTTTGAAGTTGGATGGAAAAGCCAACAATTACATCCGCAAATGGCTGGGCCTTCCTCGATGTCTTACCAACACTGCACTGTTTGGGAGAACCACCCTGAAGCTCCCACTGAAATCCATCAACCTAGGCTACAAACAGGAGAAGGTGAGACTTGTCTTCGAGCTGAGAGACTCACCTGACCCGTCTGTCCAAAACACCAAGGTCCAAATTCGAACAGGACGCAAGTGGGATGTAAATCAGGCAGTCGACCAGGCCATCAATCGCCTAAAATATCAGGAGATTGTCGGGCAGCTGCAGCAAGGCAGATGGACAACCTGGGAGGCGGTGATAAACCGAACTATCACGTGGGCAGACATGTGGAAGATGCCCCAAGCAAGGCTGAGTTTCCTGATCAGGGCCACATATGACACCCTTCCCAGTCCCCGGAATCTTCACCTCTGGTATGGCACAGAGGAGACCTGCCAACTCTGCAACTCCAAAGACCCCACCTTGCGGCACATCCTCTCTGGATGCAAGGCAGCGCTAGCGCAGGGCCGGTACAGATGGCGCCACGACCGGGTGCTGCGTAAGCTAGCCGAAATCCTGGAGACACGCAGGCTGGAGGTAAACAAGGCCAGCCCAGCAACATCTCAGCGGCTGATCCAGTTTGTTCAGCAAGGGGGCAAAGGCCAGAGCAGCAGTGCAAGGGGGCGGTCTCTCCTGTGTCTTGGAGGCGAGTGGAATATGAGAGCTGACCTTGACCAGCAGTTAAAGTTCCCGCATGAAATAACACTAACATCCCTTCGGACAGATATTGTGCTCTGGTCCACCCCTACAAGGACGGTTATAATGGCGGAGCTGACTGTCCCATGGGAAGAGGGGATAGAGGCTGCTTTCGAGAGAAAGAAGGAAAAGTACTCAGAGCTGGCAGCTGAGTGCACTCAAGCAGGATGGAGGGCGGTCACCCATCCAGTAGAAGTCGGGTGCAGAGGCTATGCTGGAACATCCACCCAGCGGCTCCTGAGGTCCCTGGGGATCACAGGCTCCAAGCTTAGAAAGGCGCTCAAAGAACTTGCGGAGGAGGCTGAGCAAGGGAGCTTCTGGCTCTGGCTTCGTAGAAAGGACAAGGCGTGGGGAAAAGGAGGGTCCTAAGGCTGGCTGCAGGGGGCGGCAGGGAGACGTCCCTGTCGCTGCTCCACCACCTTGAGATGTTCCGGGAATAATGGAGCGAAACATCAGTGAAGGGTGGCTCCCGGCTGACGACCCTGCAGCCGGCCCAATGGCACCGTCGGAGGTGTGACAGGCAGAAATGCCCAGCAGGTATAACCACCTGTGCTTCAATTCACATATCAGAGTTATATAGTTTATACTGCTCAATCTCAACGTCACATATCATTTATTTTATAGTGCAGTATATTGAGTACATGAGATAAAGAGCTATATGAAGTTTCACATGCAGCTTCAGATTCATGAAATAAACACACATTGTTTGCTCCATAACACACGTCGGGTACGAATAAAGAAGGATTTATTATTAGCTGATTTTGTAGTAGGATTTTGACCGTGAAACAGTGGTATTGACCTTCACTTAGCCAAGAAGCTACAATGTACAGCTTAGTAATGTTGTAAAGGTCCCATATTGTAAAAAGTCAGATTTTCATGTCTTTTATATTATAAAGCAGGTTTAAGTGCTATATAAATACTGTTAAACTATCAAAACGCTCAATATACGAAGAAATGCACACAGCCCGCATTCAGAAATTTTGGGTTTGAAACAAGCCGTTAGGATTTCTGTCCATTTGTGATGTCACAAATATACAATATTTAGACAATTACATGGTTTTAAATGTAAACATTCTAAATGTGTCCCAGTTTATTTCCTGTCGCAGTGTATGTTAATAACATCAGCTGCCACGAAGTAAACATGGACCCAAACTGTTGCCTAGCAACGCGATTCCGTTGCAATTCCGTTGAAATACGCTAAAACGGAGCGTTTCAGGCAGAGGGTAAATAATGGTATATTCAGACAGACAGTATGATACAAATTATGTGTTGTTATAACATTAAAGCATGTAAACATGTTCTAGTAGAAACCCAAAATATAAGTATGAACCTTAAAATTAGCACGATATGTCCCCTTTAAAACATGAACAGGTTTTGTTACAAAAGAGATGTCTGCCTTATCATATCTGAAATCTGATATCTGAAAAGTTGACACCTTTCTTTGTGTGACAAAAATGATTCCTTGCATGAAAGTAAAACTAACGGTGGAATATAATTATATATATAACAAATCAGTTATTGCCTGTCTTGAGACCTTTTCTTACAAAACAGTAACATTTTTGTGGATACAATCGCTGATGTTGTTTAACAGTGAACATCAGCTAACTTTTATTCCTAAAGGAAATTTTGGTGTTTTGTATTGAAACCCATGAAAACCATGCTTTTCTCTAAGAATTTTTGCTTACCATCAGTTCTAGGTTTACATGTAAGTAGCACACTGTACTAAACCTGTGTAGCAGAGTTGGTTTCAAGTCACTTACAATTACCAATTTGAAATGTAGAAAAACACTGCAGTTTGCTTCCTAATGAACAATTATCAGCAATTTACTTATTGGCTGGATAGCACAACCCCGATGTATGTCACCTCACTGTGGCGCTACCGTAAGCTAATTGAGGCACAATTGATGACTTGCAGAGGTGCAATTTTTCGCCCCCCTGAGGCACAATTAACACCTCAATAGGGCACACATTTCGCAATTTACGCCTTAGGTGCAATTAAGGCTGTGTGATATGCAATTAACGCCTACTCGACATGCAATTAACACCTCGTGAGGCATTTTTGTAATGTGTCTGTTGGGTGGTACACTACATTTCTTAACCTGTGAGATTTGTTTTAAGTTAATATTTTAAATAGCAATCAAAACTTTAAAAACAATAGTTTAATTTACTTTTCTTCACCGAAATGAATGAAATTATGAGATAAACTGTATTTTATTTATTTATTTAAGTTGTCTTACCCCCCTTAAAATCGAGAAGGCCTCGTGACCCCCCATGAAGCTTTGGCTACCCCTAGTGGGGGTCAGGAACCCCAGGTTGGGAACCAGTGAGTTAGATGCATTGAATGAGAATATCCTTTTTTGTGCAAAGACAAAAAAGTTACAGCACTCTATCCCTGCCAGTAGTAGCTGTGACTCTAACTTTAATTTCAATGTGCCACTCTGCATTTTCAAGTAGCTATAATTCACATAGCCTTTTGTGTTGGGGCAATTGATTTCCAGGAGTCTAAACGGTGGGCTCTCAGTCGGGTCAAACACCAAACCGTCAGGAGTTGACCCTAACCAGGAGGCATCAACAGTGAAAACATGAGAATCACTAATGATAAATACAGTGGAAACCTCTCATAGTGATCACGTCTGTCCGGGTCTAATTGATCACTACAGGCAGATGATTGTTATAACCACATTTTTGTTGTTGTGCATCATTTCTCATGCAGATAACAATTTAATTGACATTTGTATATTTATTACATGAACACAAAGTCATGAAATGGAACTCTGCGGAGTGAGTGTGCACACAGAACGGCGCCCCTTTGCCGGGGCTCCTTGTCCTCTCACAGAATACACATGGCAGCTTCAGCATTTTCCAAGAGACCAGAGTACTCATAAGCTAGAATATTACTACCAAGTTGTCTGTTTACAACGTTTTTTTAGAAGTACGTAGGCAGTTTTACTCTGGTTGCCGGGCCGTTTTTCACTTGTAGCCTCTGCAGTGTGTCCAAGCAATCTTTATCTGTCAAATTGGCAGTGTTTTCCTGGCCAACTGTGTTGAAGAACTAGATCATTATATCCAGTTCTGAGTATGTGCAATGACCGTACACACTGTAGGTCTCGTCAAATGTGCTGTACAGTAATAGTGGTGACAAAACGTACCTGTCGCCAAAAAAAAAGATATTGGCATTGAGCGTTTCTGTAAACTGTTGGATACGCTGAATGTTGATGTTTCTGAACCAAAATAAATGTTTCATAAATGATTTCATCAGTCTTGTATCACGCTTGCAGAAACACACAATGACACGTAATTAATGTTGTGAAACGATCGGTTAGATGTAGGCAACAAGACTACTTGGGTAAGGTTAGAAAAAACACCGGGGTTTGTTTTAAAATAATAACAACCGTTACTAACCTACAAAGTGCGAAAACTTACAAAAACTCTTGCAAGACCCGCTGCCCAACGACCTATCCTTACCTTAACTATTCAAGGTCAATGCCTAACCTTAAAGGCAGGGTTGATGATGTTCTCCAGTATACACTATTTGTTATATTGGTTGAAATGGTCTTTACACCCCGACAGCGATCCATTACTGATGAGCTCTGAAAAGGACCGGAAAAGAGCCGTCATCTGTAGCTGCTGTAATCCTGTAAAAACATCTACCAATCAGTGCCTCGCGGTCCGCTTGGAAAGAACCAATCAGATGCCTCCCTGCCTCCCTGCTCGTAGTTACGATGCGGCGGTGCTCGTGCATGTGTGTCGGGGGGGTAGGGGGTCGTTGCCTTGGAAGGAGCCCCGAGGGGAGGGGTGGGTTTAGACGGAGCTCCTGAGGCGATGCTACTTTCAAATTATGCTAGCTTTCCAACATTGTCGACCCTATCTTTCTCTATTCAAGGTCAACGCCTGACCGTAACCATCTTGCAAGAGTTTCACAAATTGTGGGTTACCTCCTGGACACCACCCAGGTAACCTTCAGCAATGATCGATCGATACAACGTCATGTGCGTTTATAGGGGTTAGAATATTGACACTACACTTACCAGAATTTACATACATAATAATCCCTGGGGATTAGTGTCCAGGAAATTAAAATATAAAAATAACAAGTTTAGTAAGTGATCTTATCAAGCCATCAATATGCTTCATGTCAAATTATTAATACTATACTGTATATATTAATATATTTTGCTGGTGTCTCACTTCTTTCATATTTAAAAAGACAATTTACTCAATGACACACAACTTTCTAAAAGGTTTATTTCCTTATCATGACTTTTTTAATTCATCTTCTTCTTTTTAAACTCAAAACAAAGTATTTCAGCTCTTCCTGTATTTACCTGATCGGGGCTGTGTGGTTGTGTTGTGTCCACCAGGACTTTGGTGGGTTGAGGTATCGACACCACAGCTCCCAGTCAAAGCCCTGAGCAGACAACGGGTACTCCTCAATCTCAAAGGTGTCATACTTGATGTTGTCAAAAGAGGGAGACACCACTCGGGTCCGGTCCTCCTTTATTCGCTGCAGTATAGGTTCTGCCCTGTGAGAGGACAGAGCAACAAAATTAATCCGTGAGTCAGCGGTACATCGTTGGCTGCAGAGCTCCAAGCCAACACTCTAAAATACACTATGATAAGTGACCATCATGACATCTAAACAAAAATGTGAAAATAAAACTGATACAACTGAAATGAGAGTCAAACTGTTTGCACATCTGAAGGCAAGTCTGGTAGTTTGACAGAAAATATGATAAAACATTATATACAATTTGTGATATCAGGACATATTTCCAAAAAAAAACCCGCCTGAACATTGTTGAAGCCCCTGAAAACTTGGTTTCAAATGCTCTATAACCTAATATTTATGACTATATTAGCAAAAGTCAAAGTTAAAAAACATTATTTTTTAAGTGTTTAACAGTCAAATCTCTGCTAATCTGCTTCATCAGGACCACCTGGACGTGGTTTGCAGGGATGGGTTTAGCCCACCCAAACGTGCGTCTTGCCTACCCCAATCAAAAGTTAAGGAGAAAAAATAGTTTTTTGTTCAGCCAATGGAAAAATAGCACAGAAAATACAGGTACTTTTTGTAACTTCTGATCGAGTGGGCGACCTACAGATCGCCTGAAATGTCGCCCACTGCCCACCTCCTGTGATGCACCACAACTCAGTATACTGCGAAATACAGAGAGCTTTCCCTGGCAGCGATAGGATTAATCGTCATTGTGTGAACTTGTTTGGCGAGGACTTGAATGTAACAGACGTTCATTTATATGTAAAAGTCTCGCACTTCAGCTTTAAAGGTCCCATATTGTAAAAAGTGAGATTTTCATGTCTTTTATATTATAAAGCAGGTTTATAGATAGCAGTGCTTTATAAATACTGTTAAACTATCAAAACACTCAATATAAGGAGAAACACACAGCCCGTATTCAGAAATTGTTCATTTGAGACAAGCCGTTAGGATCTCTGTCCATTTGTGATGTCACAAATATTTAATATATAGATCATCACACGGTTTTAAACTTAACATTCTAAATGTGTCCCAGTCTATTTCCTGTTGCAGTGTATGAAACTAACATCAGCTGACAGGAAGTAAACATGGACCCAAGCTGTTCCGTTGAAATGCACTAAAACGGAGCGTTTCAGACAGAGGGTAAAAAGAGGTATATTCAGGCAGACAGTATGAGGAAAATAAAATTGTTTTTTTTAACATTACAGCATGTAAACATGTTCTAGTAGAAACACAAAATACAAGTATGAACCTGAAAATAAGAACGATATGGGACCTTTAATGCTAGACATCTACGATCTGTCAAAGGATGCACGATAACATGGCGGCATGAGCAGCCAATGATCTCGTAGGGACATCTGTGTGACTCAAGCGTCAATGCTCCTCTCACCTCAAGGGTTAATTTCCAGAAGCCTGAATTCTTATAAAATATTAAGAACTTTCAAAAATATAATAACACAGCCAACATCTTTTATGTTAACACTGAGTCAAATGACTATGAGTAATGTGAAAGGGGCTGCTTAGTAGTACCAAAGTCACCAAGATTAATCCCCAACTCTGCAGCCCTTCTGAGCTTTAGCCTAATAGTTTTGTTTTGCTTGCTCTGAACAACTACCCAAAAAGCACCAAAACACAGACGGACAAAGATAACAACTAGCTATTGAAGAACGTTGAATAGACCTGGCTATTGGTGGAAACTAAAATAAGATTACATATCTCTTATATTTGTCCTGAATATTATTGTTGCTCTGTGTCCACAGGATGTGTGCATTGGCAGCCGTCTGCTAACAGTTTGCCATGACAACTTTATAAGCCAGAGATATGGTGGTATTTGTGTATCTATCTGCTTGTTTGATAAATTTGATTAAAGCAATTTAAACTCAAGAAAGCGAGAGAGAAAAAACAAAAACTTTTACAACATTTTTTAGTCTGACTTCGGGTAAGCACAACAGCAGAGTAAAAGTAAATTCCTTCATCAGAATTACATGCATAAAGAACAAGTCAACCCCAGTATTTAATACAACAAGAGCAAGATGATCTGGTAGAAAAGTAGGAAGGTCAATTCGGTGAGGAGTCGAGATGGAGAGGAATCAAGGACTGAAGAAGTGCTGGAGCCCCCGGGAAGTGCGCGGGCCGTCAATCCCGACTTTCGTAGTGGCCAAACGGCAGTACTGCAGCTTTTGTGTCAGTCACGTGATGCATTGGGCCCAAAAATACTTTTTCCCATAGACTTACATTGGGAAAGAGACGTCTGTAACTCAGCGGATAATTTCTTTTGAGGTGAATCAACTTCCCAGTACGAACACTCTAATAGTCCTTATTTTAAAAAATTAAGTTTTTAAAGTTGTAAAATGAACTAATAGCCAAATCCAGAGTTATTTTCCTCGACATAATGAACGGCATCTGACCCACGAGACCGCGCTGCCCTGCGCGCTCATGTGACATATCCGGTTTCAGCTTCCTGCTAGCTGTATGCGGCTGTAATAATGGATATATTGGCTGTATGCTGTAAAGCCGGTGCCGTGAATGTATTCATGCATTCCGTTAATATAACGTACGTTAATTAACATCTCCGTTCCCAAACAACCTGACGATTGATTAATAAATTACCATTGTACCGCCGCTGTCTCCTAAACAAACACTAGCCGCTGCGGTTAGCAGGCTAGGCTACTACAGCAGTAGTACCAGTCTACCAGACTGTTAGCTACCAGCTAGCTTCGAGCAAGCAAGCTCCTGAACGCGCGGTAAAGTCGTGTACGCTACGCTCATGTGAGCAAGCCGTGACGGTGGCATGACGCAGCGTGACTACTGTGACCCCGTGACCCCATGACCGAGTCATGTGACCGAGCGGACGCTACTGCGCATGTTCCATGTGCCCAAGATCCGCCTACTTTTCCATACGGAAGTCGAGCCATTTAGGCTTCATGCGCCAATGAGCAACTTTCATAGGAATGACCGGGAGCCCGCCTCCAACGCTGAATCCAGTTCTTTTAATACATCCAGGGTGTGGGAAGGCATAGCAGAATTAATGAGAGCTGTGAGGCACTGACCTGGAAAGTCCTGGAGAGATCGGAGCACCCTGCTCAGCCTTGAAAGCCATTCCCAGGGTCTTGAATTTAAATCAAGTGGAAGTAGGCTACAGGAATTCACTGCTGACGAGCGAGAGGTTGGCTGCAGCACGAGGAGTTAAGCGGGCCAACATAGATTCCCCTCTGGAACTCTGCAGACAACTTGAACCTGGACTACAAACTAAAAACAGTCCTTGATTAGGTAATATCGGATTCAGTGGACGTTGAATACAAAGCTGCAGGCCTTTGGATGTGATGATGGCCTTGCATGTCAGGCTCTTAAGATTCACAGAGGCTTGTTGGCAGCCTGGGCAGTAATCACAAGGGTGCTGTCAGAGGTAGAGCTAAAGTCGGGTGTGCCAGTGGAGAGGAGCACTTCATGTCAACGAGATTGAGCAGGTGGCTCAACGCTCAGCCACAGATAACAGCTATATGCTGTTTGAACATGCAAAACATGCTTCAGAGTAACTAAATCTGCAACTTAAACCATGTGGATTCATCCACTGATTTACAGTACAGCTGAAATACTTAAGAGAATACCTTCTGTTTATATAAATGATATATCTTTCTCAAATGTGCTCTCTGCCCCTGAAAACTTGGATTCAAAGGCTCCATATTGTAAAAAGTGAGATTTTCATGTCTTTTATATTATAAAGCAGTTTCAAGTGATATATAAATACTGTTCAACTATCAAAACGCTCAATCCACCAAGAAATACACACAGCCCGTATTCAGAAACTGTGCTTTTGAAACAAGCTGACAGGACTTTTGTCCATTTGTGATGTCACAAATCTACAATATTTAGACCATTTCACATTTTTAAACGTAAACATTCTAAATGTGTCCCAGTTTATTTCCTGTTGCAGTGGATGTGAATGACATCAGCTGACAGGAAGTAAACATGGACCCAAGCTATTGCCTAGCAACACAATTCCGTTGAAATGCTCTAAAACGGAGCGTTTCAGGCAGAGAGTAAATACAGGTATATTCAGGCAGACTATATGAGAAACATAAAGGTTTTTTTAACATGACAGCATGTAAACATGTTCTAGTAGAAACATAAAATACAAGTATGAACCTGAAATGAGCACAATATGGGACCTTTAAATCTGACATAATTCTCTATAAAAACTAAGCACTAAATAAGCAAACATTTTATTTTAATAAATTTTTTTAGGTTTTATTTATCTAACAAAAGTTTAGTTAACAAAAGTTAACAAAAATTTAAGCATCTACCCCTAACCCTAAATTAGCTTATCTGCTTTCTACAGCTGTGGCTTCCAAAGCGGGTGCTGCAGCCTCGGGGTGCTCTGAGGACAGGCCAAGTGTGCCCTAAGATTTATCATATCATTATTTTTCATCGATAACTGTTCATGGTGAGTGATTACCTATGGTTCTGGCTTCTTTCACTGCAGCGACAGGACCTGTCGACAATGTACTAGTGACTTGAACACAGCACTTTCTATTCTTTGGGAATCAGTTGCACCTTGCTATTAAAACTAGACAGCAAAAAGAGGTCAACACTGTGGTTTAATGGTGGAACACATGCTCTTAGGCAGGCTTGCAGGAGATTGGAACGCAGATGGTGTAAATCAAAACTGGAAGGTAACTACCTTTTATGGGCCGATTAGGGATGCACGGATACCACTTTTTTTTTGGACCAAGTACAAGTACTTACAAAAAAAGTGGTCGACTGCGTGTCAGCTGTGTCTCTTCCAGAGATTCGAGGTCTCGCCTATTTTTACCGCGAGCTGCGCGCGGTTCACGGCAACAAAAGACAGTGAAGGTGATCTTTTGACTGTGTATTGACATCATACCAGCAACATTACTACAGTTTTAATGTCTGTATCTGTAGAATGTGTCACAGACATGAAAAAAAAACTAAAGATTTATTTTTTAAATCAACACTTCCTACTTTCATTTAAAAATAAAAGCCTTCAAGCGTTTTTTTCTGTGGACAAAATTCCTTCATTTGTTAACAAGAGGCTTTTATTCTGAAATAATAAATTGTGGATTATTTTCAAATTTCCACACGTTTCTTAACCTTTCTCTCTTTAAAATAAATATAAATGACATTTATAATGAAATGAAATGGCCATTATGAAAGGCAAACTCGATGTAGAAAGAAAGGGCTGACAGCAGCAGCAGCTGCAGAAATGCAGCTGGTCTGAACACCCGATACAAAAATCACGCAATAGTCCGCCACACGCTGTTCATGCGGGTGGTCTGTCCGGGGCGTTAGGCGTACTGCGCTGCAGAGCCAGCCAAAAACGGCAATGTCTCACGGTTGGTAAGGGAAAAGGCAGAAGAATTGGCAATGAGCCAGTAAATAGCGAAGCGGTCCGTTTCATTACTTTGTATTCATGCTACTTTGAATTCTCTGGCTTTGGTTTTACAGTTCTACACACACACACACACACACACACACACACACACATAAACACTGAAACATATGAATACATACAGTGAGCCCACCCAGAAGAGAAAAATCTAGTTATTGGAGGAAAGATTTAAATCGGGTAGCCACCCAATTAGTGAGACCTTCACATCAAAGAAATCCTCTGCCAGTCAGGGTAAAGGTTACAGTGTTACCACAGTGAGACCTCATGGCAACCTACAAGAAATGATTTTTCTCAAAGCTGAATACTAAAATATGTTGGGTGCTCTGAAACACATGGTGGGAGATCTCACATGAGTAAAGGCGTCTTGCCTGTCCACCAGAGGACAGCGTGTCAGCGTCACGTTTTGCCTCGCCGAGGCATGAATATTATACATGTGAATAAAGGTGCAGTGCCAGCTTGGGGGCAACATAACAACTCACTTAGAGTAGGCAACAATACCACTTAGTTAGGTTTAGGAAAACCGTTATGGTTGGCCTTAAAATATGTACGTAAACTACAATACATATGGCCTTTATTCAGTAACATTGCTGTAATACAGTTTCTGGCCACCAGTGGCAGCACTGAGCACAATGAAGCTGACTCCAGTCGGTACATGAGGAAGAAATTTATTTCTGACCTGCGAAATAAATTTCCCCACCTTGTTGGTCACTAAGAAGATTGTCTACTATTCAGGGGGATCAGATTGTCAACATTCTTCCTGTAATGAATTTTATGAGCCTCTCAGCGACTGAAGTTCCAGGAGCTGATGCAGTACTGTGATATCTAATATGAGTCCTAGATCAGGGCTACACTCAATATATACAATAAAGTCCTGTGTGATGAAGACCACCTAGAATCGTGTCAAATAATAAAATGCAAACACACAGCCAGGTAAAGCTTCTTCTGTCTTTGTTTTATTTAACAATTTTTGCTTTTATGTCATTGTGAGAAGAGTTGTTTGAAGAGATTAAATGAAATTTATAAAAAAAAACAATGTAACATACAGTAAATATGGAAAACAAGTCACAAATGTAATTTACAAAACAAAACCCCGGTCTCGAACAACGGCCTCCTGGTTTAATATAGCCACAACATCCCTAGTTTGATTCCAGCCGGGGATCCATGTTGTTATACCGCTCTTTCTACTGTCATTATCAAATAAAGGCCACTGGCCACCAACCCCAACACCACCATTTAGAGAAGTGAGTAGGTATTTGGAACTATCAGTAGTCTGACTTACTGTGTCTGACATTTTAAATGTGATGAAATGATTCCCCTGTTAATAATCACATTCAAAACCTGGTCGATTGATGACAATTCCATGCCATAATAATAACCTGGTGCAACTTCGCAAAAATCAACTTATTTTTATTTATGTATAGTATGAAGATACAAAGTTAGTTTAAATGACCCCTTAAAATGAAACAATGTTTACGTTTTGTATTTTGGGGGCATTTTATGTCATTATTAGTGATTTGACAATAGTGAGATGACAGGAAGTGAGCGCCGCCATGTTGCAGTACTCTATAGCCTGTGACGTCACTTGGTTGGTTGACTCGGTTACAAGTTACACAGATTCAGATTCAGACAACTTTATTGATGGCAATTCATTCACAGCTTACCCTATCACAAACACAGAGGCAACATCCAAAATGTTATGTCAATTCCAGATCAGTAAAACTGACAAACAGAGGTCGGTAAAGGACAGCAGATAAGTTATTCAAATATAATAAATAGCAATAAAATAGATAAAAAAGAGAACCGAATAGATAATAAATAGACATTGTTACATGATTTGTCATGTAAGGGAACTGTCATTAAACATCTCACGTGAAATGACTCCCGTCTGAATTCAATAACCTGATAGCGGAAGGAATAAAAGATTTGGAGTAACGGTTAGTTCTCCTCAGAGGTGCCTGATAACGGCGGCCTGAATGAGAACTCATGAGACAGAACATGAAGAGGTTGGCTGATAATATTCTTTGCCTTCTTTACCACCTGATTCTCCCAGAGGGAACACAAGTCTCTTTGTTTTTGACTCCAGTAGTCTTGGAGCAAACCGTAATAATGCTATACAGGCTGTTTTTGTCCTTAATGGTTAAGCCACTGAACCAACAAATAAAAGAAAAGGTTAAAAGACTATACGGTAGAGACCGTGAAAGATTGAGACCGAGAAGACACAGGACAGAAGAAAACTGCTCCTGAATGTAAAGATGAGTTTTACGATGATAAAACCAAAGACGAAACAGTCCATTCCATAAACTGACGCTAAAACGGAGATCAGTAACGTTACTGCAGCGCTGGCTAGAGGCGCTGATAGAGCCCTCCGATAGACACCGAGTCAAGCTGCTGCTGACTGTCTCTTCATCTCCCGTCCTCTCCCCTCTCTGATCACCTGTCTCTGTCTCCCCATCTCCCGTCCTCTCCCCTCTCTGATCACCTGTCTCTGTCACCCCATCTCCCGTCCTATATCCTCTCTGATCACCTGTCTGTCCTCTTCTGCTGTCTCAAAGACAGGGTCGCTAAGAAAATAAATGCCCAAAGCACTACTTTATTCTGAAGCCCACGTTATGGCGTCTGTTTACTTAAAGGCAGGGTTGACGATTTTCTCCAGTCTACACTATTTGTTATATTGGTTGAAATGGTCTTTACACCCCGACTGCGATCCATTACTTATGGGCTCTGAAAAAGTACCGGAAAAGAGCCGTCATCTGTAGCTGCTGTAATCCTGTAAAAACGTCTACCAATCACTGCCTCGTGGTCTGCTTGGAAAGAACCAATCAGATGCCTCAGGGGGTGGATTTAGACGGAGCTCCTGAGGCGATGCTACTTTCAAATTATGCTAGCTTTCCAACATCGTCGACCCTATCTTTAACTTGCCAGTAGCTTCTGCTAGTTAGCTAGCTACCGGCCCAACATTAGCATATCAAAACTCATCACGAAAACAAACACGAGAGACATTGTCGGCCTACGCTACAGTAATGTTATTGTTCTCCCTTTCAGCGGTAGATTATGAAATGGACTGTTTTGTCCTTGGTTTTAACAATGTAAAACTCATCTTTACACCCAAGAACAATACAATAGTGTCCCCTCTTTTGTTTTCTTCTGTCCTGTGTCTCCTCAGTCTCCGTCTTTCACGGTCTCTACCATTCTATCTGTGTAACTCAGCCGAGCCAACCAACCTGGTGAAGTCACAGGCTAGAGTACTGCAACATGGCGGCGCTCTTGTCACAAAAGATGAAACAAAGCTACTTTTTTCTTTTAAATGCTGACATTTGTCATGTTTGTTATATAATTGTTGATTAGAGTGGAAATCCATTTAGTAAACCAGCTTAACTTGGTTGAACATTTAATTTCCACTTTAATGTACATCAACTGTCCCGGCATTGATGCTTGTCAACTCTCAAGAAAGCAATTTTATCCGATTCACTCCGTGGCTACTGTGTCTGTGTGCATCAAATAATATAATGCTACATGGCGCTGCCAATGTGTGTTGCACTTAAAGCTGAAGTAGGCGAGATTGGAGCAAATATGATTAAAAAAAGTTATTTTTATAAAACGGTCGCTGTATCCTGACAGTAGTACATGAAACAAGTAACTTGAAAAAAAATGAAAATGTTCCTCTGTGTCCTCCTAACGGCATCTGAGAGATTTCACAGACCGGAGGAAAACAAGCAGTCAGAGCTAATCTGAGGTCTGCTGTCCATCTGGTGTCTATGAGAGCCGTCTGCCAATCACTTACGAACTCCGACCAAACGGTCAAACTAGGCAGCGCTGATCAAACATGAATCAATATTCTGTTACGTTAATGCCTACTTCTCGCCTCAAACGTTTTCAGAATCATCTTGTAGTGCACGGTCTAGCTGTAAAATGAGAAAGATTGTGACCCGGCATCCATGTTGGGATCTCTTGGGGAATACCAATCACCCTCACATGAACGGAGCACAGCCAATAGGAATGCTCTCTCAATGAAATGACCTGTGATTGGTCAAAGTCTCCCGTCACGGGCTAGATGTTCTAAAGCCTGAAAACAGAGCCATGAGGAGGAGCAGAAGTCTAGTTATCTCTCAGAACACTTGAATTACAATATGCTGAAAGGTTATTATGGGATTTTTGCCCAACAATGCCAAAAAATTGTTGCCTGCTGAAGCTTTAAGCCTAGTTGATTTGATCTAAGAAATAAAAACCTTGATTACTACGTGTGAAATCAGATGTGTTACAAAGGGTGCTGATAAAAGTGGCACTAAGACAACATCAATGTATCGTGCCAATGTAGCACCAGATCAGGAAACATTTAAACACCAATACAACTTTTGAAAATGTGTGTGTGTGTTAAAAGGGAGGGGGGAAAGTAGACAAAAATAGTTTTTATCTACTGCTGAGCTCTTTTGTATCTTTGCCAAGAATGATTTCATTAATCATAGACCAATACCCCCCTCTGTGGCAATATGTGGGAGGTTTGTGTGGGTTCTGTGAGTGTGTGTGTGTAGAGAGAGAGAGAGAGAGAGAGAGAGAGAGAGAGAGAGAGAGAGAGAGAGAGAGAGAGAGAGATAGGGTTGGAGTGGGTGGAGGAGTACAGGGTACAGGGGTTAAGAACCTTGTAAGTGTCTCTTGTCTAATCTGGAACACAGCAGCAACACATGTTATTTTGGATCCAACCCAGACATTATAATGAAGTCTCTGTGTGTGTGTGTGTATGTGTGTGTGTGGGTAGAAGAGCAAGAAAGCAAAACACCACACACAAAATGTGTTACCTGCCTGTGAATTGGTATTGCACTTGTGTGTGCTCTCATTCAAGTGTGCGAGTGTGTGACATTTTTCAGGCTGTCAAAATGATTAATGGGCACACAGCAGTGCAGTAGTATCAGAGTTTTTTTTTCTAGTGGGGACCTTGAGGTGGTGAAGTGTCCGTGGCTCAAAGAGTGTGACTTTGAATTTGTGTTTGAAAGTAAACAGCGCTTGATTAGTGTCAGAAAAGTTCCACACAACTCTCAACCAAGCCCCCAGGAAGTGCGCCGGTTGTTGATCCCGACTTTCGTAGTGGCCAAACGGTGGTACTGCAACTTCCGTGTCCGTCACGTGATGATTTGGGCCCAAAAAATACTTTTTCCCATAGACTTACATTTGGAAAGAGAGGTCTTTAACTCAGCGAATATTTTTTTTTTAGGTGAACCAACTCCTCAGTATGAATACTCTAATAGCCCTTATTTAAAAAATTAAGTTTTTAAAGTTGTAAAACGCACTAATAGCCAAATCCAGAGTTATTTCCCTTCCTCCCTTCATGTGAGTGAGATCCAGACCAAGGCTGGAGCGCAAGCCGTGATGACGGCGTGATGTTAGGACCTCGTGACCAAGTCATGTGACCGAGCGGACGCTACTCCGCCAATCATCTCGGACGCTACTCCGCCAAGATCTGGGTACTTTTCCAGACGGAAGTCGAGCCATTTAGGCTTCATGCGCCAATGAGCAACTCTCATAGGAATGACCGGGGCCACGCCTCCAACGCTGTATCCAGTTCTCTTAATACATCCATGCTCTCAACATGGAGATGGCTGAGCCAGCAGCAACAGTGCTGACAGAGTTAACAGTGTTAACCTAACGGGTTAACCTAACGGGGGAACCCGGTTGGGACGGCGTTATCGACTGTAACCGCCGTATGAGAGCAGTGCAGAGCGGCGACTGTGAGTTAGCCAGTGGGGCACCAGTGGAGCACCAGTGGAGCGCTCACATGCACTAAAAGAGAAAGGAACTTCATTCTCTGCTCAGGTAGACATTACTCCTCTATATCTTTACATAGACAATAGTTGATGATGATATATTAAAGGTCCCATATCATGCTAATTTTCAGGTTCATACAGGTTTATACTGTAATGTTAAAAAAACAACTTTATTTACCTCATACTGTCTGCTTGAATATACCTGTATTGCCCTCTGTCTGAAACACTCCGTTTTAGTGCATTTCAACGGATGTGCAACGGAATTGCGTTGCCTGGCAACAGTTTGGGTCCATGTTTACTTCCTGTCGGCTGATGTCATTAACATACGCTGCAACCAGGAATAAACTTGGACACATTGAGAATGTTTACGTTTAAAACCGTGTAATGGTCTAAATATTGTATATTTGTGACATCACAAATGGACAAAAATCCTAACGGTTTGTTTCAAACGCGCAATTTCTGAATACAGGCTGTGTGTATTTCTCCGTATATTGAGCGCTTTGATACTTTCACAGTATTTATATAGCACTGAAACCTGCTTTATAATATAAAAGACATGAAAATCTTGGTTTTTACAACATGGGACCTTTAATGCTGTGATATCATAGACTCAGGTAGACATTACTCCTCTATATCTTTACATAGTTGACGATGAACCCCTCTGGGGTCTATTAACAAATATCTCAACCGCCTCTACTTCTCTTTCATACACCAGGAAGTCTGGAAATTAACTCACTTCACTGCCAGCCTCTCACAAAATTGACTTACTCTGTGACCCAAAATACTAATAAGTATGTCACAGCTGCTTTTGTGGCTCTGCAGAGCTGAAAGTTTGCATCTGGTTGAATGACGAACTTTCAAGAAAATGGGTTACAGCCACAACAGTGCTTAATAATACTCAATCAGAGGGGGAAAGTTGAATGACACAAACTAGCTTAGAAATACATTGTTTTGTGCCATTCAGTGTTCAAATTCTTCCCTGCTGCTTTGCCTGATAAACTGATGTGTCTCGAGGAAAAACAAAATGCCCACACAGCGAAATGATGACTCTTTTCTGATTTAATCAGCAACCTTTCAAACTAAGTGACTGCTGAATTATTGCTAACATTCAGCATCTCATTCTTTTTTTGTCATCTTCATTCATTTTCTTCTGTTTTTCTTTGTCCCAGTGTTTACAGCAGGCTCTATCTAGTAGCTGGTTACAGGCTAGCTGCACAAGACAAGGAGGAATTCATGTAAAATATACTTGCAGCCATGCAAAACATCCAGTGCCCTCCTAGTTGAGATGCCTGCTGGTTTAATCACATCTGGAGTGATTGGAAGAGATAAATTTAAACTTGAAAGAGAAAATCCAAACTGTCTCTTTGAATTCCGATAGAGACCCAGAGTCACATCTTCATAATCACAAAACATAACAACATGTCCATAGAACTATCTCAAATCATTCCAGCAGCAACATGAGTTTCTCTGCCATTGAGCCATCTGTTCAGGTTGTTCCAAACATCAACGCTTCTGCATTAAAGGTAAGGTCGACGATGTTGGACAGCCAGCATAATTTGAAAGTAGCATCGCCTCAGGAGCTCCGTCTAAACCTCCCCCCCTCCCCTCGGGGCTCCTTCAAAGGCAATGCCCCCCCCACACACACACATGCACGAGCACCGGTGCCGCATCGTAACTACTTCACAGACACAGAGCGGAGAGAGGACCTCAACTCAACAACGCTACCTCATGACAAGTAACTGCAGCAGTGCTACTGCAGGGCTGAGCTTTCTCTTACATTCTCCAGGAAACGTGTGGCGGCGACGCGCTTTGAGGTCAGGCTGGTGCACGCCAAGGGTAGAGTACGAGCAGGGAGGCAGGGAGGCATCTGATTGGTTCTTTCCAAGCGGACCGCGAGGCAGTGATTGGTAGACGTTTTTATAGGATTACAGCAGCTACAGATGACGTCTCTTTTCCGGACCTTTTTCAAAAGGTACACTGTACATTTTGCTGTTCATCTCAGTAAGTGGACTAAGGGTTGCCTCCTTCTCTGCCTGGAGATTTGCAGAGATGTGGGTAAAAGAGAGGCCACATGTCATAGATGACCCCTCTACAGGAAATCAGAAAAAGAAGATATTTAATGGCCCCATACCAGTCGAATCGGGTGGTATTGCCCGCCCCTACTACCCCATCAGTGACACTCAGCCTCAAGCCTATTCATTCCTACTGAAGACATAAATCTTTGAAAACAGATCAAAAATATGTCTTTCATTTCTAAAATAAAAAAAAGGAGACTCAGTAATTTCAAAAAAAAGACTGGCCACTGTAGTTTTTTTTATCAAATATTACTCAGACAGAACTAAATAGTGAATTGGGGATGATTTTCAACAGCTAGTGAGTATTTACAGCAGCAGGACAGTGTATGTGTCATTGAGTCAAAATAAACTGCAGTGTGTGCTCAATTGTAATAAAGGAGCATGTTATCAACAGTGGGACTCATTCATACTTTCTGGATAACAATGAAGCTCAATGGCACAGAGGAATAAGATATATCAGGTTCGGAAACACAAACAATACTTGTTAGTAGGATCAATTTATCGCTGTTTTTGGTATGCTCCGATTGCAAAGTTCTGGGCTGATACTGATGTTTAAAATAAGAATTTGACAAATGTTTTTGTTTATTTAGTTTTTGCTCTTATTTATTCCCCTTTTGTGCCAGGGAAACAAAGAGCTCTTCATTATAAAAAGTAACTGATCTGTTTTAAAGTCATTTCATTACACTGTCTTCGAATGAGCACAAATTCGATCATACAAATTTATGAAACAACCTTTAATATAACCTTCTTTCACATGAAAAATGGTAATAATAAACTTTACTTGCTATATTAATGGCCGTCAAAGTATATTTGGCGACCCATTTTAGCATTTACATTTTTTTATCCGTCTGAAAGAACGTTGCTATCCGCGATCTATCAAATAGTGGACTAGTGGCAGCAGAGCACTGCCGAAGAGCGGATAGAGACGGCATGGAGGATGTTCCCACGGTAACGTACAGGGTGCTGCATCACCCCTCGATGGACTGACAGGCTTCTAGTGACACATTACGCACACACAAGGTTCCTTCCCATCCAGACCACAGTGATTGTTTTTAATAAATCTTGTGTGCCATTGTTTTACTGCTTCATTTTTCGTTGAACATAACAGCGTTCTTGTCACTGATCTGTCTCCGAGACAGTGTAATTCTCCCACACGGCACACTTTTTCTTTCGCTTTTACACACCACATGTGCTCACCCAAATGGCACCCGTCGTCATGCCAGAGTTGCATCCAGCCAGTGGCTTCTTCTTCTCTGAATCAGCAGCTGGTTACTGTTGTCAGAGACCGACCGCAAATAACAAACACAACATTTAGCCGGCGCAAAATTGAGAATTAGTTATGACTTTATTCTCGTAATATTACGACTTTTTTTCTCGTAAAGTTACGATTTTTTTTTCTTGTTAAGTTATGACTTTATTCTCGTAAGGTTGCGACCTTATTTCCGGTATGTTCTGACTTTATTCTCGTAATATTACGACTATTTTTCTCGTAAAGTTCTGACTTTATTCTCATAATATTACAACTTTTTTTCTTGAAAATGTATGAATTTATTCTCGTAAGGTTGCAACTTTTTTTCCCGTAAAGTTATGACTTTGTTCTCGTAATATTAAGATTTTTTTTCTCGTAGTTATGACTTTATTCTCGTAATATTACGACTTTTTTTTCTCGTAAAGTTATGACTTTATTCTTGTAATATTACGACTTTTTTTTCTTGTTAAGTTATGACTTTAATCTCGTAAGGTTACGACTTTTTATTTCGTAAAGTTATGACTTTATTCTCGTAATATTACGATTACATTAGACTTATATTCTATATACTTAGACTATGAACTGTGTTACCTTCATCACAATGCTCAAATGTTTTGCGGCTCCAGACAGATTTAACTTTTTATTTTTTGCCTAAAATGCCTCTTTTGATAGTAAAGGTTGCTGACCCCTGGTATAGACTGACGCCAGCTGCTCACCATCCAATGTTGAACTCCACATGTGCATCGAACAGAGCGACGACGGGAGCAGAGGCGGCCCTCCATCCGCTGACTCTGGATCGGATCAGTCCTTCCTGCTTGTCGTGGCGGACCACCTTGATGAATCCCGGGCCGTGCTGAATGTTGGTCTCCTCCACAAATCTCTGCAGGTGCTCTTTCAGCTCCGCTGGAAAGAGAGCGACACACACAAACACACTTGGATGTTAAAGCTAACTCACTGAAGCCTGTTGCAGCTTTGATCTTATCGACAAAGCTCCACAGAAAGTCCCTCAGCTCCACGGGACCTAGGAAAAGCAATCTGAGTGCGTGTGTGTGCCACAAATGCTTGTGTGTGTTAATACTTTCAGCCAAAGTTTGAACAAAAACATGCAGTACATTCAAAGTTACTGAATTTGAAGGAGAATCCTGTTGCTTTTCATGCTTTTCCCATCCTGCCTATGGCTCATAACACTTTACTTGCACATTCCATTTTGGTGTTGACACTCAAGGTATTATCCGTATGTTGCCACAATAATATACGTACACGTTTCACAAACCCCTTAGCAGAGCCTGGGATACACAACAGTTAAACCAAATACACCCAGATTGAATAGAAAAACATGGTGAATTGGAATAAATCTAAATGATAGAAACACTAGGGTGAAGCCTCATCCACACCAGGAATGTCAGGAGTGCGTGGCGGCTGCGTTACCTGTTGTTTTTTATTTCGGCGTCCGTGTTAACAGGTTAGAGCAGCCACACTGCCCGTGTGAGGCGTCTCAGCTGCGTCTCTTCTAGAGAATAGAGGTCTTGCCTATTTTTGACGCATGTCGCGCGTTTCATGGCGACAACAGACAGTGAAAGTGATCTATTGACTGTATATTGACATCATACTAGCTACATTACTACAGTTTCCCTGTCTATCTGTAGAATATGTTACGGACATGAAAGACTTATTTTTAAATCAACACTTCCTGCTTTCATTTCAAATTAAAAAACCTCAAGTGTTTTTTCTGTGGACAGAATTCCTTCATTTGTTAACACAAGGCTTTTATTTTGAAATATGTGACGGACAGTGTTGTAGAACATGCAGTGACTTGGAGAGCTCCATGAATGAATATAGTACATAGGTTTTAATTGTTGATTATTACTATTATTTACAAATTACCACATGTTTCTTAACCTTTCTCTGTCTAAAATAAATATAATTCATTTATAATGAAATGAAATGGCCATTATGAAAGGCAAACTCTATCTCTAGAAAGAAAGAGCTGACAGCAGCAGCGACATGTAGCTGGAATGCAGCTGGTGTGAACACCTAATGCGTGAATTAAGCAGCCGCCACGCCGACGCAGCTGCCACGCGACGCACGTGCGACGCAGCCGCCACGCGACTCAGCCGCCACACACTCCTGACGTTCCCAGCGTGGATGAGGTGTGCCTCTCAATTGGTTTACCAAGAAAGTGTAG
Organism: Sebastes fasciatus; assembly: GCF_043250625.1. Classification (NCBI taxonomy): domain Eukaryota; kingdom Metazoa; phylum Chordata; class Actinopteri; order Perciformes; family Sebastidae; genus Sebastes; species Sebastes fasciatus. The sequence goes on from NC_133798.1 coordinate 3,652,604, forward strand.
CTTTGCAAGATCTCACAAACATTTACAGTGAATAGTCTGGGTAAAACTTACCACCACATGGTATGTGGACAACCATTTTTGGTGTACTTTTGCTCCGGCGCTGTTTTGTCATGGTTTGGGCTTGGTTATTACTTCTAATTTAGGGATATCTTCAAGGGGCATTTCACCAATTTTACACATAAAGAGCCATAGCGTGTGGACTGATAAATGAAGAATATTGAAACATGAAATTGATAATGAAGTTATATCTTAATTAATTCTTGAAACTTCTCCCAGAAACGTTTTACTAACCTCGGGTTGCTAAGTGGTTAGACTCTGGATTTACTACATGCCCTGGATAAACAACTCACAGAGGAGAGACTAAGACATCTGAGCATCAAATCAGACACACAGCGATTTATGAAGTCATAGACCCTGGTGAAGGACCAAGTCTCCTAGAGACTTTATGACCCCATCTACCTTAAATACGACCTACCCTGCATTCCTGTGTGTGGCTCTCGACATCACTCACACACACAGACACACACAGACACACAGACACACACACACACACACACACACACACACGCACACACACACACACACACACACACACACACACACACACACACTCACACACACACACTCACAACCGACATGTTTAAAATGTGAATAAGGACGACAGAAAAATGACTTTCAATGCAAACTAAAATGTACTTTAATTGATATTTTATGCTGATATATAATAATGTTTTAAGAATGGGAAGTCTGGTTTGATATGTTGGTTTTAAAAACTAATTGAGTAGAGAGGACTGTTGTTCTTCCCCCTCCCCTTTTTCTACTGGGGACCTTTTCTCTCTCAGACTAGACATTCCTGTTAGTGATAAAATCCAAATCTGTGATTGAGTTAGTTTAGTTCAGTTTATGTGTTTCAGTCATTTTCAATTAATTTTCAATTTCAATTTACTGTGTAATAAGTACACATATATGGGCATGTCTGTTGGAAGTGTTTGTGTACCTACATGTTATGATAACGAGGTTCATCTTTGTTGTGTAATTAATCAGGTTTTATTCAGTGGTTTATATCGGTGTTTGATACCGTTCTGCAGTTGACAGAACCCAACTTTCAAATATGGAAGAATTAAATAGGTTATGTAATTTAACAAGTATTAATCCTGCAAAAGAAGTTTAAAGGAAAGAATCGAAATATCAATATAGTTTATCACATGGGAGGAGTGCTGTTTACTGCCAACTAAATGCTGCACCCTTCCTCAGAAGATAACAAGCAAGGAGAAGTCAACAGAAATTCTCTTCTTCTCTTCCTGTGTTCCTCTGCTCTACTACATGGGACTTTGAGGCTCAGGCCAAAGAGGGGTGGGGTGGGAGAGGGGGGGAGCGTCATTTCATGTCATTCATTTGTAAATGACATGAATTCCGATAAGGTAAAACATATAAATATATATTTTTTTCGATCCAGCCAATCTGGGCATGATAGGACGTGATGCTTTGCTGCTCTCCTGTCTGATTGGCTAGATGATGATAGTGGAGTCCTGTATGGGGCTATAAAAAAACATTTACCGATTTATCATGGAGGCAATGTCTGTCACTGCTGACACTTTTTTTCAAAGACTGCAAAAGCAAAGTCAATATTAAAACTGCGATCCCGAGTGTGGCACTTGGCCCGGCAACTGTAGCTCGAAGAAAAGAGTCGTTATCAGAGGACGTGTCTTAACAAGTGCCCAGGGATTCATCACTGTGCAAATGCTTCTCATTTGCAGTTTGATGAATTTGTGGACCTGACAGACACTGCGCAGTTAATGGTGTTTGCTCGGATGGCTTTTGAGGACTCATCCACAAAGGAAGATTTCCTCACACTTTTGCCATAAAGGGGAGGACAAGAGTTGAGGACATCTACAGCGAGTTCAAACAGTACACGCATGACAACAATACCCTTATTCCCCGTTAGTAGCGATTACAACTGACGGTGCACAAGCCATGTAAGGCACAAACTACGGTTTATTGCTTCGTGCCGCAAAGACCTGGAGTTTCCACAGTTCATTACATATTTTGGTTTCATGTATTGCATTTACGTTACACTGAATTGGAGCAAATCCTGGCAGCCAGGTTTTTAAAATTGGGTGATAAGCCTGAGAACCGAAAAGTGGAGGCTGTTATAGCAGCAGATTAATACCCAATGCCCATGGTTTTAGAACGAGGAGTTTAACAATCACATAAACGTCTAATGCTTAGGTGTCCACATAGATTTGGCCACATAGCGTAGTTAAGTTAAAGAGTGGTTCCACGGATGAAGCTAGTCATTAAAATGCAATCATAATTGATAGAAATAAGTGTGTCTATAAAAAGTGTGCCATGTGCCTTGAACTAAAGAGACTGTATTTCATATACTGTACGTTCCTAGCCGTAACAATGAAATCTTTGGTTGGACTGAAGTGGGTTTAATGTTCTTTGTCTTCATCATCATCTCAATTTAAGAAAACCCTACAGTCGTAGATTAGTGGCATGCTAAAATTTGCTAATTAGCACTGGACATAAAGTATACAGTAGCTGAGGCTGGTGGTAATGTCATTAGTTTCGTAGGACAACTTTAAATGTTGACCTGATTATGACGCTAGAGGAAAAGTTACGGAATTACCAAAGTCACTAACAGTTTTTGAGATTTTTAAATCTAGGCCAAAGACATGGAACAACTAATTTACTGACTGACCAACACAAATAAAAAAAAAGCACTTCCAAGGATGATGTGATGGAACAAAAAGCTGTGAAACGTTCAATCTGTATGTGTATAAATATAACTTAAAGGTCCCATATTGTAAAAAGTGAGATTTTCATGTAATTTATATTATAAAGCAGGTTTAAGTGCTATATAAATACTGTTAAACTATCAAAACGCTCAATATACGGAGAAATACACACAGCCCGTATTCAGAAATTGTGCGTTTGAAACAAGCCGTTAGGATTTCTGTCCATTTGTGATGTCACAAATATACAATATTTAGACCATTACACGGATTTAAACGTAAACATTCTAAATGTGTCCCAGTTTATTTCCTGTTGCGGTGTATGTAAATAACATCAGCTGACAGGAAGTAAACATGGACCCAAGCTGTTGCCTAGCATCGCAATTCCGTTGCAATTCCATTGAAATGCACTAAAACGGAGCGTTTCAGGCACAGGGTAAATACAGGTATATTCAGGGAGACAGTACGAGGAAAATAAAGGTTTTTATGAACATCAAAGCATGTAATGAAATGTTCTATTAGAAACACAAAATACAAGTATGAACCTTAAATGAGCATGATATGGGACCTTTAACACAGATTCATTATGTTGCTATGGAAACAGTTGATGTGAGAGGTCTATAGGGTTCATATTAAAAAAAAAAAAAAAAATGGTATACTTTCAGATAATAAACCCACAGATATGGTACACACTCTTCACGTTCTTTGAATATGTTAAGATTTGGCATTGTGTTTTTTTTTCTTGTGTTGCTTCTCCTTGAGTGATTTCTTATATGCCTTGAACACATTCAGGTAGACAGACACACACACACAGAAACTCATTCAGACACACTCACACAGACTGCCCACAGTGGAACAGCGAACATCTTCATTTCCTCGTTGTGATTTCTCTATGCTGTAATCCTGCCCGCGGGCTACGGCTGCTGCCTTCCTTTTCTCTATTCATTATTACCATCAGTCTGGATTCTCCAGTCTCTCGGTTTTCCTTTAATGAGCCACAGTTTGCCGCTGACCCGGAAGAAAGATTGGCTCATTTAAAACTAGAGCTGGGAGTATTTGAAGAGCACCTTATTGTGTTACATGTACAAGTGAGATTGCTTCCAAACATACAAAAAAAAATCAAGTCATTAAATCAAGCGCACCTCTGGTTATCCAATTAATTTTCAGAAGTCTGTTCCACACTGTGAAATATATTTTTACTCAAACTCAAAAAATATGAGACCTGTTTACCTTCTATCCATTAAATAACACCATGGGAGAGCTGCTGGGCTTCGTCTGACCAAGGAAGATGGTTAGAAGATCCTCAGTGGGAAATAGATTGATGCCTACTCACTAGCTGAAAAAATCTAATTGTATTTGAATACCAGTGTACAACGTCATGTTGACATTTCATCAGATTGTAGAGTTTTATTCAATGGTTATAAAGACAAAGAACACTGAAGCTACTTCAGTCCAACCCAAGATGTTATTGTCATGGCCGGGAGGAGAACAGTAACAGACAGTTCCTTTGACTTGTCTAAAGCAAACAACTCACTTTTCTGGTAAATCCCTCCTTTCATCCTACATAGAAATAATCTGAATATATTTAGGTAATTTTTAGGTCAAAACAACAAGGGCCCGTAGTGGCGTGTGGTCCAGGGACCACGCTAGGGCGTTTGTTCGGTTTGTCTGTTTGTTTGTTTGTCTGTTAGCAGGATTACTCCAAAAGTCCACGATGGATTTTAATGATTTCTTTTGGAGGGGTGGGGTGTGACAAAATGAACAATCCATTAAATTTTGGTGGCGATCCGGTTCATGGTCCGGATTTAGGAATTGTTTTAAGAATTCAGATCAGCCTGAGAATTAACACCTCTGGGTATAACACGTGCGCAGTTTAGCTGATGACGTGTTGATGACGCATGTCCCCCGCCGAGAGACAGAGAGAGAGTGGAGGGTGGGGAGGGGGGGTGAACTGTAATTACTGAAATTACAGTTGAGTTTGACCAAAGCACACTTGGTGATTGTTGGAAAGAGTAACGACGAAGGTTTAGGTGAGTTTTATTTTGTTTCTGTCCAGTTTGAATGAGGTGTTTTACGATGCTCCGCTACGTACAGCTGATCTCAACATAAACAAAAATACACTTGGATGATGGCGCAAGCTGAACAGAGAGGGGGGTCAATCGTACTCGGGCAGCTTGGTGGAGGTCTCTCCGAGTGCTAACCGACACATTCAGGTGATGCCGTCGTAAATGAAATATCTGAAGTGCATCCACAGATAAACTTCAGTTTCACACTTTAGTTTAACGGTGTCGGCATACAGTTTGACACAAAACGTTGACCATTGAGCTTGCATTAACCCAACGAACCAGGCTAAAACCACCTAGCATACATCGCTGCTACAGCTGATAGAGAACAACTGGTGCGCTGCCAAAAACCTTCTGGGTAAAACTTGCGCTTCAGAATTTCTGTTCTGTGTCTAGTAGTAGTTTGGGACACAGGGTGTACCGAAAGGATGTCACGGACTGAACCGAACGTCGTGTACCGCATGGTTCAATACAGTTACATGTATTTTTATACCCCTAGTGTAAGTCCCTATTTTCTGGGGACATTATTGTGTATTCTCACTATGCACTAGATGTTGTTCATACAGTATATGCAGCCACACAGTTACTATGTTTACTAATGTGTCAAAAAAAGTCATAGCGTAGTACAGCGCATGCGTCGGCGTTGTGACTGTTAGAAGCTCTGTCATAAATTGACATTTTATCCAGTTTTAAGTCAAAAATGTTTAATTTTAGTGTGTATTTATTCAGTTTTATTATACTCTTGACGTCATTGAAAATGAGGGTATGCCCTCAATGATTCCTCGAGATTTAAATAAAGGTTAAATGAATGTGTTGAGTATACTGTTATTATATTATCTACACTGATGTAATGTAATGAAGCTTAAGCGAAAGTTCAGAAAGGAAGACCCTCTTTATACTCTTTCATTCACAACCTTTCTGTCTCTCTCTCTCTCTCTACTGGCTACTACTCTATCAGCTGACTGTGGGTGGTTCAGATTCTACCACGCTCTCCATGAGCCAATCATATCGTTGAAATCAATTCTAAAACTGTTCTCCTCTCTGCTGCTGTCAGTTCAGTGCGACTTGATGCAACCCTCCTCCAGCCCATCACCTCCAGGCTTCATCACATTCTGTACCCAGGCCTGATCTACATCCCTCATTGGATCGTCAGCTACTCCCTTCACCACCACCACCAGTGTACTCCAGGGGGGAATACATCCTAATCTCATCACGGCATCACTACCCCCTTTTAGATACTAGTCACAATGGAGTCTAATCGCCAAAGACTTTGCACTATTCCTCTATCATGTACCATGTAATAAATATTGTTCTTTCGATACGGGGTCTCTCCTGATTGAAATATAGTTACCCTTGGCGTCACTTTAGGATTAGGCAACAAAACCACTCTAGTTAGGTTCAGGAAAGAACTACATGGTTGATCTTGAATCTGCAATGTTTGTAAAGTGAAAATGACACTGAACCTTGTGAAGACAAACGAACACCTGATTGTAAGGTGAAAGTGAAACTTAACGCGCGGGACACGAACAGCGGTCTCTTCGATGAAAGCCTTGTGACTGTTGTGAGTGCATTCTACTTTTGCCTTCATCTAGTCTCAGTTGACCCTCATTTGTCACAATTACACCATGTACTAAGCTACAGTAATGATCGCGCTCTGAGTTATCTTCCATCAATTACACTCATTACCACCATGCAATTGTTATTCACAGCAAGGCAAATGCATTAAATCCTATTTCCCAGAGAACTGTTAACTCGAACAGTTGTTATGTATTAGGAGGGAATAATTTGAGGTAAATGTTTAATCTATTTATCCCCCCGGTTGTGCCACTAATCAGCATTCAACCCTGTGCAGCTACCATAACTAAACTCTGATAATACTGTATTATTGGAGAACAGAGGTGCAGTGAGAGACCTATAAAAATCTGCAGGCGACTGTAGCAGACAGATTTCTCATAATGGTAATTATAGATTTGGCGGCAGTGAAATATGTTCCGTAGTACGTGATGCAATTATTAATACCAGACTTCTAACAGACAAGTCACACACGGGCCTTGCCTGCGACTGCTGCAATAAGTTTTAATCTGTTTTCATACACCGTTGATGCAGCTAATGCCTACACATGTCCTGATCTTGTGCACCATCAAAGGCGGAATATATAATAAGTGGGACATAAATAGAGTCTAGGCTAGCTCACCTAGAGTGAGTACTTACTGTAATCATTCAGCTTTGCCCAAAAATGTGAGGAAAAACTCTTAATCAACTGGTGGGAATTAAATCAACTCTTTATTTGGCTGTAGTGTTGTCAGAAAATAGTGAACAGCAGATTCAAAGCAGAGGAGATTTTTCCTACCATATTTTTTTTTTTATGGGCATCAAAGAGGTTCAGGTTATCAGGTTATCATTTACAACGTTAATTCATTTCATTGCCTAAACCTAACCACAATCGTTTCACAACGTTAACCATGTATTACAATGTTAACCAGGCGCAAACTTTTGCCGTCAAGATGCTATGCAAGAGGCTGCACAAGCGGCAAAATATGGTAAATGGCCTTGCATGTATATATATAGCGCCTTTCTAGTCTTTGACCATTCAAAGCGCTTTACACTACATGTCACCATTCGCCCATTCACACTCATTCATACAATGATGTCAGAGGCTGCCATGCAAGGTGCCAACCTGCCGAACAGGATCTAATCTAAATCCTCATTCACAATCCGATGGCTCAGCCTTCAGGAGTAATGTGGGGTTCAGTATGTTGCCCAAGGACACTTCGACATGTGGACTGGAGGAGCCGGGTATCGCACCACCAATCTTCCAATTAGTGGACGACCCGATCTATCTCTGAGCCGCCAACCCCCCCCCCCCCCCCCACCCAATAGGACGAGTAGATACGAGATCACATTGGGATAACAGGGGAGACTAGGCATAATTTAATATAATATAATATAATATAATATAATATAATATAATATAATATAATATAGAGCACCTTATGATTGGATGTTGTTGTCCTTTTACTGTACATCGGTTCTAACAGCAGTGTACATTCCACATGAGGCCGACACCAACTAAGCCCTGGAGCTGTATGGAGTTATCAACAGGACAGAGACCTCACAGCCGGACGCTGCTTTTATTGCAACTGGAGATTTTAAAAACGGCATCCTGAGAAAAGTCCTGCTCGAGGCATCATCTACACATCAGCTGTCCTGACGCACCGACTGTTGCCACACATAGCTCCAACACTGTCTTTAAGTTTGCTGACGACGCGACCGCCGTCGGCCTGATCACCGATGGCGATGAGATGGCTTACAGAGAGGAGGTCAGAGCCCTGACATCTTGGTGCCAGGACAACATCCATCTTAACGTCAGTAAAAGTAAAGAGCTGACTGTGGACTACAGGAAGCAACATAGAGAAGGACACGCCCCCATCTCCATGAACGGAACTATGGTGGAGAGAGTCAGCAGCTTCAGGTTCCGCAGGGTTCACATTAGTGAGGACCTGACCTGGACTCACCACATAGACACCATCACCAAGACAACGGGACAACATTTTTTTCCTCTTCTGCAGGCTGAGGAGGTTCAACATAGACTCCAGGATAGTCTGCAACTTCCACAGGTGCACCATCGTGAGTATCCTGACCAGCTGCATCACCAGTTACAGTTGTATGGCAGTTGCACCACCCTCAACCGTAAGGCTCTACAGAGGGTGGTGGAAACTGCACAGCATATCACCAGGATGGAGCTGTCATCCGTGGAGGACCTCTACACGCAGCGGTGCAGGAAGAAATGATCTGGGACCCCGACCACCCCAGCCACAAACTGTTCTTCCTGCTGTCGTCTGGCAGATGGTACTGCAGCATTTGGTCCCACACCACCAGGTTCAGGGACAGCTTCATCCCGCAAGCCATAAGACTTTTGAACTCTTGAGCTCATCACTTTGACACTGTCACTCTACCTTTATCTATCCATCCATCCATCCATCCATCCATCTCTGTAATTGTTGTGCCTTTGACAATAAACTACAATGGCACTCGGAGAGCGCAGACCTCCACCAAGCTGCCCGAGTACGATTGCCCCCCCTCTCCGTTCAGCTTGCGCCATCATCCACGTGTATTCTTGTTTATATTGAGATCAGCTGTATGTAGCGGAGCATCGTAAAACACTTCATTCAAGCTGGACAGAAACAAAATAACACTCACCTAAACCGTCATCGTTACGCTTTCCAACAATCACCAAATGTGCTTTGGTCGAATTCAACTGTAATTTCACTGAGTTTAAAGTGGAAAAACGCCAAATCTACAGTCGTAGAGACGGGGTCATGCGTCATCAAAGTGTCATCACTTACACGGCGCATGTGTTATACCCAGAGGTCTTAATGTTCTGGCTGATCGGAATCCTTATACAACAATTCCTGAAATCCGGATCATGATCCGGATCACCACCAAAATCTAATAGAAGGTTCATTGTGCCACACCCCCCACCCTTCCAAAAAATGTCATTCAAATCCATTCAGACTTTTGGAGTAATCCTGCAAACGGACAAACAAACAAACCAACGCCGGTGAAAACATAACCTCCTTGACACTTGAAACTTGAAACATAGCCGGTAATGTGGACTACCACATACAGGAGATTCCATTAAGACTGGGGGGAACACACTCAAACCACAATATGATCTGCCATATCTGACAGTTTGCCCCTGTGAAACTAGAGACCATAGAGTAATAGAACTAGAGGGGAGGATGAGTCATCCTCCACTCGGTGTCGGTCCCACTCATGTGACACATGAGACATGTAGTTTGTGCATATCAAGAGTCCAAACCCGAAGGGCAGATATGATTCTTCTACAGTAGTTTTATATATAAGGTCACATCTTCTTTAGAGATTGTTAAAAGATATCTATTAAAGGAGCAATATGTAGCACTGACAGCTAGCATTTAGCAGTCCAAATTCAAAACATTGGAATTTCAAAAATTTCAAAGGAGAACATACTGGCTGTAGCATTGTTGTCGGAGAAACCAGTATTTAAATTTAGTATGTTTCCTTAATCTCTGATGACATATCATAGTAATTTTATGATCTGTTGCAGTAAATATATTACATATTGGTCCTTTAACAGCGGGTTAAATCTGGTTTATTATGCGCCTTAGTTTTTTTTAAAACATCATCTACGAAAAGAACAAAAGATCTAATTTGGAGTGAAAAAGAATGCAGAAAATCAATCAATGGGAAGACATGCAGTATATTGATAACACAATAAAATTCCTGAAAACCAACGGCTAGGAGGTGATTGCTTTCAGTCAAAAAAATATTTCTGCCAAGAGAGATATATCCAAATGGGATACACCTTTTAATCCCGCTTCAGATTAACTGCTCCCTGTGGATGGATGGATGGATGGATGGATGGATGGATGGATGTAGGTATAAATGAGTGTAAGCTCTGTGCTGTCCACATCTCTAAACTGGGTTGCGTCAAAACAATAGCATAAACATATAACGTATGAGGAAGCTTTTATGATTCTTACGGCTGTTGCTGTGGTCATCCACCAGTATGATCTCTTTGAGCAGGTGTGATGGAGTCCTCTGGATGGCTGTGTGGACGGAGCGCAGCAACACCGACAGGGCCTCGTTGACGAAGATGAAGATGACACTGAGCTGAGGAAGGTCTCCTGAATATGACATGTTTCTGCACCTAGTGGGGGGGGTGATAAGAACAGAGAGAATCAGAGGCTTTCTCTGATGTTTCTTAAGAGACAGATTTAACAAAATCTACTGTAACACCATCAACACTTAAACAACGTTAAATTACATTAAAGCTTGAATCCATACAGGCAAATACCCCCATCATACATCTTGATGCATTAATCAATTAATTAATCAGTGCACACATCGACCGACCGACTGACTGACCCGTCTGGACGTAAATCTGGGATCGACCGGGTGAGGGAGATGCGGTCGCTAAGGTAGCCGTTGTAGCCATAGTAACGAAACTTCCTGAGGGCGACCCTTCGACTCTCGGGGCCCAGGTCGTGACCCCAGTGGTCAAACAGCGAGGAAGCGGAGTCCGAGGCTGAGTCTGATGAGGACGCGGCATCTTCACCGTCCTTCTGAGGGTTCTCTGTGGACAGACAGAGAGGAAGAGAGGTTGATACACTTCGGACAGAAACATAAATTAATATTTTCAAGATTTCTCCAACAGTTTTCACCCAGGCCCAACACTACCCACTGTGCTGCCAGATGCTGTGACAGCTACCTGATGTTACACTGTGGAGAAATGTAATGACAAACTCCCCTCAAGCTCTAGTCACGGAGCTTTGCAGCAAAAAATAGACTTTAACAGAGTGCAAAATATGCTGTGTGGTTATCAAACAAAACCTGTTTGCTAAGGGCTGAAAGAATAATTTCAGTAGCACGGAGGAAAAGGATGGAAGACTAATGTGACGCGCCTTAAATTGCCTTGATATCGGGGTAGGAAAAAAACAATCGTTGATCATCCCTTCATCGTCGATATGCGATCCGATCGAAGGTCGGCACAAGCCTACAGTAAGAAAGAAACATCTGCTTGGTTATCTTTGTTCTCAGTTCATTGTTCGTGCATCTCAACTTGGGAAATGAGCACTACCTAATTTGATAGATAGGTCTGACTAGGGATGCACCGATACCACTTTTTTTCAGGCCGAGTACAAGTACATACATTTGGGTACTCGCCGATACGGAGTACCGATACGAGTACTTCTCTGTGCCAAAAGACCCTCGTTAACAGCCAGCTGGAGGGTGTGAGCGACACACGGCAGGCTGGGGAGTCCCGCATACGAGGTGGTGCGCCGTGACCGGCTCTAGGTCGGCTTGGAAAGGCTCATGGCGAAGGTGGACTGCGGCCGCAGCTTTACAGCGCTCCCCGCCCGGACCTCGCCGCACCGTGGACAAAGGACTCGCTGTGCCCTCTCTCCCCGCCTGGTATCCCTACGTCTGACCCATCTGTTAAGTTTGTATTCCACTCAGAGAGAGTAGGCTGCACTGCCTTTAACTTACTTTATCATTAGCTAAACCAATTTTATGTAGTATTGTATAGTACTTTGAAAAAGAAAAAATCTAAACAAATACTCAAGTTAAATCATTAAACCACAATAAAAAAATTAAACTGCAAAGATTAATGCCCCTGGACACTAACGTAGGGGATGCTCACTACAGAATTTAAAAAAATAAATGAAATATCTTCTTTTTGGTAGTTAATTACAATTTTGAGCAAGCGAGTACACAAGTCAAAACAAACACACGGGAAATATAAACGGATTTCTTAGCAAAAAATAATTTAAAATTTTATTTTGACTGGCTCAAGTCTGTCAGACATCACTTTCTTTTTCCCTTCTGCCCTCCAAACAGGCCTGCTGAAGGATTGTGAAGGGGCCTTCTCGCCTTCCTCAGCTGAAAAGGTTTTTTATTAGCTTGAAGAGCAGTACTTCACCGTTTGGCAATAACATGTTTAAAGCTCTCGTGGGTGGAATGCCACCTCCCTCCAAGTCCCCTCAGAGCCTCATAATAAGCACCCTAAAAGCACTGCAAATGATTTTGTGTTACACTTTTCTTATCCACAAGTGACGCATCTACAATTTTGAGGAGTTTTTAAGTTTCCTCATTTGGGCACCCGAGTTGATTTTTGGCAGAATGTCGGTTGAAAAAATCCATTTCTATTCACTGATGCATTTCAGTTAATGTGCTCTTTAGCACTGGAGGACAGCAGGAATGAGACTGTGTACTTTGAAAGGCTTCTCTGTGTAGCCTAATTCTCAAGAGGGAGAAGGACAAATACATCACAGAGAAACTACACCTGCGGAGGTTTCTTGATGTTCAAGTCGAGAACGCGCGGACAGAGGGAATGTGTTGTGTCCTGCCCTGCACGGTGTCCAACATATTTCATTATTAATTAAGTAGGACCAATCTACCCTTTACAGGATAGTTGGAGGACATAGCGTACCTCTGAGAGAGGTCTAGGGGAACTGTGTGTGTGTGTGTGTGTGTGTGTGATACAGTAGTGTACGTGTAGGTGCAACAGGGACAGAGTGCTAAGTACATGTGTGAGTGTGTTTGTCTTAATTAGTGCTCTCCCTTACTGTTGACTATCAGAGAAAATCTAATAAGAACTAATGAGTAAATAACTAAACACAATAGCAGATAGATTCAACATTATACATGTACAATACTGTATGTTTGGTCACTTGTGTATGTAAAGTACAGTGCTTTTTTTCACATTATATTTTGACGGGCCATATCATATCTTAATCAGGTCGCACATCAACTGTTAAAATCAAAGTCATTTGCTTATTTCAACATGTTAACGTTTTGTTTCCCCCAGTCGTCGCATAATAGGATTTTCTTCATGTCAAGATTAACTTTACGCAGATTGAGGAGGTTCAACATGGATTACAGGATACTCTGCAACTTCTACCGGTGCACCATCGACAGTATCCTGACCGGCTGCATCACCGCCTGGTATGGCAGTGGCACCAACCTCAACCGCAAGGCTCCACAGAGGGTGGTGAAAAGTGCTCAGGACCTCTACACCCAGCGGTGCAGGAAGAAGGCCAACAGGTTTATCAGGGACCCCAACCACAAACTGTTCTTTCCACATCTAAACTCAGAAAAAAAAGTTTGGAAACTTGTGTTTGGTGGATTATTTCTCTGTTGTTACAATGCTAATTGGCATTGTATTTTACATGGTTGGAAAGCCTGTTTATTTACCTTCACAATGATGTCCAACTTGTAAGGATCATGCATTTGTGGGATGAGCAGCACAGCTGATTATGTGGGGAGCGCCCAAGAAAAATTTGACAAAATGCTCTGTCAACGGTAAACAGTGTATTCTCCTGTTGGTATTGACTCTTGTTTTGAGTTGTTTGGTGGATTGGATGATTGAACTCTCTTTCAGTAACAAGGAACAAACAAGACATATTGGCTATTTTACACTTTATTCATTTAATACACCGTCAGGAGCCTCAGTAGCGGTGGAAGATCCATACGCAGCCACAACAGCCTGGCACCTCCTCTTCATGCTGGTCACCAACCTGGTCACACGTTGCTGTGGGATGGCGTTCCATTCCTCAACCAGGATTGGTTGCAGGTCAGCCAGCGTGGTTGTGTTGGTCACTCTAACACGTACAGCACGCCCAAGCTGATCCCACAAGTGTTGAATTGGGTTGAGGTCTGGACTCTTGGCAGGCCGTTCCATTCTCTCTACTCCCACATTGTGGAGGTAGTCTGTGATAACCCTTCCTCTGTGGGGGTGAGAGTTGTTTCTTGGAGGATGAAGTTAAGTCCCAGATTGTGGAGATATGGGATCGCCACTGGCTGCAGAATCTCATCGCGATATTTCACTGCATTGAGATGGCCTTCAATGATGACAAGCCTTGTTTTGCCAGTGACATCATTGAGGGAACACACAACCACGCTGGCTGACCTGCAACAAGTCCTGGTTGAGGAATGGAATGCCATCCCACAGCAACATGTGACCAGGTTGGTGACCAGCATGAGGAGGAGGTGCCCGGCTGTTGTGGCTACGTATGGATCTTCCACCGCTACTGAGACTCCTGACGGTGTATTAAATGAATAAAGTGTAAAATAGCCAATATGTCTTGTTTGTTCCTTGTTACTGATAGAGAGTTCAATCATCCAATCCACCAAACAACTCAAAACAAGAGTCAATACCAACAGGAGAATACACTGTTTACCATTGACGGAGAATTTTGGCAAATGTTTCTTGGGCGCTACCCACATAATCAGCTGTGCTGCTCATCCCACAAATGCATGATCCTTACAAGTTGGACATCATTGTGAAGGTAAATAAACAGGCTTTCCAACCATGTAAATTACAATGCCAATTAGCATTGTAACAACAGAGAAATAATCCACCAAACACAAGTTTCCAAACTTTTTTTTAAGAGTTTATTACACCAACACACATCAGAGTATAATAAAATATAAACCGTCACAACAGTATATACATACAATATATACAGTATATATTCCTGTGCACTACCTGTCGCCATAATAACCACCTATCCAGTTCTCACTTCACATACTGTATATATTTACTACATTGGTGTTCAACCTTCCTATATTAGTTTTTTCCCCCTTTTATCACTACTGTACACCACTCTACCACACTATTCTTTTTTATAATATATTATTTTATTATCTTTAATAAATTTTTTTGTACGTGCTTTGTCTTGGATTCTCATTTTTACTGTGATTTTCGTTTTATACATTTTGTAGTAACAGTGTTGGAGGGAGCCTGAGAATAAAGAATATCAATGCCGACAACTGCTGCACTGTAATCGCTGCACACGTGACAAATAAAGAACATGAACTGACAGACCAGCTTGTAGTCCACACACACATGCACACACACACAGAGGACCTTGGGGGGTCAGATGTCAACTTCTACAAGTGCTGCTCACTGTTCAGTCCAGCATCCAGCAGCAACAGCATCCAGGACTGCATTGTGACAGTAAACAGTGGAACTTTGTGCTGTGATACTCGTGTTGGGGTTAGGAACTTGGCTGCCTGTTAATGTCTGCTCAGCTGTGATTATGCACAGAACACACACACACACACACACACACACACACACACATACACACACACACACACACACACAAACACACACACACAAAAACACACATACACATAATGCACACATGATGGTCCAGAAAGAGAAGGTGAGGTGTACAATTTTGGTTCGTCTCATAGAAACAAGGTACATTTGCTGCATTGAAAATAAAATAAAAGAAGAAACATTGTGATGAGAAGAGTGAGAGAGATGGAGGAGAATGAGGAAAAAGCCAGATGAGTTAGGAGAGTGACAAAATAAATGTGCCGACAGGATGCGGAGCGAGGTGCGAGAGAGTGATGAGGAGAACAAGAAATAAAGGGGTTGTGACAGAAGGTATTCATCGCTGAGCATCTCTAAACCAGGCGACCCTGAGCTCCGTCACATCAGCTTGCAGAGACACACTTTTTTATTGGCTCAGACACCGAGACAGCTCCCTGTCCACACACACACACACACACACACACACACACACACGCATGTATTAACACACATCTTTCCTGCCAACCTGACGGCATCAGGCCCGGACTCCCCACGACCTAATGCATTAGGAACGGGCTGCTCTGCTGGCTGACAAAGTGTCTCACCTTGTCCTCCAGTCACTTTATGCAGAATTGGCATGCTGTTGGCTCAGCAGGCAGAACGCCGCACGCTGCGAACCACATCTCACCCCCCAAGCACACACTGTGACAGGGCTGCAGTCAAGACCGATGCAGTCAGAGCCGAGATCTGGTTGAGTCCAGACTGAAGGTCTTTGTGCACCATGTGTTTTTTGAGTGCGCTTTTGCAATATGTCATCCGATAAAGAAAACGTGACACGCAGAAACCTTGCACATTGAGTCCGATGCGTTTTATTATTTTTGCTGCGAAAATTCGCTGTTCAAGACAAAAATGTATTAATTACGTGGGTGCGATGGATAGCGCTTAGTCTCAAAGAGGGCTAATGAAAGAATGACATTAGCAAGAAGCTATCGTTTACCTGGCTAAAGCACAATCACTATTGTTTCATCTTTCCTACATCCTTTGTTTTGCAACCATCTCCGATTCCAAGCTGTTCTTCAATCACCTGCTACAATCTATCTTTAAATTCCACATCTCTGTATCATTATTATTTTTTTTATCGTAAAGTGCTACGGGCTGTGAGACAAACATGGAGACAGAGCAAATGTTTCTCATGCCATTTTGGATGATGACGTTTGCATGGACGGTGGTTCTGAGTGGTCAAACTACCCTCTTTTGACAGATGCGAAAAAAAGCAGAAAATCTAACTTGTTCGGAAAACTTTGATGACGTTGAAAAGTTTCGGAGTCGGTGTGTATTTATTTAAAAATTTTAGATGATGGCCTTGAGACCAGGACTATTCCAGACTAGCAAGGATGGGTTTAGCGAGGGTTAACAGAAATGTAGGGACTCTATAGTACAGGGTTTTGACTGTATAAATAAAATAGGAGTAGAACAGGCATTGAACTGCTTGCCATGGTCATTTGACTAGTTGAAAAGAAAAAGCTGATTGTTGTTAGTTGTTAGGGTGACGACACATGTCAGTTGGGCCGTAAAGTGCGTCACGCATCGTTTCGTGTTAAATGGTAAATGGACTTGCATTTATATAGTGCCTGTTGGGACCATGGATGTATTAAGAGAACTGGATACAGTGTTGGAGGCGGGGCCCCATTCATTCCTATGAAAGTTGCTCAGTGGCGCATGAAGCCAAAATGGCTCGACTTCCTACTGGAAAAGTACCCCATCTTCCGGCGATCTTCCGCATCCATTGGTCCCATGGAACTTGTGCAGTAGCGTCCGCTCGGTCACATGGCTTGGTCACGGGGTCCCAACGTCACGCTATCGTCACGGTGTCGTCACGGTGTCGTCACGGTGTCGTCACGGTCTGGGTCTCATTCACATGAACGGAGGAAGGGAAACTCTGGATTTGGCTATAAGTGCATTGTACAACTTTTAGGACCTAATGATTTAAATAAGCACTATTATAGTGTTCGTACTGGGGAGTTGATTCACCTTAAAAAAAAAATTATTCACTGACGTCTCTTTCCCAATGTAAGTTTAAGGGAAAAAGTCTTTTTGGGCTCAATGGCATGACGTGATGGACACGGAAGTTGTAGTACCGGGGTTTGGCCACTACAAAAATTGGGATCAACGACCGGCGCACTTCTTGGGGGCTTGGTTGGGACCCACAATTCAAGATGGTGGCAGAGACAGTGAACTACGTTTCCCAGGGTCGTTCAGTCCTTAACTCCACCCGTGGACTCACAGTAACCATGGCTACTGTAACCCATGACCAATTCACACTGACCTATGAAATTCAGCCTGACAAAACCAAAGAGCTTCCTTCTATTGCCTCTCTTCTCTTCTCAACCTTTCCGCTGCAAAAGGCAGCAGAGCCTCCTGCAGCTCTGAACTATGGCCTGTTAGCAACAGACATAGACACATAGTTAACAAGTTTAGCACCAGCAGCTACAACAAAGTCTGCCAGCTTACTTTACCAGCAACAGGAACAAAGCAGGTTGCGCCGAATAAAAGTAAAGATTTACTTTTAAATCAACACTTCGTGCTTTCATTTAAAAATAAAATTGCTTTAGCGTGTTTTTCTGTGGACAGAATTCCTTCATTTGTTAACACGAGGCTTTTATTGTGAAATATGTGCAGGACAGTGTTGTAGAACATGCAGTGACTTGCAGGGCTCCATGAATAAATAAAGCACAGGGTTTTGATTGTGGATTATTACTATTATTTGAAAATGAGCACACAATTCTTATCCTTTTTCTGTTTAAAATAAATATAAGTGAGCGCTGCTCACTCTTCTCACGCGCTGCTCACGCGCTGCTCACGCGCTGCTCACGCGCTGCTCACGCGCTTCTCACGCGCTTCTCACGCGCTTCTCACGCGGCCGGTCTGGACAAGCTGTGGACAAGCTGTAAGAGTTCAGTAGCTCAGCTGAGTTTTGATTGACAGTCAACAGACGGGGAGGTGAAGTGTTGGATGACAGTTTTACAGCTAGATTTAAGATGCAATTGGGAAGAAAAAGAGAAACCTAAAAATATATAAAAGCCTAAACCGAACTGTGAACGAAATCCAGAATAATCAAAGCTCAACACAGATGTGCTCTAAATTATGTCTTTGACTGTCAATCTTCCATCCAAAGGCTTACCGGTAAGCACTTTCTGACATTCTCCACCGGACTGTGTCAAATAATTCAGGTATAAAAATGAAAGCAGTCAACAAAGAGGTGATGGAGATGTCAACATTATTGACTAGTGCAGGCCTGTTGCTGTGGAGGGGAAATGCTTGAGGGGTTGTGACGATGATTCAGTGCTGTATTCTGATTAGGGAGCAAAAATTCCTTCTCTGTTGTGAGTCAGCATAACAGATGCTTCCAGCATCTACTTATTCCTTTTGGAACCTTTTCACCTTTTTATAATGACGCTGACCTCAATTCAGCCAAAGACTCATCATGAAATACTTGACATACAGTATGGCCATATTCGAGCACATTAATTAAGAGAAATTGAATATTGTCACATAAAATATATATCCTGTTTGCAATCAGCTCTTATTTTGACGGAGTGAAAGCATGGATACCCAGTGTTTACTGACATCACCCATCTGGTGTGTGTTTTTATCCTCCGCATTATATCATACAGCGGAATAAGGAATCTTCTGTTTGTTCAGCCCCGTTGATTTATGTGTGGGATGTAAAGATGCACATAAACAGCTTAAACTGATCGAGACCCAATTTGTAAAAACACAGTGCGTGGATGTAAAAACATTCAATTAGACCACCGCGCCTCCTCTGTGTACTTTCAAGTTGCTCATCAGCCCCGCATTGAAACACTTGCTGCGGCTGCTGCTTCACAGGAACCTATCCCAGCAGGCTTTGCACTTGTAACACAAACACACACCCACTCACACCCGACGGATTTGTAAGAATTTGTTTTCGTGGAGAGAATCTAATTTCCTCTGCAAGCCCTGTAACATTATCTCCTTCCAAAAGCTTTTTGTGTTCCAATATTTTAAAGAGGCAAAAGGGAATACGAAGGCAATTCATTTCAGCCTTTTGACTCCGAGCCCCTTCAAATCACACAATGGCTTAAATAAAAAAGTGCCTTTTCAATTGTTTGGAGTGTGTTTGATTGTGTTGCCACCAGTATGCTTGCACAATAATTGTTTGCTAAATGTTGTGCTGCTCCCAGCTGGGACAAATAGAGACTCCATCTGCACTTACAATCAGTAAAAGAAACTAGGTGCTGCTGCTTCTTACAGCCCGGACACACCAGGAATGTCAGGAGCGCGTAGCGGCTGTGTTACCTGTCATTTTTTATTTCGCCATCCGTGTTAACAGTTTAGAGCAGCCACACTGCTGGACTCATGTGCATTTTTTACGTGTGCCGCGCGCGTCTCACAACAGCAACAGACAGTGAAAGTGATCTATTGATTGTATATTAACATCATATCAGCTACATTACTACATTTTCGATGTCTAGACATCTGTAGAATATGTCATGGACAGTGAAGGTGATATATTGACTGTATATTGACATCATATCAGCAACATTACTACAGTTTCGATGTCTATCTGTAGAATATGTTACAGAGATGAAAAAAAAGGAAAGACTTATTTTTTAATCAACATTTCCTGCTTTCAATTCAAATTAAAACACCTCAAGTGTTTTTTCTGTAGACAGAATTCCTTCATTTGTTAACACAAGGCTTTTATTCTGAAATATGTGCCAAACAGTGTTCTAGAACATGGAGTGACTTAGAGAGCTCCATGAATGAATATAGTACGGATTTTTAAATGTAGATTATTACTATTATTTACAAATCACCACACGTTTCTTAACCTTTCTCGGTCTAAAATAAATATAAATGATGTTTATAATGAAATGAAATGGCCATTAAAAGGCAAACTATATGTAGAAAGAAAGGGCTGACAGCAGCAGCTGCAGCAGCAGAAACGCAGCAGACAAGCAGCTGAAATGCAGCTGGTGTGAACACCCAACGCGTGAATCACGCAGCCACCACGCCACACAGCCGTCAAGTGCTCCTGACGTTCCTGGTGTGTCCCAGGCTTTAGAGTACAATGACACACACCCAGGCTGCTGACGTGTGTGTGTGACAGAGAGAGAGAGAGAGGAGGACCTGCAGTCTTGTGCAAAAGTTCACACATGATTCATTTAATCAAGCAGCGAGCAGATGGTGATCTCTGTCTTCCTCCCCCTCCCCTCGGTTATGGATAATGTGTTTAATGGATCACACCTGGACAAGTCAAATCTGTACTTACAGTGTAACCAGAGACAGAGGACACAGGAGGACGCGCACACACACACACACACACACACACACACACAGGAAACAGAACTGAGACGCATCAGCACTTTTAGATGTGGTATCGTAACTTTGCTGGCTTCATCTGTCTGGCACTTGTGTGATAGAGGGAATGGTGGTACTGCTGAAAAACAATGATATTAAAAAGAACGTTTTCTGTTCTCTAATGGACTGTGTAACTGATGGACCTAGAATCATTTTTTTTTTTTCATTCCAGGATACATGGCTCTTTGATTTCTTTCCTCTGGTGAAATGAAAAGATCAAAAATGTTGCATTTGTTTGTTAAAGCTTCAGTAGGCAGTATCATTTTGGCATCATTGGGCAAAAATTCCACAATAACCTTTCAGCATATTGTAATTCAAGTGTTCTGAGAGAAAACTAGACTTCTGCTCCTCCTCATGGCTCTGTTTTCAGGCTTTAGAACATCTAGCCCCGTGATTCTGTTGGTGTCCCTTGTGAAACTAAAAGTCACCACACACTTATTTTAAAGGGAGCCCATGCGCGCTCGCATGTGGCTTCGCTGTTCAGACTCAGACTCCAACACAAACTACAGTGAAGCACCAAAACCTCTTGGTTGTATCTAGTGAAGCCCGTCTGTTAAACAGTGTTGGCCGCGGTCGGAGGACGCGGAGGAGACCGTAGCTTTGGTCTCTAGGGCCGGAGTCTCTGCTGTACTCTGCTCCTCTGCCTGCTTGCCTTCACTCACACACAGCGCTCGTTCTCGCTCTTTCGCTCCACTCTCACGTGCATGCGTGCACACTCCACACTGCAGAAGAGTTAGTTTAGCTCTGAGAATATCTAGTGAATGTACAGTGGACGTTTGTGCAGAAATAACTGCTGCAGCTCCTCCAGACCAACAGAGGTTTCCCGTGTCTTGTGAAGTGACGGGGCTACGCAGAGAGAAACGTTATCGTCTCCGACCAAAACTCCGGTGTCTCCCCTGTTCCCTCTGGCCGCGGTCGGGAGGCTGAAGCAGGAAAAGCCAACACTAGGTTTTGAGCGATGCTCGTTCATGTCTATGTAGAGCGAGCACAAGCGCGAGCAACAGGACGCTGACTTTCGTTGACTTAACGGCCACAGGTGTCGCTGTTAACAAGACATTTCTGATTCTTACATAGAGTCCCTTTAATTATGATGTTTTTTTTACTAAACCTAACACTTTTTTTTTTTTTTTGTTTCGCTTTGTTTTCATTTACAGCTTTAACCACATGTTTAAAACTGTTTAAATAGGCGTATTTCCCCTCAAAACGTAATTGAGAATGCAGTTTAGCGTAGGAGACAGGGTTAGCTTGACACGTGACAGTGACGGGTAAAACTGCATCGTCCATTTAATAAAGTGCATGTCTGAAAGCAGTTATTCCGCTGCTGAGTTCTCCAAAAGAACAAACAAGAGAAGATGACACCACAGCACTGCAATTTCTATCTGCAATTTCCTTGTGCAGGCTGACTTATCTAAAATTTGCACTCATTCGCTTTGATAACCCTCACCTTGTTGTTTACTAAGCTGAATAACGCCCTCCTCTTGCTCCTCTCTCTCTGTTGCCTGACCAACACAAAGCTGCAGATTATAGATCAGTGAGGCAGATCCCATTATCAAGCCACTTCTCCTACCGCACTAACAACCTTTTAAAACTATCAGCCTTCATTTTCTCCCCATCTCGCTGTCGTCATAGTGTGATGGTCTGTATAGCGACTGTCATTCCTTCTTTCTGCATGTCTCTCTCTCCCTGTACAGTGTGTGTAGGTGTGTATGTCAGCTTGGCCAAAAACATTACCCATCATGACTCTCACACACATTTGACTTCACACACTAACACTCATAGAAACACACGTGCGCACTGAAATAACACACATCAGGCACCATGGGGAGCATACATGACAGGAGGGTAATATGTGTCTTGATCGCAGCTTGGCGGCAGTCTGGATTCTCCAAGTGGACCACTTCCAGTAATCAATACAGAGTGAGTGGGTCTTCCTGTAAGTCCATATGGCTCTCTGCAGCAACAGACGGCTCCACTGCTCCGCTAATTACATTACAGCACTACCGATAAGGTTTCATTGTCTCACACAATGTGACTATAGAAGGCATTTCTTGGAAAGAGAGATGTGAAAACAAAAAAAAGAGAGTCTATTTATGCGTAATTTGCTCATTATACTCAGTAAGCTGCATCTCTTTCAGGGTGAGATGAAAGAGTGCAGAACATGCACACATGAGGTGTATGGCTCAATTAAAAAGCATTTTGAGAATTGTTCCCCTTTAATTTACTGTAATGTAGCTCCTGTGATATCAGTGAGTTGTCATGATCGGAGGGATGTGGTTTATCAGAAGTGTGTGATGTGTTTTACCGGCTTTGGGACTATTTGTAACTTTCAGAAATGCCTCTTAACAGCGACACCTGTGGCCGTGAAATCAACGAAAGTCAGCGTCGGGCTCGCGCTTGCTCGCTCTCAATATACCTGAACGAGCATCACTCAAAACAGTGAGGCGACACACGTCAGCTAAAACCACAATATCACTCTATATTTCAGCTGCTTGGCAGTAATGTTAGCTGACCAGACGAAGGTCTCTCCATGAACATGATTTAGATCTGATCCTAGTGTTGGCTTTTCCTGCCTAAGTGCAGGCTGAGGCAGCGGGGCTCTGCAGCGTGTCTCCCTGCTCTCTCCGCCCGCAGCCGGAGAGAGCAGGGAGACACCGGCACCCGGTCGGTAACGAGAAGACAACGTAACTCTCTGCACAGCTCGGTCACTTCACAAGACACGGAAAACCTCTGTTGGTCTGGAGGAGCTGCAGCAGTTATTTCTGCACAAACGTCCCCTGTGCATTCACTAGATATTCTCAGAGCTAAACTAACTCTTCTGCAGTGTGGAGTGAGCGCGCGTTCACGTCTAGAGGTGGAGCGAGCTGAGCTGTCTGAGTGAAGGCGAGCAGGCAGAGGAGGAGGGTACAGCGGCTACACGCGAACGCGCATATGCGATCGCGCATGTGTGCCGACCCGCTACATTTATACGCTTACAAAGTTACAAATAGTCCCTTTAAGATTTGTTTTACTACATTTCCAAAAGGCTGTTTTAAAACACAGGTTTACTTATTTATCTGGATAACTTTGTTGGAACAGGTCTGTTTACGTCTGTTCATGCGGCTCCAGAGATTCTTTTTTTTTCTTTTGCCGAAAATGTCTCTTTTGATAGTATAGGTTGCTGACCCCTGCCCTAACCTATCAGTACTGATTGATGTATCCATCCCACCAATGTTGTTTTTCATCAAAAAGGAAATTCTGTGGACTGTGAATCTTTGTGGCAGTTGTTTTATTGCTGTTTTTCACAAGTGTAGCAAGGTATCTATGTTTTAATCATGATGATGTCTCTATTGTTAATCCTGCCTTTAAAGCTCTAATTTAGACGATTAGTTCTCCAACCAGCAGAAATAGTGAGCTAATGAGACCTGTTTGAATTGCTGAACAAACCTGAGATGTGGCCGGTGATTCAGAGGTTCTGCAACCAGGTTAAGAAAAACTACAAAAATACAGTTGGACCAAGGTTGTAAAAAACTGTATTCTCATTTAACAATCCCTGGATTTAAACGTTAATAAAGACAGATTTTTGCATATTAAAGTCAAACATTCAGTAAAGTTACGCTATGTGACTGCAAGTCATTCAGCAGGTGATAAAAACTGTTCTGGGAAAAAACCGAAAGACACATCCCCTGTGACCTCTTACAGTACACAACTTCTGGTTGAAAGGAATGGATAAATTAGATCTGGAGAAATGTCATCTTTATGCAAATGAATTACTTTCCCCAGGACAATGCTATTCGGCATCCCTCACTTGAAATATACATCAGCATGTGCTGCTATGCAGGCCTTTAAAATATGCATCAAAACAGATTGGAGCAGTTTTTCCCCTCTGAACAAGACATTTGCATCTGTGGCGGCCTGTTTGCTCAAACAGCACAATATGTTTGACTTCTGGGGGCATAATCAGAGGAACAGAAGGGCATGCATGTTCTCTTAAAAAAAGAGACCCTGGAGTCGCTGGGAGGAAGGACTTGTTACTGGTGCTTCAGGAAGTCCAATTAGTACACAACAGGGGAGCAGCAGGTTTGTTGTGAAGAGAGAGGAGATTTAAAAATCTTTTAATACCAACCACATCATATATCTATTGTATATATACAACTGCCACTGCGAACATGCTCATAGAGAACTCATCACCGTATATGAATCACACCAAGGTTTAGTATTGTTGGCTAATTTACCGCCCATACCAGTCGAGGCCATGAAGATATAAGGGTGTTCGTAACTTGGGGAAAGTGAAAACAGCAGTGACAAAAACTCTACAACGTGATCTCAGTCCTACTCATCTGAATTCGCCAGTTTTGCGTAGTATCTAGATGCTGAAGGTCTGGGTGTGGTTAGTGTGAAACGGTTGTGGTGAATGTTGCAACACGTGGTGTTAATGTAATGTAATGTAATGTGAAATGGTGGCGGTTTGGTTTAGGCAGCAAAGCCACTTGGAGCTAGAAAAAACATACTTTGGCTGAAAGGTCCCATAATATGCCCTTTTCAGGTTCATACTTGTATTTTGTGTTTCTACTAGAACATGTTTACATGCTTTAATGTTCAAAAAAACGTTATTTTCCTCATACTGTTGGCCTGAATATACCTGTATTTACCCTCTGTCTGAAACGCTCTGTTTTAGCACATTTTGACGGAATTGCAACAGAATTGCGTTGCTAGGCAACAACTTGGGTTCATGTGTACTTCCTGTCAGCTGATGACATTCACATACACTGCAACCAGGAATAAACTGGGACACATTTAGAATGTTTACGTTTAAATCTGTGTAAAGGGTCTAAATATTGTATATTTGTGACATCACAAATGGACAGAAATCCTGACAGCTTGTTTCAAATGCAGAGTTTCTGACTACGGGATGTGTGTATTTTCCTGTGGATTGAGCGTTTTGATACTTTCACATATAGGACTTAAGCCTGCTTTATAATAAAAAAACATGAAAATCTCACTTTTTTGTAATATGGGACCTTTAAAAAAGTTAAAAAAAATAAATACAGTATGCTACGGACGCAACGCCATGTGACTCAGTGCCGTAGCACCATGTGACAGAATGTCATGCAGCCACTGCCGCCACCAAAGCTGAAGCGAAAAATTACGAAGGGTCGGCGTTGATACGACCTGCACTCTCACATTTTTAAATCCAGCGTGGTAAACACTACACATCCAGTAAATGATGGAAACACTTTGGGTTTCACACAAGAGCTAGACATCATGGCTAAAGCTGTATGCTAACTCTGTCATCGCCAGGAAACGTGATCGTATCGCGGTAACGTGCGGAAGAGCTACTCTCATCTCGTCTTTATTCTTTGATTTTTGGGTTGCTGGGAAAAAATTTAATAAATAATTCCTGACAATGACTGATATATTTGACTTCAGGATATCTCTGACTACATACATTCTGAAAATCAAACATTTTTACTTTATCAACTTAGATATTTTCCAAAGTAAAAGTCCCTAGAAGTGTATGATTCAACTTTTTCTCATGGTCTAGTGTTAAAAACGTTAACAAAATTCGCAATAAATCGTAATATCAAATCGCAATACTTGCAGAATCGCAATATTTAAAAATCGCAATACATATTGAATCGGCACCCGAGTATGAAGATCGTATCTAATCGTGACATAGGTGTATCTTACCAGCCATACTGAATATGCTGACCCCCACGGCATGCATCCAATGGCAAATACAATATGCGAGAAACAACATATATATATATATATATATATATACATATATTTTGTATGAGATATATACATATCTCATACAATATATGAGAAAGAATGTCTGTACCAAATGTCATGGCATTTCATCCAATATTTGTCGAGATTTTTCACCAAAAAACAAAAATGTCAACCTCACGGTGGCCATAGAAGCAAAGTCAGGGGATTACTAATCCTCCCAGGACCATTCATATTTTAGCCAATGACAAAGGGTTGCAAGTAGACATTGCTTCGCTTTAAAGAGTCATGAGCCAAAAAGGTTGAGAACCACCGTTCTTAAAGCTTCAGTAGTCAGTATATTTTTGGCATCATTGGGCAAAAATTCCATAATAACCTTTCAGCATATTGTAATTCAAGTGTTCTGAGAGATAACTAGACTTCTGCTCCTCCTCATGGCTCTGTTTTCAGGCTTCAGAAAATCTATCCCATGACGGGAGACTTTGACCAATCACAGGTCATTTCATTGAGAGAACGTTCCTATTGGCTGTGCTCCGGTCATGTGACCAGAACTTGGCGTTCCTTCACCAGATTTCACAATGGCTGCCGGGTCACAAACTTTCTCATCTTACAGCTAAACCGTTCACAACAAGATGATTCTGAAAACATGTGAGGAGAGAAATAGACATTAATGTAACAGAATATTGATTCATATTTGATCAGCGCTGCCTAGTTTGACCGTTTGGTCGGAGTTCGCGAGTAATTGACAGCCGGCTCTCATAGACGGCAGATGGACAGCGGACCTCAGATCAGCTCTTACTGCTTGTTTTCCTTCAGTCTGTGAAATCTTGCAGATGCCGTTAGGAGCACCGTAGGACACAGAGGAACATGATTTTTTTCAGGTTACCTGTTTCATGTACTACTGTCACCATATAGCGACCGTTTTATAAAAATAACTTTTTGTAATCATATTTGCTCCAATCTCGCCTACTGATGCTTTAAAGGTTTGGTTTAAAATTTATCTTATTTTACACTACTTCTTGTTTTTTAAGCTTCTGCTAGCCACTTTCCCTGTAAAGAGTTGGCATTGGTGGCAGTGAGTTAAAATAAGACCTGGTCCAAACCGAGTATATGGCTGGAGGGTGTACGGTCAGTCTGTGAATTTGTGGCTAAATTGTAATAGAAATAGTCAGTTGTCATGTGTATGATATTAAAAACAGCGGTACATGTCCACCAGCTTGGTCCTAGTTTAGTGAGCCAGACGCGTTGCGCTGGACAGGCTCATTTACATAATGGACTGTTGCCCAAAGAGGAAACGGCCAAAGAAGAAACTCCAACAACTCGGCCGACTAATCGTGTAACTTCATCACTCAGTCGGTCACTCAGTGACAGACTTTTGCATTTGTAGGGCTGGACCTCTGTGGTCCAGCCAAAAATACAACTAGTTCAGTCGGTGTGCCTCTGCTTTTTGGGGCTGAAGCCAACGCAGCACTTTGTGCATTTTTGCCAACTTGCCCTTTTGTCCTGAGAGCCTGCCAAATTTAATTTCTGCTTTAAGTATTCAGCTGTCTTTTCAAACTGTGCCACATGTCCTGGTTTATTAAGCCCACAATGGGCTTATTCCTGGTTGATTCTCTCATCACAAAACTACTAATTTAATATATCACAGCTCTGGGGGTAAGACCAGCATTCTCACATGGGTGTCTAACAAAAGAACATAAGAACATCAACTAAATGTGTTAGTGTGTGTGAACTATGTCCAAGAGTGGTTTCATTGATTTGTTTAGCCTGTGTAAGCAGCAACTAAATGGCAGCATTTCCCACTCTGATACTGACAACAATCACTTAAACATCCAACGAGGATCTCTGTGTGCTCTGCCAAGGTTTGTGTGTTCCAGCGCCAATGAAAGAGAGAGTCAAGACACTCTCATAGACTTCCATTGTAATCAGAAAAGGAGGAAGTAACGCATGTTGTGGAGCGACCGATAGTTCCTGCATTGAACCCTGTTCATTTCCAGTGTTTCCAATGCACGCTCACTGGTAAGTTGATGAAATGACTGCATTTTTTGACGTTTTACACATTAGCTACTTTCTCGTCATCTTTCACGTACCAAGCTTTAGTTCATGTTTATCATAAGATAATATTCAACGTTAGTTAGATTAACCTTAGAGCAGTTAGCTAATTAATAAGCAACGCTTTGCTCGCTAACGCTACCTTAACCAGATGTTAGTTGACCAAACATGAAGAGATGGAGAGGCTGATGGAGAGATGGAGAGGCTAATGGAGAGATGGAGAGGCTAATGGAGAGATGGAGAGGCTGATGGAGAGATGGAGAGGCTGATGGGAGAGGCTGGTGAAGAGAACGAGAGGCTGGTGAATAGTTGGAGAGGCTGGTGAAGAGATGGACAGGCTGATGGAGAGATAGAGAGGCTAATGGAGAGATGGAGAGGCTTATGGAGAGATGGAGAGGCTGATGGGAGAGGCTGGTGAAGAGAACGAGAGGCCGGTGAATAGTTGGAGAGGCTGGTGAAGAAATGGAGGCTGATGGAGAGGCTGATGGAGAGATGGAGAGGCTGGTGAAGAGATGGAGAGGCTGATGGAGAGATGGAGAGGCTGGTGAAGAGATGGAGAGGCTGATGGAGAGATGGAGAGGCTGGTGAAGAGATGGAGAGGCTGATGGAGAGATGGAGAGGCTGATGGAGAGATGGAGAGGCTGATGGAGAGATGGAGAGGCTGGTGAAGAGATGGAGAGGCTGATGGAGAGATGGACAGGTTGATGGAGAGTTTTAACCCTTTTTTAATTTTAACAAAACCATATCCTGGCCACAACGATTAGTGTCACTTCATTGGCCCATAAGGTATAATATGATAAAGTGTTTTGAATGCAGCTGGTTGCCTTGTAGCCTATATTTTGCATCATTGACCAAACTTCTTTCTTGGCTTAAATTGAGTAGGTGCTGGCATTCATTGATGTACTACTGTCCATACTGTATATAATGTCCCTTTATTGTAGTCATATTTATACCACATATCGGATCTGTTTGCCTATACACCACATTGTTATATACCTCCTGTTAATTCTGTATATCATTTCTTGCTATTGTTTCATATCAGTCAAATAAAATAAGATTATCCTTTATTAGTCCCACAGCAGCAAAGGGGAGGGTACCAACAAGAGGCATCAGTAATAAACAGAAAAAAGATATGATAGAAAGTAAACAATAAAGATATAATAAATAAGTAAACGGTTAAAAACAAGATATGAAATTTAGAAATATAATAGTAGACAGACTGAATGAATGGTTGGGCTCACATTATTGCACATATTAAATATGAATTGTTGATATTGCATTGATACTGCAGATGAATGAGTGAATGAATTGTCAGTTTGTTTGTGCGTGCAGTCTACTGGGAGCAGTGTTGGTTGTAGAGTGTGACAGCAGCAGGAAGGAAGGACGTGTGGTATCTCTCCTTCACACACACACACTACGCGGGTGGAGCAGCCTGTCACACTGAAGGAGCTGCCCAGTGCTGTCAGAGTGTCCTGCGTGGGCTGGGACATCCATCATTCTCCTGTCTCCCACCACCTCCACTGGGTCGAGGGGGCGTCCCAGGACAGAACTGGCCTTCTTAACCACTCTGTTAAGTCTCTTCCTGTCAGCAGTCGAGATGCTGCCGCCCCAGCAGACCGCTCCGTAGAAGATGGCTGATACCACCACAGAAAAAAAACTGTCCTCAGGAGTGGTTGGACCCTGCACGCCAAAAGACCTAAGTCTCCTCAGCAGTCATCAGCTGTGTCGTTGTTGATTCATATCTTCCTCTTACCATTCTATATTTACCCTTGGCATTATATTACTGTTCATTCTGTATAGTATTCTGTACAATACTTTGTAACTCAATATCTCAAAAACCAAATCAATTATTCGGGGATCTAGTCATAAGCTGTCATCTATGCCCACACTGAATCTCTACTTGGATGGTGAACCTAAACAGCAGGTGGATAAGGTCACATTACTGGGACTGACTATAGACGGTCAATTGTCATGGGTAGAGCACATTGACACAATTGTCAGGAAAATGGAAAATGGCATCTCCATGGCAAGAAAATGCCTTACGTATATTCCAGCACACATTCTGGGACAAGTAGTTAAATCTTTAAGTTCAAGCAACCTGGACTATTGCTCACTGGTATGGTCTTCTGCCTTAAAAAGTGTACTACGGAAACTACAAATTGCCCAAAACAGAGCTGCAAGACTATTCTCACACTGTCCCATGATAATGAACACAGACAGCATGCATCATAAACTATCATGGCTACCAGTAGAGAAAAGACTCGCCTTAAGCACAGCGACATTCTTTAGTAAAAGTATTTATTCTACTAAACCCGAATTTTTATACAGTCAAATTACCAAATGCAGAGACGTTCACAGTCATTTCACTAGAACAGCAGGTGATGGCCAAATCATGTTACCTCACCCAAAATCTAATGCCTTAATAAAGACTGTCATTTATGGTGCCATCAATCACTGGAATAGCTGCCCTCTTTACATCTGTCAATCCTCTAACAAATCCTCATTCAGACACCATCTAAGAACACAGTATTGAAGCAGCTGATCAAAAGTCCAGTGTTGGTCATGTATGGTTTTTCTTTTGTTCCTTTTCCCCTGATGATGGGCCTTCAGGCTAAATGGTTGTGGATGATGTGAATGAATGTGAAATTTATATATGTTTGGAAAATTTTAATATTATTAGTGTAACACAAATATGATGTTGTATATAGTATGTATGTGATAAATGTAATGTACTTGATTTGGGACCCCAGGAAGACTAGCTGGTGCCATTGGTATCAGCTAATGGGGATCCTTTTTTAAATAAATAAATAAACTCTAAGGTTCACTTGTTCACTCGTTCTCAACAGTAATTATGACCACAGAAGCACAAGAAAAATATGAATGCACTCATAGGCTACTGTAAATGTATTTTACGCTATGCTAACAGCCCCCCTTCGCTCCGAAATCAAATTTGGAAAAAAATTAACTGATTAATACGATCTCCCAGAAATCAATGTGCATGATGCGTTAATATTCACCTTAAAACTGCTGCAAATAAAATTGCTGCTGTCTGTCCCTCTCAAACAGACCGACAGCACAGGCTTGTTTGGAACTCTAGAGAGCTACAGGAACCATGTGACCGCGTGGCAGCGAGATCAAGATCATTCTCTCTCTGCCACCGGTGCGTTCGGCTCCGAGCTAATATTCATCACAGCGTCTCACAGTCATGCTAATCACGTCGATAAGGTGCCAACATGAGTCACACCCACTCTCCCTTCAGCTGCCACACACACGCAACACAAGCACATAAATCACAGGAAGTATATGATATAATCCCTGGGAGCTAATAAAAGGCTGGAGGACTATAAATGAAGCTGCGGCTGAGTTTACTGGCTTTCAGAGCTCACACTGACTGTATTCCCCACTGCGGTACTGGCATTTTCAAACTGGTGGGTGAAATAGCCAGAGGCGCTAAGCTCCAAGGCTAACAAATCTCTAATCGCATCTTTTATTTCTCCTCGCCCCTTCTTTCCCCATCAAAGAGCTGCGGGCTGGTCATTTTTAGCTAGTTCCATCGCTTTTGGCAGTTAAAGGTCCCATATCGAGCTCATTTTCAGGTTCATACTTGCATTTTGTGTTTCTACTAGAACATGTTTACATGCTGTAATGTTAAAAAAACACATTATTTTCCTCATACTGTCTGCCTGAATATACCTGTATTTACCCTCTGTCTGAAACACTCCGTTTTAGTGCATTGCGTTGCTAGGCAACAGCTTGGGTCCATGTTTACTTCCTGTCAGCTGATGTTATATACATACACTGCAACAGGGGATAAACTGGGACACATTTAAACGGTTTAAATGGTGTAATGCTCTAAATATTGTATATTTGTGACATCACAAATGGACAGAAATCCTAACGGCTTGTTTCAAACGCACAATTTCTGAATAGGGGTTGTGCGTATTTCTCCGTATATTGAGCACTTCGATACTTTCACAGTATTTATAGAGCACTTAAACCTGCTTTATAATATAAAAGATATGAAAATCTCACTTTTTACAATATGAGACCTTTAAACCTCAATAGATTTATACAGGATTCGAAAAGACTCGGATTCAATGTTGGATTCAAATGTGATGAAATGCTATCAAACCACAAAACTCACTGAAGCTGCATGGTTGGAAGCTTAGCTGTAAAGTCTGATGACAGGTAGTTAGTACTGCGATATTTAGAAAGCATTTTGCTCTCATAAGCTAGCTTACACTGAGGCAATGCATATGACTGTTTTTATTTGTGTCAATAAAAAGCCAACGCAGGTCAAAGAGTGTCAAAGCCACTTGTGCAGAAGGAGGAATTGAAACGTAGTGGCACATCCTGCTGTTTGCAGACATAGTTGGATAAAGGTTATAGAGCACTCTATGCCCCTTTGACATTTGCAGTGCCTGATGGATTTTTTTTTTAGCTTTCATTGACAGTGCCATAGTGAATTCTGGGCTTTGTAACATCACAGCGATCTGCGCCTGCTGTGATCTGAATATCACTCTTCTGTTTGGTGCTCGGAGTAACTTTTCTCATGTGGCGCCGACGACGGCTGCTTCGGTTTTCCGGTCGCATGCAAGCTGTGACATTAGCCGCCAGGTCATCCAAACAAGTCCCGCTGACGCTTTTCAAACGCAGAGCTGTGCAAGTCCAAGGTCCATCCTGTCAATTACGAATATTTTTTTTCACATTTTCGCATGGAAAGTGATGCGTGGGCCACCCAGAGAAGCCTCATGTGCTGGCTGTGTGGCTGAATGGTGTTATTTCTGAGACCTGAATGCATGAAGAGTTCATCCAGAGTTTGTTGAAGGACATTCTGTTTGCTTGTGTCGTGTCCCTCGGTGCTGTAAGTGGTTGCTAAAGTTAGGTAGCAATATAATGCACAATGACAAGGTGACTGCTACTGGCCTTCGGTAAATAAAAATCTCCTCATTACGACACGCATTTCATTACTTCTGAACAAACGATATTCTTCTCTTCTGTCCTCCCTGTCACAGCTCATCCTCCCGGCTGTTCTTCAGTTTGTTGGTTTTGTCTAGCTGTTCGTCTTCCGCTCTGATCACAGATTTCCCCGCGAGCCTGCATATTTTTCCCTCAGTGCCCACAGCGGTTTTTGTTCTAACCATTCAGAAAAAACAAAACAAAGTCGTGTCTACTCAAATAGTCTTGTCACTTGTCCCTGTCCTTCCTCATTCTCTCTCGCTCTGATTCATCTGCATGAGAGACAGCAGGGAATATCTGACAGCCACTGCGGGTCAGTGGACCGGTACTCTGCTGTGTGTGTGTGTGAGCGTGTTGTGTTTGTGACTGTGTGTGTGTGTGAGACAGAGGGACTGGTGAGGGGAAATGCTCCAGGCAGCACAGTGTCCTTGGCTGAATCCACCAGAAACAAACAGACGGGCTTCGTTCACAAACTCAGAGCTTGTGAGTGTAAGACATTCATGTGTCCACTGAATTAACTTTGAATGCATTAACTCTGTTTCCCTGATATGCATTAGGAAAAGTTGACTAAATTCATTTACGGTCACATTACACAAGCAATGTCTTATAAAAATGTTTAAAAAAAGAGTCTTGTTTGCGGTTATACTAATATTGATGTTCAGCGGCAGTAGCTCAGTCCATAGGGACTTGGCTTGGGAACCGGAGGGAAGCCGGCTAAAGTCCCAGACAGACCAGGTATGAGTGTGGACTGGTAGCTGGAGAGGTGCCAGTCCACCTCCTGGTCACTGCCAAGGTGTCGTTGAGCAAGACACCACACTGCGAAGTGCTGCGGCGAACCATCATTCTGACATCTCTCCACATTTCATTTGTGTCATCAAGAAAAATAACACCAGAATGAAAAAAAAAATAAAAAATTCCCCAAGGGGACAAATAAAGTACCTTCATATTATTAGTATTTTGCTATTGAGGATGTTCATTTCCTGAAATTTGTTGGATTCTGAGAGGCTATGCCTAAGCCTAACCAAATGATAAAAAGATCAAATGTAATAAGAGGATGATATTCATTTTTATGTCACATTTATTAAAATATATTTCCTATCTGTAATATTAACATTGTACCCACCAAGCATTTACTAAGGTGTGAGGCGGATCGATACTGTGGTATCGATACTTCGATACTCTCAAGCTACTCATTTGGTATCGATTTCTTTTAAAAAATAGCAATAATAAAACAAATTGTTGCAGCAATTTTTATGGTTGATACCTTTTGTTACACAGATTTGGTGCTAAATTTAACCATTTTTTTTTTACCACTCAAGAATTTATAAAAAATGATCAATAATCCCTCCAAAATACCACTTTAAGACACCAAGAGGAACACCATAGAAAAAGCCTTGCCGGGATTTGGGATTAAAAACTTTTGACATTTGGAGATTTTTGCAAGAATTGCATTTTTCGGCGAATTGGATGGCGAGCACTTCTCGTAAACCCCCTTATTGTCAATATAGCTAGGAAAGCCATCCATCCTCTTTCATGAGGCTGTGATTATCCTAGAGGTCACCACAGGTAATTTTATACAGCGAGGTCAAGTTTAAAAAAAATGGTCTCACTACAATGAAATGTCTCCTATGAGGACTAACATCATCACACATGAATACAGTTGGATTCATTGGATTCACAAGAGTCTCAGCTTTACAGTGATACCCAATTTATGTAATTCCAAGACTGTTAATGGACCCCAGTATGCAGAAATATTCAAACACACCATCTTTAGAATAGGCAAAACACATTTGTACTGCATTGAAACAACTACATGTTTTTGCCCCAAACTGCATTGGGGCAAAACCTGCATGATTATCATAAAGTGGGCATGTCTGTAAAGGGGAGACTCGTGGGTACCCATAGAACCCATTTTCATTCACATATCTTGAGGTCAGAGGTCAAGGGACCCCTTTGAAAATCGCCATGCCAGTTTTTCCTTTCTGTGGACAAATATGCTTCATTTGTCAACATGAGACTTTTATGCTGAGATATTTTCAGCGCAGTGTTGTAGAAAATGCAGTAACTTGCAGAGCTCCATGAATGATTATACCGGAATGACAGTACCAGGTTTTAATTGTGGATTATTAGAATTATTTACAAATGAGCACAAGCTTCTTAACCTTTTTCTGTCTAAAATAAATATAAATTACATTAATTATGAAATAAAATGTCCATTATTAAAGGCAAACTCTATGTAGAAAGAAAGGGCTGGCGGCAGCAGCAGCGCTGCAGCAGAAACGCTGCCATTGTGGACACCACACACGTGAGACACGAAGCAGGTCGGCGAGGCAGCCGCCATGTGCTGCTCATGCGGGCAGTGTGTCCCGGCCATTAGTACAACCTCACAGAGCTGCTAGCATGGCTGTAGACTCACAATCTTGTTTAAATCAAGTCCTCCAACCCCAACACTAAATTACTGCAGTACTCATTGAACGATATTTCATTTTGATCATTTCTGCTGCCACAGAATAGAATCCTCCTAGAGGATGGCTGGTATGGCCAAAAGAGAAATATTATTCATTGTACTACTGTGAGTTCATGTAAATGTATGCAGTACACTGTAACAAAATTGAAAGCAATGATTTATTCCATTCCAGTCTGGAAAGACAGACTGTTTCAAACAGATGGCTATAGGTTGAATCCCTGCTGAATTATAACATTCTGTAATAGAGAGAATATGCAAAGTATACATTTAGGGCGTTTTCACGTTAGGAACCCGGGCCCGGATCCGAGTACACTTGTCCCCAAAGTCCAGTTCGATTGATTAGTGTGAACTCTCCGTATACCGTACTCGGGCACGGTTCGTCGATCCGTACCCGAGTCCACTTGAAAAGGTGGTCTGGAGTACGGATCATGTGTACTCGGGTACGGTTCACATCAGGTGTGAAAGCCAGCCGTACCAAAACATGGAAGTGGACCGCTATTTAACGCGAGTAACGTTAGCAGTCAGCGAGTAGTTGTGAAAAGACAGGTGTTTACGATGCTCTGCTACGTACAGCTAATCTCAACATAGGCAAATACACGTGGATGATGACGCAAGTGTCCTTGGGTACGGAATAACTTTACTAATGTGAAAGCTGAGAGGAGAGGGGGGGGGCAATCGTTCTCGGGCACGGTACGGATCAATCGTACCTAATGTGAAAACGCCCTTAGGGAAGGTAGGGAATGTTGTGATTCGTTGTACCTTTAATTAATCCCTCAATGTTTAAACAGTTGCAGTCTTTGTTCCACAGTATATTCAGTTTTACACCTGAGTGTTCAGTCTCCTGAAAACCAAACAGCAAACACAAGCACTTGTCCCAGTCGCTGCTCTGTGATGTTGAATCAATACAACGCTGAATATAATGAATATGAAAAAAGGGAACAGATGACTGAGAACATCCACAGTAATCCCCCAGGGTCTGAGACACTCACTCGTCTTTTTACACAAATGTATTTGGAAACAAAAATTCAGACACTCTCTGATTCCAACCTTGTGGATAGGGTTGTCATATTAATTCATCATATGTATATCACACTTGGTGGAACAGGCTAAAATAAAGTTGTACAGTTTTATCAAAGTCATATAAGACTTCCCAAACAAATTTCCTCTTCAGCTGAATTCCAGTTTTGTCCCTGGTATTTATTACAAAACTGCAGATAGTAACGACACAGAGAATGAGTTAATGGTCTGTGTAATACATAATACCTATGTTACTACAGCAATGAAAAATACTATATAAGTATTCAGTATTCATGGTAGAGTGCTTAGTCTTCCTGCTCCGCTGCACAGTGACAGGAGAGGGTCGGGCCGGCTGCAGTGATATTAAATCATTTAGATAATGCGCTTACCTGGGGGGGAGCACAGACACAGATGACCTCAGCAGGACCGATAGCAGGAAGAGAGGATGTGACTGGACAGTCAATACACACGCACGCACACACACACACACACACACACACACACACAAACAGGCATAGACATACATTCTGAGAGAAAGACAAAGAGAGAGAGAGAGAGAGAGAGCAAGAGAGAGAGGCAGCCTCCTCACACACCCAGAGGGATTGATATATTATTCATTTCTGGGGCTGGGACACATTTACCGCTCGTCTCTGAGGGGAAAAGGTCTCAGTTGGGACAGGTTGGTTTATTTAGAAATGGGACTAGCTGGGGCTACTTTGGGCTTCTGCTCATGAATAGGTGTCACAGAACTACAGATAGAGATTTGGAGGTTTAAAAAGTGACTGAAGATTATTTGAATATTAAAAGGTGGGTTCATCCAAAGTAGAAAAAAAACAAGAGCAAAGTGAGACAACATGTTGTCTCACTTTGCTCTTTTACGGAGCCCCCCCCTAGACACCTAGGAGAAAACTTTTATTAAGTCGTGCCCTCGAGTTAGTAACTCATTCCCTCCAGTTAGGTAACTCGTTCCCTCCAGTTAGGTATCTTGTTCCCTCCAGTTAGGTTACTCGTTCCCTCAATTTAGTAACTCGTTCCCTCGAGTTAGGTAACTCGTCCCTTCCAGTTAGGTAACTCACTCCTTCCAGTCAGTAACTCGTTCCCTCCAGTTAGTAACTCGTTCCCTCCAGTTAGGTATCTGGCTCCCTCCAGTTAGGTTACTCGTTCCTTCGATTTAGTAACTTGTTCCCTCGAGTCAGGTATCTCGTTCCCTCCAGTTAGGTAACTCATTCCCTCGAGTTAGTAACTCGTTCCCTAGTTTTAGTAACTCGTTCCCTCCAGATAGGTAAGTCGTTCCCTCGAGTTAGCAACTCCTTCCCTTGAGTTAGGTATCTCATTCCCTCGAGTTAGGTATCTCGTTCCCTCGAGTTACTTCATAGTGCACTTCTTCCAATCATTCCTGACAGTCCACGCATTGCTGATGTACGGAGCCTCCCTAGATGATGTACTTCGGTAAAGTTGGAAAGATATTGACAGATTCAAACTTCCTGGATCACATACAACGGCTTTTTCTAACCGTAGTAATGTAGACAACAAGCTACAACCTCATTTTAATCAAAACGAGCCCTTCATATCTATATAAGAAGCAGGTCCTCTTCACGGAGTTCGCCATGTTGCTCCGCCATGTTGCTCTGCCATGTTGCCTAGAACGGACAAACCAAACGCTGGCTCTAGAGAGAGCCTTTTGCGTTTTTACTTTATGTGAAGGCCACCGTAGTTCTCTACATGCTTGGAAAGGGAGGGGTGAGTGAAGGGGTATTCAGTTGGTTGCAATCTGCAACCTCACCACTAAATGCCACTAAATCCTACACAATGCTCCTGGTTCAGGATTGGGTCAGAAAAACCTGGCTTAGCTCCTACTTCAGGTAAAGGTAACCTGCTTAAGAAGCCCTGCTCACTTCCATATTACATTGCAGCATGATTTGTTCTGCTGTCTCTTTTGTTTTTTTACCCTCTGCAGAGTTTCAGACTCACACAGCGTTATGAATTGACTGGCATCGACATGATGCCACCCCCCCCCTACCCCCCAAACCCCACAACCCCCCACATCTCCCTGACTAAATTAAGACAAGTGTAACTCTCATAGCAAGTGATGTGCACAGTACAGTACATGTGTGAGAGCGGGATGGCATTACAGGCTCCGTGATGGGAAATGAGGCAGGGGACATGTAAAACCTTCCACAGCTGTAAACTCAAGCACTTCCCTCTCACAAAAGGCCTGACAGGCCTGGTGGTATATTTATGATCCCAGTCTTGGCACCGTCAGCACATTCCCAGGACAGAGTGCATCTCCAGCAGCTATACAACCTGGTGCTCTGACATCCAGGATTCATTAGACTAAAAATTAACATCAGGAAATTTGTTCGAAGCGTCAAGAAGATGATACAAAGATCCTCATTTCCCTTGTATTACGGCTAATGTGATATTGCTTATTCATAGACACAGGGGACAGGGGATTGCTAACTAGACCTGAGAATATTCTGGTAGTTGGTTTATTCATGGCAACAGGAAGACTCATTTTCTTGTGAAGAAATGATCATATGAACCAGCTTATCAGATGACAAAATCCACAGAAAATACCCACTCGACTCTGCAGTTCCCCTTTGCTCTGGTGAACCGTTGACCTTATTTGAACTCATTACTTTGGATTTCAGAGCCGTAAACTTTGCTCTCATCAAACTTGTTTCCAGCCACAGCCAGGCCGCTGTTTTCACAAAACAAGTCTGGTGGACCCACTGTATGCTACCTGCCTAGTCTAAATATGAGAAGACAGAGTTAGAAACCAGCGAGTGATCGCAGTGGAGCATACAGCAGCTAATAAGCCCCATACGATAGCGTAAATTCTCATATTTAAAGCCCTCTGTGTTTGGATCTTGGACTGTGTTTGCTTTCTCTCATCAGGGCTGTAGACCTGATGAGGCTAATCAGCAGCATGGGACACAGACATCCTTGCACATTTTACCTTTGTTACTTGGTTTTTGGTTCTTTGTCTTTGTTTTTACAGCATAACATCCATGCAACACATTTTCACACATCCACTCCCTAAACTACTGACTCTACAGATTCCTCCCATACATTCTTTTGACTTTTTACATACTTTTTGGTTAATAAATCACTTTATTTATTCAGCATACACGTGTCTCCCATTTTTGTCACAGTTCTAATAAAACGAAGTGGTGAGCATACGACTGGATAAATGAGACTTGGATTATACTGCACGAGTCGTGTGAGAGTTTGTTAACGGATGTTGCATGCATGAAAAAAGTTTTCTTCAAGAATTCAAGGTACCTCAGGGTGAGTAATTGATCTACAAATGATCATTTGGAGGGTGAAGTATTCATACCTAGTATTTCTTTATGCTACCATAAATTAATATCAATACTTACTGCATATTTTTCACAAATACAGGCAATGCTGTAAAGGATGTAGGATGTAAAAAAAGAAAACTGAGTTACATTCACAGCGCTTAATATTCAAGAAAAATGGCAGTGGAATATAACTAGAAAACATGAATAGAGCTTGAGTTTATTTGATACATTTAGAGGCACAAGCAAGGGCAGTTATGAATAAAAGTCAGACTAATATAAACCTGCTCCGAATAAAATGCCTACGTGCTTTCTGTCATTGAGATAAATAAAGGCCTGGCCTAACATTTGAAAAAGTTATGGTATTTTTCTTAGGAGACCAAAACTGAACAAAAAATAGAGAGAGTATTATACAAGACATGATTACAGCACAATAGCACTTTGAATTTCCCTTCATCTCCCAAGATTTTCTTTAATCAATTGCTTCAAAGTAGTACTCATTAGGTGGCCTGACGGAGAACAACGGAACCACAAGAAGGAAACGCAACCGTGTACTAACGTCCTCTTATTTTAGTGATAAAACTATGAAAATATTTGTGACATGCTCAAACATAATGCCCAACAAGTATGGAAGAGTCATAAAGTCAGACTGTGAATGACTTAGTAATGCCAGTTACACAGCAATAGCTAGCTAAAGTTCGCTGACATTAGCTAACATTAGCCACCTAGCGGCAAAACCTGAATGTACCGAATTGATAACTTGTGAACTAAACTTTTCATTTGTAAGACGAAGCTTGTGTTATTTTTTTATTTTAAAGCTGAAGTAGGTGAGATTGGAGCAAATATCATTAAAAAAAGTAATTTTTACAAAACGTTATATCGTGACAGTAGTTCATGAAACAGGTAGCCTGAAAAAAATCATGTGCCTCTGAGTCCTCCGGTGCTCCAACGACATCTGCAAGATTTCACAGACCGGAGGAAAACAAGCAGTAAGAGCTGATCTGATGTCTGCTGTCAAGCTGCCGTCTATGAGAGCCGGCTGTCAATCACTCACGAACTCCGACCAAACGCTCAAACTAGCCAGCGCTGATCAAATATGAATTAATATTATGTTACGTTAATGCCTATTTCTCTCCTCAGATATTTTCAGAATCATCTTGTAGTGCACGGTTTAGCTGTAAAATGAGAACGTTTTTGACGCGGCCGCCATTGTGAAATCTGTTGTAGGAATGCTCTCTCAATGAAATGAGCTGTGATTGGTCAAAGTCTCCTGTCACGGGCTAGATTTTCTAAAGCCTGAAAACAGAGCCATGAGGAGCTGTAGAAGTTTAGTTTTCTCTCAGAACACTTGAACTACAATATGCTGAAAGGTTATTATGGAATTTTTGCCCAATGATGACAAAAATATACTGACTACTGCCACTTTAAAAGTGACATAGTCTTACTTTAACTAGGCTATTGTGCATGTGACCGTACAGTAGCTGCTGGTGTTGTGCATGAAGGGACAGATTAAGGCTGGAGTTTGGACTGGACTACGGCTGCCTGACTGGGCTGCTTTGCCTCCAGCTGAGAGTGGCTGATGGGGTTGGTAACGGTAATGGGAGACGGAGCTATGAGCGCGCCATGGCGTAATGTTTTTCAAGTGATAATTAGGGATCCAAATGTGGGCTGCATGGTTTCAAGGCTACTAGAAAATCAGGATAATGAAGCTCAATCTAGTTATTTGCATTTGCCAGTAGGCTACACTGGATATGGAGTTGGGCTCATTTGTGTCATTACAGCAGGTTGAACATTCATACAGTAACAGTATTATAAATGCCAAAGAATGATGTATAGGCTCTTAATAAATGGTGACATGCGGCTGTGCTACTATTTTCCTACTCTTAAAGACCATCTAACAGGGAGCAATATTTACCACTAGGGATGCACCGGTACCACTTATTTTCAGACCGACTTTGAGTACAAGTACTTACATTTGGGCACTCGCCGATACAGAGTGCCGATACGAGTACTTCTCTGTGCCAAAAGACCCTCGTTAACATCCAGCTGGAGGCTGTGAGCGACACACGGCAGGCTGGGGAGTCCCACATACGCGGCGACCGGTTCTAGGACGGCTTGGAAAGGATCGGGGCAATGGTGGCTCGCGGCTGCAGCTTTATAGCGCTCCCCGCCCGGACCTCGCCGCACCGTGACAGGGCTCCTTGCTCCCAGTGCGACTGTCGACCAGGAAGGTGTAAAAGGTGCCAGGGGTCTGTGGCGATGTCTGCAACCCACCCGACCCGTCTTGAAACACGGACCAAGGAGTCTAACGCACGCGCGGATCCGATACCCGATACTGGTGTCGGTATCGGTGCATCCCTATTTACCAGCCACCTAATCTAAATGTATTGGATCGACTGGGGGCGGCTCAGAGGGTAGAGCGGGTCGCCCACCAATTGATCGGCAGTTTGATCCCTGGCTCCTCTGGTCTCATGTTGGAGTGTCCTTGAGGAAGATACGGAACCCCAAACTGCTCCTGAAGGTGTGTGAATGAGTATTTAGATCAGATCCTGATGGACAGGTTAATTGGCACCTTGCATGGCAGCCTCTGCCATCAGTGTATGAATGTGTGTGTGAATAGGTGAATGCTGACATGTAGTGGAAAGCGCTTTGAGTGGTCGGAAGACTAAAAAAGCGCTATATAA
This sequence comes from Sebastes fasciatus, assembly GCF_043250625.1. Lineage (NCBI taxonomy): Eukaryota > Metazoa > Chordata > Actinopteri > Perciformes > Sebastidae > Sebastes > Sebastes fasciatus. Next base: position 3,695,586 of record NC_133798.1, read on the forward strand.
ATGCAAGTCAATCCATTTACTGAGGAGTTTTACCAAGTGGGCACATCCCCAGGAAATTGAAAAAAATAACTCCTCTTTGTGAAATTCTTATTGTTCTGTTGACAGAGGCACTATGAAGTGAATCTTGCCATAACAAGGATTATATTTAGTCTAAGGGAGCACTAAGAACTGAGTCCGCGTCACAGCGACAATTTTGCTTCATAGGATGTGGTGACATTTTGAATTAGGGTCCGTTTCCTCAGCAGGCACTTGTCAGACCGTGGTTGGGGGGGGGACAAAACAAGCTCCACTAATGGTACTTCACCTTCCCAAAATGTGACAAGTGCCCTGCTGAGGAGAAAGAGCATGAAGGAATTCAAAATGTCATGGCACTTCTAGAAGGAAGCTCAGGGTTTTTGTTCGAATGTAGAGAGTGCTTTTCCGAAAAAATAAAGGTTAAAAATGAGACATGGCCTTGAGTCATGATAATGTATTGGGTCCCGTCCCGTCTCATTCTGCCCGGTGTCTTATAGCCTCGGCCCTCGGCCCCTCCAGCCATCTGTCAGCCGTGACCTACCGGTGGCATAAACATGGCAGCACACCAAGACTCCAAGAGGGACGAGGGGGGGAGGATACCAGGCTGGAGACGCAGGGAGAGAGAGAGAGAGGTAAGGAAACCAAAGGAAAGAAAAAGGAAGGGAAGCAATGAAAGAGATGAGATGAGAAAAACATAACTGAATAAGGGATGAAGGGATGAGTAGACAGTGAAAGAGGGCAGTGAGGAGGATGAATCAGCGAGGAAAGAGCAGAGAACAGAGTGCAGATGTAATCCCCCCTGACCCATAAAGCCTCCAGCTCTCACCAATCTGTCAACTCTGAAAGGTTTTCACATTTATATGAGCTGAAACTGGTGAAAACATGCTCAAGGAAAACCAAGGAACAAATCTTTATAGCTGAAGTAGGCGAGATTGGAGCAAATCTGATTAAAAAAAAATATTTTTATAAAACAGTCGCTATATGGTGACAGTAGTACATGAAACAGGTAACCTGAAAAAAATCATGTGCCTCTGTGTCCTCCGGTGTCCGGTGAAAACAAGCAGTAAGAGCTGATCTGAGGTCTGCTGTCCAGCTGCCGTCTATGAGAGCTGGCTGTCAATCACTCGTGAACTCCGACCAAACGGTCAAACTAGGCAGCGCTGATCAAATTTGAATCAATATTATGTTACGTTAATGTCTATTTCTCTCCTCAAATGTTTGTGACGCTGCTACCATTGTGAAATCTGGTGAAGGAATGCCAAGTTCCGGTCACATGACCGGAGCACAGCCAATAGGAATGCTCTCTCAATGACATGACAATGACAGAAGTCTAGTTTTCTCTCAGAACACTTGAATTACAATATGCTGAAAGGTTATTATGGAATGTTTTCCCAATGATGCCAAAAATATACTGCCTACTGACACTTTAATGGAACTACTACAACAGGATGCCTTGTACAAACTCAAAATGTAATAACTGAGCATAATGTAATAATTTAAATGTAATCAAAGCACATAATGTAATAATCAGCACATAATATAATAAAACTACAGATTTGTGCAAAATGTAATAAGTTATTATATTATGAGAACATTATTATATTATCAGGTTGAATAATGTAATAAATTCAGCACATAGTGTAATAATGTTTAAAAAGGAGTACTCTCCTTGTCTTCTTAAAGCACACTGTAAACCCGGATTTTTATTTAAATTAAACTTTTAAGTGGTCATTACTTATTCTTTTGTGTTTTATAAGAAACCGTGTCATTACTAAATCAAATCAGTTGTTTGCACTAATCAGCTGAAGTTTGCAGTGCAGGTATCATGTTAAGCAGAGATAACTTAGTATGTTGTGTTTCTGTAGGAAGGGGAGGGGCCTATTTCAGATTGAAGGTGAGCTGATTACAGAGCTCCGTCAGAGAAGAAGGACCGTTAACACCGAGGAGAGAGTCCGTCCTCTCTGCTGTCTGACCGGGTACTCTGAGAGAGCTGTGGGTGGTTTTTGAAAGCACCGTGGTGGAAAGGTGAGTGTGTCTAATATTTTTCAGGGGAGATTAATTAACGTTTCAGAAAGACCGCTGCGTTGACCACAGGTTAGCTACAGTTAGCTAAAGTTAGCTGTCAGTTCACAGTTGATAACGTTAACGTTTAACTTGTAACTTCACCACCGGTGTGTCCCACACCGCTAAATGTTAGCTAGGGCGACCGACGGTCGGCCGATAGGTAATGTCGAGCCGTCGATGTAGCAGAGCTGTAACACTGTTAGCATGTGGCTAACGCTAGCTGTAATGTAACGTTACTGATTCAACTGGTGTTAGCTGTTAGCATTAGTATTAGCATTACATCATGAGTGATTGTTTTTGCATTTATAGCAGTAACTTAGCTGACTTTCAAAGGACGAGATAATTAGTTAGTTAAGTTGGTTATTAGTTAAACATTGAGCTAGAAGTGTTCTTATATTATGTCATTACAGGTTCATGTGAAGAAATGTGATCAGTTCTGATTTCTCATCTCATGCTGTCGCCTCCAGCCACAGCATTATTTTTCTTGAAATGTAATACTGGCTCATTCTCTGTATTTTTCAGGTGGTCATGGAGTTCAACAGGATTGTGGGCAAGAACCTCAAGCAGGAATTCTATGAAAGCATCGATCTGCACAGACTTCGTCTTCAGATCCAAGAGCGGGAACATTGGGCAGCAGTTGACACAGCTTTTACAACAGACCAAGGTTGGTTCATACACATTATGCATTGTTTTCACAGCTTATGTAATGACAACATGTCACAGAAAGTGCTACTGTATTAGTTGTGCAGTTAGGGATGTCACGATACCAGAAATTTAGTAGTCAATACCAAAAACAAAAGTAAATTCCATGTACTTCAACATACACTCCTTTATTACCTTTTGCATACTGGTTTTTGTTACTCCGTGTCCTAACTGGATGCTAGCACCCGACTATCGACTGTCACAACTTCAAAGATGGGTTAGTAGTACTTGCTATCTACATTTGTAACCAACTTTTTAAACAGAAAACACACGTTCTATATTGCGTCGCATCCAGCTAGGACAGTGTTAGTTAAACAGGTCATAATACCCCGTCTATTATCTATTCTACTATCTATTTTATTACAAGATTACATTTACAACACGTGTCCAAATGTAATCTTGTAAAATGTAGTTTTTGGAGAGAAACTTGAATAAATCTAGTTGTTTAAAGGAGATTTTTTCACAGCAATATAAAATAGATAATAGAGAGAGACATATGACCTGTTTAACTTCTCTAAGCAGCTTATAATATAGAATTAAAACTAATGCCAAGAATAATTTTTAATCAAAGCAAATATTTATGTATTTCCTAATCATTTGAATCGTGTATTTTTATGCAAATAACCACTATAGATGACAATAACAAAGGAAAAGGAAGACATTTAGAATTTCTGATGGTGTACACTGACTTTGGGACAGTTGAAATTATTCTGCTGGATGGTTTCGGGGCGGTGGTGAAAAAAATGCTGTCAATTATAGTTCTTAAAAAGAAAATCGGAATCGGCAGGGCATCTCTACTTTCTTATAACCATTCATTTCTTGTCATTCTAGCTATGTAACGTGTTGTCATTTTACTCCCCAAAAGACTACAGAGCCAACTGCTGTTCGGACATTGGTGTCAGAAGGCTTCCCATTGTCCTTGGTGAAAACCCCACAGACTTCTACAGAGCAGCTTTTGTAAGTAACCTCTTACGTTCTTATATGTATCTAAAAGGACCAGAGTTGGGTGATTTGTGTGTTTGTGTAATCTACTCCAGCAGTCATAACCAATTCACACCTTCCCTTATGTGTCTGACTCTCCTTTGACTAAGCTACATTGCTTAACATTACTGATGGCTATTAAATGAGAAATGTCATGATTGTGCTCTTATGTTTGTATCGTTTATGAAGGATGATGATGATGACTCATTCCGCCACATCGAGATTGGAATCCTCCAGGTTGAGCCTGAAGGTGCTGCGGTTGCATCTTTCCTGCATCTCAGTCCAGCCTCTTTGAAGGTCATCATTGAGGGAGAAGTTGTGATGGACAAAATTAAAGACCTACCTAAAGCGATGTGCCTTCTGTTTGGACTTTCATATGCACTGCATCTCAACTACCCCAAGTCTATGAAGTTCACATTCCAGTTCATCCAACAGGTACCTCTCACATTGGGCCAGAGTGAACTAAAACCAAGGTTACAAACCTTGTAAAGAAATGCTATGTTGGTCTCAAAGGAGGCCACACACACACACGCACACGCACGCACACACACACACAAACACATACATACACACACAAAATCCATAAGGTGCTCCCATATAAAAAACGTTTGAGCTGTGCCTTTTTTTTGTCTAACTATCTGTCTGAGTACAAATGTTTACATTCTGTTGCTTGTCTATTGTTATGAGGATGATAGTTCTGTAGCATAATGAGTATGTGAACACTATATGTACAGTATGCATGCTTGTATATGATGTTTAGGTCTTAGATGCAGAGTGAGCTTATCCACCTACTTGTGTTCTACAGTACAGGATGTAGAAGTGTATGTATGTACTTCATTTGATTAATTACACGGCTTTGTTGAATAGTCGATTTCTTTATAGCAGACTGTTGCTATGATTAATATACCGCAGCTACGGCTGAGTTCTGTCGTCGGACATTGTAGTGTTTTTGATTTAAGTAAGTAGCCATGTAATAAGCAGGATAATGTACAGCTAGCGGGTCATTGTTGTGAAATCACCCCGTTACCTTGTACATTACATAGTTAAAGTTAACTCTTTTTATCCAGTGAAGTTGGAGTTTTAGAGGCTTTTATACAGTTTTAATGCCTGTCTATATGTATCCAGTCATTCACATGGCTATAGCAGATAATGTTAATGCTGTGTGTTCATATTTCAAACAAGTTTATTTGTTGTCAATAAAATACATTAGCAAATTTAAATGTATTGTTTCATTTCTTCCCTTCAATGCAGTTTATTGAAACAATAAAATCTCAAAATCACAATAGTATAATTAATTAAATTAGAAGAAAATACATTAGTTGTATTAACAAATGACTTTAAGTAGCAATGACTAAAAAGTTTTTTGTCATTTGTTACATATGTTTATGTTTATTTAACTTAAAATAATAATTTCATATAACTTAAGTTTTTGAGTAAAGACTACTAATGTTAGCTTAATTATGTCTACTCGTGCAATTAAGGTTCTAAGTTGATTCAACTTCACCTGTTTAGTTTGACATTATGCCAAAACTTAACTTGTTTAATGCATCCGGTTTCCACGCAAATTTCTAGTAAACTCAACTTATCCGGGTTAAGAGTGCAGAGGAGCCTTCCTAGTTTAAATGACACAAGTGGAGTCCTTCCTTTAAAGCAACTGGACTTTGTCTGTTTGGTCTAGAGCAGTGGTTCTCAACCTGGGAGTCCCGGGATCAAAAAATTTAAAAACATTTTAGGATGTTTTTTACATTACATAGCCTGTTACAGTGATATAATTAGCCTCAGAACAGATTTCAGTGAGTGTATTTGTGAGACTCAAAGTGTGCATGCTCATGAGTTTCTTATGGGGGATTACCGGCAGGTCATGGGGAGAGAAAAAGTCACGGAACGCATCAAAAATCCACATTGGACGGAGAGTCAGACGTAACCACTCAAAAGATGGGTGGAGTGATTAGTACATTTGTGTTTCTTAAACAGAAAGCACAGGTTTTATACTGCGATATTTACTGAAAACTACATACAATACAGCCAACAGTAGCCTCAGTAAACTTTCAGGTGATCTCCTGGTGATCTCCCTCCAGCCTGCTGCCACCTTATTTAGGTGTTTGTAGTGAAATGAGGAGATATTGTACAGATAACTCCTCATTTCATCTAAACTAATCAGCCGTTCCTCGTCCTTCGCGGCACTTTCACCGCGAGCAACAGGAGTAAATAGAAACATGCTGTCTGACAAAAGTTCAGCTCATAACGCCACGCTGCGCAGCGCTTCGTCGCTCGCGGCCAGTGAGGACATTCCAATAAAAAACTGAGCAATCAAACTGATTTTGTAACTGACGCTTACTTGCGTTGCATTCTGCTGGAGGGTGTAATATGTACAGTAGGCTACACCCATCCCAATACATTAGACCTCTCTGCGTTCTACACATTATATCCCCTCTAGATTCTTTTTTTTTTGTGAACCCCCAACCTTAAAGTTCAAACTGTGCCTATGATCACACCTCCTACAGGATGAATTTAATTGATCCATAATATACAATTACACTTCAATTACGTCTAGGATACTAACAAACTAGTCATTGTTGAACATAGAATAAAAAATAAATGAATGATTGAAATATTGAAAAAGCGACATTCTTATAATATAATATTAACCCTATTTACTGGAAATTCAATATTCATGTTCTTCAAGATTACTCCTAACTGGATAGTTTTGAAATCTAAGGAATGTTTTCTGGATTTGGAGCTCAGTCTATCATGTAAGGATTTCCATGAGTTTTGAATCACGAGCATAAAACAGGTGCTCTGTTTTTTTCTGCATCAACTTTAAACCTACTTCTGATGAATTCATTTGAAGGATACATTTTGTTTACAGTTTTAAAATGTATGTCTTTATGTAAATGAGGAATTTGAAATATATTTCTGCTTTTCCATAGTTTCTCACTTTCACATCACAGCTTTCACATCAGGGACCCGAGCCTGGATCTGAGTACACTTGTCCCCAAAGTCCAGTTCGTTTGATTAGTGTGAACGCTCTGTACGGTACTCGGGCACGGGTCACTAATCTCACGTGACGTAACGAGAAACCAGCTGCCATGCAGAGTAGCTGCCACACCAAGTGGGAGGATGGAAGAGAAGTCAATGTGTTTCATTAGCATTTTGAGCCAATGTTCAGTAAGGCAGTGCCATCGTCTTTTTTCAATGGTTCCCAATGAGGAGAGACTAGTAAAAAAGCACTGCATCCAGTGTATTTTTTCAGAGGACTTTTTTTGTGCGGCCCCTCCGAGCGCTTCTTGTTGAAAATGTCTGAACTTTTCAGAAAGTGACAGTATCAGTCAGGTGCAGTCAGGGTGTAAAGAAGTGCTGTCAGATATTATAAAATCAGCAACATCTGGCACGAAAGAGCTTTTCCTTTGGACTTTTTATTTCATTTATCTATTTATTAATAAAATGTATCTCATTTATTTTTTTACAAGATGATGGTTGTCGACATGCTTCCAAGAAGTTGGAGTAAATCACTTGCACAGTTTTAGAGCTGAATGTAATCATGTCACAAAAACAAATGAAGTTTCTTTCTAGTGAAATGGAGATGACCACAGAGGAGTATCACTCAGGTCAGTTTCCATTGTTGATTATCCTGTGTCCCTGACACCCACAGATTCAGTGAAGGCAACGGTGAGGCAGACTTGAGCTATGTTTAGTTTCCAAGCAACATGGATGAAGACATCTCTATACGCCTACATCTGAGGATGCTGAGTACCCTTTCCAAACCTGAAAGGCTCTGCACAGTTTGTGAAACTGGAGTGTTTACCTCAAACTTGCATCCGCAATACAAAGGGACTCTTAAAAAGTGATCCAGCTGTGCAGGTGTTTACCTGCTGTGACTACTGCATGCTCAGAGAAGAAAACGTGGCTCAGCAACACTGTCAGAGCAGATTAACTCATCTGTCCATATGACATTTTGGATGATACTGGCATTCAGGCTGTCACGAGTTCATCAGCATCACTTAGCAGACCCTTAGCAGAGCCTACCGCTGCTACTCCGTCATTTTAACTTTATAGGTTTGTCAGAGTGACATTAGGGCTATATCCTCATTATGCTGCATTCTTTTATGGACTGTTTTATGAACTATTATACCCTGTTGTGACTGCTTTGAAATAGGACTATGAATAGTGTTGTGTTGGACTCTTGAGTAAACCGCTGGTTTCAAACCTGTTGGGTCACCAGATCGATCAAGGTCGGAACTGGGAGGAAGTGGAGAGCACAGGAGTGCGTCTGACCAGGTCCAATCCCAGCTTCATCACAATAAAGTAAACTGCTCAGAATTCCAATGTACTTAGGTGCAAATGGCAAATAAAACTCTTGAATGTTGAATGTGCTGGTTGGAAGTGGCGTCAGGATGGGAAGGGCCGGGTAGTATTCTAAGTAGGGATGCACCGATACCGATACTGTGCTCGTGTACTCGTACTCGCAAAATGGCTCCGATACAGCGGCAGCGATACCACTTTACAGCAGCGCGACGTTAACCTCTCGTCACCATCTTTCGGGTCGTCACGCTCCACCGGCCCGTCTCACCCGCACCGTCGGGGAGGTGGAGCGCTAGCCCGGGATCCCACCTCAGCCGACGCGCGACGGCCCTCACTTTCATTGTGCCATGGCGTTTTGCGTGCACCCTCTGACTCGCGCGTGCGTTAGACTCCTTGGTTTGTGTTTCAAGACGGGTCGGGTGGGTTGCCGACAATGCCACAGACCCCTGGCGCCTTTTACGTGGGCCGAGGCACGACGCAGTTGGGGAGCGCTGTAAAGCCACTCCTGTACAGGGATAGTCAGCAGTAAAAAAACTGCAGCCAATGAGGAAGCCAACTGGATTTGTCAAGCAACTTAAGAAGCCGCAGCAGCACCTACGATCATCTAGGGGGGCTTCTTGCCTCTGCTCAAGACTGGCAGCTGATGGTTGACCTATGAGGCAGCCCAAGTTTCCAGACACCATTGCAGAGACCACACTCAGGCCAAACATGGTCCTGATGTACAAAACAGAAAGGCAAGTGGTCTTGCTGGAATTGACTGTCCCCTGGGGGGAGGACAGGATGGAGGAAGCCCCCCAGGACAAAGATAACCAAGTATGCAGACCAGGCGCTGGAGCCGAGGATGGCGTGTACTATATATGTGCCCATGGAGGTTGGCTGCAGAGGTTTTGCTGGCCAGTACCTATGCAGAGCCTTCAAGCTCTTCGGCATTACTGTGACATCAAGATGGCTGTGGATCATCTGACTGATGTATGGACAGCTTAGTGGACAATGAGAAAGATAAGCAGACACGCACCCCCTGTGTTTGAGTAGCCCTCTGCGTCCTGCCTCACCAGTCTCCTGTTCGCCTTTAGTGACATGACACCCTGCCTTGGATTGCCAGACAAGCTCTCATTCTATCAATCAGCTGTAATGACTTCAAGACAAACCCTGCCTGCAGCATCTCACTGGCTTTGGTCTCCCTCTTTCTTTCTTTCTCACACTGCCAACTCAAGTGTCAACATGAAGCTTCTCTTCCTCCTTCTCTTATTTCTTCTTGCACAGCATTTGTCTGCCTTTCTTTCTTTCTTTCTTTCTTTCTTTCATCTGTCTTTTGAAGAGAAATACTTTTGCATTTGAAACAACTTTCCATTGCATATGCCTCACTGTGTGGGGAGTCCTCTTTAGCCTTTGACTTGATAATCAGCTCAGTGCATACAGTACGTCATAAAATAATAAAATACATCATTAAATAAGCAGGTACTCTAATCATGTGCAAGTGCAAATCTAATTCAACATCAAGGTTTTAAAATGTCCGACATTTCAGTGTCTCACTCTCACACTAAAGCTTTATTAGTATAAATAATTGATGTACATATGTATAGCGAAAACTGAATTCAAACAATGACAAAGCTGAGTGCAACTCATCGTAAATATCTTCAGCAAATCTCTCCACAGCAGCAGAGTGCCTGAATGGTTTTAACTTCATCTCATCTGTACTGGAGGTATGGCTAATTAACCTCTTTTGCCCCTTCTCTAGAGAGGGATGGCCTGAAGGAAGAGGAGCAGGCCAGCAGAGAACAACCTGGCCTGGGAGGATGGCAACCCACAACCCCCTGAGTTGGATGGAGGGAGGGGTAGAAAGAGGGATGGGGATTAGAGGAATAGACAGAAAAGGCGCTACTAGCATAATTCATGAAGAGATAGCTGATGGTGATTAAAAGGTTCCATACTTTCGTTCTTTCCAAAACAAATTAGGTGTAAAAGAAGAGAAGAAGAAATATTTTCTTTGTGACAAGAGGTAACAGGGTTTATGGGAAATGCGGTCTTGCAAAGGAGTCATGTCTTTCTGTATTTTAAATATCCATGTGTTACCCACACACTGAATGATGAGACAGGTTTTTCTCATCCAGGTGCCAGGTACATTTATTCAGCTGTAAATATAGTAAAAAGAACAGTCAAGGATGAATGCCGGCTTTGTTCTCTACTGCTTTCCTGACTGTTATGCTACGACTGCGCTGACTTCCGGCTACCGAAGAATAACTATACAGTAACTAAATATCACTAAATCACTATCAAGTAATACAATGGAAGTATTCAGTACACAATATACCATAAGCTAAATCTATCCTGAAACTATCATTACCAAATCACCATGGCAACTGTGCAGCCTCTAATACACACTCTTATTATATCAACCTCTGAACCTATTACAGATTAATTATATCAACAACTGAACATTTGTTTACGATGTCACTGCATCTTAGATGGGAATACATTTACACAATCAATACACAACCGTGAACTGTACCGTTCCCGCACCACGGACCTAAAATAGCTATTCAAGCTAGCCTTTGTTAGCATTAGCTAGCGGACTAACTCCGTGACGTACATCACACTTATAAACATAAACACACGGCCCCATAAACGATAATAAACTTAACACACAATTATCAGTACTATATATGGCGCTTGTGTACGTCTCTCACCTGTAAACATAGTAAAAAGAACAGTCAAGGATGAATGCCGGCTTTGTTCTCTACTGCTTTCCTGACTGTTATGCTACGACAGCGCTGACTTCCGGCTACAGAAGAATAAGAGCGCCAGTCGCTGACATATCAAAGCCACTACCGCCACCTACTGGTAAATACAAAATGTTGTCTTAGAATTACTTGACACTAAAGCAGGTGGGTTTACTGTCCTTTGTACTGTCTTTTAAGTGACACCAAGCGCTTTAAAAATAATAATGGTAATAATAATAATAATTACAAAAATAACCATGGCGGGGGTACCAAAATAATGACATACAGGTTTCTGGGCACAATCCTTAACCCTAAAATGTCCAGGGTGCCACACATGCATACCATGCCGTGACCATTACAGGCAATGTTACAAATGATACTAGAATGGCGGAGAATCGGAGAGCACAGACCTCCGCCAAGGTGCCTGACTTTAAAAACAGATTACAGATCACAGCTGGCGGTACCGTGAGGTGGTCGGCTTGTTATTAACACGGTGTGTTTCCGTGTAACGTATCGGCGGATGCCTCTCTCATTCAGCAGCCTTGTTATGTCTGTATAACGTTAAAGGTCACATATTATGCTCATTTCCAGGTTCATAGATGTATTTTAATGTTGCACTAGAACATGTTTACATGCTGCAATGTTCAAAAAACCCTTTATTCTTCTCATACTGCAGCCTGAGTCTGCCTGCCTCAGAGCCTAATTCAGCCTCTGTCTGAAAACCACTGATTCACAGCCTGTCTCCTCCCACTCTGCTCTGATTGGTCAGCGTTTTCTGTCAATCAAACTTACTCAACAACAACAGCGTCACCCTCCCCCTCCCTCCCGGAGAAGCTCTCTCTCTCTCTCTCTCTCTCTCTCTCTCTCTAGAGAGAGAGAGAGAGAGAGAGAGAGAGAGAGAGAGCTTCTCCGGGAGGGAGAGAGAGAGAGAGAGAGAGAGAGAGAGAGAGAGAGAGAGACGAGTGGAGAGATAGCAGCTAGAATAGAGCTTATAAACCACTTTAAAGTTTATAAACCAGAAACTTCACCCAGCGCACGTGGCCGGAGGAATCTGATCAGAAATCGGCGACACATGATGAACATCTGCGGTCCAGATTCCAGGTTTTCCTGACGGTTTCTCTCAGGTAAATAATACTATTTATAGCTCTGTTAGTTAACTCAGTGTTTACCTCATGCATCAACTCTGTAAACCGTAAACATACACTCTGTTTTACGTCTGTCTTTACAGATCCATCTGTGAGAAATGACCGACAGAATCATCCCAGAGGAGAGCAGATAGCTGAAAGCAGATGGGAGATACAGAGCTAACCCGTTAGCATGTAGCTACATGCTAACGGGTTAGCTACATGCTACCGCTATGAGACGGTGTGTAAACACAGCGACCATCAGGGTGGAAAATAGAAGATGTGAAACAGTAGTCAGTTCATTATTTCTGCTAAAAGATAAATGTATGGAAGATCAGAGTAATGGTATATTATTTACAGTAGTAGCTGTCTCTGTGTTACCATGACTACAGACCACCGGAGCTTAGCTTACCATAGTTTACCAGAGCTGAAGACTTTCTCCTGTACCATGTTAACATAACTAACTAACAGGTGAGATGATTACAAATGCTGTGAATAATTAATATTGTCATCTGTCAACTCAAATAAAGTTTGACTGTGAAACAGAAATGTGTTGTGTTGCTTACAAGTCACTATTTACTACCTGTACTCTGCTACATGCATGACATCAAATATATATAATATATAAATATCATCTGTTTAAACAGTGTAATTACATAAAGCCTTTGTGAAAGAACATGTTATATTTAGATGATGGGAGTACATGAAGCCTGTTCTGCTGGTTCTTGCAGACTTTGCTCAAGTTAGGTTGAGGAGGAGAGACAGTGACGCGCTGTGGGGCGGGGTCAGCTACTGAAGGTTCTCTCTGGTTCGACCAGGAAACCCTTACATGGCTTGCATTTCTCTAATGACGTCAGAAGAGAAGGAAAAAAAGCGATTTTTTTTTCTGCACCCATTTCCGGACAAACGGAGGAGGAGAAAAAGAGAGAGGATGGTCTTTTATGATACTATGGTGGCCTGTAGACACACTGGGGACAGATATTGATGTTTAAAAGACATGGAAAAGTGCATTTTGCATAATAGGTGACCTTTAAACTACGTTGTCTCTCATCCCGTCATCTACCGCTTTTTTCTTTCTCACCGCGGACGGACAGCAGCTCCCGCACACACATCCACACACGTATCTCTCTGCTCTCAGAAGGAGGCGTGGTCACACGTCATCAACGCGTCATCAGTCACACTGCGCATGTGTTCTACCCCGAGGTCTTAATACTCAGGCTGATCGGAATCCTTAAAAAAATTTGGCTTTTGGCCTTGGCGGAGGTAACTAGAATGGCACTCGGAGAACGCAGACCTCCGCCAAGGTGCCTGACTTGAAAAACAGATCTTTGGCCTTGGCCCATGGCCTTTGGCCTTGGCGGAGGTAATGAGCAGGACTGCTTTTTGGCAATCATTTTGCGTCAATGTGACAAACTAATTTGACTAGTCAAGTCTTAAAGGTAATGCTGGTAGTGTTGTTCAAATACATTTTTTGTTATATTTGTTGAAATCTTCATTACATCCTGACAGCAATAAATAAATCAAATGCTCTGACAAAAAAAAAAAAAAAAATGTGGTTCTGTGGCTGTCGCAGAACTGTAATAAACCCGTCAGATCATTTCATTCGGCCCGAATAAAATGATTGGACGGCTACCTTTCTATCTATCTACCTACCTACCTACCTTCCTGTCTACCTGCATGCACTCACTGCGCAACACCAGTCTTCCACCAGCTGCTAGCTTGACAGCTGTGAGTTGCAACAGCAGTTGGTTGTTTACATTCATACATACATACAAACATTGGAGGGAGGTCTGAAGGGACGGACTGTCAGTGTTGATGACTTGACGACTTTTTCTCTAGATTTAGGGACTTTTGAGCTGGTGCTGCTTGCTACTTTCATTGGAAAAGAGTTGGCAGCACTGGTCTCGGTAAAAATCTAGTGTACTCTTGTTCATTTCTCAGTATTACCAACCCAACTTTAACCCAACTACTGATATTTAGCCTCCCGACTGCGGCCGGAGGAAACAAGGGAGACACCAGAGTTTTGGTCGGAGACGATAACGTTTCTCTCTGCGGAGCAGCGTCACTTCACAAGACACGGGAAACCTCTGTTGGTCTGGAGGAGCTGCAGCAGTTATTTCTGCACAAATGTCCACTGTACATTCACTAGATATTCTCAGAGCTAAACTAACTCTTCTGCAGTGTGGAGTGTGCACGCATGCATGTGAGAGTGGAGCGAAAGAGCGAGAACGAGCGCGGTGTGTGAGTGAAGGCAGGCAGAGGAGCAGAGTACAGCAGAGTCTCCGGTCCTGGAGACCGAAACTACAGTCTCCCCCGGGTCCTCCGACCGCGGCCAACACTGTTTAACAGACGGGCTTCACTAGATACAACCAAGAGGTTTTGGTGCTTCTGTGTAGTTTGTGTTGGAGTCTGAACATCATAGCCAAACGCGAGCACACATGGGACACCGACCCACAATGATTTATACGTGTAAGAAGTTACAAACAGTCCCTTTAAAAGAAGGCCTACTGGACACCAGCATCCATACAAATTGCTGCTGAAAACCAAATAGAGCTGTGTGCTGCACAATTATTGGTGATTCATGTGGTCTTATACAAAGTCTAGACAACAACCTTATGGCATACACTGACAGAATGTTTGGGAGCTGAAGAGGAATTGAGTGGTTTGTGTGTGTGTGTGTGTGTGTGTGTGTGTAGGGGGGCTTCACTTATTACCCACTTGTAAACCACATTAGGTCTGTCAAAACACACACACACACACACACACACACACCAAGTGATGTATTTGTGGTTAGATTACTAAAGACAGATGGTATATGGAGGATGCTTATTTATGCAGACTACACATGTTTGAGATCCAGCGAGTAATTGCAGTGTGTGTGTGTGTGAGACTATTTTTATTTCTCTATGAGGATGTCTGTGTGTGCATCTGGGGATTGTATTTGTACAGCTGTGTGTGCTTGTATTTGTGTGTGTACCGTACGCGTATAGCAACAGTAATCCAGTGTTGGTTTAGCTCTGAGAGTCCCAGTCAGGGGCAGAGCAATAAATCATTATAAGAGTGTCTTTGCTTCTTGACTTTATTTGAAGAAAGGGCAGCTCGGGCCATCATCATCGACATTTCATCCCTCTGACACAACCTTGGGGGTTCGCCTTGGTTTGCTGAGTGGTTTCTAAGTGTTTGTTCCGCCGTGCTTGACACGGTCTTCTTCCAAATTTTCCTCTCGGCTGCCTCTAAAAGCCCGGAGAGAACCTGAGAAATTCACCTACTGTATAAGGCAACAACATTGCTGCTCGAGCACGAACAACTTAGGGAGCCAAACATGTACGTAGAAGTGTTTTGTCTGCACACAAAACATTCTAAAAACACCCACATCTCAGGAGCCTAAAGACAGAAAAGCCAGATCAGGTCAGAGCCATGCAGTGTGCAGACAGTAGCAGATGGGATATCCATACAGCACGCTTGTTTTTAGTCCTATTTCAGTGGATTCTGCATGGCAATAACACTGTTTGATTTGGTTTGATCAAAATGCTTCTGCAAATTTTGACTGACAAATATGCCGACCTTTCTCTTCAGTGACAGGGGATAATGAAGGAACTAGACTCACTGAACTGCTCAGAAGTAAATAAAGTAAATGAAGTTAACTTCATTAAAGGTCACATATTATGCTCATTTCCAGGTTCATAGATGTATTTTAATGTTGCACTAGAACATGTTTACATGCTGCAATGTTCAAAAAACCCTTTATTCTTCTCATACTGCAGCCTGAGTCTGCCTGCCTCAGAGCCTAATTCAGCCTCTGTCTGAAAACCACTGATTCACAGCCTGTCTCCTCCCACTCTGCTCTGATTGGTCAGCGTTTTCTGTCAATCTCAACAACAACAGCGTCACCCTCCCCCTCCCTCCCGGAGCAGCTCTGGAGAGAGAGACGAGTGGAGAGAGAGGCAGCTAGAATAGAGCTTATAAACCACTTTAAAGTTTATAAACCAGAAACTTCACCCAGCGCACGTTACCGGAGGAATCTGATCAGAAATCGGCGACACATGATGAACATCTGCGGTCCAGATTCCAGGTTTTCCTGACGGTTTCTCTCAGGTAAATAATACTATTTATAGCTCTGTTAGTTAACTCAGTGTTTACCTCATGCATCAACTCTGTAAACCGTAAACATACACTCTGTTTTACATCTGTCTTTACAGATCCATCTGTGAGAAATGACCGACAGAATCATCCCAGAGGAGAGCAGACAGCTGTGGGCAGATGGCTCTGTTTACATGGAGATACAAAGCTAACCCGTTAGCATGTAGCTAACCCGTTAGCATGTAGCTAAATGCTAACGGGTTAGCTACATGCTACCGCTATGACACGGTGTGTAAACACAGCGACCATCAGGGTGGAAAATAGAAGATGTGAAACAGTAGTCAGTTCATTATTTCTGCTAAAAGATAAATGTATGGAAGATCAGAGTAATGGTATATTATTTACAGTAGTAGCTGTCTCTGTGTTACCATGACTACAGACCACCGGAGCTTAGCTTACCATAGTTTACCAGAGCTGAAGACTTTCTCCTGTACCATGTTAACTTAACTAACTAACAGGTGAGATGATTACAAATGCTGTGAATAATTAATATTGTCATCTGTCAACTCAAATAAAGTTTGACTGTGAAACAGAAATGTGTTGTGTTGCTTACAAGTCACTATTTACTACCTGTATTCTGCTACATGCATGACATCAAATATATATAATATATAAATATCATCTGTTTAAACAGTGTAATTACATAAAGCCTTTGTGAAAGAACATGTTATATTTAGATGATGGGAGTACATGAAGCCTGTTCTGCTGGTTCTTGCAGACTAACTGTAGGAGCTACTTTGCTCAAGTTCGGTTGAGGAGGAGAGACAGTGACGCGCTGTGGGGCGGGGTCAGCTACTGAAGGTTCTGCTCTGGTTCGACCAGGAAACCCTTACATGGCTTGCATTTCTCTAATGACGTCAGAAGAGAAGGAAAAAAAGCGATTTTTTTTTCTGCACCCATTTCCGGACAAACGGAGGAGGAGAAAAAGAGAGAGGATGGTCTTTTATGATACTATGGTGGCCTGTAGACACACTGGGGACAGATATTGATGTTTAAAAGACATGGAAAAGTGCATTTTGCATAATAGGTGACCTTTAAAGCCTCTTCCGTTGGGCAATATCAGAATCAACATCGATCCAATCTAGCTGCATCATTTGTTGCTAATTAGTGTCGATGCTTTTAAATTGCACTAACTTGTTGCAGCTATCAGGAGCCATCTGTCCTGCCACTGCTCTGAAGGTAAGTGCTAAAGCAACAATAACTTAGTGCTCATTATTATTTTCAATTTCTATAATTCAAAACAACAAAAAAGGGAATTTAACAGTATTTATTAGCAGAACCGCATCAGTCATCAACTCTTTAGCATTTTCTACTAATGATTTTCTTCCCTTTCTACTAGCAGGAACATATTTTGAGCAGCAGAGAACCTTGTTTATTGTAAACTGTGTTTAATCTAGCAGCACAGTTCAGTTTAGTTTTATTGTCCCACTAGGGGGAAATTAGGCTTGCAGCCACGATAAGTCAACAGCCAACATAAAAAACAAAACATAACAATACATATCAGACAATACGTGATCTTTTTAAAAAAGAGCTTCCCACCAGAAACAGACGATAGCTTATGATGAGTGAATCTGTCAGTACAAAGTTCATTTGATGGAGTTCAGCAGGCTAATGGCTACTGGAACAAAGGTTGCCTTAAATCTCTTAGACTCAATCACAATGTCCACACTCAATCACAGACTTTGAGATTCGTTGTCGCAAAATCCGTGAGGGTTCAGGGCTGTCCCAGTCAAATCGTCAAGTTCTTGAGGGCTCCCTCACAGTCATTTTGCGCCCTTTATGAACACTTTCTGTATGACTGTATTCGAAACCGCATGCTATACTTGTAGTATGTAGTATGCGAGCAAAAGCAAAATCTCCAGTATGCCAAAAGTGCCCTGATGTCGTACTGATTCGGTAAAAATCTCCAGTATGCATCTCTATATCACCTACTGTATCCCACAATGCAAAGCGCTGGAATGCTACAGGACACGTTACAACATCAACAGCAGCTAAAAACCTAAAAATCTTAGCTATTTCATCACTAAATACACTTCTGAAAATTTTTGAGGCGAGAAATCAACTGTGTAGATTTTGAATATTGACAGTTTTACAATATTAGATGGCGAATCGAACATTTGCTCAGAGGTTTTCAGAGTTTAGAAGCTCCACAAACTGCCGTGAATGCTAGCTAGCGCCTGCCGGGGTCACATCCTCACCAACCGGTCAGTCATTCTCACAGACCGCTATGACCTGGAGCTCTCTAGAGACCGGTCTGTAGACGAGAGGCTTTTATTTCCTTGTCGACGGATAGTTTGTTTAAATATCACAACACAAATGTTCGTTATAAATTAACAGGAACCTGTGATTATCTGCCATTTTGGAGTTGAAAAGCTCCACAATCGCCCGCCGGCGTAGCTCGCTGGAGAGCCTGCCAGTGACAGACCGGCTACAGAGCAGCAGGAAGTGGCGAGGGAAGAGGCGAGGGAAAGAGCAGCCTCTGACAGTGCAGAGAGATTCCTGCTGAGACAACATGACCCTTTTTAACATTCCTCTAATATCTGGAGGAAGATCAGTCCACTGTTTTGTTTCTGTAACTGAAAAAGCAGTTGAAAAAGCAGAGTAAATGTTGTGGATCAATGTTTTATATTTTCCTTCTACCCTCGTTGATGATCCTGTTTGTCTCACTTCACTATGAGCTGTTAAAATAAATAGTTTAAACCTGCAGTATCTTATCAAGTAAACAAACAGAACATAAACAACAAAATCATAGTTGTATTTTTGGATATTACAATAGTGGCACGAGTTCGTTTTTTTGTTCAGTGCTTTAGGAGCTGGTTTAAAGGTTAAAGCCTGGTCTAACACACTGCAAAATACAGTACATCGCTTTAACCGTTGCATACTCGGGGGATATGGGTCAGTATTTGCTTATCTGCAGAGGGATTAAGATTATGTCAGTAATCTGGAATGCACAGATGGGTGAATGGTCCACCACCACACCACCGCCACCCCACCCCCCCAAACACACACAAACACATTCATGATTGCAAATTTCCCCACTGTGGGACTAATAAAGGAATATCTTATTTTATGAACAGATATATGTGCCATGTCAACTCAAAGCCAAGATTAGAGAATCAGAACAGCAAATTGTACAGTCATCGCATATCCAGCACAGCAACAGGTGATTTCAAACCTTGAATTAGTTTCAAAGCATTATTATTATATCCGCCAAAAGTGGTTTGGGCTCAACACACACAGCACCCGTGATATTATTTTTCATCCTCAGTGGCAGGGAGGGCTATGGGTACCGGGATAGATTTATACCAGCATGCGGATTTCCTAAGTTCTGAATATGGTGAACAGGGTCTGAAATGAACTTTTTTCACTTCCTGCCACTGTGGCAGGCAAGTATTTTTTTTTTTTGACTGCCACTCAGAAATTTTATCTGCCACTTTTGAAATCCATGCGCTTCATGAAGAAATAACATTTTAGATCTGATGTCATTCAATGTTCAATATATTTAACATAAAAAACATTATATACATGGTAAATTACAGTGTTCCAATTACACCGTGGAGGGAGGGTAATGTACACAGTAATGTACTGTACTTAGTTATTGTCATCTATAGTGGTTATTTACGTAAAAACACACAATTCAGATGATTATGATTATTTAAATATTTGCTTTGATTAAAAAAAAATGTTTTATGAAGTTAAACAGGTCATAATTCTATCTCTAATATTTATTTTGGATTTATTGAAGTTTCTCGCCAAAAACTTAATTTTACAAGAATGCATCATGATGACGTTATAATTTACCTTCACCCAATGGTCATTTGGCTGAGCAGACCATGAACGTCTCATAATAATAACTCAATGGCACCTCCGTTAACGTTGGTAGCTCCGCTATTTATCCAAGCAGGACTGTGCTGCGCACTGGCTGCTAACAGCCAATGTTACTAAATCTCATCCTGTTGATTTCAACACAGATTTGTTGTTCACAGTGAAGCATTATCAGGGAAAAATAGGCTCCTCAGGTTTAGTACGGCCATGCTGTTGAGCGCTTTTTTTTTCTCTCCGCCGTGGCTCCGGTCCTAAACAAACTGAAACTTGATACAGCGTGCGTACGCGTCATTGTGCAGCATAACTTTGGGAAAGCACCAATAAGAGGAGTCGATAGGCACAGAGGCATGAGATGCCAAGAAATCGGACAAGTATTCCTGTTCTCTATTCCCATCACTAGTGTTTTCCCTGCCTGCCAAAGTGGCGGCTGTCCTGATGATTTCACCCGCCACTACCAACAATTTACCCACATTTGGCGGGTGCTAATTTCAAACCCTGATGGTGAATAATGATGATACGGATGTTAGGGAGCTTGCTCAATCCTCCCTGTTTCTGGACCTACGGAAACACGAGGTCCCACTGGCCCAGGGAGTCAAAGCCCCACTTCCTTGGATTCAGAACCCAGTGGGAAACTCAACACCCACTCTGCTGGTTTTGGGGTCTGGTCAGATTGGCTGGATCTGAATGATCTCTATGTCCCAACTGGAGTGTCCCTGGAGTGGTCGCAGTCTGACTCTGGGACTGTGAAGGTCTCAGAGGACACCATGACCGACCCCCTCATCTCCATCGAGGCGACAGCCACATACGGTGGGCACAGTCACCTGCTAACACCTACAGGAATCCAGCGAACTCATACGGATTTACACCAGTATCAACAACAACACTGGACAGTACTAGGGGATGCACCGATACCACTTTTTTTCTGACCGTGTACAAGTACAAATACTTACATTTGGGTACTCGCCGATACCGAGTACCGATACGAGTACTTCTCTGTGCCAAAAGACCCTGGTTAACAGCCAGCTGGAGGGTGTGAGCGACACACGGCAGGCTGGGGAGTCCCACATACAAGGCGGTGCGCCGCGACCGGCTCTAGTTGGCTTGGAAAGGCTCGGGGCGAAGGTGGCTTGCGGCCGCAGCTTTACAGCGCTCCCCGCACGGACCTCGCCACACCGTGGACAGAGTGCTCGTTGCGCCCTCTCTCCCCACCGGGGAGGGACGGGGCCTACTGCTCCTGGTGCGACTGTCAACCGGGGCAGATACTGGTATCGGTGCATCCCCAGATAGTACCAAAACTTCAGGGAAAAATTGCATATCTTCCCTCTGCTGATCATTCTGTCTTCTCTTTCATTCCTCAAGAACACTGCGCTCAATGAGGACATTGTCAGATTCACAGTAAAAGCTAGGCTACAAGTCCTTCCCACCAGACGCAACCTTTCTGCCTGGTTTCCTACCCCTCAGGTTCTGCATGTTTGCATCACAACACAGAACAGAACAGATCAATGAAACAATGTCACCCATGTATGTAAAAATGTACATAGCACGTCATGACAGAATAGTGGACCTAATAGTAAAGGACACATCAAACCATTTTCCACCCTCAGTATGAATGTACACACATCCCTTAGTCAAATCTTCCATGTTTTCATCTCTGCAATAATGCACTAGTAAATCAGGTACATCTTTCTGCCAATACAAGACGTTCTCACTCCCAACTCGTTTGGAAAGCGCCCCCTGGTCATCAGAAACTGACGCACAGAGGCACCCTTTAGCAACAGTGTGTGAAGAACCGGGCTTTCAACTAACTCCGATGTAAACCTACCCGTGGCGTTATTCGACGGTCAGAGCAAGTGATCTAGTGTTAGTAGTGTGAGAGTCAGTTGAGGGCTGACTCTCACACTACTGTGTGAGAGATGTGTCAAATAAACACACAATAATGTTTGCTGCCCCTCAGTTGTCAGTAGTTATTCGTTACCCATTTTTAACAGCATAAACCCTGATTTTCAGAGGAGGAATATAACTAAGTAGGCCTACATTTACTCAAGTACTTTACTTAAGTACGATTGTGATGTTCTGGTACTTTACTTAGTATTTCCATTTTATGCTACTTTATACTTCAACTACAGTACATCTCAAAGAAAATTCTTGTACTTTTCACCTCACTACATACGTATTACAATACATATTTCAAAGCTTTAATTACTAGTTACTTAGCTTATTTATTTTTTGTATCAATATAATATAAGCCACCCAGCACAGTAGTATACTGTATCAAGTAATGAAAATGAGCTCCACCTTTACCAGCTGGAACATTAAAGTGATGTGTACAGCTAAATGTATGTATATATATATATATATATATATATATATATATATATATACTGTATACATATGATGATTCAATGCCTTGTTCTCACTAGCACCGCTCCCTCTCTTCATTCACTCTATTGCTCGCTCGACCACTGCTAGTTCTCTCTCTATGCTAGTTGAGAAAATGCTGCATATACCTGCATATACCTTTAAAAGTGGTCAATACGGAGTAAAAAATTTACTCTGGCTCGCAGCTAACAGTGCTAACAGCATAGACAGTGAAACTATATGGCAACAGTGCCGACAGAGCTAGCAATGTCAACCTGGGGGAAACCTGGAGGGTGGGTTCTATGGCGTAATCAGTGGTAGCACATTGCAGAGTAGCGGCCATAAGCTAGCCAGTGGGGCGCGCTCACATGCACTAACATGCATTGACCTGCACTAAAATGCACTCGCGGCCGGCCCGGCTATGTCAACAAAGCACAGAAAAGCTCCGATTACAACACACACACAAAGACACTCAGAGGTTAAATTGGTTAAATAAAAAAAAACTTAGATCTTTACTTGAATGAAAATAGTAATAGTGTAAAATACTAGCTACAAGTAAAAGTCCTGCATTCAAAATATTAAGCTACTCAAGTAAAAGTACACAAGTATTATCAGCATCTACTTAAAGTACAAAAAGTAAAAGTACTCATTGTGCAGAATAATGTATATTATTGTATTATATGTATTGATACATTAATATGTTCATCACTTTAATGTAGCAGCTGGTAAAGGTAGAGCTAATTTTAATAACTTTATATACTGCTAGGGAGTTTAATCTGTAATAATACATTGTCATTTATTAGTTCATTACATTTTGTATTAATTACCTGAATCTACAAAGTAACTAAACTTAGTTGTTTAAGAGAGAGAAAAAGATGGTATCGGACATGTCTAATTTTAAACACGTGGACAATTCGTTTTACGCAGGAACACGACCTATCATGTGATATATTTGACCAATTGCACATGTTGCAAGGTGTGTGTGTGTTTTTGAACAACTTCACCCTGTTCAGCCAGCAGACCTGTGCACACACAGCGCCTAATATTCCAGCAAACATGTCCTCTTCAATTTTCCCTTCACATTATTTCCTGTCATCTCACACTCCACTCCCTAATTTATTTTGCATAATCATCATCTCACTCTCTTTTAATCTCTCACCCCCCTGTTTTCATCCTCAGCTTCCCCTTCTCTCTCTTACTTGTTTATCTCAAGCAAAGGAAGATGCAGACCTCCTGAGCCTGGTGAAGGTTCACAACCTCCGTTTGCTGTCAGGAGCCATCTCCTCTTGAGTTCAATGGAAGCCTGAAACACTGACAGCTGATGTGTTGGACATGATCTTAGGGACCCCTGCCAAGCCTAATCATGTCTCTGAATCTTCTAGCTGAACACACACACAAACACACTTCTCATCCGCTATTCCATGCTATATACTTGGTGGATCCAACCAAGTAATACTTTACTATGGAGATTAACTAGCATAGATAATGTTCTCTGCCGCAGATTCCTTATATAATGCATCATCTAAATGTATACAGCCCGGTTGCACCAAATGGCGTGTGAGTAGCATGTCAAGTCATTTTGCATGCAATAACAACACCTTTGTTGCTTTCGGCATGTCATTTGTACACCATGTAGTCTGTACTGACTGCAAAGAAAAGCGATCCACGTAAATATGCTACACTCAGAGATCAGAGCTGGTGACGTAGAATAAAAAGCGAGATAGACTGCTGATGGTGGGCGGGAGGGTGGCGGATGGGTCCAACAAACCCAGGACTTTCAACCAGGAGACCGCTGTTCATGACCCAAAATGTTGACTTATTTTAAAGTTACGTTAGTGATGTGTTTTCTCTACTTTTGTTATGTTTTTTAGGTACATATTTAACTTAGTTTACTGTCTGTATTGCAAACTGAAATTCTCCAAGATTCCATCCATGACCGAGATTCAACCCCATCCTACAAAAAAGCCCTAGGTGAGTGGAAGTCATTCATTGAGTGAGTCTTTTTCTTGGGGTTCGTCTGCCTTTTTCTTTCTGACTCTTGTCTGATGAAGTTGTTTCAGAAAAGGTTAGTCAAATGTTGGCCACATGTTTGTTGGCGTCGATTTAAAGTTGTTCCTCTGGGATACTATGCAAACCAGCAGCAGGAATGTTGTTTTTTATATTGTTACATGCACCTTTTGAGAGTAGCAACTGGAATGTAATGCTATTGTTATGCTGTTAGAGTAACTGAAAAATGCACTTTTTTTAGAGTGGCAGCTTGAATGTTATGTATTTCGTCCTGAATTGTTTTAATAAAAAATGATAAAAATAAGAATGCTTCTGGTGGCTTAATTTAAGACAAAATTGCTTGTTGGTAAAATGCTTTTTGAAGAAATTGTGTCTTATTTTCAGCAATTGTTTTGCTAATTATTATTCTTGGAGTTGAGGTTTAAATTCTTAAAGTCAGCTCAATCAAGAAAGCAAATGTTCTGTTTGGAGAAAATGTGTCCTATTAAAAGCTTTTTTTACTAATTGAAAATCTTAATTAAGGTGTAAATTCTTAAATTAAGTAAATACATCTTAAAGTTAGCTTAATCAAGAAAGCACAACGCTCATTTTAAGTAAACATTTCTTACATAACAGTTCCTTTGCTTGTATTAAGCTAAATTTTGGCCTATTTTACTAGTTTTAAGACACATTACATTCTTAAAGTGTCTAGATTTATAGTCTAGTTTTAAGAATTCTAGCCAAGCAAAATTTGCTTACCCCATTGGCAGATTTTCTTTTTGCTCAAAACAAGAAAATTTGTCAAAACCTAAGAATATTTGGCTTATTTCTAGTAGGGCTGGTTTTGCAGTCTGGACATTGAGAGTTACTCAATGGAATTCATATTTTCCTTTTTAAAATATTGAAAAATTTGAAACAAATAAAAAATGACATCAAAAGCAATACAGCTATAAAACTGCAACTATTCACTCTCAATTTAATTATACCCCTGCGACAACGTAGTCGGTATATAGGTATATAGCGATCCGCGTGTCCGTCCGTTCGCGTGTCACACTTTTGTTTCCGGAGCAGAACTCGGAAACTATTTAACTTAGGAACTTCAAATTTGGTATGATAGTTGACAGTGTGGTTTAGTCATGCCTTTTGGGGGTTAGAAGTCCAGGGTGCCCAAAATCTTTGAAATTTTGGCCAAATACTGAGATTTTTTTACTTCAGTTTCGTTTCCGGAGTAAAGCTCGTTCCATTACTTCCAAAAGGGCAAAACCTTTGGCCCTACTTTAGTAGGGGTCAAGCAGTGAGCGGGGGTATGTGAGCCATGCTCACTTTTGCCTTGCTTAATTAATTTTCATCATAAAATTTAGAAGTATGTATTTATTGATTAAGAGCTGCATAGTTGGCTAGTTATGATAATAACGACTAACTGCTCATATCTGACTGACGACTGCTGAAAGTGTTCTTCACTTTAACTGCTTATTTTAACGTTAGCTTAACAGACTGACACGACTAGTGCCAAACCCTGAAGGTCCAGATTCTAAACTCGTAAGGTAATAAGCTTAAAATGATATTATGTGCTTAAAAGTTTAATGGGAAATAGCAACAGCTCTGTTCAACCACTTTTTGTCATTTACACTCTGATGACACTACTGCTGCAAGCTAACATTCTAAAATTGATTATGTAGAAAAAGACAGGCCACTCTCTTGGTCTTTTGGGAAAAGCAAAAAGGAACAATCCTCTCCTTATTATTGTCATACATTTCAGCCAATACACACACCAGCATGCAGAGAGAGAGAGAGAGAGACAGACAGAAAGAGAGAGACAGACAGAAAGAGAGAGACAGACAGAGAGAGAGAGGCAGAAAGAGAGAGAGACCGACAGACAGACAGAGAGAGGCACAAACAGAGAGAGAGAGAGAGACAGACAGACAGACAGACAGGCAGACAGGCAGAGAGAGAGAGAATTTGAATTTTTGAAACCAACAGTCAGGAACTTCAACTCTCCCTTGCTACAGCACCTTAAAACACTGTTGAATATGGACTTAAAATTGATCCTGGGGAGATTTTGTTCAATAACATTGAAACAAAAACAATCCCATAATATTCTACGTTCTGACTCTCAGTACAACTCCCGCTGGTCAGGAGTTCAGTTGATTTACATATGCATATAATGCATATGTGCAGCACCAAGACTAAAAAATCAAAAGATACGTTCACCAGTAGCATCATTCTGATCCGCTCTCACAGCCATGGGGTAAAGAGTAACGATGAGAGGAGTCGAGGAAGAGTTTACGTCCGGTAAACTGCATAAATCACAAAGGTGATGGGTGAAAAATGTGGGATAAACATCCTTCAGCCTAGAGGACATGATGTGCATCCAGTGATGTATTGGCAACCAGGGATAAGTTGGACATACAGTGTACTGCATGCCCTGGCCAGAAAGTACTTGTTTCTTATTTTTTGCAAAGAAGAAACTATCAACTACAGTAACACGATGAAGAATGTTGATTATGTAAGACACCTACCTCTCTTCTAGTGTTTTTAATGCTGGTTTAATATGAAGGGAAACAGTCTGTCTGGCACTATAATCAAAGCTTTGCGGATCACGTCGGACCATGTTTCAGAGTGCGACTTGGTGACAGCTGCCAGTTAGTTCTACTTCAGGTTTGACAGGTGGCAGACTAATGGCTTTAGGTGGAAAATACAGAATAAAAACATCAATCAGGTAGTTGCATGTAAGCAATTCACAGGTGATGTAGCCCGGTGTAAAACAGTCAAGGTGTAAAACAGTGAAGGGGTTAAAACAGTCGGGGACTAAAACAAGTTTGCCTAATAAAGTTAGGTGGATAAATCCAGTAAAGAAATTAAACTGAAAGTAATTTAGTTTAATGAAGAAAGAACAAAGGTTTAATTAAAAAGTAATCTAATCATAAATAAGGTAGGATGTAAATGTGTTAATGAGTAGCTCAAAATAAATAGATCTATATTGTTTTAAGGTAAACAGTGGATTTAAACTAAGTGAAAAATACACAGACTGTGCCTTTAGTTTCAGCTATTTTGTTTGTGATTGGTTATTTGAGTTATCAGTCAATAACACCTGTGGTGATTGGCTGCAGTTAAGGAAGAGAGCCAGTAGGGGGCAGGAGTAGAGAAAAAACACACGGAGGAGAGAGACGCGGAGAAAGGAGAGGAGAAGAAGGGAAAACGGTAGAACAGACGTAGGAGAAGAGAGAACGAAGGAGTGGAAGAACGCTGGGTTTGATAGCCTGGTGACTGTTTTATGTAAACAGTAGAAAAGTGTAGCTGTGGACTATCACACCGTTTTGCTTTTATCACAGTGGATTAAGTGAATGTTTGGTGTGAGCTGTGTCGCTGCTATGCTAACGTCAGTAAGTTGCTAGCCACGAGGACGGCGTTGCTAACTGAAGACTGTTTGCCACGTGAAGAGGACGCTTGCTCGCTGTGAGGAAGGCTGTTGCTCACTACGTGAGGAGGACGGTTTGCCTGCTTCGTGACGGGGATTTCGTTTCCGCTGCCACTGGATTCATCTCTCGGACCTGAACTGTTTTTCCCGAACTACAAACTGTTTCTTCAAGGAAGACTTCGAACTGTAAGTTGGACTTTTCACGTCTTTGTTCGCTGAGGATAAAGATTTGGACGGCCGCACCGCACCCGAGCAACGTACAGGCCTGCTACTTTTATTATTTTGCGTGCGTGTGTGTGTGTGTGTGTGTGTGTGTGTGTGTGTGTGTGTGTGGGCCCACAGAAATGTTTAGAGTCTAATTGAGTTCAGTGTTGGATCTGAAGTTGTTTATTTTCTATAGGGGAATAGTGGTAAAAAGAAATAGGATTTTCAAAGGGAATCTAAGTTGATTTAAGTGTGTTGTTAAAGTATATTTGTGTAAACCAATTCAGTTTTGCCAGTAACTGGCCAGGTAATTTAAGTTTTGCTAACTAATTGTTTAGATAATCTGATGATTTCAGTGTGGTCTAATATTGCAAGTGTTGATTTTTGGGGATTTTAAAGGGCTATAAAGTGTGTTATTATTGTTATTTTTTCTTTGAACAAAAAGGGTAAATATTATTTGTACATTACTAAAAACGGTCAGTAAACTATTATTTTTCATTCAGAGAAGTTGTCTGGGGTCAGTTATTTAAAATACATCACTGTGAGTGTAAATAGATTGTGTATCACTAGGGTAATATCATTTTCACCCACAACAGGTAAACCTTTTTTGGTAGCTACCTTAAGAAACCGAACTCAAACACCCCTTCATCTTAGTTTAAGGTTATCTATAGCTACTATAGCGTGTTGGGGTGCTACATGAGTAATTACAAAAATATAAAAACAAGTTTGCTCATATGCAGTGCAGGTATATACAGTATGTGTGGTTCATTCAAAGACATATTAAGGAATTTACTTTTATAGTTAATGTTAAGCATGTACTTGTAGATATGTGTGCATATGTACAGTATATGTGTATTACAGTGTCAATAGGCAGTATAGTTTGGCATCATTGGGCAAAAATTCCATAATAACCTTTCAGCATATTGTAATTCAAGTGTTCTGAGAGAAAACTAGACTTCTGCTCCTCCTCATGGCTCTGTTTTCAGACTTTAGAAAATCTATCCCATGACGGGAGACTTTGACCAATCACAGGTCATTTCATTGAGAGAGCGTTCCTATTGGCTGTGCTCCGGTCATGTGACCAGAACTTGGCTTTCCTTCACCAGATTTCACAATGGCGGCCGGATCACAAACTTTCTCATTTTACGGCTAAACCGTGCACTACAAGATGATTCTGAAAACATCTGAGGAGAGAAATCGGCATTAACATAACAGAATATTGATTCATATTTGATCAGCGCTGCCTAGTTTGACCGTTTGGTCGGAGTTCTCGAGTGATTGACAGCCGGCTCTCATAGACGGCAGATGGACAGCAGACCTCAGCTCTTACTGCTTGTTTTCCTCCGGTCTGTGAAATCTTGCAGATGCCGTTAGGAGCACCGGAGGACACAGAGACACATGATTTTTTTGAGGTTACCTGTTTCATGTACTACTGTCACGATATAGCGACCGTTTTATAAAAATAACTTTTTGTAATCATATTTGCTCCAATCTGCCTACTTCAGCTTTATGGACAACAATTGTTAACTGAAAGTGTTTTTAGCGCTTGTATTAGTATGAAATGTTAAACGTTACTCTGGTTCACTCTCCAGTGATGCGCCAGCTGCCAGCTCGGCCTTCTGCAGCGCGAGCACGTGTCTATGGCGTGCATGCAGACGAACAGCGCACTGGCTCTCACTCGGTAGCGGCGTCTGCATGAGCTGCTGGCACCGGGGTGCAGAGGAGCCGGTCGGCAGAGTTTCAGGCGCTACCAATCCACTCAACGAGGGCGGCTTCAACCACAGGTGCTTTGTCGTTTTCTCTGTGGAGAAAATTACTTTCATTTCCCCGTCCTAATATCTATGTGCACGCAGCATCAGCCGCCTCACGTATCCAGTCGGAAAGCAGACGGTCCGCGAGGCAAATTATCACGGGAGCAAAGTAAAAAACAAAAGGGAAATTCAACTAAGGTTAGTCGGACGTAGTTTTAAAATGTTTTTCCGTACGTTTTCATGTATCAAAACCCATTTCCCATTCACCCGTTATCCTGACCACGCACTCATGTGCGCGAGCGCACACACACACACACACACACACACACTCTTCAGCCTGCTTTTGTCCCCTTGTTTTTTTTGTTTTGTTTTGTTCTAGGGATGCACTGATACCAATTTTTTTCAGATCAAATACAAGTACTTATATTTGGGTACTCGCTGATTCCGAGTACCGATACGAGTACTTCTCTGTGCCAAAAGACCCTCGTTAACAGCCAGCTGGAGGGTGTGAGCGACACACAGCAGCCTGGGGAGTCCCGCATACGAGGCGGTGCGCCGCGACCGGCTCTAGTTCGGCTTGGAAAGGCTCGGGGCGAAGGTGGCTCACAGCCGAAGCTTAACAACGCTCCCCGCCTGGACTTCGCCATACCGTGGACAAAGGGCTCGCTGCGCCCTCTCTCCCCGCTGGGGACTGCCCCCGGCTCCCGGTGCGACTGTCGTCAGAGCGCCCCCAACTGCGTCATGCCGCCAGATCAGGGCTTGGCCCACGTAAAAGGCGCCAGGGGTCTGCGGTGAAGTCTGCAACCCACCCGACCTGTCTTGAAACACGGACCAAGGAGTCTATTGCACACGCAAGTCAGAGGGTGCAAGCAAAACCCTGTGGCGCAACGAAGGTGAGGGCTGGCGCGTGCCGGCTGAGGTGGGATCCCGGCCCAGCGGGGTCGGGCGCACCACCATAAAGTGGAATCGGTGCCGTTGTATCGGAGCTGTTTTGCGAGTACCAGTACATGAGCACAGTATCGGACCCAATACCTGATATTGGTATCGGAGCCGATCCCAGCAGACAAGTTCCTCTCTTTGTCCGAGGCTGCCAGACCTGGGATCTGTGACATACCTATTCCCGTTTGAATTTCACCGAATGCTGTTGTGTTTTCTCTTTTGCCGTTGTGTTTTGCACTTCAGGGCCACCATAGTAAAATTTCTGAAAAACTACTCAACACACGTCAGTGTCATGGTATAAAGAGCTAATAAAGAATATTTTCAAGATATTCTAGTTTCACTTGACATTTTACACCTGCAGATTTACATTAAGCCTCCTTAATCCTTTTCAGCTGGATCCCAGAAAGACAGTGTGACCTATTTTGTGCACCTCCTGTTAAAAAGTTTGATTTCACTGTGTTATGAAATCTTGGTGAAACAAGTCACGCATTTTGATGCTACAGGAGGCTATCAGTCTGTCAGCACAGCGGGACCGAACAGAAAAACTACAGCCTGAGCCTGAGGTGGTTATCAAATCCAAGAATGCCAAGTCAATACTGCTGCTTTTTCGGAGACTTCTGAAAGTCCTAAAAACACGGCGGAGTATGCTGATAATCTGAGATGAGCTGTGTGTTTTGATGTTGCTCCATCAATTAAGACACACAGCTGTTTTCCATTTATTTGAACCAGAGCTGTACCACGGATCATAGTGCTGTTTGAACATGATGAGTTATTCACAAACTGTATCTTGGGGCTCCCATTAATTTTCACATGCCAGATCCTCGTCCAGGTGGCAGGTAAACTTACATCATCCTCATCTGCTCTTGGCCTCCATCTGTTTTAAACTCAAACTTCACTGGACTCACAGAAACCAAAAGTAAACATCCACACATAATCAATAAGACTTCTTCATACTTTAGACTAGGGATGCACCAATACCGATACCAGTATCGGGTATGGGGTCCGATACTGTGCTCATGTACTCATACTCGTACTCGCAAAACGGCTACAATACAACGGCACCGATACCACTTTACGGTGGTGCGCCCAACCCCGCTGGGCCAGTATCCCATCTCAGCTGGCGCTCGCCGGCCCTCACTTTCATTGCGCCACAGGGTTTTGATTGGACCATGTGACTCACGTGCGGGTCGGGTGGGCTGCTGACAATGCTGCAGACACTGGGAGCAGGGGGCCGTCCCCAGTGGGTGGGGCAAGGTCCGGGCGGGGAGCGCTGTAAAGCTGCGGCCGCGAGCCAGCTTCGCCCCGACTCTTTCCAAGCTGACCAAGAGCCGGGCGCGGCGCACCGCCTCGTATGCAGGACTCCCCAACCTGCTGTGTGTCGCTCACACCCTTCAGCTGGCTGTTAACGAGGGTCTTTTGGCACAGAGAAGTACTCGTATCGGTACTCCGTACTCGGTATCGGCGAGTACCCAAATGTAAGTACTTGTACTTGTACTCGGTCTGAAAAAAGTGGTATCGGTGCATCCCTACTTTAGACATCACTAGATTTATAAGGTAAAATGGTCACGGGTAACGTAATATTTGGACCAAAAAGAATCATCACAGCGTTGGTTTCGGTTTGGCAGATGTAAACTGATAGATGAACAGTATTTTCAGGGATGCACCGATCCAACTTTTTCAGTCCTGATACCGATAGCAATGCATGGGCTTTTGGTATCAGCCGTTACTGAGTACCGATCCGATACCAGCGTTTAATTAATAAGCTGTATGCCTCACTGTGTGGAAGTGGCTGGGATCATTCATTTATGTGTAAGGCAACATCGGGCTTGACTTTAACATTGTTTTCCTAACTTTGTAGAGCAATCTCATGGAACAATGGGGTAAAGACTTTGAAGCTTATATCTCAGATAAAGTTTGGCGGTTCGCAACTGATGGGATCCTTTCAACATCTATCTGTGTAAAACATGGATTATTACAATTTAAGACAATTCACAGACTCCACTTCTCAAAAAACAAACTCCCAAAGATGTTCCCAGGAACGGACCCAACTTTCTCCCGTTGCCAGAGACGAATGGTTTGGGACGAATCCACGCCGTTACACCCCTACGAGGGATCCCTTTGAAAATGGCCATGCCCTTTTTTCCTCGCCAAAATTTAGCGCAAATTTTCGGTATTTTAAGTTGAGGGTCCTTTATATTTAGTATATGATATCAAAACGCATGTTCAAAATAAGAAATTGCTACAGGAATGAAAGGAGCATGACTCAAAAATCAATGTTTGAGATATAAAAAGAGCGTTAAGAGGATTCATATTTCCAGGGCTGAATTTCATCCAGGAGATCATATTTCCGCCACAAAAGGAAATATGTCACTAAGCAGGATTTGGCTTCCATTTCCTCTGGTGAGGAGAGAGCGATTAGTGTCAGACAGACTAGACTGGGATTGTACAATATGTGCACACAGTTAGTCTCAATATAATGTACCCTTAAATATAAAAGCTCATTTAGCTGATCAACATGAGCATCATTTGTCCACACTGAATCTCAGGTCAACTCAAAATCAATTAATGAGAGTTATTAGAAGACAGCATCAAAACAATATCAATAAATCACTGTTTGAAGAAATTCTATATTCAGTAATTTTCATTATTACAAACGTAAACACTCAAAATTACACATTACTTATACTAGTTGCTAAATTCATGCCCAGCAGGAGAGATGCCAACATGCCGCGAAAAGGAATAGTTCAAAATTTTGGAAACGTCACAGTGAAACGGTAGTTAGTGTCTTTAGCTTTAGGAGCTGATCAAATCCTCCAGTAGTAGTGAGAAACTGCTGTCCTCCACCCAAGCCTCCCTTCTGTAAGATCAGGAGGCAGAATGAGGAAGAAATAGATACCCTTTGAGCACAACTACAATCTTTTTAGAAGAGCGGATCAGAAACTGTCTCCCTTTTGACGTCAAACAGAAGTATAGCCACATACAGGTTTCCGGGTGGAACGGTATAGAACAACCTCCAGCTAGGTGACCCCCATCCACGGAGTCGCTGATGAATCCCTCGCTGTCTGCCATTGTCATTTCGTCGCTATCACGGACCTGCTAACTCGGGAGCTCACGAGTTCAGCGGTCTTATGGCCTGCGGGATGAAGCTATCCCTGAGCCTGGTTGTGCAGAACCGGCGGTGGTCACTCGTACAGAGGTTTTTTTCTACTTTTTGGGAACAGGGACAATGGTGGTCTTCTTGAAAGCATTTGGGGACTACAGACCGTGAGATCTGCCAGTCGATCTGCACAGATCTTGAGAGCTCGGCCAGGGACGCCATCAGGTCCATGTGCTTTGCGCGGGTTGATCTTTTTAAAAGATCTGCACACATCGACCACCAGGACATCAGGCTTCTCAACACATAGACTTATAACACATAGCTGCTGTCTGCACTTTTTAGTGCTACATTGAGCCACTTTATGTTTATATTGCAATACTGTTGGAGTCACTTACTTTTACATACAATCCTCATTTTCATAAATATACTGGAAAAACAAAGTTCGGAAACTTGTGTTTGGTGGATTATTTCTCTGTTGTTACATTGCTAATTGGCATTGTATTTTACATCGTTGGAAAGCCTGTTTATTTACCTTCACAATGATGTCCAACTTGTAAGGATCATACATTTGTGGGATGAGCAGCACAGCTGATTATGTGGGTAGCGCCCAAGAAAAATTTGCCAAAATGCTCTGCCAATGGTAAACAGTGAATTCTCATAAGGCTACCAGGAAGCCTGCAATGACTGCGCTTCACCGTCAGGCCCGTTTGCGCTGCTGTCGACAACACAGACAATGTAACCTGAACATGTGGGGGAATGTCATGTTCAGTGATGAGTCCAGGTTCTGTCTGCCAAAGTTGGACGGCAGGGTCAAAGTATGGAGACGACGTGGAGAACGCTATGCTGATTGGTGCACCGATGGAGTAACAGCTTTTGGTGGGGGCAGTGTCATGGTGTGGGGCGGCATCTCCCTCACTGGCAAAACAAGGCATGTCATCATTGAAGGCCATCTCAATGCAGTGAGATATCGGGATGAGATTCTGCAGCCAGTGGCGATCCCATATCTCCACAATCTGGCACCTAACTTCATCCTCCAAGAAACAACGCTCACCCCCACAGAGCCAGGGTTATCACAGACTACCTCCACAATGTGGGAGTAGAGAGAATGGAACAGCCTGCCAAGAGTCCAGACCTCAACCCAACTCAACACTTGTAGGATCAGCTTGGGCGTGCTGTACGTGTTAGAGTGTCCAACACAACCACGCTGGCTGACCTGCAACGAATCCTGGTTGAGGAATGGAACGCCATCCCACTGCAACGTGTGACCAGGTTGGTGACCAGCATGAGGAGGAGATGCCAGGCTGTTGTGGCTGCGTATGGATCTTCCACCGCTACTGAGGCTCCTGACGGTGTATTAAATGAATAAAGTGTAAAATAGCCAATATGTCTTGTTTGTTCCTTGTTACTGATAGAGAGTTCAATCATCCAATCCACCAAACAACTCAAAACAAGAGTCAGTACCAACAGGAGAATACACTGTTTACCATTGACGGAGCATTTTGGCACATTTTTCTTGGGCGCTACCCACGTAATCAGCTGTGCTGCTCATCCCACAAATGCATGATCCTTACCAGTTGGACATCATTGCGAAGGTAAATAAACAGGCTTTCCAACGATGTAAAATACAATGCCAATTAGCATTGTAACAACAGAGAAATAATCCACCAAACACAAGTTTCCAAACTTTGTTTTTCCAGTTTATAAAAGGAAAGTACAATTTTTTTCTCCATAGGAATGAATGGGAAATCGACATGAAGACAACTCAAAAACATTCCTCTTTGGGGCCATACAGAGTTGCCATACTTTAACGTAGAAACATGATTCAAAGTTGAAACGGGTCACGAGACTTGGGACTTTATTGGGCCAGTTTACGTTTTGTGAAATCTTCAGAACGTTTCAGATTTTATAATGGGTGTGTATTGCGAGGATCGTTAAGGACTAGTGCGCGTGACATCACCGCTAGAGTGTAGGAAAGCTTTAAAATCTTTTGAATTTTTTTCAAACAAATTGCTCCCTTACCCAGAATTTTCCCTCTTCATAGATTTTCACCAAATTGTAGGAAATTTTGTGCTGAACGCAGTCATGTAGCTATGGAATCAGTCGGACGTACACATTTGTCAATAAATGCCTGGAAGTGAGAACAATTCCAGGCTACATTCACATAGGGGCTCATGTTAAATTTCACACAATTTTTTGGATCAGAGCAAAAGTTACTACTTTTGTAAACTGCTGCCGAGGTCACTTTTTGACACTACACACAAATTTCGCACAATATGTTCATCAGAGAGTCCTTACTCGTCTCATAAACAATCTAAGCGATAGGAGTCAGGGTTTTTGTCTGAGAAGCACTTTTATGTCATGTACGTCTCTGGTTAACTCCTATTATAAACTGTCTCACTGACGGTGCCTAGCAGTGGCCATCACCACGGCAATGTTTGATTGCTGCTAGACAGACAGGTGATTCACATTAGCAAATCAGAGCAGGCTGACTAACACACACAGACACAGACAAACACACACACACACACACACAAACACACACTCTATTTACTGTATCACAGCCATTTCAGTGAACCAGCATGCTCTAAACCAGGGCTTCAATGGATTAGGTCCATAATTAATATTATTAATTACACCTGTGATTAAAATCACCCAACTCTCATTGTATGACAACAGGAAACTAGGGATTCACCTAATTTTTCAAAATAAAAGCCCTCAAGTCTTATTGTATGATAACAGGAAACTAAACACTCCTCACGGCCCCCCAATCACCATGGCAACCAGTGACACTGGTTTAACTGGTTTCTAGTTAATGTTATTATATCTTATATATATCTTATTCATCTTACATATATACAAAGCGTCAGTATTTGATCTGGGAATGAGAAGAGGCTGCACACCTGCACGCTATTATCGGCTGAAGCCCCGAAACGTCCCGAACACAGTAAAATAATAAGAAAAGAGAAAATACAGGCTGAGGGTTGCAACACCACACACTTCTAGTGGGTCAGAAGTGATGACTATACTGTACTATGTTTTTTTTAGGAATATCTTACACATTATTCCTTTAAACCTGTGTCCTCCATAAGTACAGCAGTCTTGCCGCTCCCTACCAACCTGTTGAGAATGTGACTAGCTACGTCTGAAACTCACTAGCCTGAGGCTGTAAGGCTGGAAAAAAAACAAAAAAACGTATATCCTTGTTTATGGCATAAAGCTAAGCCATAACCTCCTAATACCTCTTTAATAAGAACACTGATTATCCTGTGGTGAAGAGAATGACTCTCATCACCCTTCGTCTTTCCTATATGAGCCATCTGGACCAGACGAGATCTCTGTTACTGCAGTTTGCACAGCTGAATATTCCTGTGGCACTTTATTAAATCTGAAAAGACTTGAATGACCTAAACTGCCCCTTTAAATCACATTCCGAGCCATAACAGGCCAATTTCACACACATAAACCCACTGCGGCTTCACACAATCTGCTGTCTGTCAGGTGGAGGAAATGGAGGCCACGGCAGATTCCAACAACAGGCGGCCAGACGTGCAGGTATAGGCAGACAGATTAGCTCCAGGAGGGTTTGACTTTTAACAGCGGGCGTGCCAGATGAAAAGATGGAGAGATGGATGGTCTTCCTCACATTGCTCTCAGTCTTAGAAATACGAGAATCTCTCCAGGGGGAAAAAGACAGCACCATCTGTGGAGATGATTGAGACGATGACTTTCTTTTCCATGAACACGTCACATATTTCAACCCACTGACAAGTGTGGTTTCACTATGCTGTTTGAGTTTGTACAGAGACAGTAGTATTCTGCACATATTCCAATTATTCCTGGGTGTTACTATGAGAGATTGCGGGACAACCTGTTCTGATTAAAAACTGACATGTAGTAGCTGTGGAAGAAATATAGTCCCAAAATGGAAAGCCTATAATCTATTTATAAATGAAAAAGTACACTCAACTCATTTAAAGGTCCCATATAGTGATCATTTTCAGGTTCATACTTTTATTTAGTGTCTCTACTAGAACATGTTTACATGCTGTAATGTTAAGAAAAAACTTTATTTTCCTCATACTGTTGGCCTGAATATACCTGTATTCACCCTTTGTCTGAAACGCTCCGTTTTAGCGCATTTTGACAGAATTGCAACAGAATTGTGTTGCTAGGCAACAGCTTGGGTCCATGTGTACTTCCTGTCAGCTGATGACATTCACATACACTGCAGCCAGGAATAAACTTGGACATATTTAGAATGTTTATGTTTAAAACTGCGTAAAGGGTCTAAATATTGTATATTTGTGACATCACAAATGAACAGAAATCCTGACAGCTTGTTTCAAATGCAGTTTCTGAATACGGGCTGTGTGTATTTCTCTGTGGATTGAGCGTTCCAATACGTTCACAGTATTTATATAGAACTTAAGCCTGCTTTATAATAAAAAACATGAAAATCTCACTTTTTTATAATATGTCCCCTTTAAGCCACGAAGCCTTCATCAGGGTATTGAAATAAAACTCAGTAGATTCATTGGTATAGCTATTGTTATAGCCTGTTTACACATCCAGCAGACATAGAGCAATGTTAGCATTCATTTGGATGTTATGTCATGTTTCTGGCCACCTGATGAATGCAAGTCCAATATTCACTCTCCTTTTACTTCTGTTATGTTCTCTGCCAGGTCTGGAAATTCATTATTTTAGGGGCAAGGCCACTTGGCCTTTGGTGTTGTAAATTTTTTGAGGGCACAAAGGCCAAATGCCAGGGCAGGTCCACGTAAATAATGAATTCAACTTAAAGGTCCCATATTATAAAAAAGTGAGATTTTCATGTTTTTTATTATAAAGCAGGCTTGAGTCCTATATAAATACTGTGAAAGTATCAAAACGCTGAATCCACAGGGAAATACACACAGCTTGAAACAAGCTGTCAGGATTTCTGTCCATTTGTGATGTCACAAATATACAATATTTAGACCCTTTACACAGATTTAAATGTAAATATTCTAAATGTGTCCCAGTTTATTCCTGGTTACAGTGTATGTGAATGACATTAGCTGACAGGAAGTACACATGGACCCAGGCTGTTGCCTAGCAACGTAATTCTGTTGCAATTTCGTCAAAATGCGCTAAAACGGTGCGTTTCAGACAGATGGTAAATACAGGCATATTCAGGCCAACAGTATGAGGAAAATAAAGGGTTTTTCAAAACATTACAGCATGTAAACATGTCCTAGTAGAAACACAAAATACAAGTATGAACCTGAAAATGAGCATAATATGGGACCTTTAAGGGTTAAGGATGATTTGATTTCAACTACATAATATCACTATCAGTAAAATAAAAAAGCTGTTTATTTCACAAAATGATTTATTGGTATTTGCGCTTCAGAAGCCGAGCGTTTTGCCTGCCCGGTTTTGTTGACTTGCAGATTTTGTTGATTTTTGTCAATATTCCTTGATATTTGTGCTTCTACCGTAGCCTGAGTGGGCTAGGTATACGTAGTTAAATGGTTTCTCAGACAATAACTTTGAACTGACTGAAGTGATTTTGTGTCTCAAATCGTGTCCCCATCTATAAGGAGCCTGGATGATATAGTGCGATGAAGCCCTGCAGAGCTGGAAATTTAACGAGGTGAAATCCAACTTTAGTCACCAAACTCACAAAAAGGCGCCACGGTGGCTCAGGTGGCAAGCATCTAACTGTGACATTTCGGGTACAAATCAATCTCTCTCTCTCTCTCTCTCTCTCTCGCCAACAACAAACAACAAACTTTTACCTTGAAATGAAAAGATTTTACCTTGAAATGAAAAGATTGTAATCAAAATTCAATATCTGCATATTCATTATAAAATGTAGTTGTACAAGTGTTTGTTACTTTATGCTGATGTGATGTTATTTGTTAAGCAAAGCTGTGTGGTGTCTAACATTTAAAAAAATATTTAAAAAAAGAAGAAAATGAGGTTTCAAAGTTTTTGGGATTCTTTTCTTCTGTAAGCCAACATGAGGCATGGAATGCAAGTTCTTCCAAATAATTGCTTCAAAGAGGATTCAGGAAATTGTGTAATGTTTATCCGGTCTATTAAGGCAGTATAAGAACACAAAGGAGAGGGAGCAGAGGAGCGCAAGTGTTTCCTCAAGGCGGACAGCCAAACATTAAAGCAGCAGCAGTTCATTACTGAGCTTAAGCAATACAGTTTTCTAACCCAGAATAAAATACAGTGCACCCCCCCCCCCCCCCCAGAGTTCTGGGACTATTACAGCTTTTGTGCTCAAACCACACACACACTCATTGCTGTGCATCGATGTTCACACACATGCATTACAGAGGTGAAAAGGCACCCTGCTGTCCACATCTCGTAGTTAGCCAGGGGCAAGTGTGTGTGTGCGTGTGTGTGTGTGTGTGTGTGTGTGTGTTCTCCTTGGCTGAGCAGGCAGGATTTTCCTCCCTGAAGAAACAAACACCGATCGACTCCTTTCTCCTGTTGCTGCCTGAAACACACACCCACGTACATACATACACACACCCACGTATGCATAACTGCGCTGCAGGTGGGCACTCACATGCTTCCCATGTGTAATCATACACACACTCACACACATAGATACGCTGACCTCTTTCACATACTCCCAAATGATTTTCAGACATTAACATGGACAAAAGGAAGGAAAACAACACTGTTTACTTAGATTTGGAGGGTGAGAGAAAGTGTGTGTGTGTTTTTGAGAGAGAGAGAGAGATTTATTGTTCTGTAATCTGCTCTTGGGATCCTTGGGGAAGTGGAATTGCAACACCTGATTATCCCCGAGCATCAACAAGAAAGGTAATTCTCCAGAGACAGATTGAAATTCTTTCTCTCACTCTCTCTTTCCTTCACTTTTTCCATTCTCCCCTTTTCTCCTTATCTCCTTTCTCTATCACTCCGCACACACAAACGCACGCAAGCACGCACACGCACGCACTTCCACTCCTGTCTACACTGCCTTCTTTCTTCCTGCATCGCTGTTTCTCTCAGCCGTTGTCCCTGGTGCTTTTCTCTCTTCTACTTCTTCCTTTTCTCTTTCATCATTCTATGTTAAAAGGCCCAGCGGTTTTGAATGATTGCTGCTGAGAATTTCCTATCACTGAAATAATTGTGCAATCTCTGCTGCCATTTCATTCCCTCAGACTACTGCAGGTTGCCATCAGTGGAAATAGACAGAATCATTTGCAACAGGTAAAAGGATCTCGGACTATTGTGTTTTCATGCTTGTTCCATATGTGAAATACTACTTTGTGAAGGAGCCGATCAACTCCTAGCACGCATGCAGACTCATTCAGCGTTGTGCTTGCGACTTACTTGGCTGCTATTCACCTTGAGGAGAATTAAATTTCACTTCACCTTCAGATTCAATTTGCCACTCAGACGAGGAGGCCCCGCCTCGTATCTCAGAAAGTTGCAGCAATTCCAAATCCATGTGTGCAGAGAGATTGCATTGTAACCCTTCCAAGTGACTGACAGCTAGTCAGGCTGAAATAGGTGAGGCAGCTCAGAGCGGTGTTGCTGCACCAACAATAGCCTTTTTACTTAGCCGCACCTCGCTTCATTTCAGTTCCATTACATTCAACCGCTGTTTAAGAAGCGCATTTTTTTCTGTGAAAGTCGCAGCAATCGAACAGTTTCAGCTAAGATCATCATTCATATTTCAGCTTTGGGAAAACTCTTTGACTGCAGAATCAAGCACACTCGGGGGGTACAGGGCTTCCTATGACACATTGAGCTCCTCTCTCCTTCTCTCTCTCTCCATCTGGATGCATTCATGTCCCATTCAGGCATGTTACTAACTTGATTTCTTCCCCGGAGGCTTTGTGCTTTCTCAGTCTCATACATGGATTGGTGGTTACACCTGGATCGTGGTTGCATCGGCTGCCTGCTTGGCACCCACTACTACTATCATTATTATCAGCCATATTTCTATTATTATTACTTCTATAATTACTGCTATTATTATTACCAGTAGTCATATGTCTATTATTATTACTGATATTACTATTATCACTCTATTATATCCACTGCTATTGATTATTACCTCTGCCAAGGCCAAAGGCCTAGGAAGGAGGTTATGTTTTCACCGGCGTTGGTTTGTTTGTCTGTTTACAGGATTACTCCAAAAGTCCGGAATGGATTAGAATGAAATTTGGAGGGGTGAGGTGTGGCACAATGAACAATCCATTTGATTTTGGTGGCAATCCGGATCATGATCCCGCTTCGGGAATTTTTTTTAATAACTCCGCTGTAATGCTATAACACATGCGCAGTGTAAATGATGACGCGTACATGACGCGTCACCCAGCCTCTTTCCTTCTGCCGGCAGAGAGAGGGACAGAGAGAGAGCAGGGGGTGGAGGGAGGGGGGACACCTACCTGTAGATTCAACGTTTTTTCACATTAAACTCTGTGAAATTACAGTTGAGTTCGACCAAAGCACACTTGGTGATTGTTAGAAAGAGTAACGATGACGGTTTAGGTGAGTTTTATTTTGTTTCTGTCCAGTTTGAATGAAGTGTTTTACGATGCTCCGATACGTACAGCTGATCTCAACATAAACAAGAATACACGTGGATGATGGCGCAAGCTGAACGGAGAGGGGGGGGGGGGGCAATCGTACTCGGGCAGCTTGGCGGAGGTCTGCGCTCTCGGAGTGCCATTCTAGTTGTTATATGCTTTTATTGTGGTTGCTGTGCATCACTCTCCCTCCCTCTCTCTCTCTCTCTCTCTCTCTCTCTCTCTCTCTCTGTATACATACATTGTCAGTTGAGCTGTAATGCCTTTTTAAGTACATTTCCAACACATTGGTGATATAATACAATGGTACTGCAAGTGTGTTTCGAATGCTCACAAATCATGATTTTCAGTTTTGTTTAAGTTTTGTTCAAGTCTCAGAGGTCTGTCTCAAGGCTCAGAGGTAGAGCGGGTCGCCCACCAAACGGAAGGTCGGCGATTCGATCCCCGGCTGCTCCAGTCCACATGTCAAAGTGTCCTTCAGCAAGAGACTTGCTCCTGAAGGCTGTGCCATCGGTGTGTGAATGAGTATTTAGATTAGATCCTAATGGGCAGGTTGGCACCTTGCTTGGCAGCTTCTGCCATTAGTGTATGAATGTGTGTGTGAATGGGTGAATGCTGACATGTAGAGTAAAGCGCTTTGTGTGGTGGGAAGACTAGAAAGGCGCTATATAAATGCAAGTCCATTTACCATTTAAAAAGTTATGCTAATTTAGCATACTATTAACACTTCAAATATACTCAAGTACTCAAGGACTACTTGAGTACACTTAAGTATACTTGAAGGTGAAAAAAAAGTGTACAAGTGTACATTCTTTAACAAGTTTAATTTAAGTATAATATTTTTTCACCAGGGCATATATGATGATTTGTCAAAACTTCAGATTTAGGGACTCCAAAAAGCTACAGGTTCTCAGAAGTTTATCAAGCATGACTAATTTGTTCCCCTTGCACACACATCTGAAACCAATTAAGTACAATATCAACTAGAAGTGCACTCGGAGAGCGCAGACCTCCATCAAGGCAGGTTTGTGGTGATAATGCACAGGCTTAGCAGTTATTAAAAAAAAATCCCGAAGCCAGATCATGATCCGGATCGCCACCAAAATCGAATGGATTGTTCATTGTGCCACACCCCACCCTTCCAAAAAATTTCATTCAAATCCATTGCAGACGTTTGGAGTAATCCTCCAAATAGACAACCAACAAACAAACCAACGCCGGTGAAAACACAACCTCCTTCCTAGGCCTTCGGCCTTGGCGAAGGTAATTAAGAGAGGTCCTGCATTATTCATCTTAAGCCCTGTGATCTAGTTTTGTGAGTCTACTTTTCTCTTTTTCTCTGTCTCCATTCACCTGTTTTTCTATGCATATTTGCAATTAGTACATAAAAAAAGCTGAGTGGAAACGCTGGAAAAATCCCAAAAAAAAAATGTGTGGCTGAAGACGACAAAGTGCCTTAACGAATGCATCGTGACGTATATGAAGCATGTGACTGAAACGTCACTCAAGTTTCCACTTTAAAATACATTGGATATGTGTTGAGCGATAAGGAGACCATAACGTTCCGCAAATGAATACATGAAACAAACCTAAATGTCATATTTCCATCACGTTTTCTACATTGTTTTGACCATACGAGGTTTGACTGGGGCTCTTTTAATTACGCCATCTCGTTACGCCATCTTCTTCTGCAATGGGTTGATGGCACACAACTGGAGAATTAGGGCAACCAACTGCTTCTCAGCTCAACTCCTAATATTTGCTTCCTGGGAAGTTGGTTAAAATTTGCCCTGCATTTTTCATGTAAACCTGACTTCTGTATTTCCTTTCCCTGCTCTCACTCTCTTGTTTTCAGTACTGAGGGTCTTCTGCAGTAGCCTCATCAGCTGTCCTGGGAGATCTCTCTCTCTCTCTCTCTCTCTTCCCTTCATTTTTTCCTCTCTTCCTCTCTCCCTTTCCTTTGCCCTGGACATGGTGTCATCGGCTCCTGTTGATGTGTCGTCCACGTGTCTCTGATCCGGGTCATCGTCCTTCTGGGAGACTCAGCCAGTGTTTGCTTTGTCTTTGTTCATAACTGTTCTTACATCGAGTGCCGGCGCGGCAGGCTGACATGTTCTTCTGTCTGTCTCC
Organism: Sebastes fasciatus; assembly: GCF_043250625.1. Taxonomy (NCBI): domain Eukaryota; kingdom Metazoa; phylum Chordata; class Actinopteri; order Perciformes; family Sebastidae; genus Sebastes; species Sebastes fasciatus. Next base: position 3,739,891 of record NC_133798.1, read on the forward strand.
ATCTCCCTTGTTTCAGTGCACTTCTGCACACAACAAACGTCGATATTCGTTTGAGAATAACTAATGATAATGAATGTTGAATAAAGCATTTGAATACTGATTTGGAGGTGGATTACCATGCAACCGTCGAAGCTTCGAAGCATTCGGGTCAGCCCTACAGTCAACAGTGAAGCAGTCGTTGTTGGGGATGCACCGATACCACTTTTTTTCAGACCGAGTACAAGTACAAGTACTTACATTTGGGTAATCGCAGATACCAAGTCCCGTCTTGCCCGCACCGTCGGGGAGGTTGAGTGTGAGCGATAGGACCCGAAAGATGGTGACGAGAGGTTAACGTCACGCTGCTGTAAAGTGGTATCGGTGCCGTTGTATCGGAGCTATTTTGCGAGTACGAGTACATGAGCACACCCCACCAACAATGCTCATACAAATGTTGTACAAATAGTGAAACCATCTGAGCCAAATTTGTGATTTAGGGTAACATAGATAAAATTGGCTTGACTTGATTATTGAGGTCTGAATGTAGCAGATAAAATGATCTCTACCAAAGCTCCCGCATTTGCTCTCCGTGTCCTTTCTAAACAAGAAGCAGAAGCTGTCTAATATGACATTACAATCACCATGATATATGGAACATAACCAGCTGCACTAATGAGGTCATTCATTTAGCTAATTAATGCACTAAATAGAAAATGTTTTGATGTCTGCACATTACTCATTGTGGTATTTCGATTGAGCGCCGTGACCTAAAGTACTAAGGAGTTACCGTAGCTCTATGGAAATTAAAAATCTGAGGCAGAATGTGGACATAGAGTCCTTGAGGGTAAAAAATACATACGTGGGCTCAGATGTGATCAGGACAAAACACAGAGCAGTAAATGTCCAGGGAGAAAGGATCGAGTAAGTCCAGACATACTGTAAAGGGGCTGAACTGAAAGAGTTCCTGGCACTGCTGTCCCAGCAGTCTGCCATTTGTGTGGCTGAGAGGGCAGCTGCTTTGTAGCACTGAAAGCTTCCCACATTGGAACAGAACAGCCTGAGGGCACAAAGCACTTCACTGGACAGAGTCAACACCTGTGGTAGATCTGAAATCACATACACGTATGCAAGATGACACTTAGTAATCCAGTGGATGGACTACGGGAAGAATAGCCGGGCTTCTACGGCCACAACTAACGGATATCAGAATAAAAGATAAAGATAAAGTAACAAATCATAATGTTGAATGTGTCTTAGGAAATCAATTACAAGTGGGAAATTATACATGTCAAAATGAATGGCCAAATACAATGTGTGACAACAAGACAAAATTGAGCATGGCTCACATAGCGCCCCCCCCCCCCCCCCCCCCCCCCCACTGCTTGACCCCTACTAAAGTAGGACTAAAGGTTTTGCCCTTTAGGAACTAATGGAATTAATCTTATTATTGAGCAAAATGTAGCTTGTTATTATCTCACCTTCCTAAAGTCCAGGGTGGACAATTTTTTTTAAATTTTGGGCACCCTGGACCTCTAACCCCCAAAAGGCACAACTCGACTACACTGTCAACCATCATACCAAATTTGAAGTTCCTAAATTAAATAGTTTCCGAGTTCTGCTCCGAAAAACGAAATGGAAGTCGAAAAATGTTTGCCCAAATACAAATATTTTGGGCACCCTGGTCTTCTATCCCCCAAAAGGCACAAGTAGACCACACTGTCAACCATCATACCAAATTTGAAGTTCTTAAGTTAAATAGTTTTCGAGTTCTGCTCTGGAAACGAAAGTGTGGCACGCCAATGGACGGAAGGATGGACACGCGGAGCGCTGTATACCCCCGACTACGTTGTCGCGGGGGTATAATTAATGGCCAAATACAATGTGTGACAATATAAGATGATTTACATTTTTCCAAAAAGAGCTTCGCTAACCCACTTTTCCAAATGTTTATCAGTCAATCAATCACTTTTCTTAATCCTCATGAACCAATCTTCCCATTGGCATAAATGAGATCCACCACATAGCAGTTCTTTAAAAAGAAAATATTTCACTTTTAAAGCTGGTTTTCCCGTCATTCCTTTCCTCCAAAACAGTGGTGAAGAACACCAGGAGCAAATGCCAGGAGTTGAGTTTTCATTCAAATAAAATGATAACAGGTGTGTTAACTGCATGCCAAATTAATCGGAGCACCCAGGGCCAAATTTAAAATTCAAGTTACCACATGACCGGTTGCTGACAAGCAATGCAGCATTTAAAAGTGCTCACTCCACATAACACACACCAGGGCTACATTACATCACTCCCAGCAAACCTTGATGAGGAACAATGAGGGCGAAACAGCATCACTGATCTGTTTTAGTCTAATATCCTCTGGTCTAGCTTAGCTAAAAAACACAAATACACTGAATCTGTTAGCATGTTAGCTTGGCGCTAACAACCCAGCCTGATTGTAACCGGCATGCTATCAACAACGTTATCTTCAAATCACTTGTTCAACCGATTTTAGCAGTTTAGATGACACTCCACTGTCCTACTGTTATAACAGACATGTGAACTAACCACAGACACTTGCCTTGTGTGCCGCTGCAGAATGAATACAGGTGAAACACTGGAGTGGATTATTTGGCGTTATTTTCGGCACAAAATAAAAATACAATTCTACTATTATGCGGGGAACACATTTTCACATACTTGTGTAGATAACAGTTCAGCTTTGTGGTCCATGTCCCTGGCTGTTACGTCTATTTCTGTGTAAGTACATTGAGAGCGATGAAAAAAGAGAGTCAAAGGTTTTTCGGCCGATTCAGCATGTTGAAACGGCGGTGGAGCCCGTCGGCGAGAGAAATCACTCTGATTGGCTGTTCAGCCTAAACCAATCAGTGCACGAGAAGAGAAACGGAAGTGAGGAAAGCAAGCCAACGAGTAAAGTCAAGAGGAAAACTACAGAAGGCTCTACTCATCTTCATTTCTTCTGATCATTCCAATACACGGATATTTTCACAGTGACATGGCAGTCTGCAATGAAGCTAAGTGGTGAGTGAGAGTGGTGTGAAAATGGCCGGTAGACGCTGCTTTGTTTCATGTACGTATCGTAACAACGGCTTGTGTATCCACTGTCCTCTGTCTTCCTGTTTCCCTTTTTGAATGATGAATACAGACTACCGCCACCTGCTGGTGTGGAGAGTTATTTCATCTCACGCAGGCACAGAACGTACGTGCTAACTGGCCATCGGCTGCTGTCTTTGCGGTGTGTTCAAATGCAATTTGATCTCCGATGTCAGGTGAGTGTGTCTGGGGCTTAAAGCCTCGGCCACACCAGGAACGTCAGGAGCGCGTGGCGGCTGCGTTACCTGTTGTTTTTTATTTCAGCGTCCGTGTTCACAAGTTAGAGCAGCCATACTGCCAGCGTGCTCAGCTTTGTCTCTTCTTTCTTTTTGACGCGAGCCGCGCGTTTCACAGCAGCAACAGACAGTGAAGGTGATCTATTGACTGTATATTGACATCATATCAGCTACATTACTACAGTTTCAATGTCTATCTGTAGAACATGTTACGGAGATGAAAAAAAGTAAAGACTTATTTTTAAATCAACACTTCCTGCTTTCATTTCAAAATATAAAAGCCCTCAAGCTTTTCTTTTTCTGTGGACAGAATTCCTTCATTTGTTAACACGAGGCTTTTATTCTGAAATATGTGCAGGACAGTGCTGTGGAACATGCAGTGACCTGCAGGGCTCCATAAATGTATATAGAACGGGGTTTTAATTGTGGAATATTACTATTATTTAGAAATTACCACACGTTTCTTAACCTTTCTCTGTCTAAAATAGATATGAATGATATTTATAATGAAATGAAATGTCCATTATGAAAGGCAAACTCTATGTAGAAAGAAAGGGCTGACAGCAGCAGAAATGCAGCAGAAACGCAGCTGGTGTGAACACCCGACGCATCAATCACGCAGCCACTGACGTTCCCTGTGTGGCCGAGGCGTAAGGCACAGCTATGCCTAAATACAGCCTCACACAGTCAATAGCATTAGTCTTTGTCTTGTTATTACTTTACAAGTCAAATATTAAATCCTTTTTGTGGGAGAATCAAATTAGTCTATTGTATTGTTCTAAATGTATCGGCGTTGTATTTGCATCAGATTGTGGTCTGGGTATCAAGCTACGTATCAAATCATCTCAAATGAAGGGATGCACACCCCTATTAATTACACATAGCAATTCAAACAAACACAAAGTCTATAAGGAAACACTTCATGTCTTTATGTGGAAACTACTTCCTGAGTCTCTGTTAACAATGTATTATTATTGCTACAAAAATGGTCTACATAAAGTATTCAACAGCATTTGGGGGTTTCAATTTGGATGTTGATATGAAAATAAAAAAAAGTCCTAAAAACTGGTCCGTGTTTTACTTTTAGAATACAAAAAAGGAGTCACAGCAGTTTGACTTATAGCACAGAGCTGTTTTGATAAGAGAGGAAGTGCTGCGTGTCCTCATCTGAATTCATTTTGAAAATCTGCGGAGCATCATCCTGTCCTCAGCCTCCTCCAACAGGCTCAGGCCCAAGCCACTATGAAGATACACTGTATGCAGTACATTGAGAGATGGGGATTAATGATATCCGTCAGGCCGAAGGAATTCAGTATTCAAACGCTTCTTTGAAACCTGACTGTACAAAGAGACCGGGAGGATCTGAAGGGAGGAAGGGAGGTGCTGCTGAACAGCCTTTGGGCGACTGCATGCAGCTGCAGGCCTCAGATGGCAGTGAGAATCAGTGGGTGGCAAACTCACACATCTTAGATAATCTTCCCAAAGCAAAAGTAAAGTGTCAGTCTGAAAAAAAAAAAAAACACCTTTTGTATTTGTGCCATGTAGTGCTGGCGAGCTGCAGTGGAACAGCGCTGTGGGACGAGATCAGGTGCTTCCCCCTTCCTGTTCGTTTTAAGTTCTACTAAGTGTTCTACATAACTTTCTACTGCAATGACTCATAATTTACAGCGGTTTAAATATTGTTGTTTTAACAAATTAGTATATATATATAAGAATGCACATTTTTACATGAAACCCACGCACTGCCGCTTCACAGCAAGAGGGTCGCAGGTTCAAACGCGGCTTGTGGCACTTCTGCGTGGAGTTTGCATGTTCTCCCCGTGTTAGCTTGGGTTTTCTCTGGGTTCTCTGGCTTCCTCCCACAGTCCAAAGACATGCATCCATCCATCCATCCATCCATCCATCCATCCATTTACTTACGCCTATCCGGGGCCGGGTCGCGGGGCAGCAGGCTTAGCAGGGAATTCCAGATATCCCTCTCCCCAGGAACATTTTCCAGCTCTTCCTGGGGGACCCCGAGGCGTTCCCAGGCCAGACCAGATATGTAATCTCTCCAGCGTGTTCTGGGTCTACCCCGGGGCCTCTTACCAGTTGGACGTGCCCGGAAAACCTCCGAAGGGAGGCATCCAGGAGGCATCCTGATCAGATGCTGAACCACCTCAGCTGGCCCCTTTCGACACGAAGGAGCAGCGGCTCTACTCCGAGCTCCCTCTGGATGTCTGAGCTCATCACCCTATCTCCGAGGCTGAGCCCAGCAGCCCTACGGAGGAAACTTGTATCCGTGATCTCATTCTTTCGGTCACTACCCAAAGCTCATGACCATAGGTGGGAATTGGAACATAGATGGCCTTCCAGCTCAGCTCCCTCTTCACCACAACGGTTCAGTACAGCGCCCGCATAACTGCAGATGCCGCACCGAACCGCCTGTCCATCTCCCGCTACATTTTACCCTCACTAGTGAACAAGACCCCGAGATACTTAAACTCCCTTGCTTCTGGCAGTGACTCACTCCCAACCCGGAGGGCGCGGTCCATAATTTTCCGGCAAAGAATCATGGCCTCAGTTTTGGTCATTGTGTCTATCAGTTATGTATATATTGCACTCACTTGAGCTGAGATCTGGGAATATGACAACATTGCTACAACAAAGTGTGATTGGACAGGAGAGATGAGCAGTCAAAAGATCTGCCGGGTTGTAAATGAATAGTTTACTCAGATTATCAAAATCAGTTTAATTGCAGATTAAACTGAAAGTGCACATCTGAAATGTCACTAATAATCCCTCATTGCACAGAAATACTGCATGCTCATTATATCCTGACAGACACTGGATCTTTGAGGCTGAAACTGACTGATATTGTCAAAGAAATGTGATAATGATACATCGGTTGTTATTGTTTTTTTAACATAATACATTAAAACTGAAGTAGGTGAGACTGGAGCCAATATGATTAAAAAAAGTTATTTTTATAAAATGGTCGCTATATCGTGACAGTAGTACATGAAATAGGTAACTTGAAAAAAATCATGTTCCTCTGTGTCCTCCGGTTTCCTTCGCTGCTCCTAACGGCATCTGCAAGATTTCACAGACCGGAGGAAAACAAGCAGTAAGAGCTGACCTGAGGTCTGCCATCCAGCTACCGTCTATGAGAGCCGGCTGTCAATTACTCGCGAACTCCGACCAAACGGTCAAAATAGGCAGCGCTGATCAAATATGAATCAATATTCTGTTACGTTAATGCCTATTTCTCTCCTCACATGTTTTCAGAATCATCTTGTAGTGTACGGTGTAGCTGTAAAATTAGAAAGTTTGTGACCCGGCAGCCATTGTGAAATCTGGTGAAGGAACGCCAAGTTCTGGTCACATGACCGGGGCACAGCCAATAGGAATGCTCTCTCAATGACATGACCTGTGATTGGTCAAAGTCTCCCGTCACGGGGCTAGATTTTCTAAAGCCTGAAAACAGAGCCATGAGGAGGAGCAGAAGTCAACACTTGAATTACAATATGCTGAAAGGTAATTATGGGATATTTGCCCAATGATGCCAAAAATAAACTGCCTACTGACACTTTAATGGCAGGCACCAATTCTAAATTACCGCAATTACCAGGCGCCCTTGTAGCCTGACTTCATGCGCCCATCTCTGGTTCATATCCAACCAGAGACCTTTGTTGCATGTCATTGTCCATCTCTCTCTCCCCTTCATTTCCTTTTAATCTCTCTGTAAGGACGAGTGTGCTGCTGCTACTTCACCAGCCAACTAGGTGCTCAAGTATCAAAGAACCAAATATGAAAACTCCAAAACAACTTCATTCATCATCTGCGCCAAAACATGAAATAAAGATGATTCTTCCAGTTAGTCTGTCGAACTTCACTGAGGTGAATATGTTTGACAAATAAATAAATAGTTATCAATTCTATATATCCTTACTTGTATACTGCATAATGTCGGCATGTACACTAGACATCAACAATTACATACAAGTTCAATCTCACAAAGCTGCTGTGTGATCAGCCAAGTCCATTTGTCTCAACAGGGCTTCAGAAGCCTGCACTAGTGGAGAAAGCCTCAGGCAGAGATTACTCCAGGCTTGTATCTGTACAACTCGTACGACCGTGAGCAACAACGGACTAAGTGCTACACATCCAAATGATTTAGGTGTTTTCCCCCATGACCTTTTCCCAATAGGAAGTGATCCTGCGTGTGACCTGAAGCTATTTTGCTGGAGGGTAACGGCTGTATATCATCCTGCTGTCTGCAGGACTGAAGTCAGCATGCTTCATATCACTGAGAGCCAACATGACAGATTCAGGGAACCTGAGGTAATGGTGAGTGAAACAGACAGCTTTATCCGCTGGTAAATCCCGCGACAAGCCACCGTCGTTCCACCATGTCTGCCTTGTGACTGGCGTGCAGAAAGCACAACAAATCAATCCGTCCGCTATCACTCCAGCAGAGCCACATAACAAACAAAAGTATCAGAAAGTTGTGTCCACACTAAGCCTGAGGGGATTGAAGAGCAGACCCTCCTACTGCTGCTGCTGTCTGCTGGTCCACAGACACTGACTGACAGAGACAAATGTGTTTAGTAAAGTCTGTGACATATAAATAATATCTGTCCTTCTCCTCTCTGCCACTGATTTATATTATATATGAATTTAGCCAACAGTATAGTCAGGTCATAAAAGCTTTTATATTGGCCGTTCTGACCACCTGGGGTCATATATATATATATATATATATATATATATATATATATATATATATATACACATATATATATATGATAAATATAACTGTTATATTCACGATTTAAATACTATGCATCCAAAAAAGACAGAAAAATGAATTCACACTAATTTTTTCTGATTTCTAAAGCTGTGTGTATTAGGGGTGTGACGATACAATACAATACACGATATTGGGTTCACGATCTCGATACAATACAATATTAAAACAATAATTTTAACACAACTTGAATGATGAAAATATATGAGTAGCCTTTTATTTAAAAGACACAAAATACAAAACACCACACAACGTCTATGCTAATTTTGCCCGACTCCTCCAGTATTGCCTGGCTTACCAGCACTAGGGATGTGACGGTGCACTAACCACACCAGCACTAGGGATGTGACGGTGCACTAACCACACCAGCAATAGGGATGTGACGGTGCACTTAAATATTTGATTAATATTCATATTTTTGGGGAATATTACTGATTATCTTTAATATTGGCAAATAACCAAACCTGCTTCTACCAGATCCCAACACAGAGGTAGCAGAAGCTTTAAGTAAGCTACAGAGAAGATGCAGCAGCCTCTCAGCCTGCAGCCTGAGGGGGAGAGACATCACTCTCAGATTCAGGCGCCAGAGGTGACCAATGACCAGAGGCAGATTTGTGTCACAGTACATTTCACATCCAACCGACCCCTTGTTGTTTGCGAAACAAAATTTAACCCCTCTCACAATAAACCTTCATAATAATAGCAGATAATGTGTTCTACAGGCTACATTGGTGGCTCAGTGGCTGGAGTGAGCAGTGGACTTGCACTTATAGTGCTTTTCTAGTGTTCTGAGCACTCAAAGCATGTCAGCATTCACCCACACATTCATACACTGATGGCAGAGACTGCCATGCAAGGTGCCAACTTTGCCCATCAGGATCTATTGTAAAATTCAAACATTGACAGCACAGCCTTCTGGAGCAGCTAGGGTTCAGTGTCTTGCTCAAGGACACTTCGACATGTGAGCCGGGATCGAACCACCGACCTTCTGATTGGTGGACGACCTGCTCTACCTCTGAGACACTTTATCCTCGTTGGCAGCAAGTTGACGACTGTGCAGTAAGTAGGGGTGGGCGATATGGCCAAAATCTTCCATCATGGTAAATGTAATTTTATATCACGGTAACAGTATGACATAATAATTGTTCTGTATATTCAATTAAGAAATGGTTTTAAATAACTGTACCATGCTTCACATTTGATTATTTTCTTCTTTTATTTGGAACTTCCATACGAACAAAAACAACTGCCTCACATGAGACAACACTTAATTTTAAAACAAAAGACTCACAACAGTAGGGCTGAGACAATAAACCTAGATGTCCCGATTTGATACTATCACTATTTTTAAGTATTGGGATTTGATATTACGATTTATTGTGATTTTTGTTCAGCTGCTATCCAAACCCAAGTTCAGTGGTGTAGAGGCACTTTAGCTCCACACCACTGGATAGACAGCACCACTAGGCCAAATTGTGTTTGCCATACTAACTTAACATTACAGCTGGAAAAATGAATTCACTAATTAAATCCACGCTTGACTTTATATCCTCGGTGGTTGTGTCAGAGCAAGCAACTAATACGCCTGCTTGGAGATTGTTTCTGACCACGAGAAACGTTGGCCGGACTGTGTGTGTGTGTGTTTTTTCCCTGTGAACTACAGTGTATTTAACCTGTGTTTCTGACCACGAGCACACAACCAATTAGGCTTTTTGTTAGCGGCTATAATTTAATTATTGGAATAATAAATAATAATAAAAAGCTGAGCAAAACTCGGAAGAGCGGCTTGTCATAATGAGAATAGCGCTGGTCCGCCTTAAAGGTCAGCCTGACTTAAGCGAGCCTGAGCCAAGGTTGTGGCTTACTTCGAGGCTAACCCCTTCGGTAAACAGACTGCAAGACATGGGAACTTAGCTCGTGTCTGGAGGAGTTGTAGCATTTCTTCACCGACAGCCTAAACTGCACACACATTGCACTGCTACGATCACAGCTATACCGTTAATGCTGTCTTCATACTTGCTGTCAGTCCGTCACACGCACGCTCTCTCTCTGTCTGTCTCTCTCTCAACCGCACGCTGACACTCGCTGATGAGTTATTCCTACTTGTACAACACATTTTAGTGTCAGGTGTTTCCTGCAGCCCCCACCAAGCCTCACTGGAGGACTTCAGCTGTGGGGCAGCACCTGTGGGGTCATAATGCAGCCTCAGGGAAATATGCTGTGGGATTAAGAAGACAGTCCGTGACATTGGCAACTTAAGTGTTAGATTCCATATTGGACACATCGTGCAGCCTGCCGCTGTGAGAAAGTGATCTCCTGCAAACGATGACATGTATGCAGGCAGGCAAAGACTGCACAAACACACAGATTTCAACGTACGACGTTTCACAAAGGCACACATAAGAACACTGCACACACACACATACCGCCTTACACACTTCCTGCTTATGGGATGAGACAAGTGTATGCATGAGTGGCTGAATTAGCAGCTTGCACTTTACTGCATTTGGGATTTGGAAGAGGTGTGTCTGTGTGTGTGTATGTGCGTGTGTGTGTGTGTTTGTCATGTCTGGAGTGTCTGTCTGCATGAGTTGTTCATATTTCAGCCTGCACATGTATGTCATGTCAAACCCACAAACCACTGCACAGAGTCTCTGTGGTGAGGGTTAAGACCATTATGAATCTCCTGTGGGTGTGTGTTCATGTGTGAAAAGTGACAGAGTGGATATTGACTACCATAAGCATTGTCCCCTTTCTTTAATCCAACCTAACCACCCTGCTTATAATAATAAATAAAACGGCGGTGTTTATGGCTGGAAGCTATTATACATGTTGACTACCACTGGACTGGGGACACGATCAAAATGCTTGTGTTTGTAGCTCCCATTTTAAAACTCAATAAACTCATAACTGAGTCCATGTCATGGTAGTTGTTCTGTACACGACCACAGATAGCGTAGCTGTAAGCATCTAGTGACGTGTGCTTGTAATTTCTCGCTGGTGTAAGGTTACAGGTTCTCCACCAAATACTAAATATTGGGCCACTTGCTAACGTCTTCTACCCACTCAATAATAGCACACAGATCTGGAAAGTCAATTTGTATAGCTTACATTTGCAATCTTTGGTGGTTAACGCCCCTTGCATAGCCTGACAAGCTACCGCACCCCGCCGTACTTCCGTTGCCAAAATGCGTGCGCACACCTACACGCCATCATTGTTTGCAAACTGTAAAAAGGTCTATAGGCTCACTCTTCTTCGTCAATCCAGTTGTTAGTCCTAGACTGTTTGCACAGAGCTGCTCACTCTTTCTTGTACTATTGTACTATTGCAGCTGCCTGTGCTCTCTACTGCAGAGCAGCGGGATATTCAGAGGCTGGATTCACTTAGCCTACTTGTACACTAAAATACAGTTCCCTGTCTGGTTTTTAGCTTAAGACGAACAGCTAAAACATCAGATAACAGCAGTGCAAAACTATTCCTTTAGCAAACATCTAGAGGAAGATTTAGATGATTGACAGACCTCATTAATTCTGCACTCCCTTCCAACAGCTTATGAGCACAAAAGATAGCAGACTACAGTGACAGTAATGTTAAATCATCAGCCTTTGATAATGTTACATTAACGTTAGCTTATCTTATAAATGTCATCATGTTGGCCGGCACATTTTTGTGGTTTTGTTGCCATTTCTTGTCTGATTTTCTATTGAGTCTATAGATGAATTTAGTCCATAGATATGGTCTCTTCAAGACCCAGTAACGTTAGCTAACATTACTGTCAGAGAAATACGTTACTGACATGCAACATGTTCCTTGCAACAGGTCAAGCAGCTAAATCATCTACAATTTTTCGGTTGCAGAGAATACTGCAAGTCACTTATCCTTTTATCCGTCTTTCGCGTTATTGTGGAGTTTTTACTTGTTGACAAAAATTGTAATACACCCTGTCATAGTTTTCAAAGGGAAATATTCATTTAGTTGTAGTTGTTGTAGAAAATGGTCTTACAGTAATATTTTTTGTCAGTTTTGGTAACAAAATTAACACTGAATTCTATCTCCAAGACAAAAAAAAAAGAAAAATCTGTGAAAAATCGATTCACTCCAATCTGGACAAAGACCCTCTATCAAGACCGATACAAATAAACAATAAAATCAAGCTATCAAATACCACCTCTGGAGATCAGTTTATAGATCCCCAGTTACACAAGTCATTCTAGTTAAAGAGATTGAGAGCGTGCCACCGTCAGTAGTTGGGTCATGAGTGAATCATGAGCTGTTTGATTAAAACTGCAGTGGTCTGGATATTAAAGGTCCCATATTATAAAAAAGTGAGATTTTCATGTTTTTTTTTTATTATAAAGCAGGTTTATATAAATACTGTGAAAGTATCGAAACGCTCAATCCACAGGGAAATATACACAGCCCGTATTCAGAAATTCTGTATTTGAAACACGCCGTCAGGATTTCTGTCCATTTGTGATGTCACAAATATACAATATTTAGACCCTTTACACAGATTTAAACGTAAACATTCTAAATGTGTCCCAGTTTATTCCTGGTTGCAGTGTTTGTGAATGTCATCAGCTGACAGGAAGTAAAACATGGACCCAAGTTGTTGCCTAGCAACGCACTTCTGTTGCAATTTTGTCGCAATTCCGTCGAAATGCGCTAAAATGGAGCGTTTAAGACAGAGGGTAAATACAGGCATATTCAGACAGACAGTTAGAGGAAAATATAGTTTTTTTTTAACATTACAGCATGTAAACATATTCTAGTAGAAACACAAAATACGAGTATGATCCTGAAAATGAGCATCATATGGGACCTTTAAAGGAGCTATATATACAAAATTCTGAGTCTGGCTGGGATTGCCTCCACACAGCTCTCACCAGAGTTAGATTGACCTTCAAAGTCTGGGCCGGGATTGCCTGCACATGCACATTTGGCACAACCTGATGCTAGTTAACTTGCAGGTGGACACTAGCTGGAGCCGGCAAATTAACTTTTAAGAGTTCAATCTCAGCATATCTGGCTTGACTTTTGTTGCCTGCAATGGGCTTTGACATAATCTGAACTGAAAACTCAAGAGTAGCAAATGAGAGTTTGAATAACTCCCGATGTCAAAATACCATTTAAATTGAATATTGTCGTGCTGCAGAGATTCTATAGACTTAAGAAGGCATCTTTATTTGGTACAAATCCCCACAAAAATCACACAATAATAATTTTTATATGTTTTGCTTCGATCGGCTGCTGATTGACTATGAGCGGAGCTAGGGCTGAACAATTAATTGACTATTAATCACGATCACGATTTTGGCTTCCCACGATAAAATGAACATGATAGACTGCGATATTGATGTTTAAAATGCATGCTCTGCTTATAGAAAACTGCTCCATAAACTGCTGCAATTTGTCACAACTGTAAATCCAAAATAAGCTGTAGAGGAACAACCTTAAAAACATTTGGAACAACTAACTAACTAACTAACTAACTAACTAACTAACTAACTAACTTCCCATGATGCTGCTCAGAGTGATCACAGTGACCGGCTCATCTGCCGACAGCACGGAGCTAATGAGCTCCGTTAACAGAGGTTCCATTGAGTTACATGCGTTCAGATGGTAAATTATAATGCTTTCATGATATGTTCAAATGTAATCTTATATATATAAATTAAATTAAATTGTGAAATAATTAATGAAATTATTCAAACTCCACTCATTCTTTTTGAAATATTATTTCACTATTCTCGTTTTCATAAGAACAAATTCTATTAAGAGTTCAATTTAATTTCATCTTACTTTCTTTTTTTTTCCCACAAGATTTTACAAGTGTATTTATAGTCTGTTTGTTAGAGCTAGTCAGCCTCTTAAGGGTTTAGATAGCCATGTCCAACCTGCAGGAGGTTCTGATGGCTCATAGAACACGTTTTAGGGGGAATAAATTCCTGATGAGTGAAACTTGAGGTGAATTTGTCTTTGCATGTCTCTACTGCAGAAACAGACTCCGGACAAAATCTGTCAAACCAACAATTGCCAGGGTCGCATGTGACTACTGCATATGCACACATCGCAGTGTGAATGCTGAAATGATGTATATCGTGTAGCTAGCCTAGACAACACCATTGTCTTTTCATTGTATATTACAAACCCAATGAATCAGCCTCCAGTTCAAAGTCAGTGAATGACAACGTTTTTTTTGTTTAATCTAAGTAGTTTATATTTCCTCTGCTGCCTAACTAACGTATTATTCTCATTGAAACCTGCAGTCTGGTCTGTTTGTATCAGTGACAAAGCATAAACACGTAAACACATCAGCCTCTCGCCGATAATGTAATCTGGCACCGGCTCCGAGGACCGAGCGGAGTGGTTGAGAGGAGTGTGCCAAGCACTCCGGCGGCTAAATTTACTCACCCGCTGTAACCCCGGAGCCTAAGCAGATTCTATTAGCACTTCTCAACAGTTCAGTACACCATCAGTCTGCCATTCTCCATGTTAATGATGAGCGTGCTTTGCATCATACCAGCCTCTCTCAGCACAAGGAGGAGCTGCACTTTGAACACTTAGGAGGATCCAAAGTGCTGCATTAGAAAATACTGATGGGGGTGTAAATCAGCACATACAGGCGTGTGTAAAAGTTTACATCTTTCTTAGGTTTGCATCTCATCCTTAAACACAGGGAGCAAGATAATGTCTTCTATTAATTTCACTTGCAAGAAACTAATGCTGAATCAGTGAGACAGTACCACTTCAGCATCCACATCCAGAGTGGAAACAGTGCCCTCTGTTGTAGGCTGACACTGTGATCTAACAGCTGGCTTTGTTCACATTTGGATCTATTGTAGATTTTACTTCCCTTTATTACCCGAGAAACTGATGCACTGGTATAAAGAATGCAGGTACTTGGAGTATCTGAAAGCAAACAGCATTCATTTGCATTGGCATTTGTAAAAATGCAGATTATTGAGAGCTGGGCACATGAAGGAATTTGAATTAGTGAGGATTACAGGTTTAGTAAGTACACGATAGACTCGGGCGATAATAACGAGATTCCCCAAAATAACGACTCCCTGCCGGCGCAAAGCATCTGGGAATTGTGTATTTTTAAGATGTTTTTAAACTAATATGTGTTATATAAGTAGCGAACTCCTTAAGAAATAACTCACTGCGTAGGTTGTGTGCTTAACATTAGCGAGAGGCGGTGTTTGCGGTCGAGAGAGAGACAGACAGACAGACAGACAGAGAGAGAGCGAGGGAGTGTGTGTGTGTGTGTGTGTGTGTTTGTGTGTGTGTGTGTGTGTGTGTGTGTGTGTGTGTGTGATGGAGTGACGGTGAGAGGAAGTCAGCTGTAACTAGCTGTGATAGTAGCAGGCTGTGTACAGTTCAGGCTGTCTGTGAATAAATGGTACAACTCCTCAGGACACAAGCCGAGTTCCAGCGTCTTGTAGGACTTTTCCATACGTGACTCGGCAGGGACTTACGTCTCCATTACAACAGTCACCCACTCAGTTACTCAAAGGAGTGGCTGTAAAACGGTAATGAACACATTTCATTTCCTGTATTCTTCACAATAAAAGTCCCCCGTTCAGTTAGTTAGATCAGTTAGAAGCTACAAAAGTAGTGAAAGCTGAACACACAACGTCTTTCTCTCTGGTCTCCTGCACACTTGTTTGAGAGGGAGAAGAGGGGGGGGGGGGGGGGGGGGGGGGTCACTGGCAATTCTTTGGTTTTAAACCAAAAGATAAAGGAGAGCCAGAGAACATGAATGAACGAAGTGATTTGTAAACTGTGCGATAAACAAGTCGGGACTAAAGATGGAAACGCCACAAATCTCCGCTCCCATCTTAAAACTCACCATCCAGAATACGCCAGTCTGCCACAGACTCCCTGCACAAACAGCAGCCGGACCAAACCTCCCACGTTGAACAATCAGCAGCTGAGGCAAAAAGCTTTGCCTCAGCTGATGAGTTTACAAGTAAGATACATGACAAACTAACCTAAACAGTTAGAGTACATAGCCTATTGCTCCTATACTTTATGAAGATAATAAATTAATAACACAGACGCTCCGTAGTCTGCAGCCTTGTCAATAACAGCACATCACCGCTTCACGTCTTCCGTTCCTTCACAATAAACTCCCTGGACACAAACACTGGACCACTGCTCACTAGAGGGAACTAAAGTCATTCACAGCTCAATAAAATAACTGTTTACAATTCGCTGTTAGCCGCCGAGCTAACGCGCTGTGTTTGTGTAAACATAGCGGCGGCGGATGAGAGACTGAGCAGACGGAGCAGATTGAAACGTTGCTTTCCTACATGTTTAACCCTTTCATCGTGTTTATGCTTGCTGAACACGTTTAATGATAACGTATCTTGGCTTCACACTTGTAAAGTTTTATTGCACTTACGTATGCCGGGATCAGACTACACAGTATTTTTGTCTTTGACGATGGTCACCATGTCAGATCTAGCGATCACAGCGCCATAAACTCTTGCAGTGTCTTGGTCGGCTGACTGGCAAGACTACACGTATGACCACGACCAATCACGGCACGTCGTATTCCACGATCATGCGCTAGTTCAGACGTCATCGGGAAGGCGGTTGAAGCAACTGTCAATCATGGCGACAGAAGCGTTGTGTTTGATGCTGGTGGTCTGGTGTTGCGAAAAGAAAAAGAAAAGAAAGAAAAAAGGGTTGTGGATGAGCTCCTGGGTGGCACAGAGAGGACGGTACGGGCTGTTCATACTTCAGTCAGTTTGGTTGTCCCACCTGACAGCAGTGAACTCGGCATCCCTCCTCCTTTTCTCCATGTTTGTTTATTACCAAGTGACCTGACTGCGCTGGAGAGAGCACCTGATTGGTCGACGCAAAGGAACACGTCGTTGGAGATGTCACACTAGACGTGTCAAGACGAAAAATTCTGACAGGCTAGACGTTTCCTCGGGGTGTCGTGGGACGTCCCAGACGTGGCGTCGGTTGTCGTGTACTATGACACACTACACGAGATAAGAGGATCGATTTTCGTACACGACACTCATTTCATAATCGGGCTGATATCGTGTAGTCTGAGTCAGTAACGAGCGTAGTCGTCTTCACCTGGTCCACTGTCTCCACCGCGGACTCTCTGATCAGCTGTTCACTGACTTCGCTGTGTGTGTGTTTGTGTGTGTGAAGAGCTCCGACACAGAGCAGGAAGAGGCTGCAGCGTCATAATAAATACTACAGTCTTTAACCCCCTGGAGCCCGTTTAATAACGGGTATCACAAACCATCCCTAAAAATAATAATTTTTCTACTTCATCGCGTTTCAGACAGCCTTTTGCAATGTGTTTATCGCGCAAGTTCATATTAAGAGGGAAAGATGTTGGTGCTTTGAGGTGTAATTGTGAAATGTGGGAAACATTTGTGTAGCTATGGCAACAACACAACCCAAGCTTTCTGATGTTTCCTTGAGGGACAACCACAACAGAGCGAAAACAGAAAAAAGCTGGCGTGAAATAACAGAGGCACTTCAGCAACCCGGTGAGTACGCTATACTGCCATTAGCTTCAAGCTTCCTTCCCGATGACATCACGCACGTCGTGAAAGACGACCAGCGGTGATTGGTCGGGGGACCGACGTGTACTGTAGTCACGACAATAATTTATGACTCTCAATCGCCTAATCTGACATAGTGACCGTCGTAACTGACAGAAATATTGAGTAGTCTGAACCGGGTACAAGTGTCAGCAGTTATGTATCACTGCATCTGAAATGATGTTTTCCCTCTCACGTGTATTAATTCAGCCTTCGTGATTAGCAGCATGTTCTCAAGCTCATCTAAAACAGAAAATAAATCCTGGATCAAGAGTCTTTCTCGGAGATGTTTGATAAATGACGGCCCTTATCTTTCCAAGGAACGGCGTTCTCCAGCTGTCTATTGACGTTGGAGGAGAGCTTTCGCCGAAGAGTGCTCCAGTGTTAATCATGTCAGCGGGTGCATATTTCTCCTAAATCCTACGTTCAGTTAGTGATTCGTACTGTCCCATTTAGCAGAGGATAAAGGAAGACTTTGTTCCACTTATTAATGTGTGTTGACTCAACTGATGTACAGCTCTGAGGAGGAAAATTAAAACGTGGAGAACCCAAGAGGAATACTGTCAGTCCTGTGTGTGTGTGTATCACTGAAACACTTTATCAATGAACAAGACCATCCTCTCCATTTGATAGTAAACAGACCAATATGAGTTCTCATCTGGTATCTTAAAGGTCACCTATTATGCAAAATGCACTTTTCCATGTCTTTTAAACATCAATATCTGTCCCCAGTGTGTCTACAGGCCACCATAGTATCATAAAAGACCATCCTCTCTCTTTTTCTCCTCCTCCGTTTGTCCGGAAATGGGTGCAGAAAAAAAAATCGCTTTTTTCCTTGTATTCTGACGTCATTAGAGAATGCAAGCCACGTGAGGGTTTCCTGGTCGAACCAGAGCAGAACCTTCAGTAGCTGACCCCGCCCCACAGCGCGTCACTGTCTCTCCTCCTCAACCGAACTTGAGCAAAGTAGCTCCTACAGTTAGTCTGCAAGAACCAGCAGAACAGGCTTCATGTACTCCCATCATCTAAATATAACATGTTCATTCACAAAGGCTTTATGTAATTACACTGTTTAAACAGATGATATTTATATATTATATATATTTGATGTCATGCATGTAGAAGAGTACAGGTAGTAAATAGTGACTGTAAGCAACACAACACATTTCTGTTTCACAGTCAAACTTTATTTGAGTAGACAGATGACAATATTAATTATTCACAGCATTTGTAATCATCTCACCTGTTAGTTAGTTATGTTAACATGGTACAGGAGAAAGTCTTCAGCTCTGGTAAACTATGGTAAGCTAAGCTCCGGTGGTCTGTAGTCATGGTAACACAGAGACAGCTACTACTGTAAATAATATACCATTACTCTGATCTTCCATACATTTATCTTTTAGCAGAAATAATGAACTGACTACTGTTTCACATCTTCTATTTTCCACCCTGATGGTCGCTGTGTTTACACACCGTGTCATAGCGGTAGCATGTAGCTAACCCGTTAGCATGTATCTACATGCTAACGGGTTAGCTACATGCTAACGGGTTAGCTTTGTATCTCCATGTAAACAGAGCTAACCCGTTAGCATGTAGCTACATGCTAACGGGTTAGCTTTGTATCTCCATGTAAACAGAGCCATCTGCTCTCAGCTGTCTGCTCTCCTCTCTGTCTGCTCTCTAGAGAGAGAGAGAGAGAGGTTCTCCGGGAGGGAGGGGGAGGGTGACGCTATTGTTGAGGACGTTTGATTGACAGAAAACGCTGACCAATCAGAGCAGAGTGGGAGGAGACAGAGGCTACAGACACAGAAATCAGCACTTTTGGAAATGGGCTGAAACAGAGGTTATAGAGACATGCTGGAATGCATGATCTGATTGTTTTTTTGAAAAAAAAACTTCAGAGACATGGTTTGGAGGTGTCTGAGACCTATAATAACTAGTTTAAATGGAGTATAATATGTGACCTTTAAGGAAGACTTGATTTGTAACTTCTGATTGACATGTACAAGTTCGTCCAGCTCTGACCTGAATTGTGTTGTTGGACAAATGACCTAATCTGATTTCTGAATTTAGGCTGAGTTTGAGGAGTTGGCCAGAGAGGGATATAAATGGGGCGATGATGCAAATACAAATAGTACATTAAAATGGGACACTAACTGTCAATGGATTTGATGCTCTATACTCACATTGGAAGGTAAGATCAAAAGTTAACATAACAATGCTGTTGCAGTGTACTTATTATTTTCACTCTTTTAAAGTCTCCAGAATGCAGTCTCTGAAACTCACATTTTCCTGGGGGACGACCCTCAGACCTCCCGCTTTGGTTTAGAAATCCTCCCTTATTTTAAGGTCTCAAGGTTGGCAAGTAGCCTATGCTAAAAATGTGCTTTTTTTGGGCTTATTCTAACATTGGGACGGCATGATTCAGATATTATTGCCGTTAACCTAAAGTTAGCCTTTCGCTTATTATTATAATATTATGTGATCACAATGATGGATAGCAAACTTCAATAACTACATGAGCCAAAAACCATGGCAACCACAAGGCTATGTTCCAAATCGCATATTTTCTTTTTACTTTTAGTAAATACTGCAGCTGCCCTCACAAAGTAGGCTACGTACGGTCAAGTCATTCACTGTAGGTAACTGATAAATAGACTAGTGTGTTCAGTATAACAACAGTTCATGTAACCATAATGTTCCTACAGGGATTTAAAGGTCCCATATCGTGCTCATTTTCAGGTTCATACTTGTATGTTGTGTTTTTACTAGAACATGTTTACATGCTGTAATGTTAAAAAAAAACTTTATTTTCCTCATACTGTCAGCCTGAATATGCCTGTATTTACCCTCTGTCTGAAACGCTCCGTTTTAGCGCATTTCAACGGAATTGTGACGAAATTGCAACGGAATTGCGTCGCTAGGCAACAGCTTGGGTCCATGTTTTTCTTCCTGTCAGCTGATGACATTCACATACACTGCAACCAGGAATAAACTGGGACACATTTGGGATGTTTAAATCTGTGTAAATGGTCTTAATATTGTATATTTGTGACATCACAAAAAATCCTGACAGCTTGTTTCAAACGCAGAGTTTCTGTATACAGGCTGTGTGTATTTCCCTGTGGATTGAGCGTTTCAATACTTTCACAGTATATATATAGAACTTAAACCTGCTTTATAATATAAAAGCCATGAAAATGTCACTTTTTTTATAATATGGGACCTTTAAGGTGTTGGTGGTGTACACACTTTAGTCATCCTCCTTCTCTCTGGAGGCTGCTTCAGACCCATTTTTTAATCATATCTGACTTTGATGACTTCAAACTTTTGACCAGAACAAACACTCATCTGTGGCTGACCTTTGATGTGCTCGTTGACGACGCTCTCCAGCCGGTCCAGCCTCTCCATAATCCTCAGCGTCTCTCCTCTACTGTCCTCCTCCAACTTTCTGTCGGCCTCCCCGCCGCTCTCCGCAACTTTGGGACCCCCGTTGGCCACATAGTTGGTGATCCAGCCGACGTACAGGAGACACACAATGTTGGTCATGCCGCTCAGTATCACGCATGTCGACACCAAAGTTTTCGTTCTCCTTGAGCACAGCATCGCGACATCCCTCCATGGGCTTCCTGTGTTCCAAACGCGCGCAGGCAGGCAGGTGGATTGAGGAGGAGGAGAAGACGCACTCGACTAAATGTGTCCAACTGGAGCGTTGCGATGCTGTGGAGTCAGTCCGCCTCTGCACGCTCGGGTCCCGGCTGAGACATAAATCCTCCGGAGGCTTTAAGCTTGCCGTAATAATAATAATACTACTATTTCTGTGGTATTTATTCCAACAAGGAGAGTCCCCGCTGAGCAGCCCGGAGAGTCGCGCTGCGCTCAGCCTGCAGAGCCGCCAGACGCAGCCGGTAGTCCTCACACAGGCCAATAGGAGGGGAGGGGCGGGCTCTGCTGGTACCACTGCCGCCCCCCCCAAAGCTAGAGATACACGGGGGGGGGGGGGGGGCGACGCTTAGAAGCTTAAGTGCATCGATCCAAACAGTGATGGATAGGCGCGGTGAGGTAATGGCAGGGAAACAGGTGCGTTTTAGAGCAAAGATTGTAGGCTACTGTCTTGAGTGTGTGTTGTTTGTGATGTGCGTGCAGTTTTGTGAGTGTGTTCCAACACTGTAGATTCAGTTTTCAGGACTGTAGCACAATTATTAGAGGAGCCCTGTTTTCTTTTGGCTTAAAGGTCCCATATTGTAAAAAGTGAAATTTTCATGTCTTTTATATTCTAAAAAAGGTTTAAGGGGACTGTTTGTAAGAATCAGAAATTGCTTGTTAACAGTGACACCTGTGGCCGTTAAGTCAACGAAAGTCAGCGTTGGGTTCGCGCTTGTGCTCGCTCCACATAGAAGTGAACGAGCATCACTCAAAACAGTGAGGTGACACGTCAGCTAAAACCACAATATCACTCTATATTTCTGCTGCTTGGCAGTAATGTTAGCTGACCAGACGAAGGTCTCTCCATGAATCAATGCTGATCCTAGTGTTGGCTTTTCCTGCCTCAGCCTCCCGACCGCGGCCGGCGGGAACAGGGGAGACACCGGAGTTTTGGTAGGAGACGATAACGTTTCTCTCTGCGGAGCCCCGTCACTTCACAAGACACGGGATACCTCTGTTGGTCTGGAGGAGCTGCAGCAGTTATTTCTGCACAAACGTCCACTCCATTCACTAGATATTCTCAGAGTTAAACTAACTCTTCTGCAGTGTGGAGTGTGTGCACATGCACGTGAGAGTGGAGCGAAAGAGCGA
Source organism: Sebastes fasciatus (assembly GCF_043250625.1). Taxonomy (NCBI): domain Eukaryota; kingdom Metazoa; phylum Chordata; class Actinopteri; order Perciformes; family Sebastidae; genus Sebastes; species Sebastes fasciatus. Next base: position 3,762,376 of record NC_133798.1, read on the forward strand.
GAACGCGCGCGGTGTGTGAGTGAAAGACAGGCAGAGGAGCAGAGTACAGCAGAGACTCTGGTCCTGGAGACCAAAGCTACGGTCTCCCCCGCGTCCTCCGACCGCGGCCAACACTGTTTAACAGACGGGCTTCACTAGATACAACCAAGAGGTTTTGGTGCTTCCGTGTAGTTTGTGTTGGAGTCTGAGTCTGAACAGCGTAGCCACACGCGAGCGCGCATGGGACACCGACCCGCAAAGATTTATACGTGTAAGAAGTTACAAAAAGTCCCTTTAAGTTATTTATAAATACTGTTAAACTATCAAAACGCTCAATATACAGAGAAATACACACAGCCCGTATTCAGAAATTGTGCGTTTGAAACAAGCCGTTTTCTGTCCATTTGTGATGTCACAAATATACAATATTTAGACCATTACACGGTTTGAAAAGTAAACATTCTAAATGTGTCCCAGTTTATTTCCTGTTGCAGTGTATACATGTAAATAACATCAGCTGAAGTAAACATGTACCCAAACTGTTGCCTAGCAACGCTATTCCGTTGCAATACACTAAAACGGAGCGTTTCAGACAGAGGGGTAAATACAGGCATATTCAGACAGACAGTATGAGGAAAATAATGTGTTTTTTGAACATTACAGCATGTAAACATGTTCTAGTAGAAACACAAAATACAAGTATAAACCTGAAAATTAGCACGATATGGGACCTTTAATGGAGACTAGTTTGACCTTTTTTGGGAGAGCAAAGGAGGGCCTTTTAACTTTGTCTTATTATCCTTTATTTTACTTTTCTTTTCTTTTTTTCCTTCTCCTTATGTATTAGTCCTGCCCCCAAACAACGACACACAAAAAACTCAACATCACTCCGCTTTACAAGAACTCATATTAAAAAAAGTTTCATAGACTATCCAAGTCACAATAGGAGGTTAATCTAACATCTGGCCCAGGTACAACCATTGAATGAACCTTTTGGCACATTTACAGTGATGCTGATTAATGTGCATTGCCCCTGTTAAATAAATAAATTAAAATAAAACAAAAACACAAAGGTACACATATAAACAACGGTGAACACAATCTAAAAAAAAAGTAGAAAGAAATTAAAATACAGTTTTCAAAGAAGCAAAACACCAAAAAAGTAGCGTAATACCTTTTCTTCAACACACCATTAGGATTCGTATGTTTTTGGCGTCGTTTGGCAAAAATTCCATAATAACCTTTCAGCATATTGTAATTCAAGTGTTCTGAGAGAAAACTAGACTTCTGCTCCTCCTCATGGCTCTGTTTTCGGGCTTTAGAAAATCTAGCCCTTGACGGGAGACTTTGACCAATCACAGGTCATTTCATTGAGAGAGTGTTCCTATTGGCTGCACTCCAGTCATGTGACCGGAAGTTGGCCGTTCCATCTCCAGATTTAAGCATACAAGCAGCCGAAATGAGATCCTTGGTAGGGTGGCTGGGCTCAGCCTCAGAGATAGGGTGATGAGCTCAGTCATCCGGAGGGAGCTCGGAGTAGAGCCGCTGCTCCTTCGCATCGAAAGGGACCAGCTGAGGTGGTTCAACATCTGATCAGGATGCCTCCTGGACGCCTCCCTTTGGAGGGTTTCCAGGCGTTGGACGTGCTGGTCCGTAACTGGTAGGGTCTAACCCGGGGTAGACCCAGAACACGCTGGAGAGATTATAATCTAGTCTGGCCTGAGAACACCTCGGGGTCCCCCAGGAAGAGCTGGAAAACGTTGCTTAGGAGAGGGATGTCTGGAATTCCTTGCTAAGCCTGCTGCCCACCGCGACCCGACCCCGGATAAGCGGAGGAAAATGGATGGCTGGATACATATTGTTTTCATATGGCACACAGAATAACAATTTATTAAACCACATTTTAAACCCAGATTTTTGGGCTATTTTAGTCCATTTCTTTTATTAGGCTCCAACATTATCCAACGTTATTTTTGATATTTGAAATCAGAGGTAGGGCAACAAGATATCATCCCCTCAGCAGCCTCAGATCTTTTACCTTTTTCAGGTTTGCTTCGTGACAGTGGTAAAAAAACTGTTATTTAGTAGTTTTTGGTTAAAAAAAAAGAGTAGCTGAAAAGTCAATAGGGCACACATTATGTTTGCCAACCAGCCTAACTATGCCTTTAGCTAAGTCTGCTTCAATTGTAGTTTGATTGCTACATTCTATTAACATATCAAGATTTAAATAAGAGTACACTATCTTAAATTCTTAATGCATGTTTAGTTATTAATGGTTAACTGAACTGTAGTGATTAATGCTGATATATTATTTTGAGATACTGGGTTGAGGGTCCAAAGGAAACATCAATAACGCTGGGGAGGGCCTTGCTTTTTTAGTAGTTGAAAGATAAGTTTCTTCAGCCCCCCTTCCCTCCCAAGTCATTTTTGTACACTCCCTGTGTGTGTGTGTGTGTGTGTCTGTGAGAGAGAGAGCATCTGAATCTGTGTGTATATTTTACAGTAAATAAGAGGCTTAATGACTTTGCTGCTAGCAGGTGGTTTGTCCAAAAGCTTCTCATCTGCATCACTTCCCCTCCTCCTTGACTTCTTATGAACACACGCACACACATACACACTCACCTCTGAGCACTGGCCACCTAAGGTGCCTACCTGAAAGCTAAAGTGACTTCAGAGCTCCACACCACCAACAGATGGATCTCACAGTTAGAGCCTCTAGGCTGCTGCTTTCATCTTTGTCTTTCATCCGATACTTCACCAATCATACACACACTTGCGCAGTTACGCGCAGTTACACACGTACACACACACACACACACACACACACACACACGTATGCCCATGAATCGAAAACTATCCATTCACCCGAGAGCACTCTGGCAGATCCAGCCGACTTGCCTGGGATATAAATAATGCATTAGATCTGAAATATTAAGGCTCTCTGTTCTATGCTGCTTTCAATCTTGTCTAACTCACTGTCTGTCCATCTGTCAGTCTGTCTGTCTCACTTCCATCTTTCATCTCTCTTATTTTGGCCTAAAAAGGAGGCAGTCTTTTTTATTTTTTCAAATGTGCAGCATGAGGATATGCTTTATTTTAAAGGAGACGTATAATGCTCATTGTCAGGTGGTTCATACCAGGGCTATTATAGTAAATTAAAACGACAACGAAAATAAGCAGTGAAACATTTTTTGGGAAACTGAAACTAAATTTAATTCAATTAAATTTATTTTTATATAGCGTCAAATCATAAACGAAGTTATCTCGAGACAATTTTCATATAGAGCAGGTCTAGACCAATCTCTATAATTTACAGAAAGACCCAACGAGAGGTTCCCCATGAGCACGCACTCGTTGCGACAGTTGCAAGAAAAACTCCCCTTTAACTAGGTCTGTCGCAGTAAAGAAATTTCCCCTGCAGTGATAATGATTGGCTCACGATATGCAGTATTATTGCAACTTCTTCAATTTTTTGTAAATTGCTTTATATGTCCTGATTTTAGTGCTATATAAATACACTTTATTGTTAGGCTATTATTAGGTATATTGTTGCTTTTTAAATGACAAAGATGACAGTTTTAAAACAAATCAAATTCTTGTTTACTGTTAAATGCAGAACATAGAAGGGCAATGGGGCGCAGAGTTGTTTTTTTTTCAGCTGTGATTTGGTTGTTTCTGGTTGCTATGATACGGAATATTAAAATGTCGGCACAAGGTATAGAGTACTCTCTCTGGATGAAGGGAAGGTCGAGGCACGTATGGAGAGAGGACGGACGTATGACTATAGAAGAATCTGCAAGTCATACGTCATCCTCCAAGCTTGCGCAGTGCCATGTCATTGTTCCGACAACCCATTATTCCGACAACCCAATAGTCCGACAAATGCACCACTGGACCGAAAGCCCATTAGACCGACAGCCCATTGTTTCGAAATCCCGTTTTTCCGACAATACACACTCTGCTTGCATCGCCGTCTTAATGCACGGGCTTATTGGGGCTCAAGCCCCCGGTCCCGACCATATACAAGGACCCACGAGGCTCCAGGGAAAAAATATATATATATATTTAACAGGGAGAAGCAAAACCGGGCGCTAACGGGATGCTCCATGCGTAAAGACGCAACGGCGGTAGGGTATTTTACTCCCCGCAACGAGATGCTCCATGCGTAAAGATTGCACCCAATGTCGGCGGTGTTTTTTACTCCTACACAAGCTGCCAGGAGATTAAAAAAAAGCCTTTTTCTAGCAGCTGTATATCTGACTGAAAACTGTTTGTCTTACTGACTGATGTGTAGGGATCCGAGTGACGGGCTTTCAAAACGTCCGTAGCCAGAGGACCCAAAGTCATATCAAGGATATTATATTATTGAGTAATATTGAGTAAAGCCCTCGCTCATATCACTGCTGCATGGAACGCTACATGATGCCAACCAAGAAGGATTGTTAGATTAAATATCCTACCACGAGGTCCGGAAAGGTCCGATGACATCATTATGCATAATAAGTAGCCACATGCTTCTGTTTGTCTGAGAAACGATGGAAGATTCAGTTTGAACAATGGACAGATGGAGAAAGATAAATCTGCTTTAGAGTAGATACACTTCATTCCAATTATTATTGTGAATGTTTGCTGAAATGATAGTTAACCTAATTTGTTAGCTTGTTTCACATAATAAGGATCTGAGGACAAGGTAGGTGCTATATTAATCCCAGAGGGGAAATTTCTGAGTTACAGCAGCAATGATAGATCAAGCACACAACAAGATGGGATTTGTGCCTATTTCATGTTTATTTGTTTCGGATATTTCTTTGTTATTCATTTACTTTTTTCTATTTATCTCTCAGCACATCAGAAAGAATTGTAGATAAATAGGCTCCTAGAATAAATAAAACTTGACTCATGATCCTTCTTATTGTGCATTTTGTGCACCAGCCTAGGATAAAATGGTTACTGAATTGTGCCCCCAGCTTTGTAAAGCTAATGAAAGTAGCTTAGTGTCTATAAGGCATTTTTTCTCTCACAATTTCATTCTCTAATAGCCTAGAATCTATCAACGTTCCCATCAGTGTTCAGTGTTATACTGCTGTTTTAAGATCAGCCTACATCTAACGACTCGCTTGAGGAGGAACTCTCATGACTTTATTAAGAAATCAGAATTATTATTTTTTTTAATTTTTTTTTTAGAGGTCACCTATTATGCAAAATGCACTTTTCCATGTCTTTTAAACATCAATATCTGTCCCCAGTGTGTCTACAGGCCACCATAGTATCATAAAAGACCATCCTCTCTCTTTTTCTCCTCCTCCGTTTGTCCGGAAATGGGTGCAGAAAAAAAATTCGCTTTTTTCCTTGTATTCTGACGTCATTAGAGAATGCAAGCCACGTGAGGGTTTCCTGGTCGAACCAGAGCAGAACCTTCAGTAGCTGACCCCGCCCCACAGCGCGTCCTGTCTCTCCTCCTCAACCTAACTTGAGCAAAGTAGCTCCTACTGTTAGTCTGCAAGAACCAGCAGAACAGGCTTCATGTACTCCCATCATCTAAATATAACATGTTCTTTCACAAAGGCTTTATGTAATTACACTGTTTAAACAGATGATATTTATATATTATATATATTTGATGTCATGCATGTAGCAGATTACAGGTAGTAAATAGTGACTTGTAAGCAACACAACACATTTCTGTTTCACAGTCAAACTTTATTTGAGTTGACAGATGACAATATTAATTATTCACAGCATTTGTAATCATCCCACCTGCAGTTATGTTAACATGGTACAGGAGAAAGTCTTTCAGCTCTGGTAAACTATGGTAAGCTAAGCTCCGGTGGTCTGTAGTCATGGTAACACAGAGACAGCTACTACTGTAAATAATATACCATTACTCTGATCTTCCATACATTTATCTTTTAGCAGAAATAATGAACTGACTACTGTTTCACATCTTCTATTTTCCACCCTGATGGTCGATGTGTTTACACAACGTGTCATAGCGGTAGCATGTAGCTAACCCGTTAGCATGTAGCTACATGCTAACGGGTTAGCTACATGCTAACGGGTTAGTTCTGTATCTCCATGTAAACAGAGCTAACCCGTTAGCATGTAGTTACATGCTAACGGGTTAGCTCTGTATCTCCATGTAAACAGAGCCATCTGCTCTCAGCTGTCTGCTCTCCTCTGGGATGATTCTGTCGGTCATTTCTCACAGATGGATCTGTAAAGACAGACGTAAAACAGAGTGTATGTTTACGATTTACAGAGTTGATGCATGAGGTAAACACTGAGCTAACTAACAGAGATATAAATAGTATTATTTACCTGAGAGAAACCGTCAGGAAAACCTGGAATCTGGACCGCAGATGTTCATCATGTGTCGCCGATTTCTGATCAGATTCCTCCGGTAACGTGCGCTGGGTGAAGTTTCTGGTTTATAAACTTTAAAGTGGTTTATAAGCTCTATTCTAGCTCCTCTCTCTCCACTCCTCTCTCTCCCTGCTCTCAGGCCGCGAGGGGGGCGGGGAGGGTGACGCTGTGTTGTTGAGGACGTTTGATTGACAGAAAACGCTGACCAATCAGAGCAGAGTGGGAGGAGACAGAGGCTGCAGACACAGAAATCAGCACTTTTGGAAATGGGCTGAAACAGAGGTTATAGAGACATGCTGGAATGCATGATCTGATTGTTTTTTTGAAAAAAAAACTTCAGAGACATGGTTTGGAGGTGTCTGAGACCTATAATAACTAGTTTAAATGGAGTATAATATGTGACCTTTAAGTTATTTTTTGGGGTGATTTTTAAGTATTTATTGATAGGACAGTGGATAGAGTGTTGGAAAGGGGGAGAGAGAGAAATGACATGCGAAAGGACCACAGGCCGGATTCGAACCCGGGTCCACCGCTGCTAGGACTGAGCCTTGGCGTTACATGGGCGCTCGCTCTACCGACTCCGCAAAAGCTGGGGAACAATAGTGTGGATGGGCGGGGGAAGAAGGTGGAAAAAGGGGGAGAAAGGGGGGAGAGGAAAAGAGGAGGAAAAGAGAGGAAAAGAAAGAAAAAGAGAGAAAGAGAGAAGAAAACACAATTCTGTAGCTCTTATTTTCACCCACATGGTGTTTTGAAGTCTTTATACACCATAGTATTTTTGTTAAAGAATAAAAACATTATTTTTTGTGCTTTTCGGGGGGAAGAATACATGTCCACTTGAGAGGCAGTTCGAATCTCGTCTCTGGCAGGGTCGAAGTTTATAATATGCAGTAAAAAATAGTTTGTGTTGCTCGTGTAAACTTGAATTGACTCAAGATATAATTTTAATGCAAGACTTGTGCACTGCAACTAATACATTAATATTGAAAATCGTTCAGGTTTCCTTATACAGTCATATAACTGGTAGATTACTACAGATAACAAATATACAAAACATTATCATCATCCATGATGATGTTTTGCATTATTATTATTGCATACATCCTCCTTATGACTGATTAATGAACTGTTAGGCAAGATAGGTCAAAATGTTAGTAAAATAAATCATAATGTACTGGAGAATAGTTGAGCAATATTGGGATGGACTTGCTGTGTGTAATTAATTAAAAAAATAACCATAGGAATACACATGAATTGAGACAGTAATGATATTAAAGCTTTAACTTTATTGTCTTTGGGCCTGGAACACGTGAAACAACAAGAACAAATAATTTGAAGAAGATAATACTATTCTTAATGTTTGTCATTGGGTCTGATTCCCTGCAACATCAGACAGAATGATTTACAGCACACAGATTCACCAGAAACTCCTTCAGCTCAGACTCCAGCGGGGCCTCCGGCAGTGACCAGCCCACTGTAGATTGCTGGGCCCTCTGTCAACGTCCAGCAGGTTTTGCTACAGGGCCACAATTGTGCTTCCCTTATAAAGAAACATGAAAAGAACAACAGAGACTGAATATTTATTCACACAACAGGCTTATGTGAGTAATTAATGAAATGAAAACAACAACATTGTCTTATTCTTTTTGGACTAAGCATAGTATTCCAAATTACAGATATTACTAACCTGCTGGTTGCTGAGAGTCATGGAGGTCTGTGTCCTCAGTTCTACCAGGTGCTCTGCAAGGCTGTCAACCCGATCCATACCTGGCATACCATGCCCGTCCCCTAAACATACAATTTATCATCAGTAAGCAAATAAACAGGATAAACTGCTGTGAAATTACACTACATGTAACATATAGTGTCTTAATGTCCGTATGCTGTCTGTTGTATGTTAAATAGATTCGACCCAACTGTTACTATTGCTTTATTGTGAGGTTTATGTAAACATTACTTACCAACTGTATTTCTGCCACCTGAGACACCAGGTGAGGATTCAGACTGGACTGCAGGCTGAGCTTCTGGGGCAGAGGATACAGGATGACTGACAGCCTGGAGAAGTCTAAACAGACATTGAAATAAAACTTATATGTAGAAACAATTTCACACATATGATAATTATGTTTCTTTTACCTTGAAAAACCTTACAAACTACAGTCATGTTTATATAACTTAAGTATGAACGTTTAATATAACGTTTATGATCATATAATCATGAATCATGAACATTAATATAACACAGCAGTTATCTGACAGTTACCTGTCTGAGCTAAAAACAGTGACTGTGATAGTAAACTTTGTTTCACAACGTTAAGAAGCTAATACAGCAGCAGTCATACTGTATATGTATATATAGCTTTAGTATTAACATAACGTTTATGATCATATAATCATTAATATAACACCACAGTTATCTCACCTGTCTGAGCTAAAAGAAGTGACTGTGTTAGTTTAACAACGCTGAGGAGCTCATACAGTAGGAGTAACGTTACCTCTATGTAACTGTAACTGTAACGTAGCCTCAGCATAATGATCAGAGCTCTGAACAGATGATAAAGTGATTGGTAACTTATTCACCAAGTCTAGCTAACATAATTAAAGCCAGGCTAGCTCAGACAGAGTAACATTACAAACCTATTCATTGATTTCACAGCGAATCTTAATCAGCCAACATTAAAAAACGCCAGAAAGCTAAAACACGTTTAATCCGTACTGTCTAAGAGAACCCAATATCAATGTTACGTAATGTTAATAATGACATTTACCTGTCTGTAGCTGAATAGGCGGTGAATAGTTTAAAAGTCCCTCCTCCGCATCGCGTCCGCTGGGACGGCTGTGATTGGCTATTCAAAAATGGATGACGTGGCGGAGATCAGCCACACGATTCGTTGCCTGAAAATGGAATCCAGAGCTCCGATTGGCTGTATCCGCGGTGAAAATGGATGACGTCGGTATTGAAAATGGAAAGCCGCCACATGATTTGTCGAGAGAAAATGGAAATCCTGGAAGCTGATTCGTCGGCAGACCCACTCTATCCCTCTCCCGCTGCCGCAAAAGCTGGGGAACAATAGTGTGGATGGGCGGGGGAAGAAGGTGGAAAAAGGGGGAGAAAGGGGGGAGAGGAAAAGAGGAGGAAAAGAGAGGAAAAGAAAGAAAAAGAGAGAAAGAGAGAAGAAAACACAATTCTGTAGCTCTTATTTTCACCCACATGGTGTTTTGAAGTCTTTATACACCATAGTATTTTTGTTAAAGAATAAAAACATTATTTTTTGTGCTTTTCGGGGGGAAGAATACATGTCCACTTGAGAGGCAGTTCGAATCTCGTCTCTGGCAGGGTCGAAGTTTATAATATGCAGTAAAAAATAGTTTGTGTTGCTCGTGTAAACTTGAATTGACTCAAGATATAATTTTAATGCAAGACTTGTGCACTGCAACTAATACGTTAATATTGAAAATCGTTCAGGTTTCCTTATACAGTCATATAACTGGTAGATTACTACAGATAACAAATATACAAAACATTATCATCATCCATGATGATGTTTTGCATTATTATAATAATAATAATAATAATAATAATATATTAGATTTATATAGCGCTTTTTAGTAATCTCAAAGACGCTTAATATTATTGCATACATCCTCCTTATGACTGATTAATGAACTGTTAGGCAAGATAGGTCAAAATGTTAGTAGAATAAATCATAATGTACTGGAGAATAGTTGAGCAATATTGGGATGGACTTGCTGTGTGTAATTAATTAAAAAAATAACCATAGGAATACACATGAATTGAGACAGTAATGATATTAAAGCTTTAACTTTATTGTCTTTGGGCCTGGAACACGTGAAACAACAAGAACAAATAATTTGAAGAAGATAATACTATTCTTAATGTTTGTCATTGGGTCTGATTCCCTGCAACATCAGACAGAATGATTTACAGCACACAGATTCACCAGAAACTCCTTCAGCTCAGACTCCAGCGGGGCCTCCGGCAGTGACCAGCCCACTGTAGATTGCTGGGCCCTCTGTCAACGTCCAGCAGGTTTTGCTACAGGGCCACAATTGTGCTTCCCTTATAAAGAAACATGAAAAGAACAACAGAGACTGAATATTTATTCACACAACAGGCTTATGTGAGTAATTAATGAAATGAAAACAACAACATTGTCTTATTCTTTTTGGACTAAGCATGGTATTCCAAATTACAGATATTACTAACCTGCTGGTTGCTGAGAGTCATGGAGGTCTGTGTCCTCAGTTCTACCAGGTGCTCTGCAAGGCTGTCAACCCGATCCATACCTGGCACACCATGCCCGTCCCCTAAACATACAATTTGTCATCAGTAAGCAAATAAACAGGATAAACTGCTGTGAAATTACACTACATGTAACATATAGTGTCTTAATGTCCGTATGCTGTCTGTTGTATGTTAAATAGATTCGACCCAACTGTTACTATTGCTTTGTTGTGAGGTTTATGTAAACATTACTTACCAACTGTATTTCTGCCACCTGAGGTGAGGATTCAGACTGGACTGCAGGCTGAGCTTCTGGGGCAGAGGATACAGGATGACTGACAGCCTGGAGAAGTCTAAACAGACATTGAAATAAAACTTATATGTAGAAACAATTTCACACATATGATAATTATGTTTCTTTTACCTTGAAAAACCTTGTAAACTACAGTCATGTTTATATAACTTAAGTATGAACGTTTAATATAACGTTTATGATCATATAATCATGAATCATGAACATTAATATAACACAGCAGTTATCTGACAGTTACCTGTCTGAGCTAAAAACAGTGACTGTGATAGTAAACTTTGTTTCACAACGCTAAGAAGCTAATACAGCAGCAGTCATACTGTATATGTATATATAGCTTTAGTATTAACATAACGTTTATGATCATATAATCATTAATATAACACCACAGTTATCTTACAGTTACCTGTCTGAGCTAAAAGAAGTGACTGTGTTAGTTTAACAACGCTGAGGAGCTCATACAGAAGGAGTAACGTTACCTCTATGTAACTGTAACTGTAACTGTAACTGTAACGTAGCCTCAGCATAATGATCAGAGCTCTAATCAGAGCTCTGAACAGATGATAAAGTGATTGGTAACTTATTCACCAAGTCTAGCTAACATAATTAAAGCCAGGCGAGCTTAGACAGAGTAACATTACAAACCTATTCTTTGATTTCACAGCGACTCTTAATCAGCCCACATTAAAAAACGCCAGAAAGCTAAAACACGTTTAATCCGTATTGTCTAAGAGAACCCAATATCAATGTTACGTAATGTTAATAATGACATTTACCTGTCTGTAGCTGAATATAATGTTAATAATGACATTTACCTGTCTGTAGCTGAATATAATGTTAATAATGACATTTACCTGTCTGTAGCTGAATATAATGTTAATAATGAAATTTACCTGTCTGTAGCTGAATAGGCGGTGAATAGTTTAAAAGTCCCTCCTCCGCATCGCGTCCGCTGGGACGGCTGTGATTGGCTATTCAAAAATGGATGACGTGGCGGAGATCAGCCACACGATTCGTTGCCTGAAAATGGAATCCAGAGCTCCGATTGGCATTGGTATTAAACCGATGTGCAAATTCTACATGTGCAAGATTATTACAGGAGCCAAAAAAATAGAATGAAGTGTGGTTGAGACAGAAATTACAAAGCTGGGAGTTCTCTGTTAGACAGGTGAGGTGTTGTATAGAGTAATTGCTTTGGGCAGGAAAGATTTCCTGTATCAGTCCTTTTGACAGCAAAGCTGAATCAGTCCGCTGTCTGTCCAGTAGGTGTTGGAGAGGGTGGTCAGGATTATCCATGATGGATAACAGTTTGTTTAGTGTCCTTTTCTCCACCACAACTTAAAAAGTGTTTTGAGTTAGACTGTTAAACAGTTTTTCGCCAGTTTTGTGGTCAGGATTTTTTCAAATTCATTGAACATACATAAACAACATACAACAGACAGCATACAGGCAAAAAGAAATTATATTTTACATGTAGTGTAATTTCACAGCAGTTTATCCTATTTATTTGCTTACTGATGACAAATTGTATGTTTATCAGGCAGTGGACAAGCATGGTATGCCAGGTATGGATCGGGCTGACAGCCTTGCAGAGTACCTGGTAGAACTGAGGACACAGACTCTCAGCAACCAGCAGGTCAGTAATATGTGCAATTTGGAATATCATGCTTTGATCAATAAGAATAAGACAATGTTGTTGTTGTTTTCATTTCATTAGTTATTCTTCTTTTGGCCGCAAGTTGCACTTGAACACACCGCAAACACTATAGCCGATGGCCAGTTAGTACGTACGTTCTGTGCATGCCTTAATGCACAAACTATCACAATGGCAAGAAAACAAAGTTGAGGTTTAACTGAACAAGTTTGTTACATTGATATGCCCTGTTTTTCTCAGCAATGGGGAAAGTTCAGAATTTTTTTTTAAATTGGTATTTAAGGCAGTTTTAAAGGTTGTTGTGGCCGAGTGGTTAAGGCGATGGACTTGAAATCCATTGGGGTGTCCCAGCGCAGGTTCGAATCCTGCCGACAACGAACGGCACTTTTCGGTATTGGGAGCCCACCAATGCTACTTGCGTAGGCTTCCCTACGGAGACATTTCAGGTGCAACTTAGAAATAAAACGTCAGTATCAAAGCAAAAAAAGTGACAGAAACTTCTCATTTTAACGTAAATGGAAACTCCACCAATTTTGCACATCATGTCCTAACAGGTTTTGGGGGGTACGACTACATATGTGACAAAAGTTGCACAAAAGCCTTTTGTGTCACTGCTGCGTGCAAAGTCTGATAAATTACTATTATGTCTCGAAAAAAATGTCAAACATTCCCAAAAACCACAGGGGATGTAGCTCAGTGGTATAGCGCATGCTTTGCATGTATGAAGCCCCGGGTTCAATCCTCGGCATCTCCAACAGGTATTATGTTTACAGCGATGGTGGTATAGTGGTGAGCATAGCTGCCTTCCAAGCAGTTGATCTGGGTTCGATTCCCAGCCATCGCAATCCTTTTCTTCGTTCTAATGACAGTATACTTTTGCGGGGGTTTTTTGTCGGACAACAAAGAACTAGCGGCTACCAAGGCCACCTGTTGCGTCGCCTCACCTCACATTTGTTTTGGCCGACAAGTTGCACTTGAACACACAGCAAAGACCACAGCCGACGGCCAGTTAGCACGTAGGTTCTGTGCCTGCCTGAGATGAAATAACTCTCCCTACCAGCAGGTCGCGGTAGTCTGTATTTTTCATTCAAAAAGGGAAACCGGAAGACCGATGACAGCGTACATACAAGCCGTTATTATGATACGGACATAAAATAAAGCAGTGTTTGCCGACCACATGGCTTCATTCCAGATGGCCATGTCGTTGTAAAAATAACTGTATTGGAATCATCAGATGAGATCAAGATGAAAAATGGGAAGAGCCTTCTGTGTTTTTTTCCTCTTGACTTTACTCGTTGGCTTGCTTTCCTCACGTCCGTTTCTCTTCTCGTGCACTGATTTGTTAAGCTGAACCAAAGGCCGAACCGCAAATGAGAGTGATTTCTCTCACCGACCTGCGGCCCGGCGATTCAACATGCTGACGGTGTGGGACACAGCGAAAAAAACAGGCCGACGGACGCTCGCCGCCGGCCCCAAACTGTCCGACGGCCGACCGTCGGCTTGGTGTGTCAGGGCCTTGAGGCAGAAAATGGCCCACTTTTCCACTGTGATTGCTGGTATAGTGGTGCAAGCTTTCTACCCGGTTTGATGGTTACTATGTGGATAGCTATGTTCACACTACAAGACTTTCAAAGTCATTTGATATCCATACTGCAAAACTTGCTGTCTTCACAGAGACAGCAAGTAAGCTGTGACTCCAGGTTTCCCCTCAACCCATGTCTTGCGCTCTCATTGGCTGTAGCTCCTGGATGGAGTCCCCGACAGGTCCAGATATTTAGCATGGTAGATATCTGGAATGTGTCTGTGAGGCATCTGCTAGCCTCTCAGCTCACGTTTTTGAGCAGTTTAAACATGATGCTCAAACGCCAATGTGCGAGAGGTGAGCCAATGCCGATTTGCCTCTGATCTGGTGCTTTTATTGGGGAGCTCCAAAAACTGTCGGGGAGCGGAAAAATCAATGTTAAAATTGTGCAGTGGGAACTAGCTATAAGGAGAACTGAAAAGAATGCACCAACTATCACAAAGGCTAGAAAAAAAGTGGAGGTTTAACTGAACAAGTTCATTACATTGATATGCCCTGTTTTTCTCAGCAATTGGGAAAGTTCAGAACATTTTTTGAAATTTGTATTTACTGCCTTTTTACAGGTTGTTGTGGCCGAGTGGTTAAGGCGATGGACTTGAAATCCATTGGGGTCTCCCCGCGCAGGTTCGAATCCTGCCGACAACGAACGGAACTTTTCGGCAGTGGGAGCCCACCTATGTTACTTGCGTAGGCTTCCCTGCGGAGACATTTCAGGTGCAACTTAGAAAAAAATATCAGTATGCAAACAAAGTGATTCTCTGACAGTAACTGTTGATTGAGTAGACACTTGAATTTATGTGTTGTCTTTTAGAATCCTTAAGATTGTCAGTCAATCAAACCCAATTTTTGATACTGTGCTTGATTCAATATTGAAAATAAGTATGTAGAGGTGACAGAAACTTGTCATTTTAACGGAAAGGGAAACTCCACCGATTTTACACACCATCTCTTAACAGGTTTTGGGGAGTATGACTACATATGTGAAAAAAGTTGCACAAAGCCTTTTGTGTCACCGGGGGAGCTGTGTGCAAAGTCTGATAAATGACCTCAAGTTATGTCACTCGAGTCAGCGTCGATTGGGGCCGAATACTGGGTCCGTACCATTATCACGCCGGCGTACGCCTGCGGTGCGCAGAGTAGGCGGATTCTGCACACTGTTTAAAAGGCATACACAAATGCTCCACTCAATTCAAGCGGCGAAAACGGCGTGTACGCTTACCTCAATCTCATGGCTGATACAAACAAAATGTATCATCTCACAGGTACCTGAAGCGAGCCATCCCTACCAATGCAGCCCCATAAATGAAGGGCTCGTTTCAGTCTCAATGCCCAGAAAAATTGGAGAACTTGCGGTAAGAACCTCCTCGCACAGCGATGGTGGTATAGTGGTGAGCATAGCTGCCTTCCAAGCAGTTGACCTAGGTTTGATTCCCAGCCATCGCAATCCTTTTCTTCATTCTAATGACAGTATACTTTTGCGGGGGGTTTTTGTCGGACAACAAAGAACTAGCGGCTACCAAGGCCACCTGTTGCGTCGCCTCACCTCACATTTGTTTTGGCCGACAAGTTGCACTTGAACACACAGCAAAGACCACAGCCGACGGCCAGTTAGCACGTAGGTTCTGTGCCTGCCTGAGATGAAATAACTCTCCCTACCAGCAGGTCGCGGTAGTCTGTATTTTTCATTCAAAAAGGGAAACCGGAAGACCGATGACAGCGTACATACAAGCCGTTATTATGATACGGACATAAAATAAAGCAGTGTTTGCCGACCACATGGCTTCATTCCAGATGGCCATGTCGTTGTAAAAATAACTGTATTGGAATCATCAGATGAGATCAAGATGAAAAATGGGAAGAGCCTTCTGTGTTTTTTTCCTCTTGACTTTACTCGTTGGCTTGCTTTCCTCACGTCCGTTTCTCTTCTCGTGCACTGATTTGTTAAGCTGAACCAAAGGCCGAACCGCAAATGAGAGTGATTTCTCTCACCGACCTGCGGCCCGGCGATTCAACATGCCGACGGTGTGGGACACAGCGAAAAAAACAGGCCGACGGACGCTCGCCGTCAGCCCCAAACTGTCCGACGGCCGACCGTCGGCTTGGTGTGTCAGGGCCTTAAAGCAGCAAATGTCCCACTTTTCCACTGTGATTGCTGGTATAGTGGTGCAAGCTTTCTACCCGGTTTGATTTCCGGCCATGGCAGTTAAATTTTACAGGTTTTAAAGCAACATACCAGATTAACCTAAAAGGTTTTAGTCAGATTGCTTCTTTCATGGAGGTGTCTCGAAAAAATTGTTAAACATTCACAAAAAACCCAGGGGATGTAGCTCAGTGGTAGAGCGCATGCTTTGCATGTATGAGGCCCCGGGTTCAATCCCCGGCATCTCCAACAGGTATTATGGTCACAGTAAAACGGTGACTCTGTTGGCCATGTTACTATGTGGATAGCTATGTTGACACTACAAGACTTTCAAAGTCATCTCATATCCATACTGCAAAACATGCTGTCTTGACATACAGTAAGCTCCTACTGTGACTCCATGTTTCCCCTCAACCTGTGTCTTGCGCTCTCATTGGCTGTAGCTCGTGGCTGGAGTCCCCGACAGATCCAGATATTTAGCATGCCAGATATCTGGAATGTGTCTGTGAGGCATCTGCTAGCCTCTCAGCTCGCGTTTTTGAGCAGCTTAAACATGATGCTCAAACGCCGATGTGCGAGTGGTGAGCCAATGCCGGTTTGCCTCTGATCTGGTGCTTTTATTGGGGAGCTCCAAAAACTGTCGGGGAGCGGAAAATCAATGTTAAAATTGTGCAGTGGGAACTAGCTATAAGGAGAACTGAAAAGAATGCACCAACTATCACAAAGGCTAGAAAAAAACTGGAGGTTTAACTGGACAAGTTCGTTACATTGATATGCCCTGTTTTTCTCAGAAATTGGGAAAGTTCAGAACATTTTTTGAAATTGGTATTTACGGGCTTTTTGTAGGTTGTTGTGGCCGAGTGGTTAAGGTGATGGACTTGAAATCCATTTCGGTCTGTCATAAATACCAGCAGGTCGCCGTAGTCTGTATTTGACATTCAAAAAGGGAAACCGGAAGACCGAGGACAGCGGACATGCAAGCCGTTATTATGATACGGACATAAAATAAAGCAGTGTTTGCCGACCACATGGCTTCATTCCAGATGACCATGTGGTTGTGAAAATATCTGTGTATTGGAATCATCACATGAGATCAAGATGAAAAATGGGAAGAGCCTTCTGTGTTTTTCCTCTTGACTTTACTCGTTGGCTTGCTTTCCTCATGTCCCTTTCTCTTCTTTTGCACTGATTTGTTTAAGCTGAACCAAAGGCTGAACCGTCAATTATAGTGATTTCTCTCACCGACGGGCAGCACCGCCGAATCAACATGCTGAATCGGCCGAAAAACCTCCAACAAGGGCAGCCTACATGGTGATGGTGCGGGACACTGCGAAAAAAACAGGCCAATGGACCCTCACCGTCTGCCCCAAACTGTCCATCAGCTGACCGTCGGCTTGGTTGGTAGGGCCTAAAGGCAGAAAATGTCTTACTTTTCCACTGTGATTGCTGGTATAGTGGTGCAAGCACTCTACCCGGTTTGATTTCCGGCCATCACAGTTTCATTTTATAGGTTTTAAAGCAACGTACCAGATTAACCTAAAGGGTTTTAGTCAGATTTCTTCTTTTATAAAGGTGTCTCGAAAAAAAATTCAAAAAAGTTGCACAAAGCCTTTTGTGTCACCGGGGGAGCTGTGTGCAAAGTCTGATAAATGACCTAAAGTTATGTCACTCGAGTCAGCGTTGATTGGGGCCGAATACTGGGTCCGTACCATTATCACGCCGGCGTACGCCTGCGGTGCGCAGAGTAGGGGGATTCTGCACACTGTTTACAAGGCATATGTGGCACCCTGGACATTTTAGGGTTAAGGATTGTGCCCAGAAACCTGTATGTCATTATTTTGGTACCCCCGCCATGGTTATTTTTGTAATTATTATTATTATTATTACCATTATTATTTTTAAAGCGCTTGGTGTCACTTAAAAGACAGTACAAAGGACAGTAAACCCACCTGCTTTAGTGTCAAGTAATTCTAAGACAACATTTTGTATTGACCAGTAGGTGGCGGTAGTGGCTTTGATATGTCAGCGACTGGCGCTCTTATTCTTCTGTAGCCGGAAGTCAGCGCAGTCGTAGCATAACAGTCAGGAAAGCAGTAGAGAACAAAGCCGGCATTCATCCTTGACTGTTCTTTTTACTATGTTTACAGGTGAGAGACGTACACAAGCGCCATATATAGTACTGATAATTGTGTGTTAAGTTTATTATCGTTTATGGGGCCGTGTGTTTATGTTTATAAGTGTGATGTACGTCACGGAGTTAGTCCGCTAGCTAATGCTAACAAAGGCTAGCTTGAATAGCTATTTTAGGTCCGTGGCGCGGGAACGGTACAGTTCACGGTTGTGTATTGATTGTGTAAATGTATTCCCATCTAAGATGCAGTGACATCGTAAACAAATGTTCAGTTGTTGATATAATTAGTATAATATGTTCAGAGGTTGATATAATTAGTAATTTATGTTCAGTGGTTGATATAATAAGAGTGTGTATTAGAGGAAACAGTTGCCATGGTGATTTGGTAATGATAGTTTCAGGATAGATTTAGCTTATGGTATATTGTGTACTGAATACTTCCATTGTATTACTTGATAGTGATTTAGTGATATGTCAGCGACTGTATAGTTATTCTTCGGTAGCCGGAAGTCAGCGCAGTCGTAGCATAACAGTCAGGAAAGCAGTAGAGAACAAAGCCGGCATTCATCCTTGACTGTTCTTTTTACTATGTTTACAGCTGAATAAATGTACCTGGCACCTGGATGAGAAAAACCTGTCTCATCATTCAGTGTGTGGGTAACACATACACAAATGCTCCACTCAATTCAAGCAGCGAAAACGGCGTGTACGCTTACCTTGATCTCATAGCTTATACAAACACAATGCGTCATCTCACAGGTACCTGAAGTGAGCCATCCCCACCAATGCAGCCCCGTAAATGAATGGCTCGAATCCCAATTTCCATCTGATCTGGTAACTCATTGTGCACTGCATACGTCTGGTCAAATCCCGTCCTTGTTGCAGTTAAATTGACTTTCGTCTGACACCAATATCACCAATATAACTGGCTCAAATATAACAACTCTCTTTGGAACACTGAGATCAGTCTTTCATTTGCACATTCGGTTGAACAAAATAGCCCTTGCCACAACTCCTTGCTTGGCCGGCCAAATGTGGAAGTAAACCAACAGACAGTTGCAGTCCTCTGTTGAAATGGTAGTGTTTGTTAATCCAGCCATTTTCCCACAAATTACATACACAGAAGAGACTAAAGTCCTGTGGACTCATGGAGAATGCGGGCATCGATCCCGCTACTTCTCGCATGCTAAGCGAGCGCTCTACCATTTGAGCTAATTCCCCTGTACAAAGAGCACTTGTGTAGGTCCCGCTAGATCGCCTCCTCCTCCTTACTTCAATGCTACGCTAATCCATTGTGTCTCTGGAAGCTGACCTGGGTCCGACTCTTACTGTAACACATAGTTAGCAGCAGACGAGGTGGCCGAGTGGTTAAGGCGATGGACTGCTAATTCATTGTGCTCTGCACGCGTGGGTTCGAATCCCATCCTCGTCGCAGGACATGTTATTTACGTCTTCCATGTTTACATGGTTAAGACGATGGACTGCCAAGTCATTGTGCTCTGCATATGTCTGGTGAAATCCCATCATTGTTGCAGTTAAGTTGACTTTCGTCTGACACCAATATCACAAATATAACAAATCTCTTTGGAACATTGAGATCAGTTTTTCCCACAGAAATTCTCTCCTTCCCATGGAGTGACTGTCATATGCACTGAGACGAAACTGATGACTTGCAGTCTTTAGGTTTTGCACATTCGGTTGAACAAAACATCCGTTGCCATGTGGTTGAGGCAATCTTTGCCAGAATTAGTCTGTGGAGAATGCGGGTATTGATCCAGCTACCTCTCGCATGCTAAACGAGTGCTCTACCATTTGATTAAAAAATGCTCACTTTTGACGAACAGACAGCATAAACTGATCACAGGGCAATTTAGGTCACCCAAAAACAGGGCTAAATACATTCCTGGGATGGACAGTCTACAAAGGAAGCGCCCTTGCCACAACTCCTTGCTTGGCCGGCCAAATGTGGAAGTAAACCAACAGACAGTTGCAGTCCTCGGTTGAAATGGTAGTGTTTGTTAATCCAGCCATTTTCCCACAAATTACATACACAGAAGAGACTAAAGTCCTGTGGACTCATGGAGAATGCGGGCATCGATCCCGCTACTTCTCGCATGCTAAGCGAGCGCTCTACCATTTGAGCTAATTCCCCTGTACAAATAGCACTTGTGTAGGTCCCGCTAGATTGCCTCCTCCTCCTTACTTCCATGCTACGCTAATCCATTGTGTCTCTGGAAGCTGACCTGGGTCCGACTCTTACTGTAACACATAGCTAGCAACAGACGAGGTGGCCGAGTGGTTAAGGCGATGGACTGCTAATCCATTGTGCTCTGCACGCGTGGGTTCGAATCCCATCCTCGTCGCAGGACATGTTATTTACGTCTTCCATGTTTACATGGTTAAGACGATGGACTGCCAAGTCATTGTGCTCTGCATATGTCTGGTCAAATCCCATCCTTGTTGCAGTTAAGTTGACTTTCGTCTGACACCAATATCACAAATATAACAAATCTCTTTGGAACATTGAGATCAGTTTTTCCCACAGAAATTCTCTCGTTGCCATAGAGTGACTGTCATATGCACTGAGACGAAACTGATGACTTGCAGTCTTTAGGTTTTGCACATTCGGTTGAACAAAACATCCGTTGCCATGTGGTTGAGGCAATCTTTGCCAGAATTAGTCTGTGGAGAATGCGGGTATTGATCCAGCTACCTCTCGCATGCTAAACGAGTGCTCTACCATTTGATTAAAAAATGCTCACTTTTGACGAACAGACAGCATAAACTGATCACAGGGCAATTTAGGTCACCCAAAAACAGGGCTAAATACATTCCTGGGATGGACAGTCTAAAAAGGAAGCGCCCTTGCCACAACTCCTTGCTTGGCCGGCCAAATGTGGAAGTAAACCAACAGACAGTTGCAGTCCTCTGTTGAAATGGTAGTGTTTGTTAATCCAGCCATTTTCCCACAAATTACATACACAGAAGAGACTAAAGTCCTGTGGACTCATGGAGAATGCGGCATCGATCCCGCTACTTCTCGCATGCTAAGCGAGCGCTCTACCATTTGAGCTAATTCCCCTGTACAAAGAGCACTTGTGTAGGTCCCGCTAGATCGCCTCCTCCTCCTTACTTCCATGCTGCGCTAATCCATTGTGTCTCTGGAAGATGACCTGGGTCCGACTCTTACTGTAACACATAGCTAGCAACAGACGAGGTGGCCGAGTGGTTAAGGCGATGGACTGCTAATCCATTGTGCTCTGCACGCGTGGGTTCGAATCCCATCCTCGTCGCAGGACATGTTATTTACGTCTTCCATGTTTACATGGTTAAGACGATGGACTGCCAAGTCATTGTGCTCTGCATATGTCTGGTCAAATCCCATCCTTGTTGCAGTTAAGTTGACTTTCGTCTGACACCAATATCACAAATATAACGAATCTCTTTGGAACATTGAGATCAGTTTTTCCCACAGAAATTCTCTCGTTCCCATGGAGTGACTGTCATATGCACTGAGACGAAACTGATGACTTGCAGTCTTTAGGTTTTGCACATTCGGTTGAACAAAACATCCGTTGCCATGTGGTTGAGGCAATCTTTGCCAGAATTAGTCTGTGGAGAATGCGGGTATTGATCCAGCTACCTCTCGCATGCTAAACGAGTGCTCTACCATTTGATTAAAAAATGCTCACTTTTGACGAACAGACAGCATAAACTGATCACAGGGCAATTTAGGTCACCCAAAAACAGGGCTAAATACATTCCTGGGATGGACAGTCTAAAAAGGAAGCGCCCTTGCCACAACTCCTTGCTTGGCCGGCCAAATGTGGAAGTAAACCAACAGACAGTTGCAGTCCTCTGTTGAAATGGTAGTGT
The DNA here is from genome assembly GCF_043250625.1 of Sebastes fasciatus. Lineage (NCBI taxonomy): Eukaryota > Metazoa > Chordata > Actinopteri > Perciformes > Sebastidae > Sebastes > Sebastes fasciatus. The sequence goes on from NC_133798.1 coordinate 3,784,654, forward strand.
TTGTTAATCCAGCCAATTTCCCACAAATTACATACACAGAAGAGACTAAAGTCCTGTGGACTCATGGAGAATGCGGGCATCGATCCCGCTACTTCTCGCATGCTAAGCGAGCGCTCTACCATTTGAGCTAATTCCCCTGTACAAAGAGCACTTGTGTAGGTCCCGCTAGATTGCCTCCTCCTCCTTACTTCCATGCTACGCTAATCCATTGTGTCTCTGGAAGCTGACCTGGGTCCGACTCTTACTGTAACACATAGCTAGCAGCAGACGAGGTGGCCGAGTGGTTAAGGCGATGGACTGCTAATCCATTGTGCTCTGCACGCGTGGGTTCGAATCCCATCCTCGTCGCAGGACATGTTATCATGGTTAAGACGATGGACTGCCAAGTCATTGTGCTCTGCATATGTCTGGTCAAATCCCATCCTTGTTGCAATTAAGTTGACTTTCGTCTGACACCAATATCACAAATATAACAAATCTCTTTGGAACATTGAGATCAGTTTTTCCCACAGAAATTCTCTCGTTCCCATGGAGTGACTGTCATATGCACTGAGACGAAACTGATGACTTGCAGTCTTTAGGTTTTGCACATTCGGTTGAACAAAACATCCGTTGCCATGTGGTTCAGGCAATCTTTGCCAGAATTAGTCTGTGGAGAATGCGGGTATTGATCCAGCTACCTCTCGCATGCTAAACGAGTGCTCTACCATTTGATTAAAAAATGCTCACTTTTGACGAACAGACAGCATAAACTGATCACAGGGCAATTTAGGTCACCCAAAAACAGGGCTAAATACATTCCTGGGATGGACAGTCTACAAAGGAAGCGCCCTTGCCACAACTCCTTGCTTGGCCGGCCAAATGTGGAAGTAAACCAACAGACAGTTGCAGTCCTCGGTTGAAATGGTAGTGTTTGTTAATCCAGCCATTTTCCCACAAATTACATACACAGAAGAGACTAAAGTCCTGTGGACTCATGGAGAATGCGGGCATCGATCCCGCTACTTCTCGCATGCTAAGCGAGCGCTCTACCATTTGAGCTAATTCCCCTGTACAAAGAGCACTTGTGTAGGTCCCGCTAGATCGCCTCCTCCTCCTTACTTCCATGCTGCGCTAATCCATTGTGTCTCTGGAAGCTGACCTGGGTCCGACTCTTACTGTAACACATAGCTAGCAGCAGACGAGGTGGCCGAGTGGTTAAGGCGATGGACTGCTAATCCATTGTGCTCTGCACGCGTGGGTTCGAATCCCATCCTCGTCGCAGGACATGTTATTTACGTCTTCCATGTTTACATGGTTAAGACGATGGACTGCCAAGTCATTGTGCTCTGCATATGTCTGGTCAAATCCCATCCTTGTTGCAGTTAAGTTGACTTTCGTCTGACACCAATATCACAAATATAACAAATCTCTTTGGAACATTGAGATCAGTTTTTCCCACAGAAATTCTCTCGTTCCCATGGAGTGACTGTCATATGCACTGAGACGAAACTGATGACTTGCAGTCTTTAGGTTTTGCACATTCGGTTGAACAAAACATCCGTTGCCATGTGGTTGAGGCAATCTTTGCCAGAATTAGTCTGTGGAGAATGCGGGTATTGATCCAGCTACCTCTCGCATGCTAAACGAGTGCTCTACCATTTGATTAAAAAATGCTCACTTTTGACGAACAGACAGCATAAACTGATCACAGGGCAATTTAGGTCACCCAAAAACAGGGCTAAATACATTCCTGGGATGGACAGTCTACAAAGGAAGCGCCCTTGCCACAACTCCTTGCTTGGCCGGCCAAATGTGGAAGTAAACCAACAGACAGTTGCAGTCCTCTGTTGAAATGGTAGTGTTTGTTAATCCAGCCATTTCCCCACAAATTACATACACAGAAGAGACTAAAGTACTGTGGACTCATGGAGAATGCAGGCATCGATCCCGCTACTTCTCGCATGCTAAGCGAGCGCTCTACCATTTGAGCTAATTCCCCTGTACAAAGAGCACTTGTGTAGGTCCCGCTAGATCGCCTCCTCCTCCTTACTTCCATGCTACGCTAATCCATTGTGTCTCTGGAAGCTGACCTGGGTCCGACTCTTACTGTAACACATAGCTAGCAGCAGACGAGGTGGCCGAGTGGTTAAGGCGATGGACTGCTAATCCATTGTGCTCTGCACGCGTGGGTTCGAATCCCATCCTCGTCGCAGGACATGTTATCATGGTTAAGACGATGGATTGCCAAGTCATTGTGCTCTGCATATGTCTGGTCAAATCCCATCCTTGTTGCAGTTAAGTTGACTTTTGTCTGACACCAATATCACAAATATAACAAATCTCTTTGGAACATTGAGATCAGTTTTTCCCAAAGAAATTCTCTCGTTGTCATATGTACTGAGACGAAACTGATGACTTGCAGTCTTTAGGTTTTGCACATTCGGTTGAACAAAACATCCGTTGCCATGTGGTTGAGGCAATCTTTGCCAGAATTAGTCTGTGGAGAATGCGGGTATTGATCCAGCTACCTCTCGCATGCTAAACGAGTGCTCTACCATTTGATTAAAAAATGCTCACTTTTGACGAACAGACAGCATAAACTGATCACAGGGCAATTTAGGTCACCCAAAAACAGGGCTAAATACATTCCTGGGATGGACAGTCTAAAAAGGAAGCGCCCTTGCCACAACTCCTTGCTTGGCCGGCCAAATGTGGAAGTAAACCAACAGACAGTTGCAGTCCTCTGTTGAAATGGTAGTGTTTGTTAATCCAGCCATTTTCCCACAAATTACATACACAGAAGAGACTAAAGTCCTGTGGACTCATGGAGAATGCGGCATCGATCCCGCTACTTCTCGCATGCTAAGCGAGCGCTCTACCATTTGAGCTAATTCCCCTGTACAAAGAGCACTTGTGTAGGTCCCGCTAGATCGCCTCCTCCTCCTTACTTCCATGCTGCGCTAATCCATTGTGTCTCTGGAAGATGACCTGGGTCCGACTCTTACTGTAACACATAGCTAGCAACAGACGAGGTGGCCGAGTGGTTAAGGCGATGGACTGCTAATCCATTGTGCTCTGCACGCGTGGGTTCGAATCCCATCCTCGTCGCAGGACATGTTATTTACGTCTTCCATGTTTACATGGTTAAGACGATGGACTGCCAAGTCATTGTGCTCTGCATATGTCTGGTCAAATCCCATCCTTGTTGCAGTTAAGTTGACTTTCGTCTGACACCAATATCACAAATATAACGAATCTCTTTGGAACATTGAGATCAGTTTTTCCCACAGAAATTCTCTCGTTCCCATGGAGTGACTGTCATATGCACTGAGACGAAACTGATGACTTGCAGTCTTTAGGTTTTGCACATTCGGTTGAACAAAACATCCGTTGCCATGTGGTTGAGGCAATCTTTGCCAGAATTAGTCTGTGGAGAATGCGGGTATTGATCCAGCTACCTCTCGCATGCTAAACGAGTGCTCTACCATTTGATTAAAAAATGCTCACTTTTGACGAACAGACAGCATAAACTGATCACAGGGCAATTTAGGTCACCCAAAAACAGGGCTAAATACATTCCTGGGATGGACAGTCTAAAAAGGAAGCGCCCTTGCCACAACTCCTTGCTTGGCCGGCCAAATGTGGAAGTAAACCAACAGACAGTTGCAGTCCTCTGTTGAAATGGTAGTGTTTGTTAATCCAGCCAATTTCCCACAAATTACATACACAGAAGAGACTAAAGTCCTGTGGACTCATGGAGAATGCGGGCATCGATCCCGCTACTTCTCGCATGCTAAGCGAGCGCTCTACCATTTGAGCTAATTCCCCTGTACAAAGAGCACTTGTGTAGGTCCCGCTAGATTGCCTCCTCCTCCTTACTTCCATGCTACGCTAATCCATTGTGTCTCTGGAAGCTGACCTGGGTCCGACTCTTACTGTAACACATAGCTAGCAGCAGACGAGGTGGCCGAGTGGTTAAGGCGATGGACTGCTAATCCATTGTGCTCTGCACGCGTGGGTTCGAATCCCATCCTCGTCGCAGGACATGTTATCATGGTTAAGACGATGGACTGCCAAGTCATTGTGCTCTGCATATGTCTGGTCAAATCCCATCCTTGTTGCAATTAAGTTGACTTTCGTCTGACACCAATATCACAAATATAACAAATCTCTTTGGAACATTGAGATCAGTTTTTCCCACAGAAATTCTCTCGTTCCCATGGAGTGACTGTCATATGCACTGAGACGAAACTGATGACTTGCAGTCTTTAGGTTTTGCACATTCGGTTGAACAAAACATCCGTTGCCATGTGGTTCAGGCAATCTTTGCCAGAATTAGTCTGTGGAGAATGCGGGTATTGATCCAGCTACCTCTCGCATGCTAAACGAGTGCTCTACCATTTGATTAAAAAATGCTCACTTTTGACGAACAGACAGCATAAACTGATCACAGGGCAATTTAGGTCACCCAAAAACAGGGCTAAATACATTCCTGGGATGGACAGTCTACAAAGGAAGCGCCCTTGCCACAACTCCTTGCTTGGCCGGCCAAATGTGGAAGTAAACCAACAGACAGTTGCAGTCCTCGGTTGAAATGGTAGTGTTTGTTAATCCAGCCATTTTCCCACAAATTACATACACAGAAGAGACTAAAGTCCTGTGGACTCATGGAGAATGCGGGCATCGATCCCGCTACTTCTCGCATGCTAAGCGAGCGCTCTACCATTTGAGCTAATTCCCCTGTACAAAGAGCACTTGTGTAGGTCCCGCTAGATCGCCTCCTCCTCCTTACTTCCATGCTGCGCTAATCCATTGTGTCTCTGGAAGCTGACCTGGGTCCGACTCTTACTGTAACACATAGCTAGCAGCAGACGAGGTGGCCGAGTGGTTAAGGCGATGGACTGCTAATCCATTGTGCTCTGCACGCGTGGGTTCGAATCCCATCCTCGTCGCAGGACATGTTATTTACGTCTTCCATGTTTACATGGTTAAGACGATGGACTGCCAAGTCATTGTGCTCTGCATATGTCTGGTCAAATCCCATCCTTGTTGCAGTTAAGTTGACTTTCGTCTGACACCAATATCACAAATATAACAAATCTCTTTGGAACATTGAGATCAGTTTTTCCCACAGAAATTCTCTCGTTCCCATGGAGTGACTGTCATATGCACTGAGACGAAACTGATGACTTGCAGTCTTTAGGTTTTGCACATTCGGTTGAACAAAACATCCGTTGCCATGTGGTTGAGGCAATCTTTGCCAGAATTAGTCTGTGGAGAATGCGGGTATTGATCCAGCTACCTCTCGCATGCTAAACGAGTGCTCTACCATTTGATTAAAAAATGCTCACTTTTGACGAACAGACAGCATAAACTGATCACAGGGCAATTTAGGTCACCCAAAAACAGGGCTAAATACATTCCTGGGATGGACAGTCTACAAAGGAAGCGCCCTTGCCACAACTCCTTGCTTGGCCGGCCAAATGTGGAAGTAAACCAACAGACAGTTGCAGTCCTCTGTTGAAATGGTAGTGTTTGTTAATCCAGCCATTTCCCCACAAATTACATACACAGAAGAGACTAAAGTACTGTGGACTCATGGAGAATGCAGGCATCGATCCCGCTACTTCTCGCATGCTAAGCGAGCGCTCTACCATTTGAGCTAATTCCCCTGTACAAAGAGCACTTGTGTAGGTCCCGCTAGATCGCCTCCTCCTCCTTACTTCCATGCTACGCTAATCCATTGTGTCTCTGGAAGCTGACCTGGGTCCGACTCTTACTGTAACACATAGCTAGCAGCAGACGAGGTGGCCGAGTGGTTAAGGCGATGGACTGCTAATCCATTGTGCTCTGCACGCGTGGGTTCGAATCCCATCCTCGTCGCAGGACATGTTATCATGGTTAAGACGATGGATTGCCAAGTCATTGTGCTCTGCATATGTCTGGTCAAATCCCATCCTTGTTGCAGTTAAGTTGACTTTTGTCTGACACCAATATCACAAATATAACAAATCTCTTTGGAACATTGAGATCAGTTTTTCCCAAAGAAATTCTCTCGTTGTCATATGTACTGAGACGAAACTGATGACTTGCAGTCTTTAGGTTTTGCACATTCGGTTGAACAAAACATCCGTTGCCATGTGGTTGAGGCAATCTTTGCCAGAATTAGTCTGTGGAGAATGCGGGTATTGATCCAGCTACCTCTCGCATGCTAAACGAGTGCTCTACCATTTGATTAAAAAATGCTCACTTTTGACGAACAGACAGCATAAACTGATCACAGGGCAATTTAGGTCACCCAAAAACAGGGCTAAATACATTCCTGGGATGGACAGTCTAAAAAGGAAGCGCCCTTGCCACAACTCCTTGCTTGGCCAGCCAAATGTGGAAGTAAACCAACAGACAGTTGCAGTCCTCTGTTGAAATGGTAGTGTTTGTTAATCCAGCCAATTTCCCACAAATTACATACACAGAAGAGACTAAAGTCCTGTGGACTCATGGAGAATGCGGGCATCGACCCCGCTACTTCTCGCATGCTAAGCGAGCGCTCTACCATTTGAGCTAATTCCCCTGTACAAAGAGCACTTGTGTAGGTCCCGCTAGATTGCCTCCTCCTCCTTACTTCCATGCTACGCTAATCCATTGTGTCTCTGGAAGCTGACCTGGGTCCGACTCTTACTGTAACACATAGCTAGCAACAGACGAGGTGGCCGAGTGGTTAAGGCGATGGACTGCTAATCCATTGTGCTCTGCACGCTTGGGTTCGAATCCCATCCTCGTCGCAGGACATGTTATTTACGTCTTCCATGTTTACATGGTTAAGACGATGGACTGCCAAGTCATTGTGCTCTGCATATGTCTGGTCAAATCCCATCCTTGTTGCAGTTAAGTTGACTTTCGTCTGACACCAATATCACAAATATAACAAATCTCTTTGGAACATTGAGATCAGTTTTTCCCACAGAAATTCTCTCGTTCCCATGGAGTGACTGTCATATGCACTGAGACGAAACTGATGACTTGCAGTCTTTAGGTTTTGCACATTCGGTTGAACAAAACATCCGTTGCCATGTGGTTGAGGCAATCTTTGCCAGAATTAGTCTGTGGAGAATGCGGGTATTGATCCAGCTACCTCTCGCATGCTAAACGAGTGCTCTACCATTTGATTAAAAAATGCTCACTTTTGACGAACAGACAGCATAAACTGATCACAGGGCAATTTAGGTCACCCAAAAACAGGGCTAAATACATTCCTGGGATGGACAGTCTAAAAAGGAAGCGCCCTTGCCACAACTCCTTGCTTGGCCGGCCAAATGTGGAAGTAAACCAACAGACAGTTGCAGTCCTCTGTTGAAATGGTAGTGTTTGTTAATCCAGCCAATTTCCCACAAATTACATACACAGAAGAGACTAAAGTCCTGTGGACTCATGGAGAATGCTGGCATCGATCCCGCTACTTCTCGCATGCTAAGCGAGCGCTCTACCATTTGAGCTAATTCCCCTGTACAAAGAGCACTTGTGTAGGTCCCGCTAGATTGCCTCCTCCTCCTTACTTCCATGCTACGCTAATCCATTGTGTCTCTGGAAGCTGACCTGAGTCCGACTCTTACTGTAACACATAGCTAGCAGCAGACGAGGTGGCCGAGTGGTTAAGGCGATGGACTGCTAATCCATTGTGCTCTGCACGCGTGGGTTCGAATCCCATCCTCGTCGCAGGACATGTTATTTACGTCTTCCATGTTTACATGGTTAAGACGATGGACTGCCAAGTCATTGTGCTCTGCATATGTCTGGTCAAATCCCATCCTTGTTGCAGTTAAGTTGACTTTCGTCTGACACCAATATCACAAATATAACAAATCTCTTTGGAACATTGAGATCAGTTTTTCCCACAGAAATTCTCTCGTTCCCATGGAGTGACTGTCATATGCACTGAGACGAAACTGAAGACTTGCAGTCTTTAGGTTTTGCACATTCGGTTGAACAAAACATCCGTTGCCATGTGGTTGAGGCAATCTTTGCCAGAATTCGTCTGTGGAGAATGCGGGTATTGATCCAGCTACCTCTCGCATGCTAAACGAGTGCTCTACCATTTGATTAAAAAATGCTCACTTTTGACGAACAGACAGCATAAACTGATCACAGGGCAATTTAGGTCACCCAAAAACAGGGCTAAATACATTCCTGGGATGGACAGTCTACAAAGGAAGCGCCCTTGCCACAACTCCTTGCTTGGCCGGCCAAATGTGGAAGTAAACCAACAGACAGTTGCAGTCCTCTGTTGAAATGGTAGGGTTTGTTAATCCAGCCAATTTCCCACAAATTACATACACAGAAGAGACTAAAGTCCTGTGGACTCATGGAGAATGCGGGCATCGATCCCGCTACTTCTCGCATGCTAAGCGAGCGCTCTACCATTTGAGCTAATTCCCCTGTACAAAGAACACTTGTGTAGGTCCCGCTAGATTGCCTCCTCCTCCTTACTTCCATGCTACGCTAATCCATTGTGTCTCTGGAAGCTGACCTGGGTCCGACTCTTACTGTAACACATAGCTAGCAGCAGACGAGGTGGCCGAGTGGTTAAGGCGATGGACTGCTAATCCATTGTGCTCTGCACGCGTGGGTTCGAATCCCATCCTCGTCGCAGGACATGTTATTTACGTCTTCCATGTTTACATGGTTAAGACGATGGACTGCCAAGTCATTGTGCTCTGCATATGTCTGGTGAAATCCCATCATTGTTGCAGTTAAGTTGACTTTCGTCTGACACCAATATCACAAATATAACAAATCTCTTTGGAACATTGAGATCAGTTTTTCCCACAGAAATTCTCTCCTTCCCATGGAGTGACTGTCATATGCACTGAGACGAAACTGATGACTTGCAGTCTTTAGGTTTTGCACATTCGGTTGAACAAAACATCCGTTGCCATGTGGTTGAGGCAATCTTTGCCAGAATTAGTCTGTGGAGAATGCGGGTATTGATCCAGCTACCTCTCGCATGCTAAACGAGTGCTCTACCATTTGATTAAAAAATGCTCACTTTTGACGAACAGACAGCATAAACTGATCACAGGGCAATTTAGGTCACCCAAAAACAGGGCTAAATACATTCCTGGGATGGACAGTCTACAAAGGAAGCGCCCTTGCCACAACTCCTTGCTTGGCCGGCCAAATGTGGAAGTAAACCAACAGACAGTTGCAGTCCTCGGTTGAAATGGTAGTGTTTGTTAATCCAGCCATTTTCCCACAAATTACATACACAGAAGAGACTAAAGTCCTGTGGACTCATGGAGAATGCGGGCATCGATCCCGCTACTTCTCGCATGCTAAGCGAGCGCTCTACCATTTGAGCTAATTCCCCTGTACAAATAGCACTTGTGTAGGTCCCGCTAGATTGCCTCCTCCTCCTTACTTCCATGCTACGCTAATCCATTGTGTCTCTGGAAGCTGACCTGGGTCCGACTCTTACTGTAACACATAGCTAGCAACAGACGAGGTGGCCGAGTGGTTAAGGCGATGGACTGCTAATCCATTGTGCTCTGCACGCGTGGGTTCGAATCCCATCCTCGTCGCAGGACATGTTATTTACGTCTTCCATGTTTACATGGTTAAGACGATGGACTGCCAAGTCATTGTGCTCTGCATATGTCTGGTCAAATCCCATCCTTGTTGCAGTTAAGTTGACTTTCGTCTGACACCAATATCACAAATATAACAAATCTCTTTGGAACATTGAGATCAGTTTTTCCCACAGAAATTCTCTCGTTGCCATAGAGTGACTGTCATATGCACTGAGACGAAACTGATGACTTGCAGTCTTTAGGTTTTGCACATTCGGTTGAACAAAACATCCGTTGCCATGTGGTTGAGGCAATCTTTGCCAGAATTAGTCTGTGGAGAATGCGGGTATTGATCCAGCTACCTCTCGCATGCTAAACGAGTGCTCTACCATTTGATTAAAAAATGCTCACTTTTGACGAACAGACAGCATAAACTGATCACAGGGCAATTTAGGTCACCCAAAAACAGGGCTAAATACATTCCTGGGATGGACAGTCTAAAAAGGAAGCGCCCTTGCCACAACTCCTTGCTTGGCCGGCCAAATGTGGAAGTAAACCAACAGACAGTTGCAGTCCTCTGTTGAAATGGTAGTGTTTGTTAATCCAGCCATTTTCCCACAAATTACATACACAGAAGAGACTAAAGTCCTGTGGACTCATGGAGAATGCGGCATCGATCCCGCTACTTCTCGCATGCTAAGCGAGCGCTCTACCATTTGAGCTAATTCCCCTGTACAAAGAGCACTTGTGTAGGTCCCGCTAGATCGCCTCCTCCTCCTTACTTCCATGCTGCGCTAATCCATTGTGTCTCTGGAAGATGACCTGGGTCCGACTCTTACTGTAACACATAGCTAGCAACAGACGAGGTGGCCGAGTGGTTAAGGCGATGGACTGCTAATCCATTGTGCTCTGCACGCGTGGGTTCGAATCCCATCCTCGTCGCAGGACATGTTATCATGGTTAAGACGATGGACTGCCAAGTCATTGTGCTCTGCATATGTCTGGTCAAATCCCATCCTTGTTGCAATTAAGTTGACTTTCGTCTGACACCAATATCACAAATATAACAAATCTCTTTGGAACATTGAGATCAGTTTTTCCCACAGAAATTCTCTCGTTCCCATGGAGTGACTGTCATATGCACTGAGACGAAACTGATGACTTGCAGTCTTTAGGTTTTGCACATTCGGTTGAACAAAACATCCGTTGCCATGTGGTTCAGGCAATCTTTGCCAGAATTAGTCTGTGGAGAATGCGGGTATTGATCCAGCTACCTCTCGCATGCTAAACGAGTGCTCTACCATTTGATTAAAAAATGCTCACTTTTGACGAACAGACAGCATAAACTGATCACAGGGCAATTTAGGTCACCCAAAAACAGGGCTAAATACATTCCTGGGATGGACAGTCTACAAAGGAAGCGCCCTTGCCACAACTCCTTGCTTGGCCGGCCAAATGTGGAAGTAAACCAACAGACAGTTGCAGTCCTCGGTTGAAATGGTAGTGTTTGTTAATCCAGCCATTTTCCCACAAATTACATACACAGAAGAGACTAAAGTCCTGTGGACTCATGGAGAATGCGGGCATCGATCCCGCTACTTCTCGCATGCTAAGCGAGCGCTCTACCATTTGAGCTAATTCCCCTGTACAAAGAGCACTTGTGTAGGTCCCGCTAGATCGCCTCCTCCTCCTTACTTCCATGCTGCGCTAATCCATTGTGTCTCTGGAAGCTGACCTGGGTCCGACTCTTACTGTAACACATAGCTAGCAGCAGACGAGGTGGCCGAGTGGTTAAGGCGATGGACTGCTAATCCATTGTGCTCTGCACGCGTGGGTTCGAATCCCATCCTCGTCGCAGGACATGTTATTTACGTCTTCCATGTTTACATGGTTAAGACGATGGACTGCCAAGTCATTGTGCTCTGCATATGTCTGGTCAAATCCCATCCTTGTTGCAGTTAAGTTGACTTTCGTCTGACACCAATATCACAAATATAACAAATCTCTTTGGAACATTGAGATCAGTTTTTCCCACAGAAATTCTCTCGTTCCCATGGAGTGACTGTCATATGCACTGAGACGAAACTGATGACTTGCAGTCTTTAGGTTTTGCACATTCGGTTGAACAAAACATCCGTTGCCATGTGGTTGAGGCAATCTTTGCCAGAATTAGTCTGTGGAGAATGCGGGTATTGATCCAGCTACCTCTCGCATGCTAAACGAGTGCTCTACCATTTGATTAAAAAATGCTCACTTTTGACGAACAGACAGCATAAACTGATCACAGGGCAATTTAGGTCACCCAAAAACAGGGCTAAATACATTCCTGGGATGGACAGTCTACAAAGGAAGCGCCCTTGCCACAACTCCTTGCTTGGCCGGCCAAATGTGGAAGTAAACCAACAGACAGTTGCAGTCCTCTGTTGAAATGGTAGTGTTTGTTAATCCAGCCATTTCCCCACAAATTACATACACAGAAGAGACTAAAGTACTGTGGACTCATGGAGAATGCAGGCATCGATCCCGCTACTTCTCGCATGCTAAGCGAGCGCTCTACCATTTGAGCTAATTCCCCTGTACAAAGAGCACTTGTGTAGGTCCCGCTAGATCGCCTCCTCCTCCTTACTTCCATGCTACGCTAATCCATTGTGTCTCTGGAAGCTGACCTGGGTCCGACTCTTACTGTAACACATAGCTAGCAGCAGACGAGGTGGCCGAGTGGTTAAGGCGATGGACTGCTAATCCATTGTGCTCTGCACGCGTGGGTTCGAATCCCATCCTCGTCGCAGGACATGTTATCATGGTTAAGACGATGGATTGCCAAGTCATTGTGCTCTGCATATGTCTGGTCAAATCCCATCCTTGTTGCAGTTAAGTTGACTTTTGTCTGACACCAATATCACAAATATAACAAATCTCTTTGGAACATTGAGATCAGTTTTTCCCAAAGAAATTCTCTCGTTGTCATATGTACTGAGACGAAACTGATGACTTGCAGTCTTTAGGTTTTGCACATTCGGTTGAACAAAACATCCGTTGCCATGTGGTTGAGGCAATCTTTGCCAGAATTAGTCTGTGGAGAATGCGGGTATTGATCCAGCTACCTCTCGCATGCTAAACGAGTGCTCTACCATTTGATTAAAAAATGCTCACTTTTGACGAACAGACAGCATAAACTGATCACAGGGCAATTTAGGTCACCCAAAAACAGGGCTAAATACATTCCTGGGATGGACAGTCTAAAAAGGAAGCGCCCTTGCCACAACTCCTTGCTTGGCCAGCCAAATGTGGAAGTAAACCAACAGACAGTTGCAGTCCTCTGTTGAAATGGTAGTGTTTGTTAATCCAGCCAATTTCCCACAAATTACATACACAGAAGAGACTAAAGTCCTGTGGACTCATGGAGAATGCGGGCATCGACCCCGCTACTTCTCGCATGCTAAGCGAGCGCTCTACCATTTGAGCTAATTCCCCTGTACAAAGAGCACTTGTGTAGGTCCCGCTAGATTGCCTCCTCCTCCTTACTTCCATGCTACGCTAATCCATTGTGTCTCTGGAAGCTGACCTGGGTCCGACTCTTACTGTAACACATAGCTAGCAACAGACGAGGTGGCCGAGTGGTTAAGGCGATGGACTGCTAATCCATTGTGCTCTGCACGCTTGGGTTCGAATCCCATCCTCGTCGCAGGACATGTTATTTACGTCTTCCATGTTTACATGGTTAAGACGATGGACTGCCAAGTCATTGTGCTCTGCATATGTCTGGTCAAATCCCATCCTTGTTGCAGTTAAGTTGACTTTCGTCTGACACCAATATCACAAATATAACAAATCTCTTTGGAACATTGAGATCAGTTTTTCCCACAGAAATTCTCTCGTTCCCATGGAGTGACTGTCATATGCACTGAGACGAAACTGATGACTTGCAGTCTTTAGGTTTTGCACATTCGGTTGAACAAAACATCCGTTGCCATGTGGTTGAGGCAATCTTTGCCAGAATTAGTCTGTGGAGAATGCGGGTATTGATCCAGCTACCTCTCGCATGCTAAACGAGTGCTCTACCATTTGATTAAAAAATGCTCACTTTTGACGAACAGACAGCATAAACTGATCACAGGGCAATTTAGGTCACCCAAAAACAGGGCTAAATACATTCCTGGGATGGACAGTCTAAAAAGGAAGCGCCCTTGCCACAACTCCTTGCTTGGCCGGCCAAATGTGGAAGTAAACCAACAGACAGTTGCAGTCCTCTGTTGAAATGGTAGTGTTTGTTAATCCAGCCAATTTCCCACAAATTACATACACAGAAGAGACTAAAGTCCTGTGGACTCATGGAGAATGCTGGCATCGATCCCGCTACTTCTCGCATGCTAAGCGAGCGCTCTACCATTTGAGCTAATTCCCCTGTACAAAGAGCACTTGTGTAGGTCCCGCTAGATTGCCTCCTCCTCCTTACTTCCATGCTACGCTAATCCATTGTGTCTCTGGAAGCTGACCTGAGTCCGACTCTTACTGTAACACATAGCTAGCAGCAGACGAGGTGGCCGAGTGGTTAAGGCGATGGACTGCTAATCCATTGTGCTCTGCACGCGTGGGTTCGAATCCCATCCTCGTCGCAGGACATGTTATTTACGTCTTCCATGTTTACATGGTTAAGACGATGGACTGCCAAGTCATTGTGCTCTGCATATGTCTGGTCAAATCCCATCCTTGTTGCAGTTAAGTTGACTTTCGTCTGACACCAATATCACAAATATAACAAATCTCTTTGGAACATTGAGATCAGTTTTTCCCACAGAAATTCTCTCGTTCCCATGGAGTGACTGTCATATGCACTGAGACGAAACTGAAGACTTGCAGTCTTTAGGTTTTGCACATTCGGTTGAACAAAACATCCGTTGCCATGTGGTTGAGGCAATCTTTGCCAGAATTCGTCTGTGGAGAATGCGGGTATTGATCCAGCTACCTCTCGCATGCTAAACGAGTGCTCTACCATTTGATTAAAAAATGCTCACTTTTGACGAACAGACAGCATAAACTGATCACAGGGCAATTTAGGTCACCCAAAAACAGGGCTAAATACATTCCTGGGATGGACAGTCTACAAAGGAAGCGCCCTTGCCACAACTCCTTGCTTGGCCGGCCAAATGTGGAAGTAAACCAACAGACAGTTGCAGTCCTCTGTTGAAATGGTAGGGTTTGTTAATCCAGCCAATTTCCCACAAATTACATACACAGAAGAGACTAAAGTCCTGTGGACTCATGGAGAATGCGGGAATCGATCCCGCTACTTCTCGCATGCTAAGCGAGCGCTCTACCATTTGAGCTAATTCCCCTGTACAAAGAACACTTGTGTAGGTCCCGCTAGATTGCCTCCTCCTCCTTACTTCCATGCTACGCTAATCCATTGTGTCTCTGGAAGCTGACCTGGGTCCGACTCTTACTGTAACACATAGCTAGCAGCAGACGAGGTGGCCGAGTGGTTAAGGCGATGGACTGCTAATCCATTGTGCTCTGCACGCGTGGGTTCGAATCCCATCCTCGTCGCAGGACATGTTATTTACGTCTTCCATGTTTACATGGTTAAGACGATGGACTGCCAAGTCATTGTGCTCTGCATATGTCTGGTCAAATCCCATCCTTGTTGCAGTTAAGTTGACTTTCGTCTGACACCAATATCACAAATATAACAAATCTCTTTGGAACATTGAGATCAGTTTTTCCCACAGAAATTCTCTCGTTCCCATGGAGTGACTGTCATATGCACTGAGACGAAACTGATGACTTGCAGTCTTTAGGTTTTGCACATTCGGTTGAACAAAACATCCGTTGCCATGTGGTTGAGGCAATCTTTGCCAGAATTCGTCTGTGGAGAATGCGGGTATTGATCCAGCTACCTCTCGCATGCTAAACGAGTGCTCTACCATTTGATTAAAAAATGCTCACTTTTGACGAACAGACAGCATAAACTGATCACAGGGCAATTTAGGTCACCCAAAAACAGGGCTAAATACATTCCTGGGATGGACAGTCTACAAAGGAAGCGCCCTTGCCACAACTCCTTGCTTGGCCGGCCAAATGTGGAAGTAAACCAACAGACAGTTGCAGTCCTCTGTTGAAATGGTAGTGTTTGTTAATCCAGCCAATTTCCCACAAATTACATACACAGAAGAGACTATAGTCCTGTGGACTCATGGAGAATGCGGGCATCGACCCCGCTACTTCTCGCATGCTAAGCGAGCGCTCTACCATTTGAGCTAATTCCCCTGTACAAAGAGCACTTGTGTAGGTCCCGCTAGATCGCCTCCTCCTCCTTACTTCAATGCTACGCTAATCCATTGTGTGTCTGGAAGCTGACCTGGGTCCGACTCTTACTGTAACACATAGCTAGCAGCAGACGATGTGGCCGAGTGGTTAAGGCGATGGACTGCTAATCCATTGTGCTCTGCACGCGTGGGTTCGAATCCCATCCTCGTCGCAGGACATGTTATTTACGTCTTCCATGTTTACATGGTTAAGACGATGGACTGCCAAGTCATTGTGCTCTGCATATGTCTGGTCAAATCCCATCCTTGTTGCAGTTAAGTTGACTTTCGTCTGACACCAATATCACAAATATAACAAATCTCTTTGGAACATTGAGATCAGTTTTTCCCACAGAAATTCTCTCGTTCCCATGGAGTGACTGTCATATGCACTGAGACGAAACTGATGACTTGCAGTCTTTAGGTTTTGCACATTTGGTTGAACAAAACATCCGTTGCCATGTGGTTGAGGCAATCTTTGCCAGAATTAGTCTGTGGAGAATGCGGGTATTGATCCAGCTACCTCTCGCATGCTAAACGAGTGCTCTACCATTTGATTAAAAAATGCTCACTTTTGACGAACAGACAGCATAAACTGATCACAGGGCAATTTAGGTCACCCAAAAACAGGGCTAAATACATTCCTGGGATGGACAGTCTACAAAGGAAGCGCCCTTGCCACAACTCCTTGCTTGGCCGGCCAAATGTGGAAGTAAACCAACAGACAGTTGCAGTCCTCTGTTGAAATGGTAGTGTTTGTTAATCCAGCCATTTTCCCACAAATTACATACACAGAAGAGACTAAAGTCCTGTGGACTCATGGAGAATGCGGGCATCGATCCCGCTACTTCTCGCATGCTAAGCGAGCGCTCTACCATTTGAGCTAATTCCCCTGTACAAAGATCACTTGTGTAGGTCCCGCTAGATCGCCTCCTCCTCCTTACTTCCATGCTACGCTAATCCATTGTGTCTCTGGAAGCTGACCTGGGTCCGACTCTTACTGTAACACATAGCTAGCAGCAGACGAGGTGGCCGAGTGGTTAAGGCGATGGACTGCTAATCCATTGTGCTCTGCACGCGTGGGTTCGAATCCCATCCTCGTCGCAGGACATGTTATTTACGTCTTCCATGTTTACATGGTTAAGACGATGGACTGCCAAGTCATTGTGCTCTGCATATGTCTGGTCAAATCCCATCCTTGTTGCAATTAAGTTGACTTTCGTCTGACACCAATATCACAAATATAACAAATCTCTTTGGAACATTGAGATCAGTTTTTCCCACAGAAATTCTCTCGTTCCCATGGAGTGACTGTCATATGCACTGAGACGAAACTGATGACTTGCAGTCTTTAGGTTTTGCACATTCGGTTGAACAAAACATCCGTTGCCATGTGGTTCAGGCAATCTTTGCCAGAATTAGTCTGTGGAGAATGCGGGTATTGATCCAGCTACCTCTCGCATGCTAAACGAGTGCTCTACCATTTGATTAAAAAATGCTCACTTTTGACGAACAGACAGCATAAACTGATCACAGGGCAATTTAGGTCACCCAAAAACAGGGCTAAATACATTCCTGGGATGGACAGTCTACAAAGGAAGCGCCCTTGCCACAACTCCTTGCTTGGCCGGCCAAATGTGGAAGTAAACCAACAGACAGTTGCAGTCCTCTGTTGAAATGGTAGTGTTTGTTAATCCAGCCATTTCCCCACAAATTACATACACAGAAGAGACTAAAGTACTGTGGACTCATGGAGAATGCAGGCATCGATCCCGCTACTTCTCGCATGCTAAGCGAGCGCTCTACCATTTGAGCTAATTCCCCTGTACAAAGAGCACTTGTGTAGGTCCCGCTAGATCGCCTCCTCCTCCTTACTTCCATGCTACGCTAATCCATTGTGTCTCTGGAAGCTGACCTGGGTCCGACTCTTACTGTAACACATAGCTAGCAGCAGACGAGGTGGCCGAGTGGTTAAGGCGATGGACTGCTAATCCATTGTGCTCTGCACGCGTGGGTTCGAATCCCATCCTCGTCGCAGGACATGTTATCATGGTTAAGACGATGGATTGCCAAGTCATTGTGCTCTGCATATGTCTGGTCAAATCCCATCCTTGTTGCAGTTAAGTTGACTTTTGTCTGACACCAATATCACAAATATAACAAATCTCTTTGGAACATTGAGATCAGTTTTTCCCAAAGAAATTCTCTCGTTGTCATATGTACTGAGACGAAACTGATGACTTGCAGTCTTTAGGTTTTGCACATTCGGTTGAACAAAACATCCGTTGCCATGTGGTTGAGGCAATCTTTGCCAGAATTAGTCTGTGGAGAATGCGGGTATTGATCCAGCTACCTCTCGCATGCTAAACGAGTGCTCTACCATTTGATTAAAAAATGCTCACTTTTGACGAACAGACAGCATAAACTGATCACAGGGCAATTTAGGTCACCCAAAAACAGGGCTAAATACATTCCTGGGATGGACAGTCTAAAAAGGAAGCGCCCTTGCCACAACTCCTTGCTTGGCCGGCCAAATGTGGAAGTAAACCAACAGACAGTTGCAGTCCTCTGTTGAAATGGTAGTGTTTGTTAATCCAGCCATTTTCCCACAAATTACATACACAGAAGAGACTAAAGTCCTGTGGACTCATGGAGAATGCGGCATCGATCCCGCTACTTCTCGCATGCTAAGCGAGCGCTCTACCATTTGAGCTAATTCCCCTGTACAAAGAGCACTTGTGTAGGTCCCGCTAGATCGCCTCCTCCTCCTTACTTCCATGCTGCGCTAATCCATTGTGTCTCTGGAAGATGACCTGGGTCCGACTCTTACTGTAACACATAGCTAGCAACAGACGAGGTGGCCGAGTGGTTAAGGCGATGGACTGCTAATCCATTGTGCTCTGCACGCGTGGGTTCGAATCCCATCCTCGTCGCAGGACATGTTATTTACGTCTTCCATGTTTACATGGTTAAGACGATGGACTGCCAAGTCATTGTGCTCTGCATATGTCTGGTCAAATCCCATCCTTGTTGCAGTTAAGTTGACTTTCGTCTGACACCAATATCACAAATATAACGAATCTCTTTGGAACATTGAGATCAGTTTTTCCCACAGAAATTCTCTCGTTCCCATGGAGTGACTGTCATATGCACTGAGACGAAACTGATGACTTGCAGTCTTTAGGTTTTGCACATTCGGTTGAACAAAACATCCGTTGCCATGTGGTTGAGGCAATCTTTGCCAGAATTAGTCTGTGGAGAATGCGGGTATTGATCCAGCTACCTCTCGCATGCTAAACGAGTGCTCTACCATTTGATTAAAAAATGCTCACTTTTGACGAACAGACAGCATAAACTGATCACAGGGCAATTTAGGTCACCCAAAAACAGGGCTAAATACATTCCTGGGATGGACAGTCTAAAAAGGAAGCGCCCTTGCCACAACTCCTTGCTTGGCCGGCCAAATGTGGAAGTAAACCAACAGACAGTTGCAGTCCTCTGTTGAAATGGTAGTGTTTGTTAATCCAGCCAATTTCCCACAAATTACATACACAGAAGAGACTAAAGTCCTGTGGACTCATGGAGAATGCGGGCATCGATCCCGCTACTTCTCGCATGCTAAGCGAGCGCTCTACCATTTGAGCTAATTCCCCTGTACAAAGAGCACTTGTGTAGGTCCCGCTAGATTGCCTCCTCCTCCTTACTTCCATGCTACGCTAATCCATTGTGTCTCTGGAAGCTGACCTGGGTCCGACTCTTACTGTAACACATAGCTAGCAGCAGACGAGGTGGCCGAGTGGTTAAGGCGATGGACTGCTAATCCATTGTGCTCTGCACGCGTGGGTTCGAATCCCATCCTCGTCGCAGGACATGTTATCATGGTTAAGACGATGGACTGCCAAGTCATTGTGCTCTGCATATGTCTGGTCAAATCCCATCCTTGTTGCAATTAAGTTGACTTTCGTCTGACACCAATATCACAAATATAACAAATCTCTTTGGAACATTGAGATCAGTTTTTCCCACAGAAATTCTCTCGTTCCCATGGAGTGACTGTCATATGCACTGAGACGAAACTGATGACTTGCAGTCTTTAGGTTTTGCACATTCGGTTGAACAAAACATCCGTTGCCATGTGGTTCAGGCAATCTTTGCCAGAATTAGTCTGTGGAGAATGCGGGTATTGATCCAGCTACCTCTCGCATGCTAAACGAGTGCTCTACCATTTGATTAAAAAATGCTCACTTTTGACGAACAGACAGCATAAACTGATCACAGGGCAATTTAGGTCACCCAAAAACAGGGCTAAATACATTCCTGGGATGGACAGTCTACAAAGGAAGCGCCCTTGCCACAACTCCTTGCTTGGCCGGCCAAATGTGGAAGTAAACCAACAGACAGTTGCAGTCCTCGGTTGAAATGGTAGTGTTTGTTAATCCAGCCATTTTCCCACAAATTACATACACAGAAGAGACTAAAGTCCTGTGGACTCATGGAGAATGCGGGCATCGATCCCGCTACTTCTCGCATGCTAAGCGAGCGCTCTACCATTTGAGCTAATTCCCCTGTACAAAGAGCACTTGTGTAGGTCCCGCTAGATCGCCTCCTCCTCCTTACTTCCATGCTGCGCTAATCCATTGTGTCTCTGGAAGCTGACCTGGGTCCGACTCTTACTGTAACACATAGCTAGCAGCAGACGAGGTGGCCGAGTGGTTAAGGCGATGGACTGCTAATCCATTGTGCTCTGCACGCGTGGGTTCGAATCCCATCCTCGTCGCAGGACATGTTATTTACGTCTTCCATGTTTACATGGTTAAGACGATGGACTGCCAAGTCATTGTGCTCTGCATATGTCTGGTCAAATCCCATCCTTGTTGCAGTTAAGTTGACTTTCGTCTGACACCAATATCACAAATATAACAAATCTCTTTGGAACATTGAGATCAGTTTTTCCCACAGAAATTCTCTCGTTCCCATGGAGTGACTGTCATATGCACTGAGACGAAACTGATGACTTGCAGTCTTTAGGTTTTGCACATTCGGTTGAACAAAACATCCGTTGCCATGTGGTTGAGGCAATCTTTGCCAGAATTAGTCTGTGGAGAATGCGGGTATTGATCCAGCTACCTCTCGCATGCTAAACGAGTGCTCTACCATTTGATTAAAAAATGCTCACTTTTGACGAACAGACAGCATAAACTGATCACAGGGCAATTTAGGTCACCCAAAAACAGGGCTAAATACATTCCTGGGATGGACAGTCTACAAAGGAAGCGCCCTTGCCACAACTCCTTGCTTGGCCGGCCAAATGTGGAAGTAAACCAACAGACAGTTGCAGTCCTCTGTTGAAATGGTAGTGTTTGTTAATCCAGCCATTTCCCCACAAATTACATACACAGAAGAGACTAAAGTACTGTGGACTCATGGAGAATGCAGGCATCGATCCCGCTACTTCTCGCATGCTAAGCGAGCGCTCTACCATTTGAGCTAATTCCCCTGTACAAAGAGCACTTGTGTAGGTCCCGCTAGATCGCCTCCTCCTCCTTACTTCCATGCTACGCTAATCCATTGTGTCTCTGGAAGCTGACCTGGGTCCGACTCTTACTGTAACACATAGCTAGCAGCAGACGAGGTGGCCGAGTGGTTAAGGCGATGGACTGCTAATCCATTGTGCTCTGCACGCGTGGGTTCGAATCCCATCCTCGTCGCAGGACATGTTATCATGGTTAAGACGATGGATTGCCAAGTCATTGTGCTCTGCATATGTCTGGTCAAATCCCATCCTTGTTGCAGTTAAGTTGACTTTTGTCTGACACCAATATCACAAATATAACAAATCTCTTTGGAACATTGAGATCAGTTTTTCCCAAAGAAATTCTCTCGTTGTCATATGTACTGAGACGAAACTGATGACTTGCAGTCTTTAGGTTTTGCACATTCGGTTGAACAAAACATCCGTTGCCATGTGGTTGAGGCAATCTTTGCCAGAATTAGTCTGTGGAGAATGCGGGTATTGATCCAGCTACCTCTCGCATGCTAAACGAGTGCTCTACCATTTGATTAAAAAATGCTCACTTTTGACGAACAGACAGCATAAACTGATCACAGGGCAATTTAGGTCGCCCAAAAACAGGGCTAAATACATTCCTGGGATGGACAGTCTAAAAAGGAAGCGCCCTTGCCACAACTCCTTGCTTGGCCAGCCAAATGTGGAAGTAAACCAACAGACAGTTGCAGTCCTCTGTTGAAATGGTAGTGTTTGTTAATCCAGCCAATTTCCCACAAATTACATACACAGAAGAGACTAAAGTCCTGTGGACTCATGGAGAATGCGGGCATCGACCCCGCTACTTCTCGCATGCTAAGCGAGCGCTCTACCATTTGAGCTAATTCCCCTGTACAAAGAGCACTTGTGTAGGTCCCGCTAGATTGCCTCCTCCTCCTTACTTCCATGCTACGCTAATCCATTGTGTCTCTGGAAGCTGACCTGGGTCCGACTCTTACTGTAACACATAGCTAGCAACAGACGAGGTGGCCGAGTGGTTAAGGCGATGGACTGCTAATCCATTGTGCTCTGCACGCTTGGGTTCGAATCCCATCCTCGTCGCAGGACATGTTATTTACGTCTTCCATGTTTACATGGTTAAGACGATGGACTGCCAAGTCATTGTGCTCTGCATATGTCTGGTCAAATCCCATCCTTGTTGCAGTTAAGTTGACTTTCGTCTGACACCAATATCACAAATATAACAAATCTCTTTGGAACATTGAGATCAGTTTTTCCCACAGAAATTCTCTCGTTCCCATGGAGTGACTGTCATATGCACTGAGACGAAACTGATGACTTGCAGTCTTTAGGTTTTGCACATTCGGTTGAACAAAACATCCGTTGCCATGTGGTTGAGGCAATCTTTGCCAGAATTAGTCTGTGGAGAATGCGGGTATTGATCCAGCTACCTCTCGCATGCTAAACGAGTGCTCTACCATTTGATTAAAAAATGCTCACTTTTGACGAACAGACAGCATAAACTGATCACAGGGCAATTTAGGTCACCCAAAAACAGGGCTAAATACATTCCTGGGATGGACAGTCTAAAAAGGAAGCGCCCTTGCCACAACTCCTTGCTTGGCCGGCCAAATGTGGAAGTAAACCAACAGACAGTTGCAGTCCTCTGTTGAAATGGTAGTGTTTGTTAATCCAGCCAATTTCCCACAAATTACATACACAGAAGAGACTAAAGTCCTGTGGACTCATGGAGAATGCTGGCATCGATCCCGCTACTTCTCGCATGCTAAGCGAGCGCTCTACCATTTGAGCTAATTCCCCTGTACAAAGAGCACTTGTGTAGGTCCCGCTAGATTGCCTCCTCCTCCTTACTTCCATGCTACGCTAATCCATTGTGTCTCTGGAAGCTGACCTGAGTCCGACTCTTACTGTAACACATAGCTAGCAGCAGACGAGGTGGCCGAGTGGTTAAGGCGATGGACTGCTAATCCATTGTGCTCTGCACGCGTGGGTTCGAATCCCATCCTCGTCGCAGGACATGTTATTTACGTCTTCCATGTTTACATGGTTAAGACGATGGACTGCCAAGTCATTGTGCTCTGCATATGTCTGGTCAAATCCCATCCTTGTTGCAGTTAAGTTGACTTTCGTCTGACACCAATATCACAAATATAACAAATCTCTTTGGAACATTGAGATCAGTTTTTCCCACAGAAATTCTCTCGTTCCCATGGAGTGACTGTCATATGCACTGAGACGAAACTGAAGACTTGCAGTCTTTAGGTTTTGCACATTCGGTTGAACAAAACATCCGTTGCCATGTGGTTGAGGCAATCTTTGCCAGAATTCGTCTGTGGAGAATGCGGGTATTGATCCAGCTACCTCTCGCATGCTAAACGAGTGCTCTACCATTTGATTAAAAAATGCTCACTTTTGACGAACAGACAGCATAAACTGATCACAGGGCAATTTAGGTCACCCAAAAACAGGGCTAAATACATTCCTGGGATGGACAGTCTACAAAGGAAGCGCCCTTGCCACAACTCCTTGCTTGGCCGGCCAAATGTGGAAGTAAACCAACAGACAGTTGCAGTCCTCTGTTGAAATGGTAGGGTTTGTTAATCCAGCCAATTTCCCACAAATTACATACACAGAAGAGACTAAAGTCCTGTGGACTCATGGAGAATGCGGGCATCGATCCCGCTACTTCTCGCATGCTAAGCGAGCGCTCTACCATTTGAGCTAATTCCCCTGTACAAAGAACACTTGTGTAGGTCCCGCTAGATTGCCTCCTCCTCCTTACTTCCATGCTACGCTAATCCATTGTGTCTCTGGAAGCTGACCTGGGTCCGACTCTTACTGTAACACATAGCTAGCAGCAGACGAGGTGGCCGAGTGGTTAAGGCGATGGACTGCTAATCCATTGTGCTCTGCACGCGTGGGTTCGAATCCCATCCTCGTCGCAGGACATGTTATTTACGTCTTCCATGTTTACATGGTTAAGACGATGGACTGCCAAGTCATTGTGCTCTGCATATGTCTGGTGAAATCCCATCATTGTTGCAGTTAAGTTGACTTTCGTCTGACACCAATATCACAAATATAACAAATCTCTTTGGAACATTGAGATCAGTTTTTCCCACAGAAATTCTCTCGTTCCCATGGAGTGACTGTCATATGCACTGAGACGAAACTGATGACTTGCAGTCTTTAGGTTTTGCACATTCGGTTGAACAAAACATCCGTTGCCATGTGGTTGAGGCAATCTTTGCCAGAATTAGTCTGTGGAGAATGCGGGTATTGATCCAGCTACCTCTCGCATGCTAAACGAGTGCTCTACCATTTGATTAAAAAATGCTCACTTTTGACGAACAGACAGCATAAACTGATCACAGGGCAATTTAGGTCACCCAAAAACAGGGCTAAATACATTCCTGGGATGGACAGTCTACAAAGGAAGCGCCCTTGCCACAACTCCTTGCTTGGCCGGCCAAATGTGGAAGTAAACCAACAGACAGTTGCAGTCCTCGGTTGAAATGGTAGTGTTTGTTAATCCAGCCATTTTCCCACAAATTACATACACAGAAGAGACTAAAGTCCTGTGGACTCATGGAGAATGCGGGCATCGATCCCGCTACTTCTCGCATGCTAAGCGAGCGCTCTACCATTTGAGCTAATTCCCCTGTACAAATAGCACTTGTGTAGGTCCCGCTAGATTGCCTCCTCCTCCTTACTTCCATGCTACGCTAATCCATTGTGTCTCTGGAAGCTGACCTGGGTCCGACTCTTACTGTAACACATAGCTAGCAACAGACGAGGTGGCCGAGTGGTTAAGGCGATGGACTGCTAATCCATTGTGCTCTGCACGCGTGGGTTCGAATCCCATCCTCGTCGCAGGACATGTTATTTACGTCTTCCATGTTTACATGGTTAAGACGATGGACTGCCAAGTCATTGTGCTCTGCATATGTCTGGTCAAATCCCATCCTTGTTGCAGTTAAGTTGACTTTCGTCTGACACCAATATCACAAATATAACAAATCTCTTTGGAACATTGAGATCAGTTTTTCCCACAGAAATTCTCTCGTTGCCATAGAGTGACTGTCATATGCACTGAGACGAAACTGATGACTTGCAGTCTTTAGGTTTTGCACATTCGGTTGAACAAAACATCCGTTGCCATGTGGTTGAGGCAATCTTTGCCAGAATTAGTCTGTGGAGAATGCGGGTATTGATCCAGCTACCTCTCGCATGCTAAACGAGTGCTCTACCATTTGATTAAAAAATGCTCACTTTTGACGAACAGACAGCATAAACTGATCACAGGGCAATTTAGGTCACCCAAAAACAGGGCTAAATACATTCCTGGGATGGACAGTCTAAAAAGGAAGCGCCCTTGCCACAACTCCTTGCTTGGCCGGCCAAATGTGGAAGTAAACCAACAGACAGTTGCAGTCCTCTGTTGAAATGGTAGTGTTTGTTAATCCAGCCATTTTCCCACAAATTACATACACAGAAGAGACTAAAGTCCTGTGGACTCATGGAGAATGCGGCATCGATCCCGCTACTTCTCGCATGCTAAGCGAGCGCTCTACCATTTGAGCTAATTCCCCTGTACAAAGAGCACTTGTGTAGGTCCCGCTAGATCGCCTCCTCCTCCTTACTTCCATGCTGCGCTAATCCATTGTGTCTCTGGAAGATGACCTGGGTCCGACTCTTACTGTAACACATAGCTAGCAACAGACGAGGTGGCCGAGTGGTTAAGGCGATGGACTGCTAATCCATTGTGCTCTGCACGCGTGGGTTCGAATCCCATCCTCGTCGCAGGACATGTTATTTACGTCTTCCATGTTTACATGGTTAAGACGATGGACTGCCAAGTCATTGTGCTCTGCATATGTCTGGTCAAATCCCATCCTTGTTGCAGTTAAGTTGACTTTCGTCTGACACCAATATCACAAATATAACGAATCTCTTTGGAACATTGAGATCAGTTTTTCCCACAGAAATTCTCTCGTTCCCATGGAGTGACTGTCATATGCACTGAGACGAAACTGATGACTTGCAGTCTTTAGGTTTTGCACATTCGGTTGAACAAAACATCCGTTGCCATGTGGTTGAGGCAATCTTTGCCAGAATTAGTCTGTGGAGAATGCGGGTATTGATCCAGCTACCTCTCGCATGCTAAACGAGTGCTCTACCATTTGATTAAAAAATGCTCACTTTTGACGAACAGACAGCATAAACTGATCACAGGGCAATTTAGGTCACCCAAAAACAGGGCTAAATACATTCCTGGGATGGACAGTCTAAAAAGGAAGCGCCCTTGCCACAACTCCTTGCTTGGCCGGCCAAATGTGGAAGTAAACCAACAGACAGTTGCAGTCCTCTGTTGAAATGGTAGTGTTTGTTAATCCAGCCAATTTCCCACAAATTACATACACAGAAGAGACTAAAGTCCTGTGGACTCATGGAGAATGCGGGCATCGATCCCGCTACTTCTCGCATGCTAAGCGAGCGCTCTACCATTTGAGCTAATTCCCCTGTACAAAGAGCACTTGTGTAGGTCCCGCTAGATTGCCTCCTCCTCCTTACTTCCATGCTACGCTAATCCATTGTGTCTCTGGAAGCTGACCTGGGTCCGACTCTTACTGTAACACATAGCTAGCAGCAGACGAGGTGGCCGAGTGGTTAAGGCGATGGACTGCTAATCCATTGTGCTCTGCACGCGTGGGTTCGAATCCCATCCTCGTCGCAGGACATGTTATCATGGTTAAGACGATGGACTGCCAAGTCATTGTGCTCTGCATATGTCTGGTCAAATCCCATCCTTGTTGCAATTAAGTTGACTTTCGTCTGACACCAATATCACAAATATAACAAATCTCTTTGGAACATTGAGATCAGTTTTTCCCACAGAAATTCTCTCGTTCCCATGGAGTGACTGTCATATGCACTGAGACGAAACTGATGACTTGCAGTCTTTAGGTTTTGCACATTCGGTTGAACAAAACATCCGTTGCCATGTGGTTCAGGCAATCTTTGCCAGAATTAGTCTGTGGAGAATGCGGGTATTGATCCAGCTACCTCTCGCATGCTAAACGAGTGCTCTACCATTTGATTAAAAAATGCTCACTTTTGACGAACAGACAGCATAAACTGATCACAGGGCAATTTAGGTCACCCAAAAACAGGGCTAAATACATTCCTGGGATGGACAGTCTACAAAGGAAGCGCCCTTGCCACAACTCCTTGCTTGGCCGGCCAAATGTGGAAGTAAACCAACAGACAGTTGCAGTCCTCGGTTGAAATGGTAGTGTTTGTTAATCCAGCCATTTTCCCACAAATTACATACACAGAAGAGACTAAAGTCCTGTGGACTCATGGAGAATGCGGGCATCGATCCCGCTACTTCTCGCATGCTAAGCGAGCGCTCTACCATTTGAGCTAATTCCCCTGTACAAAGAGCACTTGTGTAGGTCCCGCTAGATCGCCTCCTCCTCCTTACTTCCATGCTGCGCTAATCCATTGTGTCTCTGGAAGCTGACCTGGGTCCGACTCTTACTGTAACACATAGCTAGCAGCAGACGAGGTGGCCGAGTGGTTAAGGCGATGGACTGCTAATCCATTGTGCTCTGCACGCGTGGGTTCGAATCCCATCCTCGTCGCAGGACATGTTATTTACGTCTTCCATGTTTACATGGTTAAGACGATGGACTGCCAAGTCATTGTGCTCTGCATATGTCTGGTCAAATCCCATCCTTGTTGCAGTTAAGTTGACTTTCGTCTGACACCAATATCACAAATATAACAAATCTCTTTGGAACATTGAGATCAGTTTTTCCCACAGAAATTCTCTCGTTCCCATGGAGTGACTGTCATATGCACTGAGACGAAACTGATGACTTGCAGTCTTTAGGTTTTGCACATTCGGTTGAACAAAACATCCGTTGCCATGTGGTTGAGGCAATCTTTGCCAGAATTAGTCTGTGGAGAATGCGGGTATTGATCCAGCTACCTCTCGCATGCTAAACGAGTGCTCTACCATTTGATTAAAAAATGCTCACTTTTGACGAACAGACAGCATAAACTGATCACAGGGCAATTTAGGTCACCCAAAAACAGGGCTAAATACATTCCTGGGATGGACAGTCTACAAAGGAAGCGCCCTTGCCACAACTCCTTGCTTGGCCGGCCAAATGTGGAAGTAAACCAACAGACAGTTGCAGTCCTCTGTTGAAATGGTAGTGTTTGTTAATCCAGCCATTTCCCCACAAATTACATACACAGAAGAGACTAAAGTACTGTGGACTCATGGAGAATGCAGGCATCGATCCCGCTACTTCTCGCATGCTAAGCGAGCGCTCTACCATTTGAGCTAATTCCCCTGTACAAAGAGCACTTGTGTAGGTCCCGCTAGATCGCCTCCTCCTCCTTACTTCCATGCTACGCTAATCCATTGTGTCTCTGGAAGCTGACCTGGGTCCGACTCTTACTGTAACACATAGCTAGCAGCAGACGAGGTGGCCGAGTGGTTAAGGCGATGGACTGCTAATCCATTGTGCTCTGCACGCGTGGGTTCGAATCCCATCCTCGTCGCAGGACATGTTATCATGGTTAAGACGATGGATTGCCAAGTCATTGTGCTCTGCATATGTCTGGTCAAATCCCATCCTTGTTGCAGTTAAGTTGACTTTTGTCTGACACCAATATCACAAATATAACAAATCTCTTTGGAACATTGAGATCAGTTTTTCCCAAAGAAATTCTCTCGTTGTCATATGTACTGAGACGAAACTGATGACTTGCAGTCTTTAGGTTTTGCACATTCGGTTGAACAAAACATCCGTTGCCATGTGGTTGAGGCAATCTTTGCCAGAATTAGTCTGTGGAGAATGCGGGTATTGATCCAGCTACCTCTCGCATGCTAAACGAGTGCTCTACCATTTGATTAAAAAATGCTCACTTTTGACGAACAGACAGCATAAACTGATCACAGGGCAATTTAGGTCACCCAAAAACAGGGCTAAATACATTCCTGGGATGGACAGTCTAAAAAGGAAGCGCCCTTGCCACAACTCCTTGCTTGGCCAGCCAAATGTGGAAGTAAACCAACAGACAGTTGCAGTCCTCTGTTGAAATGGTAGTGTTTGTTAATCCAGCCAATTTCCCACAAATTACATACACAGAAGAGACTAAAGTCCTGTGGACTCATGGAGAATGCGGGCATCGACCCCGCTACTTCTCGCATGCTAAGCGAGCGCTCTACCATTTGAGCTAATTCCCCTGTACAAAGAGCACTTGTGTAGGTCCCGCTAGATTGCCTCCTCCTCCTTACTTCCATGCTACGCTAATCCATTGTGTCTCTGGAAGCTGACCTGGGTCCGACTCTTACTGTAACACATAGCTAGCAACAGACGAGGTGGCCGAGTGGTTAAGGCGATGGACTGCTAATCCATTGTGCTCTGCACGCTTGGGTTCGAATCCCATCCTCGTCGCAGGACATGTTATTTACGTCTTCCATGTTTACATGGTTAAGACGATGGACTGCCAAGTCATTGTGCTCTGCATATGTCTGGTCAAATCCCATCCTTGTTGCAGTTAAGTTGACTTTCGTCTGACACCAATATCACAAATATAACAAATCTCTTTGGAACATTGAGATCAGTTTTTCCCACAGAAATTCTCTCGTTCCCATGGAGTGACTGTCATATGCACTGAGACGAAACTGAAGACTTGCAGTCTTTAGGTTTTGCACATTCGGTTGAACAAAACATCCGTTGCCATGTGGTTGAGGCAATCTTTGCCAGAATTCGTCTGTGGAGAATGCGGGTATTGATCCAGCTACCTCTCGCATGCTAAACGAGTGCTCTACCATTTGATTAAAAAATGCTCACTTTTGACGAACAGACAGCATAAACTGATCACAGGGCAATTTAGGTCACCCAAAAACAGGGCTAAATACATTCCTGGGATGGACAGTCTACAAAGGAAGCGCCCTTGCCACAACTCCTTGCTTGGCCGGCCAAATGTGGAAGTAAACCAACAGACAGTTGCAGTCCTCTGTTGAAATGGTAGGGTTTGTTAATCCAGCCAATTTCCCACAAATTACATACACAGAAGAGACTAAAGTCCTGTGGACTCATGGAGAATGCGGGCATCGATCCCGCTACTTCTCGCATGCTAAGCGAGCGCTCTACCATTTGAGCTAATTCCCCTGTACAAAGAACACTTGTGTAGGTCCCGCTAGATTGCCTCCTCCTCCTTACTTCCATGCTACGCTAATCCATTGTGTCTCTGGAAGCTGACCTGGGTCCGACTCTTACTGTAACACATAGCTAGCAGCAGACGAGGTGGCCGAGTGGTTAAGGCGATGGACTGCTAATCCATTGTGCTCTGCACGCGTGGGTTCGAATCCCATCCTCGTCGCAGGACATGTTATTTACGTCTTCCATGTTTACATGGTTAAGACGATGGACTGCCAAGTCATTGTGCTCTGCATATGTCTGGTGAAATCCCATCATTGTTGCAGTTAAGTTGACTTTCGTCTGACACCAATATCACAAATATAACAAATCTCTTTGGAACATTGAGATCAGTTTTTCCCACAGAAATTCTCTCCTTCCCATGGAGTGACTGTCATATGCACTGAGACGAAACTGATGACTTGCAGTCTTTAGGTTTTGCACATTCGGTTGAACAAAACATCCGTTGCCATGTGGTTGAGGCAATCTTTGCCAGAATTAGTCTGTGGAGAATGCGGGTATTGATCCAGCTACCTCTCGCATGCTAAACGAGTGCTCTACCATTTGATTAAAAAATGCTCACTTTTGACGAACAGACAGCATAAACTGATCACAGGGCAATTTAGGTCACCCAAAAACAGGGCTAAATACATTCCTGGGATGGACAGTCTACAAAGGAAGCGCCCTTGCCACAACTCCTTGCTTGGCCGGCCAAATGTGGAAGTAAACCAACAGACAGTTGCAGTCCTCGGTTGAAATGGTAGTGTTTGTTAATCCAGCCATTTTCCCACAAATTACATACACAGAAGAGACTAAAGTCCTGTGGACTCATGGAGAATGCGGGCATCGATCCCGCTACTTCTCGCATGCTAAGCGAGCGCTCTACCATTTGAGCTAATTCCCCTGTACAAATAGCACTTGTGTAGGTCCCGCTAGATTGCCTCCTCCTCCTTACTTCCATGCTACGCTAATCCATTGTGTCTCTGGAAGCTGACCTGGGTCCGACTCTTACTGTAACACATAGCTAGCAACAGACGAGGTGGCCGAGTGGTTAAGGCGATGGACTGCTAATCCATTGTGCTCTGCACGCGTGGGTTCGAATCCCATCCTCGTCGCAGGACATGTTATTTACGTCTTCCATGTTTACATGGTTAAGACGATGGACTGCCAAGTCATTGTGCTCTGCATATGTCTGGTCAAATCCCATCCTTGTTGCAGTTAAGTTGACTTTCGTCTGACACCAATATCACAAATATAACAAATCTCTTTGGAACATTGAGATCAGTTTTTCCCACAGAAATTCTCTCGTTGCCATAGAGTGACTGTCATATGCACTGAGACGAAACTGATGACTTGCAGTCTTTAGGTTTTGCACATTCGGTTGAACAAAACATCCGTTGCCATGTGGTTGAGGCAATCTTTGCCAGAATTAGTCTGTGGAGAATGCGGGTATTGATCCAGCTACCTCTCGCATGCTAAACGAGTGCTCTACCATTTGATTAAAAAATGCTCACTTTTGACGAACAGACAGCATAAACTGATCACAGGGCAATTTAGGTCACCCAAAAACAGGGCTAAATACATTCCTGGGATGGACAGTCTAAAAAGGAAGCGCCCTTGCCACAACTCCTTGCTTGGCCGGCCAAATGTGGAAGTAAACCAACAGACAGTTGCAGTCCTCTGTTGAAATGGTAGTGTTTGTTAATCCAGCCATTTTCCCACAAATTACATACACAGAAGAGACTAAAGTCCTGTGGACTCATGGAGAATGCGGCATCGATCCCGCTACTTCTCGCATGCTAAGCGAGCGCTCTACCATTTGAGCTAATTCCCCTGTACAAAGAGCACTTGTGTAGGTCCCGCTAGATCGCCTCCTCCTCCTTACTTCCATGCTGCGCTAATCCATTGTGTCTCTGGAAGATGACCTGGGTCCGACTCTTACTGTAACACATAGCTAGCAACAGACGAGGTGGCCGAGTGGTTAAGGCGATGGACTGCTAATCCATTGTGCTCTGCACGCGTGGGTTCGAATCCCATCCTCGTCGCAGGACATGTTATTTACGTCTTCCATGTTTACATGGTTAAGACGATGGACTGCCAAGTCATTGTGCTCTGCATATGTCTGGTCAAATCCCATCCTTGTTGCAGTTAAGTTGACTTTCGTCTGACACCAATATCACAAATATAACGAATCTCTTTGGAACATTGAGATCAGTTTTTCCCACAGAAATTCTCTCGTTCCCATGGAGTGACTGTCATATGCACTGAGACGAAACTGATGACTTGCAGTCTTTAGGTTTTGCACATTCGGTTGAACAAAACATCCGTTGCCATGTGGTTGAGGCAATCTTTGCCAGAATTAGTCTGTGGAGAATGCGGGTATTGATCCAGCTACCTCTCGCATGCTAAACGAGTGCTCTACCATTTGATTAAAAAATGCTCACTTTTGACGAACAGACAGCATAAACTGATCACAGGGCAATTTAGGTCACCCAAAAACAGGGCTAAATACATTCCTGGGATGGACAGTCTAAAAAGGAAGCGCCCTTGCCACAACTCCTTGCTTGGCCGGCCAAATGTGGAAGTAAACCAACAGACAGTTGCAGTCCTCTGTTGAAATGGTAGTGTTTGTTAATCCAGCCAATTTCCCACAAATTACATACACAGAAGAGACTAAAGTCCTGTGGACTCATGGAGAATGCGGGCATCGATCCCGCTACTTCTCGCATGCTAAGCGAGCGCTCTACCATTTGAGCTAATTCCCCTGTACAAAGAGCACTTGTGTAGGTCCCGCTAGATTGCCTCCTCCTCCTTACTTCCATGCTACGCTAATCCATTGTGTCTCTGGAAGCTGACCTGGGTCCGACTCTTACTGTAACACATAGCTAGCAGCAGACGAGGTGGCCGAGTGGTTAAGGCGATGGACTGCTAATCCATTGTGCTCTGCACGCGTGGGTTCGAATCCCATCCTCGTCGCAGGACATGTTATCATGGTTAAGACGATGGACTGCCAAGTCATTGTGCTCTGCATATGTCTGGTCAAATCCCATCCTTGTTGCAATTAAGTTGACTTTCGTCTGACACCAATATCACAAATATAACAAATCTCTTTGGAACATTGAGATCAGTTTTTCCCACAGAAATTCTCTCGTTCCCATGGAGTGACTGTCATATGCACTGAGACGAAACTGATGACTTGCAGTCTTTAGGTTTTGCACATTCGGTTGAACAAAACATCCGTTGCCATGTGGTTCAGGCAATCTTTGCCAGAATTAGTCTGTGGAGAATGCGGGTATTGATCCAGCTACCTCTCGCATGCTAAACGAGTGCTCTACCATTTGATTAAAAAATGCTCACTTTTGACGAACAGACAGCATAAACTGATCACAGGGCAATTTAGGTCACCCAAAAACAGGGCTAAATACATTCCTGGGATGGACAGTCTACAAAGGAAGCGCCCTTGCCACAACTCCTTGCTTGGCCGGCCAAATGTGGAAGTAAACCAACAGACAGTTGCAGTCCTCGGTTGAAATGGTAGTGTTTGTTAATCCAGCCATTTTCCCACAAATTACATACACAGAAGAGACTAAAGTCCTGTGGACTCATGGAGAATGCGGGCATCGATCCCGCTACTTCTCGCATGCTAAGCGAGCGCTCTACCATTTGAGCTAATTCCCCTGTACAAAGAGCACTTGTGTAGGTCCCGCTAGATCGCCTCCTCCTCCTTACTTCCATGCTGCGCTAATCCATTGTGTCTCTGGAAGCTGACCTGGGTCCGACTCTTACTGTAACACATAGCTAGCAGCAGACGAGGTGGCCGAGTGGTTAAGGCGATGGACTGCTAATCCATTGTGCTCTGCACGCGTGGGTTCGAATCCCATCCTCGTCGCAGGACATGTTATTTACGTCTTCCATGTTTACATGGTTAAGACGATGGACTGCCAAGTCATTGTGCTCTGCATATGTCTGGTCAAATCCCATCCTTGTTGCAGTTAAGTTGACTTTCGTCTGACACCAATATCACAAATATAACAAATCTCTTTGGAACATTGAGATCAGTTTTTCCCACAGAAATTCTCTCGTTCCCATGGAGTGACTGTCATATGCACTGAGACGAAACTGATGACTTGCAGTCTTTAGGTTTTGCACATTCGGTTGAACAAAACATCCGTTGCCATGTGGTTGAGGCAATCTTTGCCAGAATTAGTCTGTGGAGAATGCGGGTATTGATCCAGCTACCTCTCGCATGCTAAACGAGTGCTCTACCATTTGATTAAAAAATGCTCACTTTTGACGAACAGACAGCATAAACTGATCACAGGGCAATTTAGGTCACCCAAAAACAGGGCTAAATACATTCCTGGGATGGACAGTCTACAAAGGAAGCGCCCTTGCCACAACTCCTTGCTTGGCCGGCCAAATGTGGAAGTAAACCAACAGACAGTTGCAGTCCTCTGTTGAAATGGTAGTGTTTGTTAATCCAGCCATTTCCCCACAAATTACATACACAGAAGAGACTAAAGTACTGTGGACTCATGGAGAATGCAGGCATCGATCCCGCTACTTCTCGCATGCTAAGCGAGCGCTCTACCATTTGAGCTAATTCCCCTGTACAAAGAGCACTTGTGTAGGTCCCGCTAGATCGCCTCCTCCTCCTTACTTCCATGCTACGCTAATCCATTGTGTCTCTGGAAGCTGACCTGGGTCCGACTCTTACTGTAACACATAGCTAGCAGCAGACGAGGTGGCCGAGTGGTTAAGGCGATGGACTGCTAATCCATTGTGCTCTGCACGCGTGGGTTCGAATCCCATCCTCGTCGCAGGACATGTTATCATGGTTAAGACGATGGATTGCCAAGTCATTGTGCTCTGCATATGTCTGGTCAAATCCCATCCTTGTTGCAGTTAAGTTGACTTTTGTCTGACACCAATATCACAAATATAACAAATCTCTTTGGAACATTGAGATCAGTTTTTCCCAAAGAAATTCTCTCGTTGTCATATGTACTGAGACGAAACTGATGACTTGCAGTCTTTAGGTTTTGCACATTCGGTTGAACAAAACATCCGTTGCCATGTGGTTGAGGCAATCTTTGCCAGAATTAGTCTGTGGAGAATGCGGGTATTGATCCAGCTACCTCTCGCATGCTAAACGAGTGCTCTACCATTTGATTAAAAAATGCTCACTTTTGACGAACAGACAGCATAAACTGATCACAGGGCAATTTAGGTCACCCAAAAACAGGGCTAAATACATTCCTGGGATGGACAGTCTAAAAAGGAAGCGCCCTTGCCACAACTCCTTGCTTGGCCAGCCAAATGTGGAAGTAAACCAACAGACAGTTGCAGTCCTCTGTTGAAATGGTAGTGTTTGTTAATCCAGCCAATTTCCCACAAATTACATACACAGAAGAGACTAAAGTCCTGTGGACTCATGGAGAATGCGGGCATCGACCCCGCTACTTCTCGCATGCTAAGCGAGCGCTCTACCATTTGAGCTAATTCCCCTGTACAAAGAGCACTTGTGTAGGTCCCGCTAGATTGCCTCCTCCTCCTTACTTCCATGCTACGCTAATCCATTGTGTCTCTGGAAGCTGACCTGGGTCCGACTCTTACTGTAACACATAGCTAGCAACAGACGAGGTGGCCGAGTGGTTAAGGCGATGGACTGCTAATCCATTGTGCTCTGCACGCTTGGGTTCGAATCCCATCCTCGTCGCAGGACATGTTATTTACGTCTTCCATGTTTACATGGTTAAGACGATGGACTGCCAAGTCATTGTGCTCTGCATATGTCTGGTCAAATCCCATCCTTGTTGCAGTTAAGTTGACTTTCGTCTGACACCAATATCACAAATATAACAAATCTCTTTGGAACATTGAGATCAGTTTTTCCCACAGAAATTCTCTCGTTCCCATGGAGTGACTGTCATATGCACTGAGACGAAACTGATGACTTGCAGTCTTTAGGTTTTGCACATTCGGTTGAACAAAACATCCGTTGCCATGTGGTTGAGGCAATCTTTGCCAGAATTAGTCTGTGGAGAATGCGGGTATTGATCCAGCTACCTCTCGCATGCTAAACGAGTGCTCTACCATTTGATTAAAAAATGCTCACTTTTGACGAACAGACAGCATAAACTGATCACAGGGCAATTTAGGTCACCCAAAAACAGGGCTAAATACATTCCTGGGATGGACAGTCTAAAAAGGAAGCGCCCTTGCCACAACTCCTTGCTTGGCCGGCCAAATGTGGAAGTAAACCAACAGACAGTTGCAGTCCTCTGTTGAAATGGTAGTGTTTGTTAATCCAGCCAATTTCCCACAAATTACATACACAGAAGAGACTAAAGTCCTGTGGACTCATGGAGAATGCTGGCATCGATCCCGCTACTTCTCGCATGCTAAGCGAGCGCTCTACCATTTGAGCTAATTCCCCTGTACAAAGAGCACTTGTGTAGGTCCCGCTAGATTGCCTCCTCCTCCTTACTTCCATGCTACGCTAATCCATTGTGTCTCTGGAAGCTGACCTGAGTCCGACTCTTACTGTAACACATAGCTAGCAGCAGACGAGGTGGCCGAGTGGTTAAGGCGATGGACTGCTAATCCATTGTGCTCTGCACGCGTGGGTTCGAATCCCATCCTCGTCGCAGGACATGTTATTTACGTCTTCCATGTTTACATGGTTAAGACGATGGACTGCCAAGTCATTGTGCTCTGCATATGTCTGGTCAAATCCCATCCTTGTTGCAGTTAAGTTGACTTTCGTCTGACACCAATATCACAAATATAACAAATCTCTTTGGAACATTGAGATCAGTTTTTCCCACAGAAATTCTCTCGTTCCCATGGAGTGACTGTCATATGCACTGAGACGAAACTGAAGACTTGCAGTCTTTAGGTTTTGCACATTCGGTTGAACAAAACATCCGTTGCCATGTGGTTGAGGCAATCTTTGCCAGAATTCGTCTGTGGAGAATGCGGGTATTGATCCAGCTACCTCTCGCATGCTAAACGAGTGCTCTACCATTTGATTAAAAAATGCTCACTTTTGACGAACAGACAGCATAAACTGATCACAGGGCAATTTAGGTCACCCAAAAACAGGGCTAAATACATTCCTGGGATGGACAGTCTACAAAGGAAGCGCCCTTGCCACAACTCCTTGCTTGGCCGGCCAAATGTGGAAGTAAACCAACAGACAGTTGCAGTCCTCTGTTGAAATGGTAGGGTTTGTTAATCCAGCCAATTTCCCACAAATTACATACACAGAAGAGACTAAAGTCCTGTGGACTCATGGAGAATGCGGGAATCGATCCCGCTACTTCTCGCATGCTAAGCGAGCGCTCTACCATTTGAGCTAATTCCCCTGTACAAAGAACACTTGTGTAGGTCCCGCTAGATTGCCTCCTCCTCCTTACTTCCATGCTACGCTAATCCATTGTGTCTCTGGAAGCTGACCTGGGTCCGACTCTTACTGTAACACATAGCTAGCAGCAGACGAGGTGGCCGAGTGGTTAAGGCGATGGACTGCTAATCCATTGTGCTCTGCACGCGTGGGTTCGAATCCCATCCTCGTCGCAGGACATGTTATTTACGTCTTCCATGTTTACATGGTTAAGACGATGGACTGCCAAGTCATTGTGCTCTGCATATGTCTGGTCAAATCCCATCCTTGTTGCAGTTAAGTTGACTTTCGTCTGACACCAATATCACAAATATAACAAATCTCTTTGGAACATTGAGATCAGTTTTTCCCACAGAAATTCTCTCGTTCCCATGGAGTGACTGTCATATGCACTGAGACGAAACTGATGACTTGCAGTCTTTAGGTTTTGCACATTCGGTTGAACAAAACATCCGTTGCCATGTGGTTGAGGCAATCTTTGCCAGAATTCGTCTGTGGAGAATGCGGGTATTGATCCAGCTACCTCTCGCATGCTAAACGAGTGCTCTACCATTTGATTAAAAAATGCTCACTTTTGACGAACAGACAGCATAAACTGATCACAGGGCAATTTAGGTCACCCAAAAACAGGGCTAAATACATTCCTGGGATGGACAGTCTACAAAGGAAGCGCCCTTGCCACAACTCCTTGCTTGGCCGGCCAAATGTGGAAGTAAACCAACAGACAGTTGCAGTCCTCTGTTGAAATGGTAGTGTTTGTTAATCCAGCCAATTTCCCACAAATTACATACACAGAAGAGACTATAGTCCTGTGGACTCATGGAGAATGCGGGCATCGACCCCGCTACTTCTCGCATGCTAAGCGAGCGCTCTACCATTTGAGCTAATTCCCCTGTACAAAGAGCACTTGTGTAGGTCCCGCTAGATCGCCTCCTCCTCCTTACTTCAATGCTACGCTAATCCATTGTGTGTCTGGAAGCTGACATGGGTCCGACTCTTACTGTAACACATAGCTAGCAGCAGACGATGTGGCCGAGTGGTTAAGGCGATGGACTGCTAATCCATTGTGCTCTGCACGCGTGGGTTCGAATCCCATCCTCGTCGCAGGACATGTTATTTACGTCTTCCATGTTTACATGGTTAAGACGATGGACTGCCAAGTCATTGTGCTCTGCATATGTCTGGTCAAATCCCATCCTTGTTGCAGTTAAGTTGACTTTCGTCTGACACCAATATCACAAATATAACAAATCTCTTTGGAACATTGAGATCAGTTTTTCCCACAGAAATTCTCTCGTTCCCATGGAGTGACTGTCATATGCACTGAGACGAAACTGATGACTTGCAGTCTTTAGGTTTTGCACATTTGGTTGAACAAAACATCCGTTGCCATGTGGTTGAGGCAATCTTTGCCAGAATTAGTCTGTGGAGAATGCGGGTATTGATCCAGCTACCTCTCGCATGCTAAACGAGTGCTCTACCATTTGATTAAAAAATGCTCACTTTTGACGAACAGACAGCATAAACTGATCACAGGGCAATTTAGGTCACCCAAAAACAGGGCTAAATACATTCCTGGGATGGACAGTCTACAAAGGAAGCGCCCTTGCCACAACTCCTTGCTTGGCCGGCCAAATGTGGAAGTAAACCAACAGACAGTTGCAGTCCTCTGTTGAAATGGTAGTGTTTGTTAATCCAGCCATTTTCCCACAAATTACATACACAGAAGAGACTAAAGTCCTGTGGACTCATGGAGAATGCGGGCATCGATCCCGCTACTTCTCGCATGCTAAGCGAGCGCTCTACCATTTGAGCTAATTCCCCTGTACAAAGATCACTTGTGTAGGTCCCGCTAGATCGCCTCCTCCTCCTTACTTCCATGCTACGCTAATCCATTGTGTCTCTGGAAGCTGACCTGGGTCCGACTCTTACTGTAACACATAGCTAGCAGCAGACGAGGTGGCCGAGTGGTTAAGGCGATGGACTGCTAATCCATTGTGCTCTGCACGCGTGGGTTCGAATCCCATCCTCGTCGCAGGACATGTTATTTACGTCTTCCATGTTTACATGGTTAAGACGATGGACTGCCAAGTCATTGTGCTCTGCATATGTCTGGTCAAATCCCATCCTTGTTGCAGTTAAGTTGACTTTCGTCTGACACCAATATCACAAATATAACAAATCTCTTTGGAACATTGAGATCAGTTTTTCCCACAGAAATTCTCTCGTTCCCATGGAGTGACTGTCATATGCACTGAGACGAAACTGATGACTTGCAGTCTTTAGGTTTTGCACATTCGGTTGAACAAAACATCCGTTGCCATGTGGTTGAGGCAATCTTTGCCAGAATTAGTCTGTGGAGAATGCGGGTATTGATCCAGCTACCTCTCGCATGCTAAACGAGTGCTCTACCATTTGATTAAAAAATGCTCACTTTTGACGAACAGACAGCATAAACTGATCACAGGGCAATTTAGGTCACCCAAAAACAGGGCTAAATACATTCCTGGGATGGACAGTCTAAAAAGGAAGCGCCCTTGCCACAACTCCTTGCTTGGCCGGCCAAATGTGGAAGTAAACCAACAGACAGTTGCAGTCCTCTGTTGAAATGGTAGTGTTTGTTAATCCAGCCATTTTCCCACAAATTACATACACAGAAGAGACTAAAGTCCTGTGGACTCATGGAGAATGCGGGCATCAATCCCGCTACTTCTCGCATGCTAAGCGAGCGCTCTACCATTTGAGCTAATTCCCCTGTACAAAGAGCACTTGTGTAGGTCCCGCTAGATCGCCTCCTCCTCCTTACTTCCATGCTACGCTAATCCATTGTGTCTCTGGAAGCTGACCTTGGTCCGACTCTTACTGTAACACATAGCTAGCAGCAGACGAGGTGGCCGAGTGGTTAAGGCGATGGACTGCTAATCCATTGTGCTCTGCACGCGTGGGTTCGAATCCCATCCTCGTCGCAGGACATGTTATTTACGTCTTCCATGTTTACATGGTTAAGACGATGGACTGCCAAGTCATTGTGCTCTGCATATGTCTGGTCAAATCCCATCCTTGTTGCAGTTAAGTTGACTTTCGTCTGACACCAATATCACAAATATAACAAATCTCTTTGGAACATTGAGATCAGTTTTTCCCACAGAAATTCTCTCGTTCCCATGGAGTGACTGTCATATGCACTGAGACGAAACTGATGACTTGCAGTCTTTAGGTTTTGCACATTCGGTTGAACAAAACATCCGTTGCCATGTGGTTGAGGCAATCTTTGCCAGAATTAGTCTGTGGAGAATGCGGGTATTGATCCAGCTACCTCTCGCATGCTAAACGAGTGCTCTACCATTTGATTAAAAAATGCTCACTTTTGACGAACAGACAGCATAAACTGATCACAGGGCAATTTAGGTCACCCAAAAACAGGGCTAAATACATTCCTGGGATGGACAGTCTAAAAAGGAAGCGCCCTTGCCACAACTCCTTGCTTGGCCAGCCAAATGTGGAAGTAAACCAACAGACAGTTGCAGTCCTCTGTTGAAATGGTAGTGTTTGTTAATCCAGCCAATTTCCCACAAATTACATACACAGAAGAGACTAAAGTCCTGTGGACTCATGGAGAATGCGGGCATCGACCCCGCTACTTCTCGCATGCTAAGCGAGCGCTCTACCATTTGAGCTAATTCCCCTGTACAAAGAGCACTTGTGTAGGTCCCGCTAGATTGCCTCCTCCTCCTTACTTCCATGCTACGCTAATCCATTGTGTCTCTGGAAGCTGACCTGGGTCCGACTCTTACTGTAACACATAGCTAGCAACAGACGAGGTGGCCGAGTGGTTAAGGCGATGGACTGCTAATCCATTGT
Organism: Sebastes fasciatus; assembly: GCF_043250625.1. Lineage (NCBI taxonomy): Eukaryota > Metazoa > Chordata > Actinopteri > Perciformes > Sebastidae > Sebastes > Sebastes fasciatus. The sequence goes on from NC_133798.1 coordinate 3,826,524, forward strand.
GCTCTGCACGCTTGGGTTCGAATCCCATCCTCGTCGCAGGACATGTTATTTACGTCTTCCATGTTTACATGGTTAAGACGATGGACTGCCAAGTCATTGTGCTCTGCATATGTCTGGTCAAATCCCATCCTTGTTGCAGTTAAGTTGACTTTCGTCTGACACCAATATAAAAAATATAACAAATCTCTTTGGAACATTGAGATCAGTTTTTCCCACAGAAATTCTCTCGTTCCCATGGAGTGACTGTCATATGCACTGAGACGAAACTGATGACTTGCAGTCTTTAGGTTTTGCACATTCGGTTGAACAAAACATCCGTTGCCATGTGGTTGAGGCAATCTTTGCCAGAATTAGTCTGTGGAGAATGCGGGTATTGATCCAGCTACCTCTCGCATGCTAAACGAGTGCTCTACCATTTGATTAAAAAATGCTCACTTTTGACGAACAGACAGCATAAACTGATCACAGGGCAATTTAGGTCACCCAAAAACAGGGCTAAATACATTCCTGGGATGGACAGTCTAAAAAGGAAGCGCCCTTGCCACAACTCCTTGCTTGGCCGGCCAAATGTGGAAGTAAACCAACAGACAGTTGCAGTCCTCTGTTGAAATGGTAGTGTTTGTTAATCCAGCCAATTTCCCACAAATTACATACACAGAAGAGACTAAAGTCCTGTGGACTCATGGAGAATGCTGGCATCGATCCCGCTACTTCTCGCATGCTAAGCGAGCGCTCTACCATTTGAGCTAATTCCCCTGTACAAAGAGCACTTGTGTAGGTCCCGCTAGATTGCCTCCTCCTCCTTACTTCCATGCTACGCTAATCCATTGTGTCTCTGGAAGCTGACCTGGGTCCGACTCTTACTGTAACACATAGCTAGCAGCAGACGAGGTGGCCGAGTGGTTAAGGCGATGGACTGCTAATCCATTGTGCTCTGCACGCGTGGGTTCGAATCCCATCCTCGTCGCAGGACATGTTATTTACGTCTTCCATGTTTACATGGTTAAGACGATGGACTGCCAAGTCATTGTGCTCTGCATATGTCTGGTCAAATCCCATCCTTGTTGCAGTTAAGTTGACTTTCGTCTGACACCAATATCACAAATATAACAAATCTCTTTGGAACATTGAGATCAGTTTTTCCCACAGAAATTCTCTCGTTCCCATGGAGTGACTGTCATATGCACTGAGACGAAACTGAAGACTTGCAGTCTTTAGGTTTTGCACATTCGGTTGAACAAAACATCCGTTGCCATGTGGTTGAGGCAATCTTTGCCAGAATTCGTCTGTGGAGAATGCGGGTATTGATCCAGCTACCTCTCGCATGCTAAACGAGTGCTCTACCATTTGATTAAAAAATGCTCACTTTTGACGAACAGACAGCATAAACTGATCACAGGGCAATTTAGGTCACCCAAAAACAGGGCTAAATACATTCCTGGGATGGACAGTCTACAAAGGAAGCGCCCTTGCCACAACTCCTTGCTTGGCCGGCCAAATGTGGAAGTAAACCAACAGACAGTTGCAGTCCTCTGTTGAAATGGTAGGGTTTGTTAATCCAGCCAATTTCCCACAAATTACATACACAGAAGAGACTAAAGTCCTGTGGACTCATGGAGAATGCGGGCATCGATCCCGCTACTTCTCGCATGCTAAGCGAGCGCTCTACCATTTGAGCTAATTCCCCTGTACAAAGAACACTTGTGTAGGTCCCGCTAGATTGCCTCCTCCTCCTTACTTCCATGCTACGCTAATCCATTGTGTCTCTGGAAGCTGACCTGGGTCCGACTCTTACTGTAACACATAGCTAGCAGCAGACGAGGTGGCCGAGTGGTTAAGGCGATGGACTGCTAATCCATTGTGCTCTGCACGCGTGGGTTCGAATCCCATCCTCGTCGCAGGACATGTTATTTACGTCTTCCATGTTTACATGGTTAAGACGATGGACTGCCAAGTCATTGTGCTCTGCATATGTCTGGTCAAATCCCATCCTTGTTGCAGTTAAGTTGACTTTCGTCTGACACCAATATCACAAATATAACAAATCTCTTTGGAACATTGAGATCAGTTTTTCCCACAGAAATTCTCTCGTTCCCATGGAGTGACTGTCATATGCACTGAGACGAAACTGATGACTTGCAGTCTTTAGGTTTTGCACATTCGGTTGAACAAAACATCCGTTGCCATGTGGTTGAGGCAATCTTTGCCAGAATTCGTCTGTGGAGAATGCGGGTATTGATCCAGCTACCTCTCGCATGCTAAACGAGTGCTCTACCATTTGATTAAAAAATGCTCACTTTTGACGAACAGACAGCATAAACTGATCACAGGGCAATTTAGGTCACCCAAAAACAGGGCTAAATACATTCCTGGGATGGACAGTCTACAAAGGAAGCGCCCTTGCCACAACTCCTTGCTTGGCCGGCCAAATGTGGAAGTAAACCAACAGACAGTTGCAGTCCTCTGTTGAAATGGTAGTGTTTGTTAATCCAGCCAATTTCCCACAAATTACATACACAGAAGAGACTAAAGTCCTGTGGACTCATGGAGAATGCGGGCATCAATCCCGCTACTTCTCGCATGCTAAGCGAGCGCTCTACCATTTGAGCTAATTCCCCTGTACAAAGAGCACTTGTGTAGGTCCCGCTAGATCGCCTCCTCCTCCTTACTTCCATGCTACGCTAATCCATTGTGTCTCTGGAAGCTGACCTGGGTCCGACTCTTACTGTAACACATAGCTAGCAGCAGACGAGGTGGCCGAGTGGTTAAGGCGATGGACTGCTAATCCATTGTGCTCTGCACGCGTGGGTTCGAATCCCATCCTCGTCGCAGGACATGTTATTTACGTCTTCCATGTTTACATGGTTAAGACGATGGAGTGCCAAGTCATTGTGCTCTGCATATGTCTGGTCAAATCCCATCCTTGTTGCAGTTAAGTTGACTTTCGTCTGACACCAATATCACAAATATAACAAATCTCTTTGGAACATTGAGATCAGTTTTTCCCACAGAAATTCTCTCGTTCCCATGGAGTGACTGTCATATGCACTGAGACGAAACTGATGACTTGCAGTCTTTAGGTTTTGCACATTTGGTTGAACAAAACATCCGTTGCCATGTGGTTGAGGCAATCTTTGCCAGAATTAGTCTGTGGAGAATGCGGGTATTGATCCAGCTACCTCTCGCATGCTAAACGAGTGCTCTACCATTTGATTAAAAAATGCTCACTTTTGACGAACAGACAGCATAAACTGATCACAGGGCAATTTAGGTCACCCAAAAACAGGGCTAAATACATTCCTGGGATGGACAGTCTAAAAAGGAAGCGCCCTTGCCACAACTCCTTGCTTGGCCGGCCAAATGTGGAAGTAAACCAACAGACAGTTGCAGTCCTCTGTTGAAATGGTAGTGTTTGTTAATCCAGCCAATTTCCCACAAATTACATACACAGAAGAGACTATAGTCCTGTGGACTCATGGAGAATGCGGGCATCGACCCCGCTACTTCTCGCATGCTAAGCGAGCGCTCTACCATTTGAGCTAATTCCCCTGTACAAAGAGCACTTGTGTAGGTCCCGCTAGATCGCCTCCTCCTCCTTACTTCAATGCTACGCTAATCCATTGTGTGTCTGGAAGCTGACCTGGGTCCGACTCTTACTGTAACACATAGCTAGCAGCAGACGATGTGGCCGAGTGGTTAAGGCGATGGACTGCTAATCCATTGTGCTCTGCACGCGTGGGTTCGAATCCCATCCTCGTCGCAGGACATGTTATTTACGTCTTCCATGTTTACATGGTTAAGACGATGGACTGCCAAGTCATTGTGCTCTGCATATGTCTGGTCAAATCCCATCCTTGTTGCAGTTAAGTTGACTTTCGTCTGACACCAATATCACAAATATAACAAATCTCTTTGGAACATTGAGATCAGTTTTTCCCACAGAAATTCTCTCGTTCCCATGGAGTGACTGTCATATGCACTGAGACGAAACTGATGACTTGCAGTCTTTAGGTTTTGCACATTTGGTTGAACAAAACATCCGTTGCCATGTGGTTGAGGCAATCTTTGCCAGAATTAGTCTGTGGAGAATGCGGGTATTGATCCAGCTACCTCTCGCATGCTAAACGAGTGCTCTACCATTTGATTAAAAAATGCTCACTTTTGACGAACAGACAGCATAAACTGATCACAGGGCAATTTAGGTCACCCAAAAACAGGGCTAAATACATTCCTGGGATGGACAGTCTACAAAGGAAGCGCCCTTGCCACAACTCCTTGCTTGGCCGGCCAAATGTGGAAGTAAACCAACAGACAGTTGCAGTCCTCTGTTGAAATGGTAGTGTTTGTTAATCCAGCCATTTTCCCACAAATTACATACACAGAAGAGACTAAAGTCCTGTGGACTCATGGAGAATGCGGGCATCGATCCCGCTACTTCTCGCATGCTAAGCGAGCGCTCTACCATTTGAGCTAATTCCCCTGTACAAAGATCACTTGTGTAGGTCCCGCTAGATCGCCTCCTCCTCCTTACTTCCATGCTACGCTAATCCATTGTGTCTCTGGAAGCTGACCTGGGTCCGACTCTTACTGTAACACATAGCTAGCAGCAGACGAGGTGGCCGAGTGGTTAAGGCGATGGACTGCTAATCCATTGTGCTCTGCACGCGTGGGTTCGAATCCCATCCTCGTCGCAGGACATGTTATTTACGTCTTCCATGTTTACATGGTTAAGACGATGGACTGCCAAGTCATTGTGCTCTGCATATGTCTGGTCAAATCCCATCCTTGTTGCAGTTAAGTTGACTTTCGTCTGACACCAATATCACAAATATAACAAATCTCTTTGGAACATTGAGATCAGTTTTTCCCACAGAAATTCTCTCGTTCCCATGGAGTGACTGTCATATGCACTGAGACGAAACTGATGACTTGCAGTCTTTAGGTTTTGCACATTCGGTTGAACAAAACATCCGTTGCCATGTGGTTGAGGCAATCTTTGCCAGAATTAGTCTGTGGAGAATGCGGGTATTGATCCAGCTACCTCTCGCATGCTAAACGAGTGCTCTACCATTTGATTAAAAAATGCTCACTTTTGACGAACAGACAGCATAAACTGATCACAGGGCAATTTAGGTCACCCAAAAACAGGGCTAAATACATTCCTGGGATGGACAGTCTAAAAAGGAAGCGCCCTTGCCACAACTCCTTGCTTGGCCGGCCAAATGTGGAAGTAAACCAACAGACAGTTGCAGTCCTCTGTTGAAATGGTAGTGTTTGTTAATCCAGCCATTTTCCCACAAATTACATACACAGAAGAGACTAAAGTCCTGTGGACTCATGGAGAATGCGGGCATCAATCCCGCTACTTCTCGCATGCTAAGCGAGCGCTCTACCATTTGAGCTAATTCCCCTGTACAAAGAGCACTTGTGTAGGTCCCGCTAGATCGCCTCCTCCTCCTTACTTCCATGCTACGCTAATCCATTGTGTCTCTGGAAGCTGACCTTGGTCCGACTCTTACTGTAACACATAGCTAGCAGCAGACGAGGTGGCCGAGTGGTTAAGGCGATGGACTGCTAATCCATTGTGCTCTGCACGCGTGGGTTCGAATCCCATCCTCGTCGCAGGACATGTTATTTACGTCTTCCATGTTTACATGGTTAAGACGATGGACTGCCAAGTCATTGTGCTCTGCATATGTCTGGTCAAATCCCATCCTTGTTGCAGTTAAGTTGACTTTCGTCTGACACCAATATCACAAATATAACAAATCTCTTTGGAACATTGAGATCAGTTTTTCCCACAGAAATTCTCTCGTTCCCATGGAGTGACTGTCATATGCACTGAGACGAAACTGATGACTTGCAGTCTTTAGGTTTTGCACATTCGGTTGAACAAAACATCCGTTGCCATGTGGTTGAGGCAATCTTTGCCAGAATTAGTCTGTGGAGAATGCGGGTATTGATCCAGCTACCTCTCGCATGCTAAACGAGTGCTCTACCATTTGATTAAAAAATGCTCACTTTTGACGAACAGACAGCATAAACTGATCACAGGGCAATTTAGGTCACCCAAAAACAGGGCTAAATACATTCCTGGGATGGACAGTCTAAAAAGGAAGCGCCCTTGCCACAACTCCTTGCTTGGCCGGCCAAATGTGGAAGTAAACCAACAGACAGTTGCAGTCCTCTGTTGAAATGGTAGTGTTTGTTAATCCAGCCATTTTCCCACAAATTACATACACAGAAGAGACTAAAGTCCTGTGGACTCATGGAGAATGCGGGCATCAATCCCGCTACTTCTCGCATGCTAAGCGAGCGCTCTACCATTTGAGCTAATTCCCCTGTACAAAGAGCACTTGTGTAGGTCCCGCTAGATCGCCTCCTCCTCCTTACTTCCATGCTACGCTAATCCATTGTGTCTCTGGAAGCTGACCTGGGTCCGACTCTTACTGTAACACATAGCTAGCAGCAGACGAGGTGGCCGAGTGGTTAAGGCGATGGACTGCTAATCCATTGTGCTCTGCACGCGTGGGTTCGAATCCCATCCTCGTCGCAGGACATGTTATTTACGTCTTCCATGTTTACATGGTTAAGACGATGGACTGCCAAGTCATTGTGCTCTGCATATGTCTGGTCAAATCCCATCCTTGTTGCAGTTAAGTTGACTTTCGTCTGACACCAATATCACAAATATAACAAATCTCTTTGGAACATTGAGATCAGTTTTTCCCACAGAAATTCTCTCGTTCCCATGGAGTGACTGTCATATGCACTGAGACGAAACTGATGACTTGCAGTCTTTAGGTTTTGCACATTTGGTTGAACAAAACATCCGTTGCCATGTGGTTGAGGCAATCTTTGCCAGAATTAGTCTGTGGAGAATGCGGGTATTGATCCAGCTACCTCTCGCATGCTAAACGAGTGCTCTACCATTTGATTAAAAAATGCTCACTTTTGACGAACAGACAGCATAAACTGATCACAGGGCAATTTAGGTCACCCAAAAACAGGGCTAAATACATTCCTGGGATGGACAGTCTAAAAAGGAAGCGCCCTTGCCACAACTCCTTGCTTGGCCGGCCAAATGTGGAAGTAAACCAACAGACAGTTGCAGTCCTCTGTTGAAATGGTAGTGTTTGTTAATCCAGCCAATTTCCCACAAATTACATACACAGAAGAGACTATAGTCCTGTGGACTCATGGAGAATGCGGGCATCGACCCCGCTACTTCTCGCATGCTAAGCGAGCGCTCTACCATTTGAGCTAATTCCCCTGTACAATGAGCACTTGTGTAGGTCCCGCTAGATCGCCTCCTCCTCCTTACTTCAATGCTACGCTAATCCATTGTGTGTCTGGAAGCTGACCTGGGTCCGACTCTTACTGTAACACATAGCTAGCAGCAGACGATGTGGCCGAGTGGTTAAGGCGATGGACTGCTAATCCATTGTGCTCTGCACGCGTGGGTTCGAATCCCATCCTCGTCGCAGGACATGTTATTTACGTCTTCCATGTTTACATGGTTAAGACGATGGACTGCCAAGTCATTGTGCTCTGCATATGTCTGGTCAAATCCCATCCTTGTTGCAGTTAAGTTGACTTTCGTCTGACACCAATATCACAAATATAACAAATCTCTTTGGAACATTGAGATCAGTTTTTCCCACAGAAATTCTCTCGTTCCCATGGAGTGACTGTCATATGCACTGAGACGAAACTGATGACTTGCAGTCTTTAGGTTTTGCACATTTGGTTGAACAAAACATCCGTTGCCATGTGGTTGAGGCAATCTTTGCCAGAATTAGTCTGTGGAGAATGCGGGTATTGATCCAGCTACCTCTCGCATGCTAAACGAGTGCTCTACCATTTGATTAAAAAATGCTCACTTTTGACGAACAGACAGCATAAACTGATCACAGGGCAATTTAGGTCACCCAAAAACAGGGCTAAATACATTCCTGGGATGGACAGTCTACAAAGGAAGCGCCCTTGCCACAACTCCTTGCTTGGCCGGCCAAATGTGGAAGTAAACCAACAGACAGTTGCAGTCCTCTGTTGAAATGGTAGTGTTTGTTAATCCAGCCATTTTCCCACAAATTACATACACAGAAGAGACTAAAGTCCTGTGGACTCATGGAGAATGCGGGCATCGATCCCGCTAATTCTCGCATGCTAAGCGAGCGCTCTACCATTTGAGCTAATTCCCCTGTACAAAGATCACTTGTGTAGGTCCCGCTAGATCGCCTCCTCCTCCTTACTTCCATGCTACGCTAATCCATTGTGTCTCTGGAAGCTGACCTGGGTCCGACTCTTACTGTAACACATAGCTAGCAGCAGACGAGGTGGCCGAGTGGTTAAGGCGATGGACTGCTAATCCATTGTGCTCTGCACGCGTGGGTTCGAATCCCATCCTCGTCGCAGGACATGTTATTTACGTCTTCCATGTTTACATGGTTAAGACGATGGACTGCCAAGTCATTGTGCTCTGCATATGTCTGGTCAAATCCCATCCTTGTTGCAGTTAAGTTGACTTTCGTCTGACACCAATATCACAAATATAACAAATCTCTTTGGAACATTGAGATCAGTTTTTCCCACAGAAATTCTCTCGTTCCCATGGAGTGACTGTCATATGCACTGAGACGAAACTGATGACTTGCAGTCTTTAGGTTTTGCACATTCGGTTGAACAAAACATCCGTTGCCATGTGGTTGAGGCAATCTTTGCCAGAATTAGTCTGTGGAGAATGCGGGTATTGATCCAGCTACCTCTCGCATGCTAAACGAGTGCTCTACCATTTGATTAAAAAATGCTCACTTTTGACGAACAGACAGCATAAACTGATCACAGGGCAATTTAGGTCACCCAAAAACAGGGCTAAATACATTCCTGGGATGGACAGTCTAAAAAGGAAGCGCCCTTGCCACAACTCCTTGCTTGGCCGGCCAAATGTGGAAGTAAACCAACAGACAGTTGCAGTCCTCTGTTGAAATGGTAGTGTTTGTTAATCCAGCCATTTTCCCACAAATTACATACACAGAAGAGACTAAAGTCCTGTGGACTCATGGAGAATGCGGGCATCAATCCCGCTACTTCTCGCATGCTAAGCGAGCGCTCTACCATTTGAGCTAATTCCCCTGTACAAAGAGCACTTGTGTAGGTCCCGCTAGATCGCCTCCTCCTCCTTACTTCCATGCTACGCTAATCCATTGTGTCTCTGGAAGCTGACCTTGGTCCGACTCTTACTGTAACACATAGCTAGCAGCAGACGAGGTGGCCGAGTGGTTAAGGCGATGGACTGCTAATCCATTGTGCTCTGCACGCGTGGGTTCGAATCCCATCCTCGTCGCAGGACATGTTATTTACGTCTTCCATGTTTACATGGTTAAGACGATGGACTGCCAAGTCATTGTGCTCTGCATATGTCTGGTCAAATCCCATCCTTGTTGCAGTTAAGTTGACTTTCGTCTGACACCAATATCACAAATATAACAAATCTCTTTGGAACATTGAGATCAGTTTTTCCCACAGAAATTCTCTCGTTCCCATGGAGTGACTGTCATATGCACTGAGACGAAACTGATGACTTGCAGTCTTTAGGTTTTGCACATTCGGTTGAACAAAACATCCGTTGCCATGTGGTTGAGGCAATCTTTGCCAGAATTAGTCTGTGGAGAATGCGGGTATTGATCCAGCTACCTCTCGCATGCTAAATGAGTGCTCTACCATTTGATTAAAAAATGCTCACTTTTGACGAACAGACAGCATAAACTGATCACAGGGCAATTTAGGTCACCCAAAAACAGGGCTAAATACATTCCTGGGATGGACAGTCTAAAAAGGAAGCGCCCTTGCCACAACTCCTTGCTTGGCCGGCCAAATGTGGAAGTAAACCAACAGACAGTTGCAGTCCTCTGTTGAAATGGTAGTGTTTGTTAATCCAGCCATTTTCCCACAAATTACATACACAGAAGAGACTAAAGTCCTGTGGACTCATGGAGAATGCGGGCATCAATCCCGCTACTTCTCGCATGCTAAGCGAGCGCTCTACCATTTGAGCTAATTCCCCTGTACAAAGAGCACTTGTGTAGGTCCCGCTAGATCGCCTCCTCCTCCTTACTTCCATGCTACGCTAATCCATTGTGTCTCTGGAAGCTGACCTGGGTCCGACTCTTACTGTAACACATAGCTAGCAGCAGACGAGGTGGCCGAGTGGTTAAGGCGATGGACTGCTAATCCATTGTGCTCTGCACGCGTGGGTTCGAATCCCATCCTCGTCGCAGGACATGTTATTTACGTCTTCCATGTTTACATGGTTAAGACGATGGACTGCCAAGTCATTGTGCTCTGCATATGTCTGGTCAAATCCCATCCTTGTTGCAGTTAAGTTGACTTTCGTCTGACACCAATATCACAAATATAACAAATCTCTTTGGAACATTGAGATCAGTTTTTCCCACAGAAATTCTCTCGTTCCCATGGAGTGACTGTCATATGCACTGAGACGAAACTGATGACTTGCAGTCTTTAGGTTTTGCACATTTGGTTGAACAAAACATCCGTTGCCATGTGGTTGAGGCAATCTTTGCCAGAATTAGTCTGTGGAGAATGCGGGTATTGATCCAGCTACCTCTCGCATGCTAAACGAGTGCTCTACCATTTGATTAAAAAATGCTCACTTTTGACGAACAGACAGCATAAACTGATCACAGGGCAATTTAGGTCACCCAAAAACAGGGCTAAATACATTCCTGGGATGGACAGTCTAAAAAGGAAGCGCCCTTGCCACAACTCCTTGCTTGGCCGGCCAAATGTGGAAGTAAACCAACAGACAGTTGCAGTCCTCTGTTGAAATGGTAGTGTTTGTTAATCCAGCCAATTTCCCACAAATTACATACACAGAAGAGACTAAAGTCCTGTGGACTCATGGAGAATGCGGGCATCGATCCCGCTACTTCTCGCATGCTAAGCGAGCGCTCTACCATTTGAGCTAATTCCCCTGTACAAAGAGCACTTGTGTAGGTCCCGCTAGATTGCCTCCTCCTCCTTACTTCCATGCTACGCTAATCCATTGTGTCTCTGGAAGCTGACCTGGGTCCGACTCTTACTGTAACACATAGCTAGCAGCAGACGAGGTGGCCGAGTGGTTAAGGCGATGGACTGCTAATCCATTGTGCTCTGCACGCGTGGGTTCGAATCCCATCCTCGTCGCAGGACATGTTATTTACGTCTTCCATGTTTACATGGTTAAGACGATGGACTGCCAAGTCATTGTGCTCTGCATATGTCTGGTCAAATCCCATCCTTGTTGCAGTTAAGTTGACTTTCGTCTGACACCAATATCACAAATATAACAAATCTCTTTGGAACATTGAGATCAGTTTTTCCCACAGAAATTCTCTCGTTCCCATGGAGTGACTGTCATATGCACTGAGACGAAACTGATGACTTGCAGTCTTTAGGTTTTGCACATTTGGTTGAACAAAACATCCGTTGCCATGTGGTTGAGGCAATCTTTGCCAGAATTAGTCTGTGGAGAATGCGGGTATTGATCCAGCTACCTCTCGCATGCTAAACGAGTGCTCTACCATTTGATTAAAAAATGCTCACTTTTGACGAACAGACAGCATAAACTGATCACAGGGCAATTTAGGTCACCCAAAAACAGGGCTAAATACATTCCTGGGATGGACAGTCTAAAAAGGAAGCGCCCTTGCCACAACTCCTTGCTTGGCCGGCCAAATGTGGAAGTAAACCAACAGACAGTTGCAGTCCTCTGTTGAAATGGTAGTGTTTGTTAATCCAGCCAATTTCCCACAAATTACATACACAGAAGAGACTATAGTCCTGTGGACTCATGGAGAATGCGGGCATCGACCCCGCTACTTCTCGCATGCTAAGCGAGCGCTCTACCATTTGAGCTAATTCCCCTGTACAATGAGCACTTGTGTAGGTCCCGCTAGATCGCCTCCTCCTCCTTACTTCAATGCTACGCTAATCCATTGTGTGTCTGGAAGCTGACCTGGGTCCGACTCTTACTGTAACACATAGCTAGCAGCAGACGATGTGGCCGAGTGGTTAAGGCGATGGACTGCTAATCCATTGTGCTCTGCACGCGTGGGTTCGAATCCCATCCTCGTCGCAGGACATGTTATTTACGTCTTCCATGTTTACATGGTTAAGACGATGGACTGCCAAGTCATTGTGCTCTGCATATGTCTGGTCAAATCCCATCCTTGTTGCAGTTAAGTTGACTTTCGTCTGACACCAATATCACAAATATAACAAATCTCTTTGGAACATTGAGATCAGTTTTTCCCACAGAAATTCTCTCGTTCCCATGGAGTGACTGTCATATGCACTGAGACGAAACTGATGACTTGCAGTCTTTAGGTTTTGCACATTTGGTTGAACAAAACATCCGTTGCCATGTGGTTGAGGCAATCTTTGCCAGAATTAGTCTGTGGAGAATGCGGGTATTGATCCAGCTACCTCTCGCATGCTAAACGAGTGCTCTACCATTTGATTAAAAAATGCTCACTTTTGACGAACAGACAGCATAAACTGATCACAGGGCAATTTAGGTCACCCAAAAACAGGGCTAAATACATTCCTGGGATGGACAGTCTACAAAGGAAGCGCCCTTGCCACAACTCCTTGCTTGGCCGGCCAAATGTGGAAGTAAACCAACAGACAGTTGCAGTCCTCTGTTGAAATGGTAGTGTTTGTTAATCCAGCCATTTTCCCACAAATTACATACACAGAAGAGACTAAAGTCCTGTGGACTCATGGAGAATGCGGGCATCGATCCCGCTAATTCTCGCATGCTAAGCGAGCGCTCTACCATTTGAGCTAATTCCCCTGTACAAAGATCACTTGTGTAGGTCCCGCTAGATCGCCTCCTCCTCCTTACTTCCATGCTACGCTAATCCATTGTGTCTCTGGAAGCTGACCTGGGTCCGACTCTTACTGTAACACATAGCTAGCAGCAGACGAGGTGGCCGAGTGGTTAAGGCGATGGACTGCTAATCCATTGTGCTCTGCACGCGTGGGTTCGAATCCCATCCTCGTCGCAGGACATGTTATTTACGTCTTCCATGTTTACATGGTTAAGACGATGGACTGCCAAGTCATTGTGCTCTGCATATGTCTGGTCAAATCCCATCCTTGTTGCAGTTAAGTTGACTTTCGTCTGACACCAATATCACAAATATAACAAATCTCTTTGGAACATTGAGATCAGTTTTTCCCACAGAAATTCTCTCGTTCCCATGGAGTGACTGTCATATGCACTGAGACGAAACTGATGACTTGCAGTCTTTAGGTTTTGCACATTCGGTTGAACAAAACATCCGTTGCCATGTGGTTGAGGCAATCTTTGCCAGAATTAGTCTGTGGAGAATGCGGGTATTGATCCAGCTACCTCTCGCATGCTAAACGAGTGCTCTACCATTTGATTAAAAAATGCTCACTTTTGACGAACAGACAGCATAAACTGATCACAGGGCAATTTAGGTCACCCAAAAACAGGGCTAAATACATTCCTGGGATGGACAGTCTAAAAAGGAAGCGCCCTTGCCACAACTCCTTGCTTGGCCGGCCAAATGTGGAAGTAAACCAACAGACAGTTGCAGTCCTCTGTTGAAATGGTAGTGTTTGTTAATCCAGCCATTTTCCCACAAATTACATACACAGAAGAGACTAAAGTCCTGTGGACTCATGGAGAATGCGGGCATCAATCCCGCTACTTCTCGCATGCTAAGCGAGCGCTCTACCATTTGAGCTAATTCCCCTGTACAAAGAGCACTTGTGTAGGTCCCGCTAGATCGCCTCCTCCTCCTTACTTCCATGCTACGCTAATCCATTGTGTCTCTGGAAGCTGACCTTGGTCCGACTCTTACTGTAACACATAGCTAGCAGCAGACGAGGTGGCCGAGTGGTTAAGGCGATGGACTGCTAATCCATTGTGCTCTGCACGCGTGGGTTCGAATCCCATCCTCGTCGCAGGACATGTTATTTACGTCTTCCATGTTTACATGGTTAAGACGATGGACTGCCAAGTCATTGTGCTCTGCATATGTCTGGTCAAATCCCATCCTTGTTGCAGTTAAGTTGACTTTCGTCTGACACCAATATCACAAATATAACAAATCTCTTTGGAACATTGAGATCAGTTTTTCCCACAGAAATTCTCTCGTTCCCATGGAGTGACTGTCATATGCACTGAGACGAAACTGATGACTTGCAGTCTTTAGGTTTTGCACATTCGGTTGAACAAAACATCCGTTGCCATGTGGTTGAGGCAATCTTTGCCAGAATTAGTCTGTGGAGAATGCGGGTATTGATCCAGCTACCTCTCGCATGCTAAATGAGTGCTCTACCATTTGATTAAAAAATGCTCACTTTTGACGAACAGACAGCATAAACTGATCACAGGGCAATTTAGGTCACCCAAAAACAGGGCTAAATACATTCCTGGGATGGACAGTCTAAAAAGGAAGCGCCCTTGCCACAACTCCTTGCTTGGCCGGCCAAATGTGGAAGTAAACCAACAGACAGTTGCAGTCCTCTGTTGAAATGGTAGTGTTTGTTAATCCAGCCATTTTCCCACAAATTACATACACAGAAGAGACTAAAGTCCTGTGGACTCATGGAGAATGCGGGCATCAATCCCGCTACTTCTCGCATGCTAAGCGAGCGCTCTACCATTTGAGCTAATTCCCCTGTACAAAGAGCACTTGTGTAGGTCCCGCTAGATCGCCTCCTCCTCCTTACTTCCATGCTACGCTAATCCATTGTGTCTCTGGAAGCTGACCTGGGTCCGACTCTTACTGTAACACATAGCTAGCAGCAGACGAGGTGGCCGAGTGGTTAAGGCGATGGACTGCTAATCCATTGTGCTCTGCACGCGTGGGTTCGAATCCCATCCTCGTCGCAGGACATGTTATTTACGTCTTCCATGTTTACATGGTTAAGACGATGGACTGCCAAGTCATTGTGCTCTGCATATGTCTGGTCAAATCCCATCCTTGTTGCAGTTAAGTTGACTTTCGTCTGACACCAATATCACAAATATAACAAATCTCTTTGGAACATTGAGATCAGTTTTTCCCACAGAAATTCTCTCGTTCCCATGGAGTGACTGTCATATGCACTGAGACGAAACTGATGACTTGCAGTCTTTAGGTTTTGCACATTTGGTTGAACAAAACATCCGTTGCCATGTGGTTGAGGCAATCTTTGCCAGAATTAGTCTGTGGAGAATGCGGGTATTGATCCAGCTACCTCTCGCATGCTAAACGAGTGCTCTACCATTTGATTAAAAAATGCTCACTTTTGACGAACAGACAGCATAAACTGATCACAGGGCAATTTAGGTCACCCAAAAACAGGGCTAAATACATTCCTGGGATGGACAGTCTAAAAAGGAAGCGCCCTTGCCACAACTCCTTGCTTGGCCGGCCAAATGTGGAAGTAAACCAACAGACAGTTGCAGTCCTCTGTTGAAATGGTAGTGTTTGTTAATCCAGCCAATTTCCCACAAATTACATACACAGAAGAGACTAAAGTCCTGTGGACTCATGGAGAATGCGGGCATCGATCCCGCTACTTCTCGCATGCTAAGCGAGCGCTCTACCATTTGAGCTAATTCCCCTGTACAAAGAGCACTTGTGTAGGTCCCGCTAGATTGCCTCCTCCTCCTTACTTCCATGCTACGCTAATCCATTGTGTCTCTGGAAGCTGACCTGGGTCCGACTCTTACTGTAACACATAGCTAGCAGCAGACGAGGTGGCCGAGTGGTTAAGGCGATGGACTGCTAATCCATTGTGCTCTGCACGCGTGGGTTCGAATCCCATCCTCGTCGCAGGACATGTTATTTACGTCTTCCATGTTTACATGGTTAAGACGATGGACTGCCAAGTCATTGTGCTCTGCATATGTCTGGTCAAATCCCATCCTTGTTGCAGTTAAGTTGACTTTCGTCTGACACCAATATCACAAATATAACAAATCTCTTTGGAACATTGAGATCAGTTTTTCCCACAGAAATTCTCTCGTTCCCATGGAGTGACTGTCATATGCACTGAGACGAAACTGATGACTTGCAGTCTTTAGGTTTTGCACATTTGGTTGAACAAAACATCCGTTGCCATGTGGTTGAGGCAATCTTTGCCAGAATTAGTCTGTGGAGAATGCGGGTATTGATCCAGCTACCTCTCGCATGCTAAACGAGTGCTCTACCATTTGATTAGAAAATGCTCACTTTTGACGAACAGACAGCATAAACTGATCACAGGGCAATTTAGGTCACCCAAAAACAGGGCTAAATACATTCCTGGGATGGACAGTCTACAAAGGAAGCGCCCTTGCCACAACTCCTTGCTTGGCCGGCCAAATGTGGAAGTAAACCAACAGACAGTTGCAGTCCTCTGTTGAAATGGTAGTGTTTGTTAATCCAGCCAATTTCCCACAAATTACATACACAGAAGAGACTAAAGTCCTGTGGACTCATGGAGAATGCGGGCATCGATCCCGCTACTTCTCGCATGCTAAGCGAGCGCTCTACCATTTGAGCTAATTCCCCTGTACAAAGAGCACTTGTGTAGGTCCCGCTAGATCGCCTCCTCCTCCTTACTTCCATGCTACGCTAATCCATTGTGTCTCTGGAAGCTGACCTGGGTCCGACTCTTACTGTAACACATAGCTAGCAGCAGACGAGGTGGCCGAGTGGTTAAGGCGATGGACTGCTAATCCATTGTGCTCTGCACGCGTGGGTTCGAATCCCATCCTCGTCGCAGGACATGTTATTTACGTCTTCCATGTTTACATGGTTAAGACGATGGACTGCCAAGTCATTGTGCTCTGCATATGTCTGGTCAAATCCCATCCTTGTTGCAGTTAAGTTGACTTTCGTCTGACACCAATATCACAAATATAACAAATCTCTTTGGAACATTGAGATCAGTTTTTCCCACAGAAATTCTCTCGTTCCCATGGAGTGACTGTCATATGCACTGAGACGAAACTGATGACTTGCAGTCTTTAGGTTTTGCACATTTGGTTGAACAAAACATCCGTTGCCATGTGGTTGAGGCAATCTTTGCCAGAATTAGTCTGTGGAGAATGCGGGTATTGATCCAGCTACCTCTCGCATGCTAAACGAGTGCTCTACCATTTGATTAAAAAATGCTCACTTTTGACGAACAGACAGCATAAACTGATCACAGGGCAATTTAGGTCACCCAAAAACAGGGCTAAATACATTCCTGGGATGGACAGTCTAAAAAGGAAGCGCCCTTGCCACAACTCCTTGCTTGGCCGGCCAAATGTGGAAGTAAACCAACAGACAGTTGCAGTCCTCTGTTGAAATGGTAGTGTTTGTTAATCCAGCCAATTTCCCACAAATTACATACACAGAAGAGACTAAAGTCCTGTGGACTCATGGAGAATGCGGGCATCGATCCCGCTACTTCTCGCATGCTAAGCGAGCGCTCTACCATTTGAGCTAATTCCCCTGTACAAAGAGCACTTGTGTAGGTCCCGCTAGATTGCCTCCTCCTCCTTACTTCCATGCTACGCTAATCCATTGTGTCTCTGGAAGCTGACCTGGGTCCGACTCTTACTGTAACACATAGCTAGCAGCAGACGAGGTGGCCGAGTGGTTAAGGCGATGGACTGCTAATCCATTGTGCTCTGCACGCGTGGGTTCGAATCCCATCCTCGTCGCAGGACATGTTATTTACGTCTTCCATGTTTACATGGTTAAGACGATGGACTGCCAAGTCATTGTGCTCTGCATATGTCTGGTCAAATCCCATCCTTGTTGCAGTTAAGTTGACTTTCGTCTGACACCAATATCACAAATATAACAAATCTCTTTGGAACATTGAGATCAGTTTTTCCCACAGAAATTCTCTCGTTCCCATGGAGTGACTGTCATATGCACTGAGACGAAACTGATGACTTGCAGTCTTTAGGTTTTGCACATTTGGTTGAACAAAACATCCGTTGCCATGTGGTTGAGGCAATCTTTGCCAGAATTAGTCTGTGGAGAATGCGGGTATTGATCCAGCTACCTCTCGCATGCTAAACGAGTGCTCTACCATTTGATTAGAAAATGCTCACTTTTGACGAACAGACAGCATAAACTGATCACAGGGCAATTTAGGTCACCCAAAAACAGGGCTAAATACATTCCTGGGATGGACAGTCTACAAAGGAAGCGCCCTTGCCACAACTCCTTGCTTGGCCGGCCAAATGTGGAAGTAAACCAACAGACAGTTGCAGTCCTCTGTTGAAATGGTAGTGTTTGTTAATCCAGCCAATTTCCCACAAATTACATACACAGAAGAGACTAAAGTCCTGTGGACTCATGGAGAATGCGGGCATCAATCCCGCTACTTCTCGCATGCTAAGCGAGCGCTCTACCATTTGAGCTAATTCCCCTGTACAAAGAGCACTTGTGTAGGTCCCGCTAGATTGCCTCCTCCTCCTTACTTCCATGCTACGCTAATCCATTGTGTCTCTGGAAGCTGACCTGGGTCCGACTCTTACTGTAACACATAGCTAGCAGCAGACGAGGTGGCCGAGTGGTTAAGGCGATGGACTGCTAATCCATTGTGCTCTGCACGCGTGGGTTCGAATCCCATCCTCGTCGCAGGACATGTTATTTACGTCTTCCATGTTTACATGGTTAAGACGATGGACTGCCAAGTCATTGTGCTCTGCATATGTCTGGTCAAATCCCATCCTTGTTGCAGTTAAGTTGACTTTCGTCTGACACCAATATCACAAATATAACAAATCTCTTTGGAACATTGAGATCAGTTTTTCCCACAGAAATTCTCTCGTTCCCATGGAGTGACTGTCATATGCACTGAGACGAAACTGATGACTTGCAGTCTTTAGGTTTTGCACATTCGGTTGAACAAAACATCCGTTGCCATGTGGTTGAGGCAATCTTTGCCAGAATTCGTCTGTGGAGAATGCGGGTATTGATCCAGCTACCTCTCGCATGCTAAACGAGTGCTCTACCATTTGATTAAAAAATGCTCACTTTTGACGAACAGACAGCATAAACTGATCACAGGGCAATTTAGGTCACCCAAAAACAGGGCAAAATACATTCCTGGGATGGACAGTCTACAAAGGAAGCGCCCTTGCCACAACTCCTTGCTTGGCCGGCCAAATGTGGAAGTAAACCAACAGACAGTTGCAGTCCTCTGTTGAAATGGTAGTGTTTGTTAATCCAGCCAATTTCCCACAAATTACATACACAGAAGAGACTAAAGTCCTGTGGACTCATGGAGAATGCGGGCATCAATCCCGCTACTTCTCGCATGCTAAGCGAGCGCTCTACCATTTGAGCTAATTCCCCTGTACAAAGAGCACTTGTGTAGGTCCCGCTAGATCGCCTCCTCCTCCTTACTTCCATGCTACGCTAATCCATTGTGTCTCTGGAAGCTGACCTGGGTCCGACTCTTACTGTAACACATAGCTAGCAGCAGACGAGGTGGCCGAGTGGTTAAGGCGATGGACTGCTAATCCATTGTGCTCTGCACGCGTGGGTTCGAATCCCATCCTCGTCGCAGGACATGTTATTTACGTCTTCCATGTTTACATGGTTAAGACGATGGACTGCCAAGTCATTGTGCTCTGCATATGTCTGGTCAAATCCCATCCTTGTTGCAGTTAAGTTGACTTTCGTCTGACACCAATATCACAAATATAACAAATCTCTTTGGAACATTGAGATCAGTTTTTCCCACAGAAATTCTCTCGTTCCCATGGAGTGACTGTCATATGCACTGAGACGAAACTGATGACTTGCAGTCTTTAGGTTTTGCACATTTGGTTGAACAAAACATCCGTTGCCATGTGGTTGAGGCAATCTTTGCCAGAATTAGTCTGTGGAGAATGCGGGTATTGATCCAGCTACCTCTCGCATGCTAAACGAGTGCTCTACCATTTGATTAAAAAATGCTCACTTTTGACGAACAGACAGCATAAACTGATCACAGGGCAATTTAGGTCACCCAAAAACAGGGCTAAATACATTCCTGGGATGGACAGTCTAAAAAGGAAGCGCCCTTGCCACAACTCCTTGCTTGGCCGGCCAAATGTGGAAGTAAACCAACAGACAGTTGCAGTCCTCTGTTGAAATGGTAGTGTTTGTTAATCCAGCCAATTTCCCACAAATTACATACACAGAAGAGACTAAAGTCCTGTGGACTCATGGAGAATGCGGGCATCGATCCCGCTACTTCTCGCATGCTAAGCGAGCGCTCTACCATTTGAGCTAATTCCCCTGTACAAAGAGCACTTGTGTAGGTCCCGCTAGATTGCCTCCTCCTCCTTACTTCCATGCTACGCTAATCCATTGTGTCTCTGGAAGCTGACCTGGGTCCGACTCTTACTGTAACACATAGCTAGCAGCAGACGAGGTGGCCGAGTGGTTAAGGCGATGGACTGCTAATCCATTGTGCTCTGCACGCGTGGGTTCGAATCCCATCCTCGTCGCAGGACATGTTATTTACGTCTTCCATGTTTACATGGTTAAGACGATGGACTGCCAAGTCATTGTGCTCTGCATATGTCTGGTCAAATCCCATCCTTGTTGCAGTTAAGTTGACTTTCGTCTGACACCAATATCACAAATATAACAAATCTCTTTGGAACATTGAGATCAGTTTTTCCCACAGAAATTCTCTCGTTCCCATGGAGTGACTGTCATATGCACTGAGACGAAACTGATGACTTGCAGTCTTTAGGTTTTGCACATTTGGTTGAACAAAACATCCGTTGCCATGTGGTTGAGGCAATCTTTGCCAGAATTCGTCTGTGGAGAATGCGGGTATTGATCCAGCTACCTCTCGCATGCTAAACGAGTGCTCTACCATTTGATTAAAAAATGCTCACTTTTGACGAACAGACAGCATAAACTGATCACAGGGCAATTTAGGTCACCCAAAAACAGGGCTAAATACATTCCTGGGATGGACAGTCTACAAAGGAAGCGCCCTTGCCACAACTCCTTGCTTGGCCGGCCAAATGTGGAAGTAAACCAACAGACAGTTGCAGTCCTCTGTTGAAATGGTAGTGTTTGTTAATCCAGCCAATTTCCCACAAATTACATACACAGAAGAGACTAAAGTCCTGTGGACTCATGGAGAATGCGGGCATCGATCCCGCTACTTCTCGCATGCTAAGCGAGCGCTCTACCATTTGAGCTAATTCCCCTGTACAAAGAGCACTTGTGTAGGTCCCGCTAGATCGCCTCCTCCTCCTTACTTCCATGCTACGCTAATCCATTGTGTCTCTGGAAGCTGACCTGGGTCCGACTCTTACTGTAACACATAGCTAGCAGCAGACGAGGTGGCCGAGTGGTTAAGGCGATGGACTGCTAATCCATTGTGCTCTGCACGCGTGGGTTCGAATCCCATCCTCGTCGCAGGACATGTTATTTACGTCTTCCATGTTTACATGGTTAAGACGATGGACTGCCAAGTCATTGTGCTCTGCATATGTCTGGTCAAATCCCATCCTTGTTGCAGTTAAGTTGACTTTCGTCTGACACCAATATCACAAATATAACAAATCTCTTTGGAACATTGAGATCAGTTTTTCCCACAGAAATTCTCTCGTTCCCATGGAGTGACTGTCATATGCACTGAGACGAAACTGATGACTTGCAGTCTTTAGGTTTTGCACATTCGGTTGAACAAAACATCCGTTGCCATGTGGTTGAGGCAATCTTTGCCAGAATTCGTCTGTGGAGAATGCGGGTATTGATCCAGCTACCTCTCGCATGCTAAACGAGTGCTCTACCATTTGATTAAAAAATGCTCACTTTTGACGAACAGACAGCATAAACTGATCACAGGGCAATTTAGGTCACCCAAAAACAGGGCTAAATACATTCCTGGGATGGACAGTCTACAAAGGAAGCGCCCTTGCCACAACTCCTTGCTTGGCCGGCCAAATGTGGAAGTAAACCAACAGACAGTTGCAGTCCTCTGTTGAAATGGTAGTGTTTGTTAATCCAGCCAATTTCCCACAAATTACATACACAGAAGAGACTAAAGTCCTGTGGACTCATTGAGAATGCGGGCATCAATCCCGCTACTTCTCGCATGCTAAGCGAGCGCTCTACCATTTGAGCTAATTCCCCTGTACAAAGAGCACTTGTGTAGGTCCCGCTAGATCGCCTCCTCCTCCTTACTTCCATGCTACGCTAATCCATTGTGTCTCTGGAAGCTGACCTGGGTCCGACTCTTACTGTAACACATAGCTAGCAGCAGACGAGGTGGCCGAGTGGTTAAGGCGATGGACTGCTAATCCATTGTGCTCTGCACGCGTGGGTTCGAATCCCATCCTCGTCGCAGGACATGTTATTTACGTCTTCCATGTTTACATGGTTAAGACGATGGACTGCCAAGTCATTGTGCTCTGCATATGTCTGGTCAAATCCCATCCTTGTTGCAGTTAAGTTGACTTTCGTCTGACACCAATATCACAAATATAACAAATCTCTTTGGAACATTGAGATCAGTTTTTCCCACAGAAATTCTCTCGTTCCCATGGAGTGACTGTCATATGCACTGAGACGAAACTGATGACTTGCAGTCTTTAGGTTTTGCACATTCGGTTGAACAAAACATCCGTTGCCATGTGGTTGAGGCAATCTTTGCCAGAATTAGTCTGTGGAGAATGCGGGTATTGATCCAGCTACCTCTCGCATGCTAAACGAGTGCTCTACCATTTGATTAAAAAATGCTCACTTTTGACGAACAGACAGCATAAACTGATCACAGGGCAATTTAGGTCACCCAAAAACAGGGCTAAATACATTCCTGGGATGGACAGTCTACAAAGGAAGCGCCCTTGCCACAACTCCTTGCTTGGCCGGCCAAATGTGGAAGTAAACCAACAGACAGTTGCAGTCCTCTGTTGAAATGGTAGTGTTTGTTAATCCAGCCATTTTCCCACAAATTACATACACAGAAGAGACTAAAGTCCTGTGGACTCATGGAGAATGCGGGCATCGATCCCCCTACTTCTCGCATGCTAAGCGAGCGCTCTACCATTTGAGCTAATTCCCCTGTACAAAGAGCACTTGTGTAGGTCCCGCTAGATCGCCTCCTCCTCCTTACTTCCATGCTACGCTAATCCATTGTGTCTCTGGAAGCTGACCTGGGTCCGACTCTTACTGTAACACATAGCTAGCAGCAGACGAGGTGGCCGAGTGGTTAAGGCGATGGACTGCTAATCCATTGTGCTCTGCACGCGTGGGTTCGAATCCCATCCTCGTCGCAGGACATGTTATTTACGTCTTCCATGTTTACATGGTTAAGACGATGGACTGCCAAGTCATTGTGCTCTGCATATGTCTGGTCAAATCCCATCCTTGTTGCAGTTAAGTTGACTTTCGTTTGACACCAATATCACAAATATAACAAATCTCTTTGGAACATTGAGATCAGTTTTTCCCACAGAAATTCTCTCGTTCCCATGGAGTGACTGTCATATGCACTGAGACGAAACTGATGACTTGCAGTCTTTAGGTTTTGCACATTCGGTTGAACAAAACATCCGTTGCCATGTGGTTGAGGCAATCTTTGCCAGAATTAGTCTGTGGAGAATGCGGGTATTGATCCAGCTACCTCTCGCATGCTAAACGAGTGCTCTACCATTTGATTAAAAAATGCTCACTTTTGACGAACAGACAGCATAAACTGATCACAGGGCAATTTAGGTCACCCAAAAACAGGGCTAAATACATTCCTGGGATGGACAGTCTAAAAAGGAAGCGCCCTTGCCACAACTCCTTGCTTGGCCGGCCAAATGTGGAAGTAAACCAACAGACAGTTGCAGTCCTCTGTTGAAATGGTAGTGTTTGTTAATCCAGCCATTTTCCCACAAATTACATACACAGAAGAGACTAAAGTCCTGTGGACTCATGGAGAATGCGGGCATCAATCCCGCTACTTCTCGCATGCTAAGCGAGCGCTCTACCATTTGAGCTAATTCCCCTGTACAAAGAGCACTTGTGTAGGTCCCGCTAGATCGCCTCCTCCTCCTTACTTCCATGCTACGCTAATCCATTGTGTCTCTGGAAGCTGACCTGGGTCCGACTCTTACTGTAACACATAGCTAGCAGCAGACGAGGTGGCCGAGTGGTTAAGGCGATGGACTGCTAATCCATTGTGCTCTGCACGCGTGGGTTCGAATCCCATCCTCGTCGCAGGACATGTTATTTACGTCTTCCATGTTTACATGGTTAAGACGATGGACTGCCAAGTCATTGTGCTCTGCATATGTCTGGTCAAATCCCATCCTTGTTGCAGTTAAGTTGACTTTCGTCTGACACCAATATCACAAATATAACAAATCTCTTTGGAACATTGAGATCAGTTTTTCCCACAGAAATTCTCTCGTTCCCATGGAGTGACTGTCATATGCACTGAGACGAAACTGATGACTTGCAGTCTTTAGGTTTTGCACATTTGGTTGAACAAAACATCCGTTGCCATGTGGTTGAGGCAATCTTTGCCAGAATTAGTCTGTGGAGAATGCGGGTATTGATCCAGCTACCTCTCGCATGCTAAACGAGTGCTCTACCATTTGATTAAAAAATGCTCACTTTTGACGAACAGACAGCATAAACTGATCACAGGGCAATTTAGGTCACCCAAAAACAGGGCTAAATACATTCCTGGGATGGACAGTCTAAAAAGGAAGCGCCCTTGCCACAACTCCTTGCTTGGCCGGCCAAATGTGGAAGTAAACCAACAGACAGTTGCAGTCCTCTGTTGAAATGGTAGTGTTTGTTAATCCAGCCAATTTCCCACAAATTACATACACAGAAGAGACTAAAGTCCTGTGGACTCATGGAGAATGCGGGCATCGATCCCGCTACTTCTCGCATGCTAAGCGAGCGCTCTACCATTTGAGCTAATTCCCCTGTACAAAGAGCACTTGTGTAGGTCCCGCTAGATTGCCTCCTCCTCCTTACTTCCATGCTACGCTAATCCATTGTGTCTCTGGAAGCTGACCTGGGTCCGACTCTTACTGTAACACATAGCTAGCAGCAGACGAGGTGGCCGAGTGGTTAAGGCGATGGACTGCTAATCCATTGTGCTCTGCACGCGTGGGTTCGAATCCCATCCTCGTCGCAGGACATGTTATTTACGTCTTCCATGTTTACATGGTTAAGACGATGGACTGCCAAGTCATTGTGCTCTGCATATGTCTGGTCAAATCCCATCCTTGTTGCAGTTAAGTTGACTTTCGTCTGACACCAATATCACAAATATAACAAATCTCTTTGGAACATTGAGATCAGTTTTTCCCACAGAAATTCTCTCGTTCCCATGGAGTGACTGTCATATGCACTGAGACGAAACTGATGACTTGCAGTCTTTAGGTTTTGCACATTTGGTTGAACAAAACATCCGTTGCCATGTGGTTGAGGCAATCTTTGCCAGAATTAGTCTGTGGAGAATGCGGGTATTGATCCAGCTACCTCTCGCATGCTAAACGAGTGCTCTACCATTTGATTAAAAAATGCTCACTTTTGACGAACAGACAGCATAAACTGATCACAGGGCAATTTAGGTCACCCAAAAACAGGGCTAAATACATTCCTGGGATGGACAGTCTAAAAAGGAAGCGCCCTTGCCACAACTCCTTGCTTGGCCGGCCAAATGTGGAAGTAAACCAACAGACAGTTGCAGTCCTCTGTTGAAATGGTAGTGTTTGTTAATCCAGCCAATTTCCCACAAATTACATACACAGAAGAGACTATAGTCCTGTGGACTCATGGAGAATGCGGGCATCGACCCCGCTACTTCTCGCATGCTAAGCGAGCGCTCTACCATTTGAGCTAATTCCCCTGTACAATGAGCACTTGTGTAGGTCCCGCTAGATCGCCTCCTCCTCCTTACTTCAATGCTACGCTAATCCATTGTGTGTCTGGAAGCTGACCTGGGTCCGACTCTTACTGTAACACATAGCTAGCAGCAGACGATGTGGCCGAGTGGTTAAGGCGATGGACTGCTAATCCATTGTGCTCTGCACGCGTGGGTTCGAATCCCATCCTCGTCGCAGGACATGTTATTTACGTCTTCCATGTTTACATGGTTAAGACGATGGACTGCCAAGTCATTGTGCTCTGCATATGTCTGGTCAAATCCCATCCTTGTTGCAGTTAAGTTGACTTTCGTCTGACACCAATATCACAAATATAACAAATCTCTTTGGAACATTGAGATCAGTTTTTCCCACAGAAATTCTCTCGTTCCCATGGAGTGACTGTCATATGCACTGAGACGAAACTGATGACTTGCAGTCTTTAGGTTTTGCACATTTGGTTGAACAAAACATCCGTTGCCATGTGGTTGAGGCAATCTTTGCCAGAATTAGTCTGTGGAGAATGCGGGTATTGATCCAGCTACCTCTCGCATGCTAAACGAGTGCTCTACCATTTGATTAAAAAATGCTCACTTTTGACGAACAGACAGCATAAACTGATCACAGGGCAATTTAGGTCACCCAAAAACAGGGCTAAATACATTCCTGGGATGGACAGTCTACAAAGGAAGCGCCCTTGCCACAACTCCTTGCTTGGCCGGCCAAATGTGGAAGTAAACCAACAGACAGTTGCAGTCCTCTGTTGAAATGGTAGTGTTTGTTAATCCAGCCATTTTCCCACAAATTACATACACAGAAGAGACTAAAGTCCTGTGGACTCATGGAGAATGCGGGCATCGATCCCGCTAATTCTCGCATGCTAAGCGAGCGCTCTACCATTTGAGCTAATTCCCCTGTACAAAGATCACTTGTGTAGGTCCCGCTAGATCGCCTCCTCCTCCTTACTTCCATGCTACGCTAATCCATTGTGTCTCTGGAAGCTGACCTGGGTCCGACTCTTACTGTAACACATAGCTAGCAGCAGACGAGGTGGCCGAGTGGTTAAGGCGATGGACTGCTAATCCATTGTGCTCTGCACGCGTGGGTTCGAATCCCATCCTCGTCGCAGGACATGTTATTTACGTCTTCCATGTTTACATGGTTAAGACGATGGACTGCCAAGTCATTGTGCTCTGCATATGTCTGGTCAAATCCCATCCTTGTTGCAGTTAAGTTGACTTTCGTCTGACACCAATATCACAAATATAACAAATCTCTTTGGAACATTGAGATCAGTTTTTCCCACAGAAATTCTCTCGTTCCCATGGAGTGACTGTCATATGCACTGAGACGAAACTGATGACTTGCAGTCTTTAGGTTTTGCACATTCGGTTGAACAAAACATCCGTTGCCATGTGGTTGAGGCAATCTTTGCCAGAATTAGTCTGTGGAGAATGCGGGTATTGATCCAGCTACCTCTCGCATGCTAAACGAGTGCTCTACCATTTGATTAAAAAATGCTCACTTTTGACGAACAGACAGCATAAACTGATCACAGGGCAATTTAGGTCACCCAAAAACAGGGCTAAATACATTCCTGGGATGGACAGTCTAAAAAGGAAGCGCCCTTGCCACAACTCCTTGCTTGGCCGGCCAAATGTGGAAGTAAACCAACAGACAGTTGCAGTCCTCTGTTGAAATGGTAGTGTTTGTTAATCCAGCCATTTTCCCACAAATTACATACACAGAAGAGACTAAAGTCCTGTGGACTCATGGAGAATGCGGGCATCAATCCCGCTACTTCTCGCATGCTAAGCGAGCGCTCTACCATTTGAGCTAATTCCCCTGTACAAAGAGCACTTGTGTAGGTCCCGCTAGATCGCCTCCTCCTCCTTACTTCCATGCTACGCTAATCCATTGTGTCTCTGGAAGCTGACCTTGGTCCGACTCTTACTGTAACACATAGCTAGCAGCAGACGAGGTGGCCGAGTGGTTAAGGCGATGGACTGCTAATCCATTGTGCTCTGCACGCGTGGGTTCGAATCCCATCCTCGTCGCAGGACATGTTATTTACGTCTTCCATGTTTACATGGTTAAGACGATGGACTGCCAAGTCATTGTGCTCTGCATATGTCTGGTCAAATCCCATCCTTGTTGCAGTTAAGTTGACTTTCGTCTGACACCAATATCACAAATATAACAAATCTCTTTGGAACATTGAGATCAGTTTTTCCCACAGAAATTCTCTCGTTCCCATGGAGTGACTGTCATATGCACTGAGACGAAACTGATGACTTGCAGTCTTTAGGTTTTGCACATTCGGTTGAACAAAACATCCGTTGCCATGTGGTTGAGGCAATCTTTGCCAGAATTAGTCTGTGGAGAATGCGGGTATTGATCCAGCTACCTCTCGCATGCTAAATGAGTGCTCTACCATTTGATTAAAAAATGCTCACTTTTGACGAACAGACAGCATAAACTGATCACAGGGCAATTTAGGTCACCCAAAAACAGGGCTAAATACATTCCTGGGATGGACAGTCTAAAAAGGAAGCGCCCTTGCCACAACTCCTTGCTTGGCCGGCCAAATGTGGAAGTAAACCAACAGACAGTTGCAGTCCTCTGTTGAAATGGTAGTGTTTGTTAATCCAGCCATTTTCCCACAAATTACATACACAGAAGAGACTAAAGTCCTGTGGACTCATGGAGAATGCGGGCATCAATCCCGCTACTTCTCGCATGCTAAGCGAGCGCTCTACCATTTGAGCTAATTCCCCTGTACAAAGAGCACTTGTGTAGGTCCCGCTAGATCGCCTCCTCCTCCTTACTTCCATGCTACGCTAATCCATTGTGTCTCTGGAAGCTGACCTGGGTCCGACTCTTACTGTAACACATAGCTAGCAGCAGACGAGGTGGCCGAGTGGTTAAGGCGATGGACTGCTAATCCATTGTGCTCTGCACGCGTGGGTTCGAATCCCATCCTCGTCGCAGGACATGTTATTTACGTCTTCCATGTTTACATGGTTAAGACGATGGACTGCCAAGTCATTGTGCTCTGCATATGTCTGGTCAAATCCCATCCTTGTTGCAGTTAAGTTGACTTTCGTCTGACACCAATATCACAAATATAACAAATCTCTTTGGAACATTGAGATCAGTTTTTCCCACAGAAATTCTCTCGTTCCCATGGAGTGACTGTCATATGCACTGAGACGAAACTGATGACTTGCAGTCTTTAGGTTTTGCACATTTGGTTGAACAAAACATCCGTTGCCATGTGGTTGAGGCAATCTTTGCCAGAATTAGTCTGTGGAGAATGCGGGTATTGATCCAGCTACCTCTCGCATGCTAAACGAGTGCTCTACCATTTGATTAAAAAATGCTCACTTTTGACGAACAGACAGCATAAACTGATCACAGGGCAATTTAGGTCACCCAAAAACAGGGCTAAATACATTCCTGGGATGGACAGTCTAAAAAGGAAGCGCCCTTGCCACAACTCCTTGCTTGGCCGGCCAAATGTGGAAGTAAACCAACAGACAGTTGCAGTCCTCTGTTGAAATGGTAGTGTTTGTTAATCCAGCCAATTTCCCACAAATTACATACACAGAAGAGACTAAAGTCCTGTGGACTCATGGAGAATGCGGGCATCGATCCCGCTACTTCTCGCATGCTAAGCGAGCGCTCTACCATTTGAGCTAATTCCCCTGTACAAAGAGCACTTGTGTAGGTCCCGCTAGATTGCCTCCTCCTCCTTACTTCCATGCTACGCTAATCCATTGTGTCTCTGGAAGCTGACCTGGGTCCGACTCTTACTGTAACACATAGCTAGCAGCAGACGAGGTGGCCGAGTGGTTAAGGCGATGGACTGCTAATCCATTGTGCTCTGCACGCGTGGGTTCGAATCCCATCCTCGTCGCAGGACATGTTATTTACGTCTTCCATGTTTACATGGTTAAGACGATGGACTGCCAAGTCATTGTGCTCTGCATATGTCTGGTCAAATCCCATCCTTGTTGCAGTTAAGTTGACTTTCGTCTGACACCAATATCACAAATATAACAAATCTCTTTGGAACATTGAGATCAGTTTTTCCCACAGAAATTCTCTCGTTCCCATGGAGTGACTGTCATATGCACTGAGACGAAACTGATGACTTGCAGTCTTTAGGTTTTGCACATTTGGTTGAACAAAACATCCGTTGCCATGTGGTTGAGGCAATCTTTGCCAGAATTAGTCTGTGGAGAATGCGGGTATTGATCCAGCTACCTCTCGCATGCTAAACGAGTGCTCTACCATTTGATTAGAAAATGCTCACTTTTGACGAACAGACAGCATAAACTGATCACAGGGCAATTTAGGTCACCCAAAAACAGGGCTAAATACATTCCTGGGATGGACAGTCTACAAAGGAAGCGCCCTTGCCACAACTCCTTGCTTGGCCGGCCAAATGTGGAAGTAAACCAACAGACAGTTGCAGTCCTCTGTTGAAATGGTAGTGTTTGTTAATCCAGCCAATTTCCCACAAATTACATACACAGAAGAGACTAAAGTCCTGTGGACTCATGGAGAATGCGGGCATCGATCCCGCTACTTCTCGCATGCTAAGCGAGCGCTCTACCATTTGAGCTAATTCCCCTGTACAAAGAGCACTTGTGTAGGTCCCGCTAGATCGCCTCCTCCTCCTTACTTCCATGCTACGCTAATCCATTGTGTCTCTGGAAGCTGACCTGGGTCCGACTCTTACTGTAACACATAGCTAGCAGCAGACGAGGTGGCCGAGTGGTTAAGGCGATGGACTGCTAATCCATTGTGCTCTGCACGCGTGGGTTCGAATCCCATCCTCGTCGCAGGACATGTTATTTACGTCTTCCATGTTTACATGGTTAAGACGATGGACTGCCAAGTCATTGTGCTCTGCATATGTCTGGTCAAATCCCATCCTTGTTGCAGTTAAGTTGACTTTCGTCTGACACCAATATCACAAATATAACAAATCTCTTTGGAACATTGAGATCAGTTTTTCCCACAGAAATTCTCTCGTTCCCATGGAGTGACTGTCATATGCACTGAGACGAAACTGATGACTTGCAGTCTTTAGGTTTTGCACATTCGGTTGAACAAAACATCCGTTGCCATGTGGTTGAGGCAATCTTTGCCAGAATTAGTCTGTGGAGAATGCGGGTATTGATCCAGCTACCTCTCGCATGCTAAATGAGTGCTCTACCATTTGATTAAAAAATGCTCACTTTTGACGAACAGACAGCATAAACTGATCACAGGGCAATTTAGGTCACCCAAAAACAGGGCTAAATACATTCCTGGGATGGACAGTCTAAAAAGGAAGCGCCCTTGCCACAACTCCTTGCTTGGCCGGCCAAATGTGGAAGTAAACCAACAGACAGTTGCAGTCCTCTGTTGAAATGGTAGTGTTTGTTAATCCAGCCATTTTCCCACAAATTACATACACAGAAGAGACTAAAGTCCTGTGGACTCATGGAGAATGCGGGCATCAATCCCGCTACTTCTCGCATGCTAAGCGAGCGCTCTACCATTTGAGCTAATTCCCCTGTACAAAGAGCACTTGTGTAGGTCCCGCTAGATCGCCTCCTCCTCCTTACTTCCATGCTACGCTAATCCATTGTGTCTCTGGAAGCTGACCTGGGTCCGACTCTTACTGTAACACATAGCTAGCAGCAGACGAGGTGGCCGAGTGGTTAAGGCGATGGACTGCTAATCCATTGTGCTCTGCACGCGTGGGTTCGAATCCCATCCTCGTCGCAGGACATGTTATTTACGTCTTCCATGTTTACATGGTTAAGACGATGGACTGCCAAGTCATTGTGCTCTGCATATGTCTGGTCAAATCCCATCCTTGTTGCAGTTAAGTTGACTTTCGTCTGACACCAATATCACAAATATAACAAATCTCTTTGGAACATTGAGATCAGTTTTTCCCACAGAAATTCTCTCGTTCCCATGGAGTGACTGTCATATGCACTGAGACGAAACTGATGACTTGCAGTCTTTAGGTTTTGCACATTTGGTTGAACAAAACATCCGTTGCCATGTGGTTGAGGCAATCTTTGCCAGAATTAGTCTGTGGAGAATGCGGGTATTGATCCAGCTACCTCTCGCATGCTAAACGAGTGCTCTACCATTTGATTAAAAAATGCTCACTTTTGACGAACAGACAGCATAAACTGATCACAGGGCAATTTAGGTCACCCAAAAACAGGGCTAAATACATTCCTGGGATGGACAGTCTAAAAAGGAAGCGCCCTTGCCACAACTCCTTGCTTGGCCGGCCAAATGTGGAAGTAAACCAACAGACAGTTGCAGTCCTCTGTTGAAATGGTAGTGTTTGTTAATCCAGCCAATTTCCCACAAATTACATACACAGAAGAGACTAAAGTCCTGTGGACTCATGGAGAATGCGGGCATCGATCCCGCTACTTCTCGCATGCTAAGCGAGCGCTCTACCATTTGAGCTAATTCCCCTGTACAAAGAGCACTTGTGTAGGTCCCGCTAGATTGCCTCCTCCTCCTTACTTCCATGCTACGCTAATCCATTGTGTCTCTGGAAGCTGACCTGGGTCCGACTCTTACTGTAACACATAGCTAGCAGCAGACGAGGTGGCCGAGTGGTTAAGGCGATGGACTGCTAATCCATTGTGCTCTGCACGCGTGGGTTCGAATCCCATCCTCGTCGCAGGACATGTTATTTACGTCTTCCATGTTTACATGGTTAAGACGATGGACTGCCAAGTCATTGTGCTCTGCATATGTCTGGTCAAATCCCATCCTTGTTGCAGTTAAGTTGACTTTCGTCTGACACCAATATCACAAATATAACAAATCTCTTTGGAACATTGAGATCAGTTTTTCCCACAGAAATTCTCTCGTTCCCATGGAGTGACTGTCATATGCACTGAGACGAAACTGATGACTTGCAGTCTTTAGGTTTTGCACATTTGGTTGAACAAAACATCCGTTGCCATGTGGTTGAGGCAATCTTTGCCAGAATTAGTCTGTGGAGAATGCGGGTATTGATCCAGCTACCTCTCGCATGCTAAACGAGTGCTCTACCATTTGATTAGAAAATGCTCACTTTTGACGAACAGACAGCATAAACTGATCACAGGGCAATTTAGGTCACCCAAAAACAGGGCTAAATACATTCCTGGGATGGACAGTCTACAAAGGAAGCGCCCTTGCCACAACTCCTTGCTTGGCCGGCCAAATGTGGAAGTAAACCAACAGACAGTTGCAGTCCTCTGTTGAAATGGTAGTGTTTGTTAATCCAGCCAATTTCCCACAAATTACATACACAGAAGAGACTAAAGTCCTGTGGACTCATGGAGAATGCGGGCATCGATCCCGCTACTTCTCGCATGCTAAGCGAGCGCTCTACCATTTGAGCTAATTCCCCTGTACAAAGAGCACTTGTGTAGGTCCCGCTAGATCGCCTCCTCCTCCTTACTTCCATGCTACGCTAATCCATTGTGTCTCTGGAAGCTGACCTGGGTCCGACTCTTACTGTAACACATAGCTAGCAGCAGACGAGGTGGCCGAGTGGTTAAGGCGATGGACTGCTAATCCATTGTGCTCTGCACGCGTGGGTTCGAATCCCATCCTCGTCGCAGGACATGTTATTTACGTCTTCCATGTTTACATGGTTAAGACGATGGACTGCCAAGTCATTGTGCTCTGCATATGTCTGGTCAAATCCCATCCTTGTTGCAGTTAAGTTGACTTTCGTCTGACACCAATATCACAAATATAACAAATCTCTTTGGAACATTGAGATCAGTTTTTCCCACAGAAATTCTCTCGTTCCCATGGAGTGACTGTCATATGCACTGAGACGAAACTGATGACTTGCAGTCTTTAGGTTTTGCACATTTGGTTGAACAAAACATCCGTTGCCATGTGGTTGAGGCAATCTTTGCCAGAATTAGTCTGTGGAGAATGCGGGTATTGATCCAGCTACCTCTCGCATGCTAAACGAGTGCTCTACCATTTGATTAAAAAATGCTCACTTTTGACGAACAGACAGCATAAACTGATCACAGGGCAATTTAGGTCACCCAAAAACAGGGCTAAATACATTCCTGGGATGGACAGTCTAAAAAGGAAGCGCCCTTGCCACAACTCCTTGCTTGGCCGGCCAAATGTGGAAGTAAACCAACAGACAGTTGCAGTCCTCTGTTGAAATGGTAGTGTTTGTTAATCCAGCCAATTTCCCACAAATTACATACACAGAAGAGACTAAAGTCCTGTGGACTCATGGAGAATGCGGGCATCGATCCCGCTACTTCTCGCATGCTAAGCGAGCGCTCTACCATTTGAGCTAATTCCCCTGTACAAAGAGCACTTGTGTAGGTCCCGCTAGATTGCCTCCTCCTCCTTACTTCCATGCTACGCTAATCCATTGTGTCTCTGGAAGCTGACCTGGGTCCGACTCTTACTGTAACACATAGCTAGCAGCAGACGAGGTGGCCGAGTGGTTAAGGCGATGGACTGCTAATCCATTGTGCTCTGCACGCGTGGGTTCGAATCCCATCCTCGTCGCAGGACATGTTATTTACGTCTTCCATGTTTACATGGTTAAGACGATGGACTGCCAAGTCATTGTGCTCTGCATATGTCTGGTCAAATCCCATCCTTGTTGCAGTTAAGTTGACTTTCGTCTGACACCAATATCACAAATATAACAAATCTCTTTGGAACATTGAGATCAGTTTTTCCCACAGAAATTCTCTCGTTCCCATGGAGTGACTGTCATATGCACTGAGACGAAACTGATGACTTGCAGTCTTTAGGTTTTGCACATTTGGTTGAACAAAACATCCGTTGCCATGTGGTTGAGGCAATCTTTGCCAGAATTAGTCTGTGGAGAATGCGGGTATTGATCCAGCTACCTCTCGCATGCTAAACGAGTGCTCTACCATTTGATTAGAAAATGCTCACTTTTGACGAACAGACAGCATAAACTGATCACAGGGCAATTTAGGTCACCCAAAAACAGGGCTAAATACATTCCTGGGATGGACAGTCTACAAAGGAAGCGCCCTTGCCACAACTCCTTGCTTGGCCGGCCAAATGTGGAAGTAAACCAACAGACAGTTGCAGTCCTCTGTTGAAATGGTAGTGTTTGTTAATCCAGCCAATTTCCCACAAATTACATACACAGAAGAGACTAAAGTCCTGTGGACTCATGGAGAATGCGGGCATCAATCCCGCTACTTCTCGCATGCTAAGCGAGCGCTCTACCATTTGAGCTAATTCCCCTGTACAAAGAGCACTTGTGTAGGTCCCGCTAGATTGCCTCCTCCTCCTTACTTCCATGCTACGCTAATCCATTGTGTCTCTGGAAGCTGACCTGGGTCCGACTCTTACTGTAACACATAGCTAGCAGCAGACGAGGTGGCCGAGTGGTTAAGGCGATGGACTGCTAATCCATTGTGCTCTGCACGCGTGGGTTCGAATCCCATCCTCGTCGCAGGACATGTTATTTACGTCTTCCATGTTTACATGGTTAAGACGATGGACTGCCAAGTCATTGTGCTCTGCATATGTCTGGTCAAATCCCATCCTTGTTGCAGTTAAGTTGACTTTCGTCTGACACCAATATCACAAATATAACAAATCTCTTTGGAACATTGAGATCAGTTTTTCCCACAGAAATTCTCTCGTTCCCATGGAGTGACTGTCATATGCACTGAGACGAAACTGATGACTTGCAGTCTTTAGGTTTTGCACATTCGGTTGAACAAAACATCCGTTGCCATGTGGTTGAGGCAATCTTTGCCAGAATTCGTCTGTGGAGAATGCGGGTATTGATCCAGCTACCTCTCGCATGCTAAACGAGTGCTCTACCATTTGATTAAAAAATGCTCACTTTTGACGAACAGACAGCATAAACTGATCACAGGGCAATTTAGGTCACCCAAAAACAGGGCTAAATACATTCCTGGGATGGACAGTCTACAAAGGAAGCGCCCTTGCCACAACTCCTTGCTTGGCCGGCCAAATGTGGAAGTAAACCAACAGACAGTTGCAGTCCTCTGTTGAAATGGTAGTGTTTGTTAATCCAGCCAATTTCCCACAAATTACATACACAGAAGAGACTAAAGTCCTGTGGACTCATGGAGAATGCGGGCATCAATCCCGCTACTTCTCGCATGCTAAGCGAGCGCTCTACCATTTGAGCTAATTCCCCTGTACAAAGAGCACTTGTGTAGGTCCCGCTAGATCGCCTCCTCCTCCTTACTTCCATGCTACGCTAATCCATTGTGTCTCTGGAAGCTGACCTGGGTCCGACTCTTACTGTAACACATAGCTAGCAGCAGACGAGGTGGCCGAGTGGTTAAGGCGATGGACTGCTAATCCATTGTGCTCTGCACGCGTGGGTTCGAATCCCATCCTCGTCGCAGGACATGTTATTTACGTCTTCCATGTTTACATGGTTAAGACGATGGACTGCCAAGTCATTGTGCTCTGCATATGTCTGGTCAAATCCCATCCTTGTTGCAGTTAAGTTGACTTTCGTCTGACACCAATATCACAAATATAACAAATCTCTTTGGAACATTGAGATCAGTTTTTCCCACAGAAATTCTCTCGTTCCCATGGAGTGACTGTCATATGCACTGAGACGAAACTGATGACTTGCAGTCTTTAGGTTTTGCACATTTGGTTGAACAAAACATCCGTTGCCATGTGGTTGAGGCAATCTTTGCCAGAATTAGTCTGTGGAGAATGCGGGTATTGATCCAGCTACCTCTCGCATGCTAAACGAGTGCTCTACCATTTGATTAAAAAATGCTCACTTTTGACGAACAGACAGCATAAACTGATCACAGGGCAATTTAGGTCACCCAAAAACAGGGCTAAATACATTCCTGGGATGGACAGTCTACAAAGGAAGCGCCCTTGCCACAACTCCTTGCTTGGCCGGCCAAATGTGGAAGTAAACCAACAGACAGTTGCAGTCCTCTGTTGAAATGGTAGTGTTTGTTAATCCAGCCAATTTCCCACAAATTACATACACAGAAGAGACTAAAGTCCTGTGGACTCATGGAGAATGCGGGCATCGATCCCGCTACTTCTCGCATGCTAAGCGAGCGCTCTACCATTTGAGCTAATTCCCCTGTACAAAGAGCACTTGTGTAGGTCCCGCTAGATCGCCTCCTCCTCCTTACTTCCATGCTACGCTAATCCATTGTGTCTCTGGAAGCTGACCTGGGTCCGACTCTTACTGTAACACATAGCTAGCAGCAGACGAGGTGGCCGAGTGGTTAAGGCGATGGACTGCTAATCCATTGTGCTCTGCACGCGTGGGTTCGAATCCCATCCTCGTCGCAGGACATGTTATTTACGTCTTCCATGTTTACATGGTTAAGACGATGGACTGCCAAGTCATTGTGCTCTGCATATGTCTGGTCAAATCCCATCCTTGTTGCAGTTAAGTTGACTTTCGTCTGACACCAATATCACAAATATAACAAATCTCTTTGGAACATTGAGATCAGTTTTTCCCACAGAAATTCTCTCGTTCCCATGGAGTGACTGTCATATGCACTGAGACGAAACTGATGACTTGCAGTCTTTAGGTTTTGCACATTCGGTTGAACAAAACATCCGTTGCCATGTGGTTGAGGCAATCTTTGCCAGAATTCGTCTGTGGAGAATGCGGGTATTGATCCAGCTACCTCTCGCATGCTAAACGAGTGCTCTACCATTTGATTAAAAAATGCTCACTTTTGACGAACAGACAGCATAAACTGATCACAGGGCAATTTAGGTCACCCAAAAACAGGGCTAAATACATTCCTGGGATGGACAGTCTACAAAGGAAGCGCCCTTGCCACAACTCCTTGCTTGGCCGGCCAAATGTGGAAGTAAACCAACAGACAGTTGCAGTCCTCTGTTGAAATGGTAGTGTTTGTTAATCCAGCCAATTTCCCACAAATTACATACACAGAAGAGACTAAAGTCCTGTGGACTCATTGAGAATGCGGGCATCAATCCCGCTACTTCTCGCATGCTAAGCGAGCGCTCTACCATTTGAGCTAATTCCCCTGTACAAAGAGCACTTGTGTAGGTCCCGCTAGATCGCCTCCTCCTCCTTACTTCCATGCTACGCTAATCCATTGTGTCTCTGGAAGCTGACCTGGGTCCGACTCTTACTGTAACACATAGCTAGCAGCAGACGAGGTGGCCGAGTGGTTAAGGCGATGGACTGCTAATCCATTGTGCTCTGCACGCGTGGGTTCGAATCCCATCCTCGTCGCAGGACATGTTATTTACGTCTTCCATGTTTACATGGTTAAGACGATGGACTGCCAAGTCATTGTGCTCTGCATATGTCTGGTCAAATCCCATCCTTGTTGCAGTTAAGTTGACTTTCGTCTGACACCAATATCACAAATATAACAAATCTCTTTGGAACATTGAGATCAGTTTTTCCCACAGAAATTCTCTCGTTCCCATGGAGTGACTGTCATATGCACTGAGACGAAACTGATGACTTGCAGTCTTTAGGTTTTGCACATTCGGTTGAACAAAACATCCGTTGCCATGTGGTTGAGGCAATCTTTGCCAGAATTAGTCTGTGGAGAATGCGGGTATTGATCCAGCTACCTCTCGCATGCTAAACGAGTGCTCTACCATTTGATTAAAAAATGCTCACTTTTGACGAACAGACAGCATAAACTGATCACAGGGCAATTTAGGTCACCCAAAAACAGGGCTAAATACATTCCTGGGATGGACAGTCTACAAAGGAAGCGCCCTTGCCACAACTCCTTGCTTGGCCGGCCAAATGTGGAAGTAAACCAACAGACAGTTGCAGTCCTCTGTTGAAATGGTAGTGTTTGTTAATCCAGCCATTTTCCCACAAATTACATACACAGAAGAGACTAAAGTCCTGTGGACTCATGGAGAATGCGGGCATCGATCCCCCTACTTCTCGCATGCTAAGCGAGCGCTCTACCATTTGAGCTAATTCCCCTGTACAAAGAGCACTTGTGTAGGTCCCGCTAGATCGCCTCCTCCTCCTTACTTCCATGCTACGCTAATCCATTGTGTCTCTGGAAGCTGACCTGGGTCCGACTCTTACTGTAACACATAGCTAGCAGCAGACGAGGTGGCCGAGTGGTTAAGGCGATGGACTGCTAATCCATTGTGCTCTGCACGCGTGGGTTCGAATCCCATCCTCGTCGCAGGACATGTTATTTACGTCTTCCATGTTTACATGGTTAAGACGATGGACTGCCAAGTCATTGTGCTCTGCATATGTCTGGTCAAATCCCATCCTTGTTGCAGTTAAGTTGACTTTCGTTTGACACCAATATCACAAATATAACAAATCTCTTTGGAACATTGAGATCAGTTTTTCCCACAGAAATTCTCTCGTTCCCATGGAGTGACTGTCATATGCACTGAGACGAAACTGATGACTTGCAGTCTTTAGGTTTTGCACATTCGGTTGAACAAAACATCCGTTGCCATGTGGTTGAGGCAATCTTTGCCAGAATTAGTCTGTGGAGAATGCGGGTATTGATCCAGCTACCTCTCGCATGCTAAACGAGTGCTCTACCATTTGATTAAAAAATGCTCACTTTTGACGAACAGACAGCATAAACTGATCACAGGGCAATTTAGGTCACCCAAAAACAGGGCTAAATACATTCCTGGGATGGACAGTCTAAAAAGGAAGCGCCCTTGCCACAACTCCTTGCTTGGCCGGCCAAATGTGGAAGTAAACCAACAGACAGTTGCAGTCCTCTGTTGAAATGGTAGTGTTTGTTAATCCAGCCATTTTCCCACAAATTACATACACAGAAGAGACTAAAGTCCTGTGGACTCATGGAGAATGCGGGCATCAATCCCGCTACTTCTCGCATGCTAAGCGAGCGCTCTACCATTTGAGCTAATTCCCCTGTACAAAGAGCACTTGTGTAGGTCCCGCTAGATCGCCTCCTCCTCCTTACTTCCATGCTACGCTAATCCATTGTGTCTCTGGAAGCTGACCTGGGTCCGACTCTTACTGTAACACATAGCTAGTAGCAGACGAGGTGGCCGAGTGGTTAAGGCGATGGACTGCTAATCCATTGTGCTCTGCACGCGTGAGTTCGAATCCCATCCTCGTCGCAGGACATGTTATTTACGTCTTCCATGTTTACATGGTTAAGACGATGGACTGCCAAGTCATTGTGCTCTGCATATGTCTGGTCAAATCCCATCCTTGTTGCAGTTAAGTTGACTTTCGTCTGACACCAATATCACAAATATAACAAATCTCTTTGGAACATTGAGATCAGTTTTTCCCACAGAAATTCTCTCGTTCCCATGGAGTGACTGTCATATGCACTGAGACGAAACTGATGACTTGCAGTCTTTAGGTTTTGCACATTCGGTTGAACAAAACATCCGTTGCCATGTGGTTGAGGCAATCTTTGCCAGAATTCGTCTGTGGAGAATGCGGGTATTGATCCAGCTACCTCTCGCATGCTAAACGAGTGCTCTACCATTTGATTAAAAAATGCTCACTTTTGACGAACAGACAGCATAAACTGATCACAGGGCAATTTAGGTCACCCAAAAACAGGGCTAAATACATTCCTGGGATGGACAGTCTACAAAGGAAGCGCCCTTGCCACAACTCCTTGCTTGGCCGGCCAAATGTGGAAGTAAACCAACAGACAGTTGCAGTCCTCTGTTGAAATGGTAGTGTTTGTTAATCCAGCCAATTTCCCACAAATTACATACACAGAAGAGACTAAAGTCCTGTGGACTCATGGAGAATGCGGGCATCAATCCCGCTACTTCTCGCATGCTAAGCGAGCGCTCTACCATTTGAGCTAATTCCCCTGTACAAAGAGCACTTGTGTAGGTCCCGCTAGATCGCCTCCTCCTCCTTACTTCCATGCTACGCTAATCCATTGTGTCTCTGGAAGCTGACCTGGGTCCGACTCTTACTGTAACACATAGCTAGCAGCAGACGAGGTGGCCGAGTGGTTAAGGCGATGGACTGCTAATCCATTGTGCTCTGCACGCGTGGGTTCGAATCCCATCCTCGTCGCAGGACATGTTATTTACGTCTTCCATGTTTACATGGTTAAGACGATGGACTGCCAAGTCATTGTGCTCTGCATATGTCTGGTCAAATCCCATCCTTGTTGCAGTTAAGTTGACTTTCGTCTGACACCAATATCACAAATATAACAAATCTCTTTGGAACATTGAGATCAGTTTTTCCCACAGAAATTCTCTCGTTCCCATGGAGTGACTGTCATATGCACTGAGACGAAACTGATGACTTGCAGTCTTTAGGTTTTGCACATTTGGTTGAACAAAACATCCGTTGCCATGTGGTTGAGGCAATCTTTGCCAGAATTAGTCTGTGGAGAATGCGGGTATTGATCCAGCTACCTCTCGCATGCTAAACGAGTGCTCCACCATTTGATTAAAAAATGCTCACTTTTGACGAACAGACAGCATAAACTGATCACAGGGCAATTTAGGTCACCCAAAAACAGGGCTAAATACATTCCTGGGATGGACAGTCTAAAAAGGAAGCGCCCTTGCCACAACTCCTTGCTTGGCCGGCCAAATGTGGAAGTAAACCAACAGACAGTTGCAGTCCTCTGTTGAAATGGTAGTGTTTGTTAATCCAGCCAATTTCCCACAAATTACATACACAGAAGAGACTAAAGTCCTGTGGACTCATGGAGAATGCGGGCATCGATCCCGCTACTTCTCGCATGCTAAGCGAGCGCTCTACCATTTGAGCTAATTCCCCTGTACAAAGAGCACTTGTGTAGGTCCCGCTAGATTGCCTCCTCCTCCTTACTTCCATGCTACGCTAATCCATTGTGTCTCTGGAAGCTGACCTGGGTCCGACTCTTACTGTAACACATAGCTAGCAGCAGACGAGGTGGCCGAGTGGTTAAGGCGATGGACTGCTAATCCATTGTGCTCTGCACGCGTGGGTTCGAATCCCATCCTCGTCGCAGGACATGTTATTTACGTCTTCCATGTTTACATGGTTAAGACGATGGACTGCCAAGTCATTGTGCTCTGCATATGTCTGGTCAAATCCCATCCTTGTTGCAGTTGAGTTGACTTTCGTCTGACACCAATATCACAAATATAACAAATCTCTTTGGAACATTGAGATCAGTTTTTCCCACAGAAATTCTCTCGTTCCCATGGAGTGACTGTCATATGCACTGAGACGAAACTGATGACTTGCAGTCTTTAGGTTTTGCACATTTGGTTGAACAAAACATCCGTTGCCATGTGGTTGAGGCAATCTTTGCCAGAATTAGTCTGTGGAGAATGCGGGTATTGATCCAGCTACCTCTCGCATGCTAAACGAGTGCTCTACCATTTGATTAAAAAATGCTCACTTTTGACGAACAGACAGCATAAACTGATCACAGGGCAATTTAGGTCACCCAAAAACAGGGCTAAATACATTCCTGGGATGGACAGTCTAAAAAGGAAGCGCCCTTGCCACAACTCCTTGCTTGGCCGGCCAAATGTGGAAGTAAACCAACAGACAGTTGCAGTCCTCTGTTGAAATGGTAGTGTTTGTTAATCCAGCCAATTTCCCACAAATTACATACACAGAAGAGACTAAAGTCCTGTGGACTCATGGAGAATGCGGGCATCGATCCCGCTACTTCTCGCATGCTAAGCGAGCGCTCTACCATTTGAGCTAATTCCCCTGTACAAAGAGCACTTGTGTAGGTCCCGCTAGATTGCCTCCTCCTCCTTACTTCCATGCTACGCTAATCCATTGTGTCTCTGGAAGCTGACCTGGGTCCGACTCTTACTGTAACACATAGCTAGCAGCAGACGAGGTGGCCGAGTGGTTAAGGCGATGGACTGCTAATCCATTGTGCTCTGCACGCGTGGGTTCGAATCCCATCCTCGTCGCAGGACATGTTATTTACGTCTTCCATGTTTACATGGTTAAGACGATGGACTGCCAAGTCATTGTGCTCTGCATATGTCTGGTCAAATCCCATCCTTGTTGCAGTTAAGTTGACTTTCGTCTGACACCAATATCACAAATATAACAAATCTCTTTGGAACATTGAGATCAGTTTTTCCCACAGAAATTCTCTCGTTCCCATGGAGTGACTGTCATATGCACTGAGACGAAACTGATGACTTGCAGTCTTTAGGTTTTGCACATTTGGTTGAACAAAACATCCGTTGCCATGTGGTTGAGGCAATCTTTGCCAGAATTAGTCTGTGGAGAATGCGGGTATTGATCCAGCTACCTCTCGCATGCTAAACGAGTGCTCTACCATTTGATTAAAAAATGCTCACTTTTGACGAACAGACAGCATAAACTGATCACAGGGCAATTTAGGTCACCCAAAAACAGGGCTAAATACATTCCTGGGATGGACAGTCTACAAAGGAAGCGCCCTTGCCACAACTCCTTGCTTGGCCGGCCAAATGTGGAAGTAAACCAACAGACAGTTGCAGTCCTCTGTTGAAATGGTAGTGTTTGTTAATCCAGCCATTTTCCCACAAATTACATACACAGAAGAGACTAAAGTCCTGTGGACTCATGGAGAATGCGGGCATCGATCCCGCTACTTCTCGCATGCTAAGCGAGCGCTCTACCATTTGAGCTAATTCCCCTGTACAAAGAGCACTTGTGTAGGTCCCGCTAGATCGCCTCCTCCTCCTTACTTCAATGCTACGCTAATCCATTGTGTCTCTGGAAGCTGACCTGGGTCCGACTCTTACTGTAACACATAGCTAGCAGCAGACGAGGTGGCGGAGTGGTTAAGGCGATGGACTGCTAATCCATTGTGCTCTGCACGCGTGGGTTCGAATCCCATCCTCGTCGCAGGACATGTTATTTACGTCTTCCATGTTTACATGGTTAAGACGATGGACTGCCAAGTCATTGTGCTCTGCATATGTCTGGTCAAATCCCATCCTTGTTGCAGTTAAGTTGACTTTCGTCTGACACCAATATCACAAATATAACAAATCTCTTTGGAACATTGAGATCAGTTTTTCCCACAGAAATTTTCTCGTTCCCATGGAGTGACTGTCATATGCACTGAGACGAAACTGATGACTTGCAGTCTTTAGGTTTTGCACCTTCGGTTGAACAAAACATCCGTTGCCATGTGGTTGAGGCAATCTTTGCCAGAATTAGTCTGTGGAGAATGCGGGTATTGATCCAGCTACCTCTCGCATGCTAAACGAGTGCTCTACCATTTGATTAAAAAATGCTCACTTTTGACGAACAGACAGCATAAACTGATCACAGGGCAATTTAGGTCACCCAAAAACAGGGCTAAATACATTCCTGGGATGGACAGTCTAAAAAGGAAGCGCCCTTGCCACAACTCCTTGCTTGGCCGGCCAAATGTGGAAGTAAACCAACAGACAGTTGCAGTCCTCTGTTGAAATGGTAGTGTTTGTTAATCCAGCCAATTTCCCAC
This sequence comes from Sebastes fasciatus, assembly GCF_043250625.1. NCBI lineage: Eukaryota > Metazoa > Chordata > Actinopteri > Perciformes > Sebastidae > Sebastes > Sebastes fasciatus. The sequence goes on from NC_133798.1 coordinate 3,870,924, forward strand.
AAATTACATACACAGAAGAGACTAAAGTCCTGTGGACTCATGGAGAATGCGGGCATCGATCCCGCTACTTCTCGCATGCTAAGCGAGCGCTCTACCATTTGAGCTAATTCCCCTGTACAAAGAGCACTTGTGTAGGTCCCGCTAGATTGCCTCCTCCTCCTTACTTCCATGCTACGCTAATCCATTGTGTCTCTGGAAGCTGACCTGGGTCCGACTCTTACTGTAACACATAGCTAGCAGCAGACGAGGTGGCCGAGTGGTTAAGGCGATGGACTGCTAATCCATTGTGCTCTGCACGCGTGGGTTCGAATCCCATCCTCGTCGCAGGACATGTTATTTACGTCTTCCATGTTTACATGGTTAAGACGATGGACTGCCAAGTCATTGTGCTCTGCATATGTCTGGTCAAATCCCATCCTTGTTGCAGTTAAGTTGACTTTCGTCTGACACCAATATCACAAATATAACAAATCTCTTTGGAACATTGAGATCAGTTTTTCCCACAGAAATTCTCTCGTTCCCATGGAGTGACTGTCATATGCACTGAGACGAAACTGATGACTTGCAGTCTTTAGGTTTTGCACATTTGGTTGAACAAAACATCCGTTGCCATGTGGTTGAGGCAATCTTTGCCAGAATTAGTCTGTGGAGAATGCGGGTATTGATCCAGCTACCTCTCGCATGCTAAACGAGTGCTCTACCATTTGATTAAAAAATGCTCACTTTTGACGAACAGACAGCATAAACTGATCACAGGGCAATTTAGGTCACCCAAAAACAGGGCTAAATACATTCCTGGGATGGACAGTCTACAAAGGAAGCGCCCTTGCCACAACTCCTTGCTTGGCCGGCCAAATGTGGAAGTAAACCAACAGACAGTTGCAGTCCTCTGTTGAAATGGTAGTGTTTGTTAATCCAGCCATTTTCCCACAAATTACATACACAGAAGAGACTAAAGTCCTGTGGACTCATGGAGAATGCGGGCATCGATCCCGCTACTTCTCGCATGCTAAGCGAGCGCTCTACCATTTGAGCTAATTCCCCTGTACAAAGAGCACTTGTGTAGGTCCCGCTAGATCGCCTCCTCCTCCTTACTTCAATGCTACGCTAATCCATTGTGTCTCTGGAAGCTGACCTGGGTCCGACTCTTACTGTAACACATAGCTAGCAGCAGACGAGGTGGCGGAGTGGTTAAGGCGATGGACTGCTAATCCATTGTGCTCTGCACGCGTGGGTTCGAATCCCATCCTCGTCGCAGGACATGTTATTTACGTCTTCCATGTTTACATGGTTAAGACGATGGACTGCCAAGTCATTGTGCTCTGCATATGTCTGGTCAAATCCCATCCTTGTTGCAGTTAAGTTGACTTTCGTCTGACACCAATATCACAAATATAACAAATCTCTTTGGAACATTGAGATCAGTTTTTCCCACAGAAATTTTCTCGTTCCCATGGAGTGACTGTCATATGCACTGAGACGAAACTGATGACTTGCAGTCTTTAGGTTTTGCACCTTCGGTTGAACAAAACATCCGTTGCCATGTGGTTGAGGCAATCTTTGCCAGAATTAGTCTGTGGAGAATGCGGGTATTGATCCAGCTACCTCTCGCATGCTAAACGAGTGCTCTACCATTTGATTAAAAAATGCTCACTTTTGACGAACAGACAGCATAAACTGATCACAAGGCAATTTAGGTCACCCAAAAACAGGGCTAAATACATTCCTGGGATGGACAGTCTAAAAAGGAAGCGCCCTTGCCACAACTCCTTGCTTGGCCGGCCAAATGTGGAAGTAAACCAACAGACAGTTGCAGTCCTCTGTTGAAATGGTAGTGTTTGTTAATCCAGCCAATTTCCCACAAATTACATACACAGAAGAGACTAAAGTCCTGTGGACTCATGGAGAATGTGGGCATCGATCCCGCTACTTCTCGCATGCTAAGCGAGCGCTCTACCATTTGAGCTAATTCCCCTGTACAAAGAGCACTTGTGTAGGTCCCGCTAGATTGCCTCCTCCTCCTTACTTCCATGCTACGCTAATCCATTGTGTCTCTGGAAGCTGACCTGGGTCCAACTCTTACTGTAACACATAGCTAGCAGCAGACGAGGTGGCCGAGTGGTTAAGGCGATGGACTGCTAATCCATTGTGCTCTGCACGCGTGGGTTCGAATCCCATCCTCGTCGCAGGACATGTTATTTACGTCTTCCATGTTTACATGGTTAAGACGATGGACTGCCAAGTCATTGTGCTCTGCATATGTCTGGTCAAATCCCATCCTTGTTGCAGTTAAGTTGACTTTCGTCTGACACCAATATCACAAATATAACAAATCTCTTTGGAACATTGAGATCAGTTTTTCCCACAGAAATTCTCTCGTTCCCATGGAGTGACTGTCATATGCACTGAGACGAAACTGATGACTTGCAGTCTTTAGGTTTTGCACCTTCGGTTGAACAAAACATCCGTTGCCATGTGGTTGAGGCAATCTTTGCCAGAATTAGTCTGTGGAGAATGCGGGTATTGATCCAGCTACCTCTCGCATGCTAAACGAGTGCTCTACCATTTGATTAAAAAATGCTCACTTTTGACGAACAGACAGCATAAACTGATCACAGGGCAATTTAGGTCACCCAAAAACAGGGCTAAATACATTCCTGGGATGGACAGTCTAAAAAGGAAGCGCCCTTGCCACAACTCCTTGCTTGGCCGGCCAAATGTGGAAGTAAACCAACAGACAGTTGCAGTCCTCTGTTGAAATGGTAGTGTTTGTTAATCCAGCCAATTTCCCACAAATTACATACACAGAAGAGACTAAAGTCCTGTGGACTCATGGAGAATGCGGGCATCGATCCCGCTACTTCTCGCATGCTAAGCGAGCGCTCTACCATTTGAGCTAATTCCCCTGTACAAAGAGCACTTGTGTAGATCCCGCTAGATTGCCTCCTCCTCCTTACTTCCATGCTACGCTAATCCATTGTGTCTCTGGAAGCTGACCTGGGTCCAACTCTTACTGTAACACATAGCTAGCAGCAGACGAGGTGGCCGAGTGGTTAAGGCGATGGACTGCTAATCCATTGTGCTCTGCACGCGTGGGTTCGAATCCCATCCTCGTCGCAGGACATGTTATTTACGTCTTCCATGTTTACATGGTTAAGACGATGGACTGCCAAGTCATTGTGCTCTGCATATGTCTGGTCAAATCCCATCCTTGTTGCAGTTAAGTTGACTTTCGTCTGACACCAATATCACAAATATAACAAATCTCTTTGGAACATTAAGATCAGTTTTTCCCACAGAAATTCTCTTGTTCCCATGGAGTGACTGTCATATGCACTGAGACGAAACTGATGACTTGCAGTCTTTAGGTTTTGCACATTCGGTTGAACAAAACATCCGTTGCCATGTGGTTGAGGCAATCTTTGCCAGAATTAGTCTGTGGAGAATGCGGGTATTGATCCAGCTACCTCTCGCATGCTAAACGAGTGCTCTACCATTTGATTAAAAAATGCTCACTTTTGACGAACAGACAGCATAAACTGATCACAGGGCAATTTAGGTCACCCAAAAACAGGGCTAAATACATTCCTGGGATGGACAGTCTAAAAAGGAAGCGCCCTTGCCACAACTCCTTGCTTGGCCGGCCAAATGTGGAAATAAACCAACAGACAGTTGCAGTCCTCTGTTGAAATGGTAGTGTTTGTTAATCCAGCCATTTTCCCACAAATTACATACACAGAAGAGACTAAAGTCCTGTGGACTCATGGAGAATGCGGGCATCGATCCCGCTACTTCTCCCATGCTAAGCGAGCGCTCTACCATTTGAGCTAATTCCCCTGTACAAAGAGCACTTGTGTAGGTCCCGCTAGATCGCCTCCTCCTCCTTACTTCCATGCTACGCTAATCCATTGTGTCTCTGGAAGCTGACCTGGGTCCGACTCTTACTGTAACACATAGCTAGCAGCAGACGAGGTGGCCGAGTGGTTAAGGCGATGGACTGCTAATCCATTGTGCTCTGCACGCGTGGGTTCGAATCCCATCCTCGTCGCAGGACATGTTATTTACGTCTTCCATGTTTACATGGTTAAGACGATGGACTGCCAAGTCATTGTGCTCTGCATATGTCTGGTCAAATCCCATCCTTGTTGCAGTTAAGTTGACTTTCGTCTGACACCAATATCACAAATATAACAAATCTCTTTGGAACATTGAGATCAGTTTTTCCCACAGAAATTCTCTCGTTCCCATGGAGTGACTGTCATATGCACTGAGACGAAACTGATGACTTGCAGTCTTTAGGTTTTGCACATTCGGTTGAACAAAACATCCGTTGCCATGTGGTTGAGGCAATCTTTGCCAGAATTAGTCTGTGGAGAATGCGGGTATTGATCCAGCTACCTCTCGCATGCTAAACGAGTGCTCTACCATTTGATTAAAAAATGCTCACTTTTGACGAACAGACAGCATAAACTGATCACAGGGCAATTTAGGTCACCCAAAAACAGGGCTAAATACATTCCTGGGATGGACAGTCTAAAAAGGAAGCGCCCTTGCCACAACTCCTTGCTTGGCCGGCCAAATGTGGAAGTAAACCAACAGACAGTTGCAGTCCTCTGTTGAAATGGTAGTGTTTGTTAATCCAGCCATTTTCCCACAAATTACATACACAGAAGAGACTAAAGTCCTGTGGACTCATGGAGAATGCGGGCATCGATCCCGCTACTTCTCCCATGCTAAGCGAGCGCTCTACCATTTGAGCTAATTCCCCTGTACAAAGAGCACTTGTGTAGGTCCCACTAGATCACCTCCTCCTCCTTACTTCCATGCTACGCTAATCCATTGTGTCTCTGGAAGCTGACCTGGGTCCGACTCTTACTGTAACACATAGCTAGCAGCAGACGAGGTGGCCGAGTGGTTAAGGCGATGGACTGCTAATCCATTGTGCTCTGCACGCGTGAGTTCGAATCCCATCCTCGTCGCAGGACATGTTATTTACGTCTTCCATGTTTACATGGTTAAGACGATGGACTGCCAAGTCATTGTGCTCTGCATATGTCTGGTCAAATCCCATCCTTGTTGCAGTTAAGTTGACTTTCGTCTGACACCAATATCACAAATATAACAAATCTCTTTGGAACATTGAGATCAGTTTTTCCCACAGAAATTCTCTCGTTCCCATGGAGTGACTGTCATATGCACTGAGACGAAACTGATGACTTGCAGTCTTTAGGTTTTGCACATTCGGTTGAACAAAACATCCGTTGCCATGTGGTTGAGGCAATCTTTGCCAGAATTAGTCTGTGGAGAATGCGGGTATTGATCCAGCTACCTCTCGCATGCTAAACGAGTGCTCTACCATTTGATTAAAAAATGCTCACTTTTGACGAACAGACAGCATAAACTGATCACAGGGCAATTTAGGTCACCCAAAAACAGGGCTAAATACATTCCTGGGATGGACAGTCTACAAAGGAAGCGCCCTTGCCACAACTCCTTGCTTGGCCGGCCAAATGTGGAAGTAAACCAACAGACAGTTGCAGTCCTCTGTTGAAATGGTAGTGTTTGTTAATCCAGCCATTTTCCCACAAATTACATACACAGAAGAGACTAAAGTCCTGTGGACTCATGGAGAATGCGGGCATCGATCCCGCTACTTCTCCCATGCTAAGCGAGCGCTCTACCATTTGAGCTAATTCTCCTGTACAAAGAGCACTTGTGTAGGTCCCGCTAGATCGCCTCCTCCTCCTTACTTCCATGCTACGCTAATCCATTGTGTCTCTGGAAGCTGAACTGGGTCCGACTCTTACTGTAACACATAGCTAGCAGCAGACGAGGTGGCAGAGTGGTTAAGGCGATGGACTGCTAATCCATTGTGCTCTGCCCGCGTGGGTTCGAATCCCATCCTCGTCGCAGGACATGTTATTTACGTCTTCCATGTTTACATGGTTAAGACGATGGACTGCCATGTCATTGTGCTCTGCATATGTCTGGTCAAATCCCATCCTTGTTGCAGTTAAGTTGACTTTCGTCTGACACCAATATCACAAATATAACAAATCTCTTTGGAACATTAAGATCAGTTTTTCCCACAGAAATTCTCTCGTTCCCATGGAGTGACTGTCATATGCACTGAGACGAAACTGATGACTTGCAGTCTTTAGGTTTTGCACATTCGGTTGAACAAAACATCCGTTGCCATGTGGTTGAGGCAATCTTTGCCAGAATTAGTCTGTGGAGAATGCGGGTATTGATCCAGCTACCTCTCGCATGCTAAACGAGTGCTCTACCATTTGATTAAAAAATGCTCACTTTTGACGAACAGACAGCATAAACTGATCACAGGGCAATTTAGGTCACCCAAAAACAGGGCTAAATACATTCCTGGGATGGACAGTCTAAAAAGGAAGCGCCCTTGCCACAACTCCTTGCTTGGCCGGCCAAATGTGGAAGTAAACCAACAGACAGTTGCAGTCCTCTGTTGAAATGGTAGTGTTTGTTAATCCAGCCATTTTCCCACAAATTACATACACAGAAGAGACTAAAGTCCTGTGGACTCATGGAGAATGCGGGCATCGATCCCGCTACTTCTCCCATGCTAAGCGAGCGCTCTACCATTTGAGCTAATTCCCCTGTACAAAGAGCACTCGTGTAGGTCCCGCTAGATCGCCTCCTCCTCCTTACTTCCATGCTACGCTAATCCATTGTGTCTCTGGAAGCTGACCTGGGTCCGACTCTTACTGTAACACATAGCTAGCAGCAGACGAGGTGGCCGAGTGGTTAAGGCGATGGACTGCTAATCCATTGTGCTCTGCACGCGTGGGTTCGAATCCCATCCTCGTCGCAGGACATGTTATTTACGTCTTCCATGTTTACATGGTTAAGACGATGGACTGCCATGTCATTGTGCTCTGCATATGTCTGGTCAAATCCCATCCTTGTTGCAGTTAAGTTGACTTTCGTCTGACACCAATATCACAAATATAACAAATCTCTTTGGAATATTAAGATCAGTTTTTCCCACAGAAATTCTCTCGTTCCCATGGAGTGACTGTCATATGCACTGAGACGAAACTGATGACTTGCAGTCTTTAGGTTTTGCACATTCGGTTGAACAAAACATCCGTTGCCATGTGGTTGAGGCAATCTTTGCCAGAATTAGTCTGTGGAGAATGCGGGTATTGATCCAGCTACCTCTCGCATGCTAAACGAGTGCTCTACCATTTGATTAAAAAATGCTCACTTTTGACGAACAGACAGCATAAACTGATCACAGGGCAATTTAGGTCACCCAAAAACAGGGCTAAATACATTCCTGGGATGGACAGTCTAAAAAGGAAGCGCCCTTGCCACAACTCCTTGCTTGGCCGGCCAAATGTGGAAGTAAACCAACAGACAGTTGCAGTCCTCTGTTGAAATGGTAGTGTTTGTTAATCCAGCCATTTTCCCACAAATTACATACACAGAAGAGACTAACGTCCTGTGGACTCATGGAGAATGCGGGCATCGATCCCGCTACTTCTCCCATGCTAAGCGAGCGCTCTACCATTTGAGCTAATTCCCCTGTACAAAGAGCACTTGTGTAGGTCCCGCTAGATCGCCTCCTCCTCCTTACTTCCATGCTACGCTAATCCATTGTGTCTCTGGAAGCTGACCTGGGTCCGACTCTTACTGTAACACATAGCTAGCAGCAGACGAGGTGGCCGAGTGGTTAAGGCGATGGACTGCTAATCCATTGTGCTCTGCACGCGTGAGTTCGAATCCCATCCTCGTCGCAGGACATGTTATTTACGTCTTCCATGTTTACATGGTTAAGACGATGGACTGCCAAGTCATTGTGCTCTGCATATGTCTGGTCAAATCCCATCCTTGTTGCAGTTAAGTTGACTTTCGTCTGACACCAATATCACAAATATAACAAATCTCTTTGGAACATTGAGATCAGTTTTTCCCACAGAAATTCTCTCGTTCCCATGGAGTGACTGTCATATGCACTGAGACGAAACTGATGACTTGCAGTCTTTAGGTTTTGCACATTCGGTTGAACAAAACATCCGTTGCCATGTGGTTGAGGCAATCTTTGCCAGAATTAGTCTGTGGAGAATGCGGGTATTGATCCAGCTACCTCTCGCATGCTAAACGAGTGCTCTACCATTTGATTAAAAAATGCTCACTTTTGACGAACAGACAGCATAAACTGATCACAGGGCAATTTAGGTCACCCAAAAACAGGGCTAAATACATTCCTGGGATGGACAGTCTACAAAGGAAGCGCCCTTGCCACAACTCCTTGCTTGGCCGGCCAAATGTGGAAGTAAACCAACAGACAGTTGCAGTCCTCTGTTGAAATGGTAGTGTTTGTTAATCCAGCCATTTTCCCACAAATTACATACACAGAAGAGACTAAAGTCCTGTGGACTCATGGAGAATGCGGGCATCGATCCCGCTACTTCTCGCATGCTAAGCGAGCGCTCTACCATTTGAGCTAATTCCCCTGTACAAAGAACACTTGTGTAGGTCCCGCTAGATCGCCTCCTCCTCCTTACTTCCATGCTACGCTAATCCATTGTGTCTCTGGAAGCTGACCTGGGTCCGACTCTTACTGTAACACATAGCTAGCAGCAGACGAGGTGGCCGAGTGGTTAAGGCGATGGACTGCTAATCCATTGTGCTCTGCACGCGTGGGTTCGAATCCCATCCTCATAGCAGGACATGTTATTTACGTCTTCCATGTTTACATGGTTAAGACGATGGACTGCCAAGTCATTGTGCTCTGCATATGTCTGGTCAAATCCCATCCTTGTTGCAGTTAAGTTGACTTTCGTCTGACACCAATATCACAAATATAACAAATCTCTTTGGAACATTGAGATCAGTTTTTCCCACAGAAATTCTCTCGTTCCCATGGAGTGACTGTCATATGCACTGAGACGAAACTGATGACTTGCAGTCTTTAGGTTTTGCACATTCGGTTGAACAAAACATCCGTTGCCATGTGGTTGAGGCAATCTTTGCCAGAATTAGTCTGTGGAGAATGCGGGTATTGATCCAGCTACCTCTCGCATGCTAAACGAGTGCTCTACCATTTGATTAAAAAATGCTCACTTTTGACGAACAGACAGCATAAACTGATCACAGGGCAATTTAGGTCACCCAAAAACAGGGCTAAATACATTCCTGGGATGGACAGTCTACAAAGGAAGCGCCCTTGCCACAACTCCTTGCTTGGCCGGCCAAATGTGGAAGTAAACCAACAGACAGTTGCAGTCCTCTGTTGAAATGGTAGTGTTTGTTAATCCAGCCATTTTCCCACAAATTACATACACAGAAGAGACTAAAGTCCTGTGGACTCATGGAGAATGCGGGCATCGATCCCGCTACTTCTCGCATGCTAAGCGAGCGCTCTACCATTTGAGCTAATTCCCCTGTACAAAGAACACTTGTGTAGGTCCCGCTAGATCGCCTCCTCCTCCTTACTTCCATGCTACGCTAATCCATTGTGTCTCTGGAAGCTGACCTGGGTCCGACTCTTACTGTAACACATAGCTAGCAGCAGACGAGGTGGCCGAGTGGTTAAGGCGATGGACTGCTAATCCATTGTGCTCTGCACGCGTGGGTTCGAATCCCATCCTCGTCGCAGGACATGTTATTTACGTCTTCCATGTTTACATGGTTAAGACGATGGACTGCCAAGTCATTGTGCTCTGCATATGTCTGGTCAAATCCCATCCTTGTTGCAGTTAAGTTGACTTTCGTCTGACACCAATATCACAAATATAACAAATCTCTTTGGAACATTGAGATCAGTTTTTCCCACAGAAATTCTCTCGTTCCCATGGAGTGACTGTCATATGCACTGAGACGAAACTGATGACTTGCAGTCTTTAGGTTTTGCACATTCGGTTGAACAAAACATCCGTTGCCATGTGGTTGAGGCAATCTTTGCCAGAATTAGTCTGTGGAGAATGCGGGTATTGATCCAGCTACCTCTCGCATGCTAAACGAGTGCTCTACCATTTGATTAAAAAATGCTCACTTTTGACGAACAGACAGCATAAACTGATCACAGGGCAATTTAGGTCACCCAAAAACAGGGCTAAATACATTCCTGGGATGGACAGCCTAAAAAGGAAGCGCCCTTGCCACAACTCCTTGCTTGGCTGGCCAAATGTGGAAGTAAACCAACAGACAGTTGCAGTCCTCTGTTGAAATGGTAGTGTTTGTTAATCCAGCCATTTTCCCACAAATTACATACACAGAAGAGACTAAAGTCCTGTGGACTCATGGAGAACGCGGGCATCGATCCCGCTACTTCTCGCATGCTAAGCGAGCGCTCTACCATTTGAGCTAATTCCCCTGTACAAAGAGCACTTGTGTAGGTCCCGCTAGATCGCCTCCTCCTCCTTACTTCCATGCTACGCTAATCCATTGTGTCTCTGGAAGCTGACCTGGGTCCGACTCTTACTGTAACACATAGCTAGCAGCAGACGAGGTGGCCGAGTGGTTAAGGCGATGGACTGCTAATCCATTGTGCTCTGCACGCGTGGGTTCGAATCCCATCCTCGTCGCAGGACATGTTATTTACGTCTTCCATGTTTACATGGTTAAGACGATGGACTGCCAAGTCATTGTGCTCTGCATATGTCTGGTCAAATCCCATCCTTGTTGCAGTTAAGTTGACTTTCGTCTGACACCAATATCACAAATATAACAAATCTCTTTGGAACATTGAGATCAGTTTTTCCCACAGAAATTCTCTCGTTCCCATGGAGTGACTGTCATATGCACTGAGACGAAACTGATGACTTGCAGTCTTTAGGTTTTGCACATTCGGTTGAACAAAACATCCGTTGCCATGTGGTTGAGGCAATCTTTGCCAGAATTAGTCTGTGGAGAATGCGGGTATTGATCCAGCTACCTCTCGCATGCTAAACGAGTGCTCTACCATTTGATTAAAAAATGCTCACTTTTGACGAACAGACAGCATAAACTGATCACAGGGCAATTTAGGTCACCCAAAAACAGAGCTAAATACATTCCTGGGATGGACAGTCTAAAAAGGAAGCACCCTTGCCACAACTCCTTGCTTGGCCGGCCAAATGTGGAAGTAAACCAACAGACAGTTGCAGTCCACTGTTGAAATGGTAGTGTTTGTTAATCCAGCCATTTTCCCACAAATTACATACACAGAAGAGACTAAAGTCCTGTGGACTCATGGAGAATGCGGGCATCGATCCCGCTACTTCTCGCATGCTAAGTGAGCGCTCTACCATTTGAGCTAATTCCCCTGTACAAAGAGCACTTGTGTAGGTCCCGCTAGATCGCCTCCTCCTCCTTACTTCCATGCTACGCTAATCCATTGTGTCTCTGGAAGCTGACCTGGGTCCGACTCTTACTGTAACACATAGCTAGCAGCAGACGAGGTGGCCGAGTGGTTAAGGCGATGGACTGCTAATCCATTGTGCTCTGCACGCGTGGGTTCGAATCCCATCCTCGTCGCAGGACATGTTATTTACGTCTTCCATGTTTACATGGTTAAGACGATGGACTGCCAAGTCATTGTGCTCTGCATATGTCTGGTCAAATCCCATCCTTGTTGCAGTTAAGTTGACTTTCGTCTGACACCAATATCACAAATATAACAAATCTCTTTGGAACATTGAGATCAGTTTTTCCCACAGAAATTCTCTCGTTCCCATGGAGTGACTGTCATATGCACTGAGACGAAACTGATGACTTGCAGTCTTTAGGTTTTGCACATTCGGTTGAACAAAACATCCGTTGCCATGTGGTTGAGGCAATCTTTGCCAGAATTAGTCTGTGGAGAATGCGGGTATTGATCCAGCTACCTCTCGCATGCTAAACGAGTGCTCTACCATTTGATTAAAAAATGCTCACTTTTGACGAACAGACAGCATAAACTGATCACAGGGCAATTTAGGTCACCCAAAAACAGGGCTAAATACATTCCTGGGATGGACAGCCTAAAAAGGAAGCGCCCTTGCCACAACTCCTTGCTTGGCCGGCCAAATGTGGAAGTAAACCAACAGACAGTTGCAGTCCTCTGTTGAAATGGTAGTGTTTGTTAATCCAGCCATTTTCCCACAAATTACATACACAGAAGAGACTAAAGTCCTGTGGACTCATGGAGAATGCGGGCATCGATCCCGCTACTTCTCGCATGCTAAGCGAGCGCTCTACCATTTGAGCTAATTCCCCTGTACAAAGAGCACTTGTGTAGGTCCCGCTAGATCGCCTCCTCCTCCTTACTTCCATGCTACGCTAATCCATTGTGTCTCTGGAAGCTGACCTGGGTCCGACTCTTACTGTAACACATAGCTAGCAGCAGACGAGGTGGCTGAGTGGTTAAGGCGATGGACTGCTAATCCATTGTGCTCTGCACGCGTGGGTTCGAATCCCATCCTCGTCGCAGGACATGTTATTTACGTCTTCCATGTTTACATGGTTAAGACGATGGACTGCCAAGTCATTGTGCTCTGCATATGTCTGGTCAAATCCCATCCTTGTTGCAGTTAAGTTGACTTTCGTCTGACACCAATATCACAAATATAACAAATCTCTTTGGAACATTGAGATCAGTTTTTCCCACAGAAATTCTCTCGTTCCCATGGAGTGACTGTCATATGCACTGAGACGAAACTGATGACTTGCAGTCTTTAGGTTTTGCACATTCGGTTGAACAAAACATCCGTTGCCATGTGGTTGAGGCAATCTTTGCCAGAATTAGTCTGTGGAGAATGCGGGTATTGATCCAGCTACCTCTCGCATGCTAAACGAGTGCTCTACCATTTGATTAAAAAATGCTCACTTTTGACGAACAGACAGCATAAACTGATCACAGGGCAATTTAGGTCACCCAAAAACAGGGCTAAATACATTCCTGGGATGGACAGCCTAAAAAGGAAGCGCCCTTGCCACAACTCCTTGCTTGGCCGGCCAAATGTGGAAGTAAACCAACAGACAGTTGCAGTCCTCTGTTGAAATGGTAGTGTTTGTTAATCCAGCCATTTTCCCACAAATTACATACACAGAAGAGACTAAAGTCCTGTGGACTCATGGAGAATGCGGGCATCGATCCCGCTACTTCTCGCATGCTAAGCGAGCGCTCTACCATTTGAGCTAATTCCCCTGTACAAAGAGCACTTGTGTAGGTCCCGCTAGATCGCCTCCTCCTCCTTACTTCCATGCTACGCTAATCCATTGTGTCTCTGGAAGCTGACCTGGGTCCGACTCTTACTGTAACACATAGCTAGCAGCAGACGAGGTGGCCGAGTGGTTAAGGCGATGGACTGCTAATCCATTGTGCTCTGCACGCGTGGGTTCGAATCCCATCCTCGTCGCAGGACATGTTATTTACGTCTTCCATGTTTACATGGTTAAGACGATGGACTGCCAAGTCATTGTGCTCTGCATATGTCTGGTCAAATCCCATCCTTGTTGCAGTTAAGTTGACTTTCGTCTGACACCAATATCACAAATATAACAAATCTCTTTGGAACATTGAGATCAGTTTTTCCCACAGAAATTCTCTCGTTCCCATGGAGTGACTGTCATATGCACTGAGACGAAACTGATGACTTCCAGTCTTTAGGTTTTGCACATTCGGTTGAACAAAACATCCGTTGCCATGTGGTTGAGGCAATCTCTGCCAGAATTAGTCTGTGGAGAATGCGGGTATTGATCCAGCTACCTCTCGCATGCTAAACGAGTGCTCTACCATTTGATTAAAAAATGCTCACTTTTGACGAACAGACAGCATAAACTGATCACAGGGCAATTTAGGTCACCCAAAAACAGGGCTAAATACATTCCTGGGATGGACAGCCTAAAAAGGAAGCGCCCTTGCCACAACTCCTTGCTTGGCCGGCCAAATGTGGAAGTAAACCAACAGACAGTTGCAGTCCTCTGTTGAAATGGTAGTGTTTGTTAATCCAGCCATTTTCCCACAAATTACATACACAGAAGAGACTAAAGTCCTGTGGACTCATGGAGAATGCGGGCATCGACCCGCTACTTCTCGCATGCTAAGCGAGCGCTCTACCATTTGAGCTAATTCCCCTGTACAAAGAGCACTTGTGTAGGTCCCGCTAGATCGCCTCCTCCTCCTTACTTCCATGCTACGCTAATCCATTGTGTCTCTGGAAGCTGACCTGGGTCCGACTCTTACTGTAACACATAGCTAGCAGCAGACGAGGTGGCCGAGTGGTTAAGGCGATGGACTGCTAATCCATTGTGCTCTGCACGCGTGGGTTCGAATCCCATCCTCGTCGCAGGACATGTTATTTACGTCTTCCATGTTTACATGGTTAAGACGATGGACTGCCAAGTCATTGTGCTCTGCATATGTCTGGTCAAATCCCATCCTTGTTGCAGTTAAGTTGACTTTCGTCTGACACCAATATCACAAATATAACAAATCTCTTTGGAACATTGAGATCAGTTTTTCCCACAGAAATTCTCTCGTTCCCATGGAGTGACTGTCATATGCACTGAGACGAAACTGATGACTTGCAGTCTTTAGGTTTTGCACATTCGGTTGAACAAAACATCCGTTGCCATGTGGTTGAGGCAATCTTTGCCAGAATTAGTCTGTGGAGAATGCGGGTATTGATCCAGCTACCTCTCGCATGCTAAACGAGTGCTCTACCATTTGATTAAAAAATGCTCACTTTTGACGAACAGACAGCATAAACTGATCACAGGGCAATTTAGGTCACCCAAAAACAGGGCTAAATACATTCCTGGGATGGACAGCCTAAAAAGGAAGCGCCCTTGCCACAACTCCTTGCTTGGCCGGCCAAATGTGGAAGTAAACCAACAGACAGTTGCAGTCCTCTGTTGAAATGGTAGTGTTTGTTAATCCAGCCATTTTCCTACAAATTACATACACAGAAGAGACTAAAGTCCTGTGGACTCATGGAGAATGCGGGCATCGATCCCGCTACTTCTCGCATGCTAAGCGAGCGCTCTACCATTTGAGCTAATTCCCCTGTACAAAGAGCACTTGTGTAGGTCCCGCTAGATCGCCTCCTCCTCCTTACTTCCATGCTACGCTAATCCATTGTGTCTCTGGAAGCTGACCTGGGTCCGACTCTTACTGTAACACATAGCTAGCAGCAGACGAGGTGGCCGAGTGGTTAAGGCGATGGACTGCTAATCCATTGTGCTCTGCACGCGTGGGTTCGAATCCCATCCTCGTCGCAGGACATGTTATTTACGTCTTCCATGTTTACATGGTTAAGACGATGGACTGCCAAGTCATTGTGCTCTGCATATGTCTGGTCAAATCCCATCCTTGTTGCAGTTAAGTTGACTTTCGTCTGACACCAATATCACAAATATAACAAATCTCTTTGGAACATTGAGATCAGTTTTTCCCACAGAAATTCTCTCGTTCCCATGGAGTGACTGTCATATGCACTGAGACGAAACTGATGACTTCCAGTCTTTAGGTTTTGCACATTCGGTTGAACAAAACATCCGTTGCCATGTGGTTGAGGCAATCTCTGCCAGAATTAGTCTGTGGAGAATGCGGGTATTGATCCAGCTACCTCTCGCATGCTAAACGAGTGCTCTACCATTTGATTAAAAAATGCTCACTTTTGACGAACAGACAGCATAAACTGATCACAGGGCAATTTAGGTCACCCAAAAACAGGGCTAAATACATTCCTGGGATGGACAGCCTAAAAAGGAAGCGCCCTTGCCACAACTCCTTGCTTGGCCGGCCAAATGTGGAAGTAAACCAACAGACAGTTGCAGTCCTCTGTTGAAATGGTAGTGTTTGTTAATCCAGCCATTTTCCCACAAATTACATACACAGAAGAGACTAAAGTCCTGTGGACTCATGGAGAATGCGGGCATCGATCCCGCTACTTCTCGCATGCTAAGTGAGCGCTCTACCATTTGAGCTAATTCCCCTGTACAAAGAGCACTTGTGTAGGTCCCGCTAGATCGCCTCCTCCTCCTTACTTCCATGCTACGCTAATCCATTGTGTCTCTGGAAGCTGACCTGGGTCCGACTCTTACTGTAACACATAGCTAGCAGCAGACGAGGTGGCCGAGTGGTTAAGGCGATGGACTGCTAATCCATTGTGCTCTGCACGCGTGGGTTCGAATCCCATCCTCGTCGCAGGACATGTTATTTACGTCTTCCATGTTTACATGGTTAAGACGATGGACTGCCAAGTCATTGTGCTCTGCATATGTCTGGTCAAATCCCATCCTTGTTGCAGTTAAGTTGACTTTCGTCTGACACCAATATCACAAATATAACAAATCTCTTTGGAACATTGAGATCAGTTTTTCCCACAGAAATTCTCTCGTTCCCATGGAGTGACTGTCATATGCACTGAGACGAAACTGATGACTTGCAGTCTTTAGGTTTTGCACATTCGGTTGAACAAAACATCCGTTGCCATGTGGTTGAGGCAATCTTTGCCAGAATTAGTCTGTGGAGAATGCGGGTATTGATCCAGCTACCTCTCGCATGCTAAACGAGTGCTCTACCATTTGATTAAAAAATGCTCACTTTTGACGAACAGACAGCATAAACTGATCACAGGGCAATTTAGGTCACCCAAAAACAGGGCTAAATACATTCCTGGGATGGACAGCCTAAAAAGAAAGCGCCCTTGCCACAACTCCTTGCTTGGCCGGCCAAATGTGGAAGTAAACCAACAGACAGTTGCAGTCCTCTGTTGAAATGGTAGTGTTTGTTAATCCAGCCATTTTCCCACAAATTACATACACAGAAGAGACTAAAGTCCTGTGGACTCATGGAGAATGCGGGTATCGATCCCGCTACTTCTCGCATGCTAAGCGAGCGCTCTACCATTTGAGCTAATTCCCCTGTACAAAGAGCACTTGTGTAGGTCCCGCTAGATCGCCTCCTCCTCCTTACTTCCATGCTACGCTAATCCATTGTGTCTCTGGAAGCTGACCTGGGTCCGACTCTTACTGTAACACATAGCTAGCAGCAGACGAGGTGGCCGAGTGGTTAAGGCGATGGACTGCTAATCCATTGTGCTCTGCACGCGTGGGTTCGAATCCCATCCTCGTCGCAGGACATGTTATTTACGTCTTCCATGTTTACATGGTTAAGACGATGGACTGCCAAGTCATTGTGCTCTGCATATGTCTGGTCAAATCCCATCCTTGTTGCAGTTAAGTTGACTTTCGTCTGACACCAATATCACAAATATAACAAATCTCTTTGGAACATTGAGATCAGTTTTTCCCACAGAAATTCTCTCGTTCCCATGGAGTGACTGTCATATGCACTGAGACGAAACTGATGACTTCCAGTCTTTAGGTTTTGCACATTCGGTTGAACAAAACATCCGTTGCCATGTGGTTGAGGCAATCTCTGCCAGAATTAGTCTGTGGAGAATGCGGGTATTGATCCAGCTACCTCTCGCATGCTAAACGAGTGCTCTACCATTTGATTAAAAAATGCTCACTTTTGACGAACAGACAGCATAAACTGATCACAGGGCAATTTAGGTCACCCAAAAACAGGGCTAAATACATTCCTGGGATGGACAGCCTAAAAAGGAAGCGCCCTTGCCACAACTCCTTGCTTGGCCGGCCAAATGTGGAAGTAAACCAACAGACAGTTGCAGTCCTCTGTTGAAATGGTAGTGTTTGTTAATCCAGCCATTTTCCCACAAATTACATACACAGAAGAGACTAAAGTCCTGTGGACTCATGGAGAATGCGGGCATCGATCCCGCTACTTCTCGCATGCTAAGCGAGCGCTCTACCATTTGAGCTAATTCCCCTGTACAAAGAGCACTTGTGTAGGTCCCGCTAGATCGCCTCCTCCTCCTTACTTCCATGCTACGCTAATCCATTGTGTCTCTGGAAGCTGACCTGGGTCCGACTCTTACTGTAACACATAGCTAGCAGCAGACGAGGTGGCCGAGTGGTTAAGGCGATGGACTGCTAATCCATTGTGCTCTGCACGCGTGGGTTCGAATCCCATCCTCGTCGCAGGACATGTTATTTACGTCTTCCATGTTTACATGGTTAAGACGATGGACTGCCAAGTCATTGTGCTCTGCATATGTCTGGTCAAATCCCATCCTTGTTGCAGTTAAGTTGACTTTCGTCTGACACCAATATCACAAATATAACAAATCTCTTTGGAACATTGAGATCAGTTTTTCCCACAGAAATTCTCTCGTTCCCATGGAGTGACTGTCATATGCACTGAGACGAAACTGATGACTTGCAGTCTTTAGGTTTTGCACATTCGGTTGAACAAAACATCCGTTGCCATGTGGTTGAGGCAATCTTTGCCAGAATTAGTCTGTGGAGAATGCGGGTATTGATCCAGCTACCTCTCGCATGCTAAACGAGTGCTCTACCATTTGATTAAAAAATGCTCACTTTTGACGAACAGACAGCATAAACTGATCACAGGGCAATTTAGGTCACCCAAAAACAGGGCTAAATACATTCCTGGGATGGACAGCCTAAAAAGGAAGCGCCCTTGCCACAACTCCTTGCTTGGCCGGCCAAATGTGGAAGTAAACCAACAGACAGTTGCAGTCCTCTGTTGAAATGGTAGTGTTTGTTAATCCAGCCATTTTCCCACAAATTACATACACAGAAGAGACTAAAGTCCTGTGGACTCATGGAGAATGCGGGCATCGATCCCGCTAATTCTCGCATGCTAAGCGAGCGCTCTACCATTTGAGCTAATTCCCCTGTACAAAGAGCACTTGTGTAGGTCCCGCTAGATCGCCTCCTCCTCCTTACTTCCATGCTACGCTAATCCATTGTGTCTCTGGAAGCTGACCTGGGTCCGACTCTTACTGTAACACATAGCTAGCAGCAGACGAGGTGGCCGAGTGGTTAAGGCGATGGACTGCTAATCCATTGTGCTCTGCACGCGTGGGTTCGAATCCCATCCTCGTCGCAGGACATGTTATTTACGTCTTCCATGTTTACATGGTTAAGACGATGGACTGCCAAGTCATTGTGCTCTGCATATGTCTGGTCAAATCCCATCCTTGTTGCAGTTAAATTGACTTTCGTCTGACACCAATATCACAAATATAACAAATCTCTTGGGAACATTGAGATCAGTTTTTCCCACAGAAATTCTCTCGTTCCCATGGAGTGACTGTCATATGCACTGAGACGAAACTGATGACTTGCAGTCTTTAGGTTTTGCACATTCGGTTGAACAAAACATCCGTTGCCATGTGGTTGAGGCAATCTTTGCCAGAATTAGTCTGTGGAGAATGCGGGTATTGATCCAGCTACCTCTCGCATGCTAAACGAGTGCTCTACCATTTGATTAAAAAATGCTCACTTTTGACGAACAGACAGCATAAACTGATCACAGGGCAATTTAGGTCACCCAAAAACAGGGCTAAATACATTCCTGGGATGGACAGCCTAAAAAGGAAGCGCCCTTGCCACAACTCCTTGCTTGGCCGGCCAAATGTGGAAGTAAACCAACAGACAGTTGCAGTCCTCTGTTGAAATGGTAGTGTTTGTTAATCCAGCCATTTTCCCACAAATTACATACACAGAAGAGACTAAAGTCCTGTGGACTCATGGAGAATGCGGGCATCGACCCGCTACTTCTCGCATGCTAAGCGAGCGCTCTACCATTTGAGCTAATTCCCCTGTACAAAGAGCACTTGTGTAGGTCCCGCTAGATCGCCTCCTCCTCCTTACTTCCATGCTACGCTAATCCATTGTGTCTCTGGAAGCTGACCTGGGTCCGACTCTTACTGTAACACATAGCTAGCAGCAGACGAGGTGGCCGAGTGGTTAAGGTGATGGACTGCTAATCCATTGTGCTCTGCACGCGTGGGTTCGAATCCCATCCTCGTCGCAGGACATGTTATTTACGTCTTCCATGTTTACATGGTTAAGACGATGGACTGCCAAGTCATTGTGCTCTGCATATGTCTGGTCAAATCCCATCCTTGTTGCAGTTAAGTTGACTTTCGTCTGACACCAATATCACAAATATAACAAATCTCTTTGGAACATTGAGATCAGTTTTTCCCACAGAAATTCTCTCGTTCCCATGGAGTGACTGTCATATGCACTGAGACGAAACTGATGACTTGCAGTCTTTAGGTTTTGCACATTCGGTTGAACAAAACATCCGTTGCCATGTGGTTGAGGCAATCTTTGCCAGAATTAGTCTGTGGAGAATGCGGGTATTGATCCAGCTACCTCTCGCATGCTAAACGAGTGCTCTACCATTTGATTAAAAAATGCTCACTTTTGACGAACAGACAGCATAAACTGATCACAGGGCAATTTAGGTCACCCAAAAACAGGGCTAAATACATTCCTGGGATGGACAGTCTAAAAAGGAAGCGCCCTTGCCACAACTCCTTGCTTGGCCGGCCAAATGTGGAAGTAAACCAACAGACAGTTGCAGTCCTCTGTTGAAATGGTAGTGTTTGTTAATCCAGCCATTTTCCCACAAATTACATACACAGAAGAGACTAAAGTCCTGTGGACTCATGGAGAATGCGGGCATCGATCCCGCTAATTCTCGCATGCTAAGCGAGCGCTCTACCATTTGAGCTAATTCCCCTGTACAAAGAGCACTTGTGTAGGTCCCGCTAGATCGCCTCCTCCTCCTTACTTCCATGCTACGCTAATCCATTGTGTCTCTGGAAGCTGACCTGGGTCCGACTCTTACTGTAACACATAGCTAGCAGCAGACGAGGTGGCCGAGTGGTTAAGGCGATGGACTGCTAATCCATTGTGCTCTGCACGCGTGGGTTCGAATCCCATCCTCGTCGCAGGACATGTTATTTACGTCTTCCATGTTTACATGGTTAAGACGATGGACTGCCAAGTCATTGTGCTCTGCATATGTCTGGTCAAATCCCATCCTTGTTGCAGTTAAATTGACTTTCGTCTGACACCAATATCACAAATATAACAAATCTCTTGGGAACATTGAGATCAGTTTTTCCCACAGAAATTCTCTCGTTCCCATGGAGTGACTGTCATATGCACTGAGACGAAACTGATGACTTGCAGTCTTTAGGTTTTGCACATTCGGTTGAACAAAACATCCGTTGCCATGTGGTTGAGGCAATCTTTGCCAGAATTAGTCTGTGGAGAATGCGGGTATTGATCCAGCTACCTCTCGCATGCTAAACGAGTGCTCTACCATTTGATTAAAAAATGCTCACTTTTGACGAACAGACAGCATAAACTGATCACAGGGCAATTTAGGTCACCCAAAAACAGGGCTAAATACATTCCTGGGATGGACAGCCTAAAAAGGAAGCGCCCTTGCCACAACTCCTTGCTTGGCCGGCCAAATGTGGAAGTAAACCAACAGACAGTTGCAGTCCTCTGTTGAAATGGTAGTGTTTGTTAATCCAGCCATTTTCCCACAAATTACATACACAGAAGAGACTAAAGTCCTGTGGACTCATGGAGAATGCGGGCATCGACCCGCTACTTCTCGCATGCTAAGCGAGCGCTCTACCATTTGAGCTAATTCCCCTGTACAAAGAGCACTTGTGTAGGTCCCGCTAGATCGCCTCCTCCTCCTTACTTCCATGCTACGCTAATCCATTGTGTCTCTGGAAGCTGACCTGGGTCCGACTCTTACTGTAACACATAGCTAGCAGCAGACGAGGTGGCCGAGTGGTTAAGGCGATGGACTGCTAATCCATTGTGCTCTGCACGCGTGGGTTCGAATCCCATCCTCGTCGCAGGACATGTTATTTACGTCTTCCATGTTTACATGGTTAAGACGATGGACTGCCAAGTCATTGTGCTCTGCATATGTCTGGTCAAATCCCATCCTTGTTGCAGTTAAGTTGACTTTCGTCTGACACCAATATCACAAATATAACAAATCTCTTTGGAACATTGAGATCAGTTTTTCCCACAGAAATTCTCTCGTTCCCATGGAGTGACTGTCATATGCACTGAGACGAAACTGATGACTTGCAGTCTTTAGGTTTTGCACATTCGGTTGAACAAAACATCCGTTGCCATGTGGTTGAGGCAATCTTTGCCAGAATTAGTCTGTGGAGAATGCGGGTATTGATCCAGCTACCTCTCGCATGCTAAACGAGTGCTCTACCATTTGATTAAAAAATGCTCACTTTTGACGAACAGACAGCATAAACTGATCACAGGGCAATTTAGGTCACCCAAAAACAGGGCTAAATACATTCCTGGGATGGACAGTCTAAAAAGGAAGCGCCCTTGCCACAACTCCTTGCTTGGCCGGCCAAATGTGGAAGTAAACCAACAGACAGATGCAGTCCTCTGTTGAAATGGTAGTGTTTGTTAATCCAGCCATTTTCCCACAAATTACATACACAGAAGAGACTAAAGTCCTGTGGACTCATGGAGAATGCGGGCATCGATCCCACTACTTCTCCCATGCTAAGCGAGCGCTCTACCATTTGAGCTAATTCCCCTGTACAAAGAGCACTTGTGTAGGTCCCGCTAGATCGCCTCCTCCTCCTTACTTCCATGCTACGCTAATCCATTGTGTCTCTGGAAGCTGACCTGGGTCCGACTCTTACTGTAACACATAGCTAGCAGCAGACGAGGTGGCCGAGTGGTTAAGGCGATGGACTGCTAATCCATTGTGCTCTGCACGCGTGGGTTCGAATCCCATCCTCGTCGCAGGACATGTTATTTACGTCTTCCATGTTTACATGGTTAAGACGATGGACTGCCAAGTCATTGTGCTCTGCATATGTCTGGTCAAATCCCATCCTTGTTGCAGTTAAGTTGACTTTCGTCTGACACCAATATCACAAATATAACAAATCTCTTTGGAACATTGAGATCAGTTTTTCCCACAGAAATTCTCTCGTTCCCATGGAGTGACTGTCATATGCACTGAGACGAAACTGATGACTTGCAGTCTTTAGGTTTTGCACATTCGGTTGAACAAAACATCCGTTGCCATGTGGTTGAGGCAATCTTTGCCAGAATTAGTCTGTGGAGAATGCGGGTATTGATCCAGCTACCTCTCGCATGCTAAACGAGTGCTCTACCATTTGATTAAAAAATGCTCACTTTTGACGAACAGACAGCATAAACTGATCACAGGGCAATTTAGGTCACCCAAAAACAGAGCTAAATACATTCCTGGGATGGACAGTCTAAAAAGGAAGCACCCTTGCCACAACTCCTTGCTTGGCCGGCCAAATGTGGAAGTAAACCAACAGACAGTTGCAGTCCACTGTTGAAATGGTAGTGTTTGTTAATCCAGCCATTTTCCCACAAATTACATACACAGAAGAGACTAAAGTCCTGTGGACTCATGGAGAATGCGGGCATCGATCCCGCTACTTCTCGCATGCTAAGTGAGCGCTCTACCATTTGAGCTAATTCCCCTGTACAAAGAGCACTTGTGTAGGTCCCGCTAGATCGCCTCCTCCTCCTTACTTCCATGCTACGCTAATCCATTGTGTCTCTGGAAGCTGACCTGGGTCCGACTCTTACTGTAACACATAGCTAGCAGCAGACGAGGTGGCCGAGTGGTTAAGGCGATGGACTGCTAATCCATTGTGCTCTGCACGCGTGGGTTCGAATCCCATCCTCGTCGCAGGACATGTTATTTACGTCTTCCATGTTTACATGGTTAAGACGATGGACTGCCAAGTCATTGTGCTCTGCATATGTCTGGTCAAATCCCATCCTTGTTGCAGTTAAGTTGACTTTCGTCTGACACCAATATCACAAATATAACAAATCTCTTTGGAACATTGAGATCAGTTTTTCCCACAGAAATTCTCTCGTTCCCATGGAGTGACTGTCATATGCACTGAGACGAAACTGATGACTTGCAGTCTTTAGGTTTTGCACATTCGGTTGAACAAAACATCCGTTGCCATGTGGTTGAGGCAATCTTTGCCAGAATTAGTCTGTGGAGAATGCGGGTATTGATCCAGCTACCTCTCGCATGCTAAACGAGTGCTCTACCATTTGATTAAAAAATGCTCACTTTTGACGAACAGACAGCATAAACTGATCACAGGGCAATTTAGGTCACCCAAAAACAGGGCTAAATACATTCCTGGGATGGACAGCCTAAAAAGGAAGCGCCCTTGCCACAACTCCTTGCTTGGCCGGCCAAATGTGGAAGTAAACCAACAGACAGTTGCAGTCCTCTGTTGAAATGGTAGTGTTTGTTAATCCAGCCATTTTCCCACAAATTACATACACAGAAGAGACTAAAGTCCTGTGGACTCATGGAGAATGCGGGCATCGATCCCGCTACTTCTCGCATGCTAAGCGAGCGCTCTACCATTTGAGCTAATTCCCCTGTACAAAGAGCACTTGTGTAGGTCCCGCTAGATCGCCTCCTCCTCCTTACTTCCATGCTACGCTAATCCATTGTGTCTCTGGAAGCTGACCTGGGTCCGACTCTTACTGTAACACATAGCTAGCAGCAGACGAGGTGGCTGAGTGGTTAAGGCGATGGACTGCTAATCCATTGTGCTCTGCACGCGTGGGTTCGAATCCCATCCTCGTCGCAGGACATGTTATTTACGTCTTCCATGTTTACATGGTTAAGACGATGGACTGCCAAGTCATTGTGCTCTGCATATGTCTGGTCAAATCCCATCCTTGTTGCAGTTAAGTTGACTTTCGTCTGACACCAATATCACAAATATAACAAATCTCTTTGGAACATTGAGATCAGTTTTTCCCACAGAAATTCTCTCGTTCCCATGGAGTGACTGTCATATGCACTGAGACGAAACTGATGACTTGCAGTCTTTAGGTTTTGCACATTCGGTTGAACAAAACATCCGTTGCCATGTGGTTGAGGCAATCTTTGCCAGAATTAGTCTGTGGAGAATGCGGGTATTGATCCAGCTACCTCTCGCATGCTAAACGAGTGCTCTACCATTTGATTAAAAAATGCTCACTTTTGACGAACAGACAGCATAAACTGATCACAGGGCAATTTAGGTCACCCAAAAACAGGGCTAAATACATTCCTGGGATGGACAGCCTAAAAAGGAAGCGCCCTTGCCACAACTCCTTGCTTGGCCGGCCAAATGTGGAAGTAAACCAACAGACAGTTGCAGTCCTCTGTTGAAATGGTAGTGTTTGTTAATCCAGCCATTTTCCCACAAATTACATACACAGAAGAGACTAAAGTCCTGTGGACTCATGGAGAATGCGGGCATCGATCCCGCTACTTCTCGCATGCTAAGCGAGCGCTCTACCATTTGAGCTAATTCCCCTGTACAAAGAGCACTTGTGTAGGTCCCGCTAGATCGCCTCCTCCTCCTTACTTCCATGCTACGCTAATCCATTGTGTCTCTGGAAGCTGACCTGGGTCCGACTCTTACTGTAACACATAGCTAGCAGCAGACGAGGTGGCCGAGTGGTTAAGGCGATGGACTGCTAATCCATTGTGCTCTGCACGCGTGGGTTCGAATCCCATCCTCGTCGCAGGACATGTTATTTACGTCTTCCATGTTTACATGGTTAAGACGATGGACTGCCAAGTCATTGTGCTCTGCATATGTCTGGTCAAATCCCATCCTTGTTGCAGTTAAGTTGACTTTCGTCTGACACCAATATCACAAATATAACAAATCTCTTTGGAACATTGAGATCAGTTTTTCCCACAGAAATTCTCTCGTTCCCATGGAGTGACTGTCATATGCACTGAGACGAAACTGATGACTTCCAGTCTTTAGGTTTTGCACATTCGGTTGAACAAAACATCCGTTGCCATGTGGTTGAGGCAATCTCTGCCAGAATTAGTCTGTGGAGAATGCGGGTATTGATCCAGCTACCTCTCGCATGCTAAACGAGTGCTCTACCATTTGATTAAAAAATGCTCACTTTTGACGAACAGACAGCATAAACTGATCACAGGGCAATTTAGGTCACCCAAAAACAGGGCTAAATACATTCCTGGGATGGACAGCCTAAAAAGGAAGCGCCCTTGCCACAACTCCTTGCTTGGCCGGCCAAATGTGGAAGTAAACCAACAGACAGTTGCAGTCCTCTGTTGAAATGGTAGTGTTTGTTAATCCAGCCATTTTCCCACAAATTACATACACAGAAGAGACTAAAGTCCTGTGGACTCAGGGAGAATGCGGGCATCGATCCCGCTACTTCTCGCATGCTAAGCGAGCGCTCTACCATTTGAGCTAATTCCCCTGTACAAAGAGCACTTGTGTAGGTCCCGCTAGATCGCCTCCTCCTCCTTACTTCCATGCTACGCTAATCCATTGTGTCTCTGGAAGCTGACCTGGGTCCGACTCTTACTGTAACACATAGCTAGCAGCAGACGAGGTGGCCGAGTGGTTAAGGCGATGGACTGCTAATCCATTGTGCTCTGCACGCGTGGGTTCGAATCCCATCCTCGTCGCAGGACATGTTATTTACGTCTTCCATGTTTACATGGTTAAGACGATGGACTGCCAAGTCATTGTGCTCTGCATATGTCTGGTCAAATCCCATCCTTGTTGCAGTTAAGTTGACTTTCGTCTGACACCAATATCACAAATATAACAAATCTCTTTGGAACATTGAGATCAGTTTTTCCCACAGAAATTCTCTCGTTCCCATGGAGTGACTGTCATATGCACTGAGACGAAACTGATGACTTCCAGTCTTTAGGTTTTGCACATTCGGTTGAACAAAACATCCGTTGCCATGTGGTTGAGGCAATCTCTGCCAGAATTAGTCTGTGGAGAATGCGGGTATTGATCCAGCTACCTCTCGCATGCTAAACGAGTGCTCTACCATTTGATTAAAAAATGCTCACTTTTGACGAACAGACAGCATAAACTGATCACAGGGCAATTTAGGTCACCCAAAAACAGGGCTAAATACATTCCTGGGATGGACAGCCTAAAAAGGAAGCGCCCTTGCCACAACTCCTTGCTTGGCCGGCCAAATGTGGAAGTAAACCAACAGACAGTTGCAGTCCTCTGTTGAAATGGTAGTGTTTGTTAATCCAGCCATTTTCCCACAAATTACATACACAGAAGAGACTAAAGTCCTGTGGACTCAGGGAGAATGCGGGCATCGATCCCGCTACTTCTCGCATGCTAAGCGAGCGCTCTACCATTTGAGCTAATTCCCCTGTACAAAGAGCACTTGTGTAGGTCCCGCTAGATCGCCTCCTCCTCCTTACTTCCATGCTACGCTAATCCATTGTGTCTCTGGAAGCTGACCTGGGTCCGACTCTTACTGTAACACATAGCTAGCAGCAGACGAGGTGGCCGAGTGGTTAAGGCGATGGACTGCTAATCCATTGTGCTCTGCACGCGTGGGTTCGAATCCCATCCTCGTCGCAGGACATGTTATTTACGTCTTCCATGTTTACATGGTTAAGACGATGGACTGCCAAGTCATTGTGCTCTGCATATGTCTGGTCAAATCCCATCCTTGTTGCAGTTAAGTTGACTTTCGTCTGACACCAATATCACAAATATAACAAATCTCTTTGGAACATTGAGATCAGTTTTTCCCACAGAAATTCTCTCGTTCCCATGGAGTGACTGTCATATGCACTGAGACGAAACTGATGACTTGCAGTCTTTAGGTTTTGCACATTCGGTTGAACAAAACATCCGTTGCCATGTGGTTGAGGCAATCTTTGCCAGAATTAGTCTGTGGAGAATGCGGGTATTGATCCAGCTACCTCTCGCATGCTAAACGAGTGCTCTACCATTTGATTAAAAAATGCTCACTTTTGACGAACAGACAGCATAAACTGATCACAGGGCAATTTAGGTCACCCAAAAACAGGGCTAAATACATTCCTGGGATGGACAGCCTAAAAAGGAAGCGCCCTTGCCACAACTCCTTGCTTGGCCGGCCAAATGTGGAAGTAAACCAACAGACAGTTGCAGTCCTCTGTTGAAATGGTAGTGTTTGTTAATCCAGCCATTTTCCCACAAATTACATACACAGAAGAGACTAAAGTCCTGTGGACTCATGGAGAATGCGGGCATCGATCCCGCTACTTCTCGCATGCTAAGCGAGCGCTCTACCATTTGAGCTAATTCCCCTGTACAAAGAGCACTTGTGTAGGTCCCGCTAGATCGCCTCCTCCTCCTTACTTCCATGCTACGCTAATCCATTGTGTCTCTGGAAGCTGACCTGGGTCCGACTCTTACTGTAACACATAGATAGCAGCAGACGAGGTGGCCGAGTGGTTAAGGCGATGGACTGCTAATCCATTGTGCTCTGCACGCGTGGGTTCGAATCCCATCCTCGTCGCAGGACATGTTATTTACGTCTTCCATGTTTACATGGTTAAGACGATGGACTGCCAAGTCATTGTGCTCTGCATATGTCTGGTCAAATCCCATCCTTGTTGCAGTTAAGTTGACTTTCGTCTGACACCAATATCACAAATATAACAAATCTCTTTGGAACATTGAGATCAGTTTTTCCCACAGAAATTCTCTCGTTCCCATGGAGTGACTGTCATATGCACTGAGACGAAACTGATGACTTGCAGTCTTTAGGTTTTGCACATTCGGTTGAACAAAACATCCGTTGCCATGTGGTTGAGGCAATCTTTGCCAGAATTAGTCTGTGGAGAATGCGGGTATTGATCCAGCTACCTCTCGCATGCTAAACGAGTGCTCTACCATTTGATTAAAAAATGCTCACTTTTGACGAACAGACAGCATAAACTGATCACAGGGCAATTTAGGTCACCCAAAAACAGGGCTAAATACATTCCTGGGATGGACAGCCTAAAAAGGAAGCGCCCTTGCCACAACTCCTTGCTTGGCCGGCCAAATGTGGAAGTAAACCAACAGACAGTTGCAGTCCTCTGTTGAAATGGTAGTGTTTGTTAATCCAGCCATTTTCCCACAAATTACATACACAGAAGAGACTAAAGTCCTGTGGACTCATGGAGAATGCGGGCATCGATCCCGCTACTTCTCGCATGCTAAGCGAGCGCTCTACCATTTGAGCTAATTCCCCTGTACAAAGAGCACTTGTGTAGGTCCCGCTAGATCGCCTCCTCCTCCTTACTTCCATGCTACGCTAATCCATTGTGTCTCTGGAAGCTGACCTGGGTCCGACTCTTACTGTAACACATAGCTAGCAGCAGACGAGGTGGCCGAGTGGTTAAGGCGATGGACTGCTAATCCATTGTGCTCTGCACGCGTGGGTTCGAATCCCATCCTCGTCGCAGGACATGTTATTTACGTCTTCCATGTTTACATGGTTAAGACGATGGACTGCCAAGTCATTGTGCTCTGCATATGTCTGGTCAAATCCCATCCTTGTTGCAGTTAAGTTGACTTTCGTCTGACACCAATATCACAAATATAACAAATCTCTTTGGAACATTGAGATCAGTTTTTCCCACAGAAATTCTCTCGTTCCCATGGAGTGACTGTCATATGCACTGAGACGAAACTGATGACTTCCAGTCTTTAGGTTTTGCACATTCGGTTGAACAAAACATCCGTTGCCATGTGGTTGAGGCAATCTCTGCCAGAATTAGTCTGTGGAGAATGCGGGTATTGATCCAGCTACCTCTCGCATGCTAAACGAGTGCTCTACCATTTGATTAAAAAATGCTCACTTTTGACGAACAGACAGCATAAACTGATCACAGGGCAATTTAGGTCACCCAAAAACAGGGCTAAATACATTCCTGGGATGGACAGCCTAAAAAGGAAGCGCCCTTGCCACAACTCCTTGCTTGGCCGGCCAAATGTGGAAGTAAACCAACAGACAGTTGCAGTCCTCTGTTGAAATGGTAGTGTTTGTTAATCCAGCCATTTTCCCACAAATTACATACACAGAAGAGACTAAAGTCCTGTGGACTCAGGGAGAATGCGGGCATCGATCCCGCTACTTCTCGCATGCTAAGCGAGCGCTCTACCATTTGAGCTAATTCCCCTGTACAAAGAGCACTTGTGTAGGTCCCGCTAGATCGCCTCCTCCTCCTTACTTCCATGCTACGCTAATCCATTGTGTCTCTGGAAGCTGACCTGGGTCCGACTCTTACTGTAACACATAGCTAGCAGCAGACGAGGTGGCCGAGTGGTTAAGGCGATGGACTGCTAATCCATTGTGCTCTGCACGCGTGGGTTCGAATCCCATCCTCGTCGCAGGACATGTTATTTACGTCTTCCATGTTTACATGGTTAAGACGATGGACTGCCAAGTCATTGTGCTCTGCATATGTCTGGTCAAATCCCATCCTTGTTGCAGTTAAGTTGACTTTCGTCTGACACCAATATCACAAATATAACAAATCTCTTTGGAACATTGAGATCAGTTTTTCCCACAGAAATTCTCTCGTTCCCATGGAGTGACTGTCATATGCACTGAGACGAAACTGATGACTTCCAGTCTTTAGGTTTTGCACATTCGGTTGAACAAAACATCCGTTGCCATGTGGTTGAGGCAATCTCTGCCAGAATTAGTCTGTGGAGAATGCGGGTATTGATCCAGCTACCTCTCGCATGCTAAACGAGTGCTCTACCATTTGATTAAAAAATGCTCACTTTTGACGAACAGACAGCATAAACTGATCACAGGGCAATTTAGGTCACCCAAAAACAGGGCTAAATACATTCCTGGGATGGACAGCCTAAAAAGGAAGCGCCCTTGCCACAACTCCTTGCTTGGCCGGCCAAATGTGGAAGTAAACCAACAGACAGTTGCAGTCCTCTGTTGAAATGGTAGTGTTTGTTAATCCAGCCATTTTCCCACAAATTACATACACAGAAGAGACTAAAGTCCTGTGGACTCAGGGAGAATGCGGGCATCGATCCCGCTACTTCTCGCATGCTAAGCGAGCGCTCTACCATTTGAGCTAATTCCCCTGTACAAAGAGCACTTGTGTAGGTCCCGCTAGATCGCCTCCTCCTCCTTACTTCCATGCTACGCTAATCCATTGTGTCTCTGGAAGCTGACCTGGGTCCGACTCTTACTGTAACACATAGCTAGCAGCAGACGAGGTGGCCGAGTGGTTAAGGCGATGGACTGCTAATCCATTGTGCTCTGCACGCGTGGGTTCGAATCCCATCCTCGTCGCAGGACATGTTATTTACGTCTTCCATGTTTACATGGTTAAGACGATGGACTGCCAAGTCATTGTGCTCTGCATATGTCTGGTCAAATCCCATCCTTGTTGCAGTTAAGTTGACTTTCGTCTGACACCAATATCACAAATATAACAAATCTCTTTGGAACATTGAGATCAGTTTTTCCCACAGAAATTCTCTCGTTCCCATGGAGTGACTGTCATATGCACTGAGACGAAACTGATGACTTGCAGTCTTTAGGTTTTGCACATTCGGTTGAACAAAACATCCGTTGCCATGTGGTTGAGGCAATCTTTGCCAGAATTAGTCTGTGGAGAATGCGGGTATTGATCCAGCTACCTCTCGCATGCTAAACGAGTGCTCTACCATTTGATTAAAAAATGCTCACTTTTGACGAACAGACAGCATAAACTGATCACAGGGCAATTTAGGTCACCCAAAAACAGGGCTAAATACATTCCTGGGATGGACAGCCTAAAAAGGAAGCGCCCTTGCCACAACTCCTTGCTTGGCCGGCCAAATGTGGAAGTAAACCAACAGACAGTTGCAGTCCTCTGTTGAAATGGTAGTGTTTGTTAATCCAGCCATTTTCCCACAAATTACATACACAGAAGAGACTAAAGTCCTGTGGACTCATGGAGAATGCGGGCATCGATCCCGCTACTTCTCGCATGCTAAGCGAGCGCTCTACCATTTGAGCTAATTCCCCTGTACAAAGAGCACTTGTGTAGGTCCCGCTAGATCGCCTCCTCCTCCTTACTTCCATGCTACGCTAATCCATTGTGTCTCTGGAAGCTGACCTGGGTCCGACTCTTACTGTAACACATAGATAGCAGCAGACGAGGTGGCCGAGTGGTTAAGGCGATGGACTGCTAATCCATTGTGCTCTGCACGCGTGGGTTCGAATCCCATCCTCGTCGCAGGACATGTTATTTACGTCTTCCATGTTTACATGGTTAAGACGATGGACTGCCAAGTCATTGTGCTCTGCATATGTCTGGTCAAATCCCATCCTTGTTGCAGTTAAGTTGACTTTCGTCTGACACCAATATCACAAATATAACAAATCTCTTTGGAACATTGAGATCAGTTTTTCCCACAGAAATTCTCTCGTTCCCATGGAGTGACTGTCATATGCACTGAGACGAAACTGATGACTTGCAGTCTTTAGGTTTTGCACATTCGGTTGAACAAAACATCCGTTGCCATGTGGTTGAGGCAATCTTTGCCAGAATTAGTCTGTGGAGAATGCGGGTATTGATCCAGCTACCTCTCGCATGCTAAACGAGTGCTCTACCATTTGATTAAAAAATGCTCACTTTTGACGAACAGACAGCATAAACTGATCACAGGGCAATTTAGGTCACCCAAAAACAGGGCTAAATACATTCCTGGGATGG
The DNA here is from genome assembly GCF_043250625.1 of Sebastes fasciatus. Taxonomy (NCBI): domain Eukaryota; kingdom Metazoa; phylum Chordata; class Actinopteri; order Perciformes; family Sebastidae; genus Sebastes; species Sebastes fasciatus. The sequence continues at coordinate 3,903,379 of NC_133798.1, forward strand.
ACAGCCTAAAAAGGAAGCGCCCTTGCCACAACTCCTTGCTTGGCCGGCCAAATGTGGAAGTAAACCAACAGACAGTTGCAGTCCTCTGTTGAAATGGTAGTGTTTGTTAATCCAGCCATTTTCCCACAAATTACATACACAGAAGAGACTAAAGTCCTGTGGACTCATGGAGAATGCGGGCATCGATCCCGCTACTTCTCGCATGCTAAGCGAGCGCTCTACCATTTGAGCTAATTCCCCTGTACAAAGAGCACTTGTGTAGGTCCCGCTAGATCGCCTCCTCCTCCTTACTTCCATGCTACGCTAATCCATTGTGTCTCTGGAAGCTGACCTGGGTCCGACTCTTACTGTAACACATAGCTAGCAGCAGACGAGGTGGCCGAGTGGTTAAGGCGATGGACTGCTAATCCATTGTGCTCTGCACGCGTGGGTTCGAATCCCATCCTCGTCGCAGGACATGTTATTTACGTCTTCCATGTTTACATGGTTAAGACGATGGACTGCCAAGTCATTGTGCTCTGCATATGTCTGGTCAAATCCCATCCTTGTTGCAGTTAAGTTGACTTTCGTCTGACACCAATATCACAAATATAACAAATCTCTTTGGAACATTGAGATCAGTTTTTCCCACAGAAATTCTCTCGTTCCCATGGAGTGACTGTCATATGCACTGAGACGAAACTGATGACTTCCAGTCTTTAGGTTTTGCACATTCGGTTGAACAAAACATCCGTTGCCATGTGGTTGAGGCAATCTCTGCCAGAATTAGTCTGTGGAGAATGCGGGTATTGATCCAGCTACCTCTCGCATGCTAAACGAGTGCTCTACCATTTGATTAAAAAATGCTCACTTTTGACGAACAGACAGCATAAACTGATCACAGGGCAATTTAGGTCACCCAAAAACAGGGCTAAATACATTCCTGGGATGGACAGCCTAAAAAGGAAGCGCCCTTGCCACAACTCCTTGCTTGGCCGGCCAAATGTGGAAGTAAACCAACAGACAGTTGCAGTCCTCTGTTGAAATGGTAGTGTTTGTTAATCCAGCCATTTTCCCACAAATTACATACACAGAAGAGACTAAAGTCCTGTGGACTCAGGGAGAATGCGGGCATCGATCCCGCTACTTCTCGCATGCTAAGCGAGCGCTCTACCATTTGAGCTAATTCCCCTGTACAAAGAGCACTTGTGTAGGTCCCGCTAGATCGCCTCCTCCTCCTTACTTCCATGCTACGCTAATCCATTGTGTCTCTGGAAGCTGACCTGGGTCCGACTCTTACTGTAACACATAGCTAGCAGCAGACGAGGTGGCCGAGTGGTTAAGGCGATGGACTGCTAATCCATTGTGCTCTGCACGCGTGGGTTCGAATCCCATCCTCGTCGCAGGACATGTTATTTACGTCTTCCATGTTTACATGGTTAAGACGATGGACTGCCAAGTCATTGTGCTCTGCATATGTCTGGTCAAATCCCATCCTTGTTGCAGTTAAGTTGACTTTCGTCTGACACCAATATCACAAATATAACAAATCTCTTTGGAACATTGAGATCAGTTTTTCCCACAGAAATTCTCTCGTTCCCATGGAGTGACTGTCATATGCACTGAGACGAAACTGATGACTTCCAGTCTTTAGGTTTTGCACATTCGGTTGAACAAAACATCCGTTGCCATGTGGTTGAGGCAATCTCTGCCAGAATTAGTCTGTGGAGAATGCGGGTATTGATCCAGCTACCTCTCGCATGCTAAACGAGTGCTCTACCATTTGATTAAAAAATGCTCACTTTTGACGAACAGACAGCATAAACTGATCACAGGGCAATTTAGGTCACCCAAAAACAGGGCTAAATACATTCCTGGGATGGACAGCCTAAAAAGGAAGCGCCCTTGCCACAACTCCTTGCTTGGCCGGCCAAATGTGGAAGTAAACCAACAGACAGTTGCAGTCCTCTGTTGAAATGGTAGTGTTTGTTAATCCAGCCATTTTCCCACAAATTACATACACAGAAGAGACTAAAGTCCTGTGGACTCAGGGAGAATGCGGGCATCGATCCCGCTACTTCTCGCATGCTAAGCGAGCGCTCTACCATTTGAGCTAATTCCCCTGTACAAAGAGCACTTGTGTAGGTCCCGCTAGATCGCCTCCTCCTCCTTACTTCCATGCTACGCTAATCCATTGTGTCTCTGGAAGCTGACCTGGGTCCGACTCTTACTGTAACACATAGCTAGCAGCAGACGAGGTGGCCGAGTGGTTAAGGCGATGGACTGCTAATCCATTGTGCTCTGCACGCGTGGGTTCGAATCCCATCCTCGTCGCAGGACATGTTATTTACGTCTTCCATGTTTACATGGTTAAGACGATGGACTGCCAAGTCATTGTGCTCTGCATATGTCTGGTCAAATCCCATCCTTGTTGCAGTTAAGTTGACTTTCGTCTGACACCAATATCACAAATATAACAAATCTCTTTGGAACATTGAGATCAGTTTTTCCCACAGAAATTCTCTCGTTCCCATGGAGTGACTGTCATATGCACTGAGACGAAACTGATGACTTGCAGTCTTTAGGTTTTGCACATTCGGTTGAACAAAACATCCGTTGCCATGTGGTTGAGGCAATCTTTGCCAGAATTAGTCTGTGGAGAATGCGGGTATTGATCCAGCTACCTCTCGCATGCTAAACGAGTGCTCTACCATTTGATTAAAAAATGCTCACTTTTGACGAACAGACAGCATAAACTGATCACAGGGCAATTTAGGTCACCCAAAAACAGGGCTAAATACATTCCTGGGATGGACAGCCTAAAAAGGAAGCGCCCTTGCCACAACTCCTTGCTTGGCCGGCCAAATGTGGAAGTAAACCAACAGACAGTTGCAGTCCTCTGTTGAAATGGTAGTGTTTGTTAATCCAGCCATTTTCCCACAAATTACATACACAGAAGAGACTAAAGTCCTGTGGACTCATGGAGAATGCGGGCATCGATCCCGCTACTTCTCGCATGCTAAGCGAGCGCTCTACCATTTGAGCTAATTCCCCTGTACAAAGAGCACTTGTGTAGGTCCCGCTAGATCGCCTCCTCCTCCTTACTTCCATGCTACGCTAATCCATTGTGTCTCTGGAAGCTGACCTGGGTCCGACTCTTACTGTAACACATAGCTAGCAGCAGACGAGGTGGCCGAGTGGTTAAGGCGATGGACTGCTAATCCATTGTGCTCTGCACGCGTGGGTTCGAATCCCATCCTCGTCGCAGGACATGTTATTTACGTCTTCCATGTTTACATGGTTAAGACGATGGACTGCCAAGTCATTGTGCTCTGCATATGTCTGGTCAAATCCCATCCTTGTTGCAGTTAAATTGACTTTCGTCTGACACCAATATCACAAATATAACAAATCTCTTTGGAACATTGAAATCAGTTTTTCCCACAGAAATTCTCTCGTTCCCATGGAGTGACTGTCATATGCACTGAGACGAAACTGATGACTTGCAGTCTTTAGGTTTTGCACATTCGGTTGAACAAAACATCCGTTGCCATGTGGTTGAGGCAATCTTTGCCAGAATTAGTCTGTGGAGAATGCGGGTATTGATCCAGCTACCTCTCGCATGCTAAACGAGTGCTCTACCATTTGATTAAAAAATGCTCACTTTTGACGAACAGACAGCATAAACTGATCACAGGGCAATTTAGGTCACCCAAAAACAGGGCTAAATACATTCCTGGGATGGACAGCCTAAAAAGGAAGCGCCCTTGCCACAACTCCTTGCTTGGCCGGCCAAATGTGGAAGTAAACCAACAGACAGTTGCAGTCCTCTGTTGAAATGGTAGTGTTTGTTAATCCAGCCATTTTCCCACAAATTACATACACAGAAGAGACTAAAGTCCTGTGGACTCATGGAGAATGCGGGTATCGACCCGCTACTTCTCGCATGCTAAGCGAGCGCTCTACCATTTGAGCTAATTCCCCTGTACAAAGAGCACTTGTGTAGGTCCCGCTAGATCGCCTCCTCCTCCTTACTTCCATGCTACGCTAATCCATTGTGTCTCTGGAAGCTGACCTGGGTCCGACTCTTACTGTAACACATAGCTAGCAGCAGACGAGGTGGCCGAGTGGTTAAGGCGATGGACTGCTAATCCATTGTGCTCTGCACGCGTGGGTTCGAATCCCATCCTCGTCGCAGGACATGTTATTTACGTCTTCCATGTTTACATGGTTAAGACGATGGACTGCCAAGTCATTGTGCTCTGCATATGTCTGGTCAAATCCCATCCTTGTTGCAGTTAAGTTGACTTTCGTCTGACACCAATATCACAAATATAACAAATCTCTTTGGAACATTGAGATCAGTTTTTCCCACAGAAATTCTCTCGTTCCCATGGAGTGACTGTCATATGCACTGAGACGAAACTGATGACTTGCAGTCTTTAGGTTTTGCACATTCGGTTGAACAAAACATCCGTTGCCATGTGGTTGAGGCAATCTTTGCCAGAATTAGTCTGTGGAGAATGCGGGTATTGATCCAGCTACCTCTCGCATGCTAAACGAGTGCTCTACCATTTGATTAAAAAATGCTCACTTTTGACGAACAGACAGCATAAACTGATCACAGGGCAATTTAGGTCACCCAAAAACAGGGCTAAATACATTCCTGGGATGGACAGTCTAAAAAGGAAGCGCCCTTGCCACAACTCCTTGCTTGGCCGGCCAAATGTGGAAGTAAACCAACAGACAGTTGCAGTCCTCTGTTGAAATGGTAGTGTTTGTTAATCCAGCCATTTTCCCACAAATTACATACACAGAAGAGACTAAAGTCCTGTGGACTCATGGAGAATGCGGGCATCGATCCCACTACTTCTCCCATGCTAAGCGAGCGCTCTACCATTTGAGCTAATTCCCCTGTACAAAGAGCACTTGTGTAGGTCCCGCTAGATCGCCTCCTCCTCCTTACTTCCATGCTACGCTAATCCATTGTGTCTCTGGAAGCTGACCTGGGTCCGACTCTTACTGTAACACATAGCTAGCAGCAGACGAGGTGGCCGAGTGGTTAAGGCGATGGACTGCTAATCCATTGTGCTCTGCACGCGTGGGTTCGAATCCCATCCTCGTCGCAGGACATGTTATTTACGTCTTCCATGTTTACATGGTTAAGACGATGGACTGCCAAGTCATTGTGCTCTGCATATGTCTGGTCAAATCCCATCCTTGTTGCAGTTAAGTTGACTTTCGTCTGACACCAATATCACAAATATAACAAATCTCTTTGGAACATTGAGATCAGTTTTTCCCACAGAAATTCTCTCGTTCCCATGGAGTGACTGTCATATGCACTGAGACGAAACTGATGACTTGCAGTCTTTAGGTTTTGCACATTCGGTTGAACAAAACATCCGTTGCCATGTGGTTGAGGCAATCTTTGCCAGAATTAGTCTGTGGAGAATGCGGGTATTGATCCAGCTACCTCTCGCATGCTAAACGAGTGCTCTACCATTTGATTAAAAAATGCTCACTTTTGACGAACAGACAGCATAAACTGATCACAGGGCAATTTAGGTCACCCAAAAACAGAGCTAAATACATTCCTGGGATGGACAGTCTAAAAAGGAAGCGCCCTTGCCACAACTCCTTGCTTGGCCGGCCAAATGTGGAAGTAAACCAACAGACAGTTGCAGTCCTCTGTTGAAATGGTAGTGTTTGTTAATCCAGCCATTTTCCCACAAATTACATACACAGAAGAGACTAAAGTCCTGTGGACTCATGGAGAATGCGGGCATCGATCCCGCTACTTCTCGCATGCTAAGTGAGCGCTCTACCATTTGAGCTAATTCCCCTGTACAAAGAGCACTTGTGTAGGTCCCGCTAGATCGCCTCCTCCTCCTTACTTCCATGCTACGCTAATCCATTGTGTCTCTGGAAGCTGACCTGGGTCCGACTCTTACTGTAACACATAGCTAGCAGCAGACGAGGTGGCCGAGTGGTTAAGGCGATGGACTGCTAATCCATTGTGCTCTGCACGCGTGGGTTCGAATCCCATCCTCGTCGCAGGACATGTTATTTACGTCTTCCATGTTTACATGGTTAAGACGATGGACTGCCAAGTCATTGTGCTCTGCATATGTCTGGTCAAATCCCATCCTTGTTGCAGTTAAGTTGACTTTCGTCTGACACCAATATCACAAATATAACAAATCTCTTTGGAACATTGAGATCAGTTTTTCCCACAGAAATTCTCTCGTTCCCATGGAGTGACTGTCATATGCACTGAGACGAAACTGATGACTTGCAGTCTTTAGGTTTTGCACATTCGGTTGAACAAAACATCCGTTGCCATGTGGTTGAGGCAATCTTTGCCAGAATTAGTCTGTGGAGAATGCGGGTATTGATCCAGCTACCTCTCGCATGCTAAACGAGTGCTCTACCATTTGATTAAAAAATGCTCACTTTTGACGAACAGACAGCATAAACTGATCACAGGGCAATTTAGGTCACCCAAAAACAGGGCTAAATACATTCCTGGGATGGACAGCCTAAAAAGGAAGCGCCCTTGCCACAACTCCTTGCTTGGCCGGCCAAATGTGGAAGTAAACCAACAGACAGTTGCAGTCCTCTGTTGAAATGGTAGTGTTTGTTAATCCAGCCATTTTCCCACAAATTACATACACAGAAGAGACTAAAGTCCTGTGGACTCATGGAGAATGCGGGCATCGATCCCGCTACTTCTCGCATGCTAAGCGAGCGCTCTACCATTTGAGCTAATTCCCCTGTACAAAGAGCACTTGTGTAGGTCCCGCTAGATCGCCTCCTCCTCCTTACTTCCATGCTACGCTAATCCATTGTGTCTCTGGAAGCTGACCTGGGTCCGACTCTTACTGTAACACATAGCTAGCAGCAGACGAGGTGGCCGAGTGGTTAAGGCGATGGACTGCTAATCCATTGTGCTCTGCACGCGGGGGTTCGAATCCCATCCTCGTCGCAGGACATGTTATTTACGTCTTCCATGTTTACATGGTTAAGACGATGGACTGCCAAGTCATTGTGCTCTGCATATGTCTGGTCAAATCCCATCCTTGTTGCAGTTAAGTTGACTTTCGTCTGACACCAATATCACAAATATAACAAATCTCTTTGGAACATTGAGATCAGTTTTTCCCACAGAAATTCTCTCGTTCCCATGGAGTGACTGTCATATGCACTGAGACGAAACTGATGACTTGCAGTCTTTAGGTTTTGCACATTCGGTTGAACAAAACATCCGTTGCCATGTGGTTGAGGCAATCTCTGCCAGAATTAGTCTGTGGAGAATGCGGGTATTGATCCAGCTACCTCTCGCATGCTAAACGAGTGCTCTACCATTTGATTAAAAAATGCTCACTTTTGACGAACAGACAGCATAAACTGATCACAGGGCAATTTAGGTCACCCAAAAACAGGGCTAAATACATTCCTGGGATGGACAGCCTAAAAAGGAAGCGCCCTTGCCACAACTCCTTGCTTGGCCGGCCAAATGTGGAAGTAAACCAACAGACAGTTGCAGTCCTCTGTTGAAATGGTAGTGTTTGTTAATCCAGCCATTTTCCCACAAATTACATACACAGAAGAGACTAAAGTCCTGTGGACTCAGGGAGAATGCGGGCATCGATCCCGCTACTTCTCGCATGCTAAGCGAGCGCTCTACCATTTGAGCTAATTCCCCTGTACAAAGAGCACTTGTGTAGGTCCCGCTAGATCGCCTCCTCCTCCTTACTTCCATGCTACGCTAATCCATTGTGTCTCTGGAAGCTGACCTGGGTCCGACTCTTACTGTAACACATAGCTAGCAGCAGACGAGGTGGCCGAGTGGTTAAGGCGATGGACTGCTAATCCATTGTGCTCTGCACGCGTGGGTTCGAATCCCATCCTCGTCGCAGGACATGTTATTTACGTCTTCCATGTTTACATGGTTAAGACGATGGACTGCCAAGTCATTGTGCTCTGCCTATGTCTGGTCAAATCCCATCCTTGTTGCAGTTAAGTTGACTTTCATCTGACACCAATATCACAAATATAACAAATCTCTTTGGAACATTGAGATCAGTTTTTCCCACAGAAATTCTCTCGTTCCCATGGAGTGACTGTCATATGCACTGAGACGAAACTGATGACTTGCAGTCTTTAGGTTTTGCACATTCGGTTGAACAAAACATCCGTTGCCATGTGGTTGAGGCAATCTTTGCCAGAATTAGTCTGTGGAGAATGCGGGTATTGATCCAGCTACCTCTCGCATGCTAAACGAGTGCTCTACCATTTGATTAAAAAATGCTCACTTTTGACGAACAGACAGCATAAACTGATCACAGGGCAATTTAGGTCACCCAAAAACAGAGCTAAATACATTCCTGGGATGGACAGTCTAAAAAGGAAGCGCCCTTGCCACAACTCCTTGCTTGGCCGGCCAAATGTGGAAGTAAACCAACAGACAGTTGCAGTCCTCTGTTGAAATGGTAGTGTTTGTTAATCCAGCCATTTTCCCACAAATTACATACACAGAAGAGACTAAAGTCCTGTGGACTCATGGAGAATGCGGGCATCGATCCCGCTACTTCTCGCATGCTAAGCGAGCGCTCTACCATTTTAGCTAATTCCCCTGTACAAAGAGCACTTGTGTAGGTCCCGCTAGATCGCCTCCTCCTCCTTACTTCCATGCTACGCTAATCCATTGTGTCTCTGGAAGCTGACCTGGGTCCGACTCTTACTGTAACACATAGCTAGCAGCAGACGAGGTGGCCGAGTGGTTAAGGCGATGGACTGCTAATCCATTGTGCTCTGCACGCGTGGGTTCGAATCCCATCCTCGTCGCAGGACATGTTATTTACGTCTTCCATGTTTACATGGTTAAGACGATGGACTGCCAAGTCATTGTGCTCTGCATATGTCTGGTCAAATCCCATCCTTGTTGCAGTTAAGTTGACTTTCGTCTGACACCAATATCACAAATATAACAAATCTCTTTGGAACATTGAGATCAGTTTTTCCCACAGAAATTCTCTCGTTCCCATGGAGTGACTGTCATATGCACTGAGACGAAACTGATGACTTGCAGTCTTTAGGTTTTGCACATTCGGTTGAACAAAACATCCGTTGCCATGTGGTTGAGGCAATCTTTGCCAGAATTAGTCTGTGGAGAATGCGGGTATTGATCCAGCTACCTCTCGCATGCTAAACGAGTGCTCTACCATTTGATTAAAAAATGCTCACTTTTGACGAACAGACAGCATAAACTGATCACAGGGCAATTTAGGTCACCCAAAAACAGGGCTAAATACATTCCTGGGATGGACAGCCTAAAAAGGAAGCGCCCTTGCCACAACTCCTTGCTTGGCCGGCCAAATGTGGAAGTAAACCAACAGACAGTTGCAGTCCTCTGTTGAAATGGTAGTGTTTGTTAATCCAGCCATTTTCCCACAAATTACATACACAGAAGAGACTAAAGTCCTGTGGACTCATGGAGAATGCGGGCATCGATCCCGCTACTTCTCGCATGCTAAGCGAGCGCTCTACCATTTGAGCTAATTCCCCTGTACAAAGAGCACTTGTGTAGGTCCCGCTAGATCGCCTCCTCCTCCTTACTTCCATGCTACGCTAATCCATTGTGTCTCTGGAAGCTGACCTGGGTCCGACTCTTACTGTAACACATAGCTAGCAGCAGACGAGGTGGCCGAGTGGTTAAGGCGATGGACTGCTAATCCATTGTGCTCTGCACGCGTGGGTTCGAATCCCATCCTCGTCGCAGGACATGTTATTTACGTCTTCCATGTTTACATGGTTAAGACGATGGACTGCCAAGTCATTGTGCTCTGCATATGTCTGGTCAAATCCCATCCTTGTTGCAGTTAAGTTGACTTTCGTCTGACACCAATATCACAAATATAACAAATCTCTTTGGAACATTGAGATCAGTTTTTCCCACAGAAATTCTCTCGTTCCCATGGAGTGACTGTCATATGCACTGAGACGAAACTGATGACTTGCAGTCTTTAGGTTTTGCACATTCGGTTGAACAAAACATCCGTTGCCATGTGGTTGAGGCAATCTCTGCCAGAATTAGTCTGTGGAGAATGCGGGTATTGATCCAGCTACCTCTCGCATGCTAAACGAGTGCTCTACCATTTGATTAAAAAATGCTCACTTTTGACGAACAGACAGCATAAACTGATCACAGGGCAATTTAGGTCACCCAAAAACAGGGCTAAATACATTCCTGGGATGGACAGCCTAAAAAGGAAGCGCCCTTGCCACAACTCCTTGCTTGGCCGGCCAAATGTGGAAGTAAACCAACAGACAGTTGCAGTCCTCTGTTGAAATGGTAGTGTTTGTTAATCCAGCCATTTTCCCACAAATTACATACACAGAAGAGACTAAAGTCCTGTGGACTCAGGGAGAATGCGGGCATCGATCCCGCTACTTCTCGCATGCTAAGCGAGCGCTCTACCATTTGAGCTAATTCCCCTGTACAAAGAGCACTTGTGTAGGTCCCGCTAGATCGCCTCCTCCTCCTTACTTCCATGCTACGCTAATCCATTGTGTCTCTGGAAGCTGACCTGGGTCCGACTCTTACTGTAACACATAGCTAGCAGCAGACGAGGTGGCCGAGTGGTTAAGGCGATGGACTGCTAATCCATTGTGCTCTGCACGCGTGGGTTCGAATCCCATCCTCGTCGCAGGACATGTTATTTACGTCTTCCATGTTTACATGGTTAAGACGATGGACTGCCAAGTCATTGTGCTCTGCCTATGTCTGGTCAAATCCCATCCTTGTTGCAGTTAAGTTGACTTTCGTCTGACACCAATATCACAAATATAACAAATCTCTTTGGAACATTGAGATCAGTTTTTCCCACAGAAATTCTCTCGTTCCCATGGAGTGACTGTCATATGCACTGAGACGAAACTGATGACTTGCAGTCTTTAGGTTTTGCACATTCGGTTGAACAAAACATCCGTTGCCATGTGGTTGAGGCAATCTTTGCCAGAATTAGTCTGTGGAGAATGCGGGTATTGATCCAGCTACCTCTCGCATGCTAAACGAGTGCTCTACCATTTGATTAAAAAATGCTCACTTTTGACGAACAGACAGCATAAACTGATCACAGGGCAATTTAGGTCACCCAAAAACAGAGCTAAATACATTCCTGGGATGGACAGTCTAAAAAGGAAGCGCCCTTGCCACAACTCCTTGCTTGGCCGGCCAAATGTGGAAGTAAACCAACAGACAGTTGCAGTCCTCTGTTGAAATGGTAGTGTTTGTTAATCCAGCCATTTTCCCACAAATTACATACACAGAAGAGACTAAAGTCCTGTGGACTCATGGAGAATGCGGGCATCGATCCCGCTACTTCTCGCATGCTAAGCGAGCGCTCTACCATTTTAGCTAATTCCCCTGTACAAAGAGCACTTGTGTAGGTCCCGCTAGATCGCCTCCTCCTCCTTACTTCCATGCTACGCTAATCCATTGTGTCTCTGGAAGCTGACCTGGGTCCGACTCTTACTGTAACACATAGCTAGCAGCAGACGAGGTGGCCGAGTGGTTAAGGTGATGGACTGCTAATCCATTGTGCTCTGCACGCGTGGGTTCGAATCCCATCCTCGTCGCAGGACATGTTATTTACGTCTTCCATGTTTACATGGTTAAGACGATGGACTGCCAAGTCATTGTGCTCTGCATATGTCTGGTCAAATCCCATCCTTGTTGCAGTTAAGTTGACTTTCGTCTGACACCAATATCACAAATATAACAAATCTCTTTGGAACATTGAGATCAGTTTTTCCCACAGAAATTCTCTCGTTCCCATGGAGTGACTGTCATATGCACTGAGACGAAACTGATGACTTGCAGTCTTTAGGTTTTGCACATTCGGTTGAACAAAACATCCGTTGCCATGTGGTTGAGGCAATCTTTGCCAGAATTAGTCTGTGGAGAATGCGGGTATTGATCCAGCTACCTCTCGCATGCTAAACGAGTGCTCTACCATTTGATTAAAAAATGCTCACTTTTGACGAACAGACAGCATAAACTGATCACAGGGCAATTTAGGTCACCCAAAAACAGGGCTAAATACATTCCTGGGATGGACAGCCTAAAAAGGAAGCGCCCTTGCCACAACTCCTTGCTTGGCCGGCCAAATGTGGAAGTAAACCAACAGACAGTTGCAGTCCTCTGTTGAAATGGTAGTGTTTGTTAATCCAGCCATTTTCCCACAAATTACATACACAGAAGAGACTAAAGTCCTGTGGACTCATGGAGAATGCGGGCATCGATCCCGCTACTTCTCGCATGCTAAGCGAGCGCTCTACCATTTGAGCTAATTCCCCTGTACAAAGAGCACTTGTGTAGGTCCCGCTAGATCGCCTCCTCCTCCTTACTTCCATGCTACGCTAATCCATTGTGTCTCTGGAAGCTGACCTGGGTCCGACTCTTACTGTAACACATAGCTAGCAGCAGACGAGGTGGCCGAGTGGTTAAGGCGATGGACTGCTAATCCATTGTGCTCTGCACGCGTGGGTTCGAATCCCATCCTCGTCGCAGGACATGTTATTTACGTCTTCCATGTTTACATGGTTAAGACGATGGACTGCCAAGTCATTGTGCTCTGCATATGTCTGGTCAAATCCCATCCTTGTTGCAGTTAAGTTGACTTTCGTCTGACACCAATATCACAAATATAACAAATCTCTTTGGAACATTGAGATCAGTTTTTCCCACAGAAATTCTCTCGTTCCCATGGAGTGACTGTCATATGCACTGAGACGAAACTGATGACTTGCAGTCTTTAGGTTTTGCACATTCGGTTGAACAAAACATCCGTTGCCATGTGGTTGAGGCAATCTTTGCCAGAATTAGTCTGTGGAGAATGCGGGTATTGATCCAGCTACCTCTCGCATGCTAAACGAGTGCTCTACCATTTGATTAAAAAATGCTCACTTTTGACGAACAGACAGCATAAACTGATCACAGGGCAATTTAGGTCACCCAAAAACAGGGCTAAATACATTCCTGGGATGGACAGTCTAAAAAGGAAGCGCCCTTGCCACAACTCCTTGCTTGGCCGGCCAAATGTGGAAGTAAACCAACAGACAGTTGCAGTCCTCTGTTGAAATGGTAGTGTTTGTTAATCCAGCCATTTTCCCACAAATTACATACACAGAAGAGACTAAAGTCCTGTGGACTCATGGAGAATGCGGGCATCGATCCCGCTACTTCTCGCATGCTAAGCGAGCGCTCTACCATTTCCGCAAAAGCTGGGGAACGATAGTCTGGATGGGTGGGGGAAGAAGGGGGAAGAAGGGGGAAAAAGGGGGAGAAAGGGGGAGAGGAAAAGAGGAGGAAAAGAAAGAAAAAGAGAGAAAGAGAGAAGAAAACACAATTCTGTAGCCCTTATTTTCACCCACATGGTGTTTTGAAGTCTTTATACACCATAGTATTTTTGTTAAAGAATAAAAACATTATTTTTTGTGCTTTTCGGGGGAAACAATACATGTCCACTTGAGAGGCAGTTCGAATCTCGTCTCCGGCAGGGTCGAAGTTTATAATATGCAGTAAAAAATAGTTTGTGTTGCTCGTGTAAACTTGAATTGACTCAAGATATAATCTTAATGCAAGACTTGTGCACTGCAACTAATACATTAATATTGAAAATCGTTCAGGTTTCCTTATACAGTCATATAACTGGTGGATTACTACAGATAACAAATCTACAAAACATTATCATCATCCATGATGATGTTTTGCATTATTATTATTGCATACATCCTCCTTATGACTGATTAATGAACTGTTAGGCAAGATAGGTCAAAATGTTAGTAGAATAAATTATAATGTACTAGAGAATAGTTGAGCAATATTGGGATGGACTTGCTGTGTGTAATTCATTAAAAAAATAACCATAGGAATACACATGAATTGAGACAGTAATGATATTAAAGCTTTAACTTTATTGTCTTTGGGCCTGGAACACGTGAAACAACAAGAACAAATCATTTGAAGAAGATAATACTATTCTTAATGTTTGTCATTGGGTCTGATTCCCTGCAACATCAGACAGAATGATTTACAGCACACAGATTCACCAGAAACTCCTTCAGCTCAGACTCCAGCGGGGCTTCCGGCAGTGACCAGCCCACTGTAGATTGCTGGGCCCTCTGTCAACGTCCAGCAGGTTTTGCTACAGGGCCACAATTGTGCTTCCCTTATAAAGAAACATGAAAAGAACAACAGAGACTGAATATTTATTCACACAACAGGCTTATGTGAGTAATTAATGAAATGAAAACAACAACATTGTCTTATTCTTTTTGGACTAAGCATGGTATTCCAAATTACAGATATTACTAACCTGCTGGTTGCTGAGAGTCATGGAGCTCTGTGTCCTCAGTTCTACCAGGTGCTCTGCAAGGCTGTCAATCCGATCCATACCTGGCATACCATGCCCGTACCCTAAACATACAATTTGTCATCAGTAAGCAAATAAACAGGATAAACTGCTGTGAAATTACACTACATGTAACATATAATGTCTTAATGTCCGTATGCTGTCTGTTGTATGTTAAATAGATTCGACCCAACTGTTACTATTGCTTTATTGTGAGGTTTATGTAAACATTACTTACCAACTGTATTTCTGCCACCTGAGACACCAGGTGAGGATTCAGACTGGACTGCAGGCTGAGCTTCTGGGGCAGAGGATACAGGATGACTGACAGCCTGGAGAAGTCTAAACAGACATTGAAATAAAACTTATATGTAGAAACAATTTCACACATATGATAATTATGTTTCTTTTACCTTGAAAAACCTTGTAAACTACAGTCATGTTTATATAACTTTAGTATGAACATTTAATATAACGTTTATGATCATATAATCATGAATCATGAACATTAATATAACACAGCAATTATCTGACAGTTACCTGTCTGAGCTAAAAACAGTGACTGTGATAGTAAACTTTGTTTCACAACGTTAAGAAGCTAATACAGCAGCAGTCATACTGTATATGTATATATAGCTTTAGTATTAACATAACGTTTATGATCATATAATCATTAATATAACA
This sequence comes from Sebastes fasciatus, assembly GCF_043250625.1. Classification (NCBI taxonomy): domain Eukaryota; kingdom Metazoa; phylum Chordata; class Actinopteri; order Perciformes; family Sebastidae; genus Sebastes; species Sebastes fasciatus. The sequence continues at coordinate 3,918,462 of NC_133798.1, forward strand.
CCACAGTTATCTTACAGTTACCTGTCTGAGCTAAAAGAAGGGACTGTGGTAGTGTTAGTTTAACAACGCTGAGGAGCTCATACAGTAGGAGTAACGTTACCTCTATGTAACTAACTGTAACTGTAACGTAGCCTCAGCATAATAATCAGAGCTCTGAACAGATGATAAAGTGATTGGTAACTTATTCACCAAGTCTAGCTAACATAATTAAAGCCAGGCTAGCTTAGACAGAGTAACATTACAAACCTATTCATTGATTTCACAGCGACTCTTAATCAGCCAACATTAAAAAATGCCAGAAAGCTAAAACACGTTTAATCCGTATTGTCTAAGAGAACCAAATATCACTGTTACGTAATGTTAATAATGACATTTACCTGTCTTTAACTGAATAGACGGTGAATAGTTAAAAAAGTCCCTCCTCTGCATCGCGTCCGCTGGGACGGCTGTGATTGGCTATTCAAAAATGGATGACGTGGCGGAGATCAGCCACACGATTCGTTGCCTGAAAATGGAATCCAGAGCTCCGATTGGCTGTATCCGCGGTGAAAATGGATGACGTTGGTATTGAAAATGGAAAGCCGCCACATGATTTGTCGAGAGAAAATGGAAATCCTGGAAGCTGATTCGTCGGCAGACCCACTCTATCCCTCTCCCGCTGCCGCAAATTCCCCTGTACAAAGAGCACTTGTGTAGGTCCCGCTAGATCGCCTCCTCCTCCTTACTTCAATGCTACGCTAATCCATTGTGTCTCTGGAAGCTGACCTGGGTCCGACTCTTACTGTAACACATAGCTAGCAGCAGACGAGGTGGCCGAGTGGTTAAGGCGATGGACTGCTAATCCATTGTCCTCTGCACGCGTGGGTTCGAATCCCATCCTCGTCGCAGGACATGTTATTTACGTCTTCCATGTTTACATGGTTAAGACGATGGACTGCCAAGTCATTGTGCTCTGCATATGTCTGGTCAAATCCCATCCTTGTTGCAGTTAAGTTGACTTTCGTCTGACACCAATATCACAAATATAACAAATCTCTTTGGAACATTGAGATCAGTTTTTCCCACAGAAATTCTCTCGTTCCCATGGAGTGACTGTCATATGCACTGAGACGAAACTGATGACTTGCAGTCTTTAGGTTTTGCACATTCGGTTGAACAAAACATCCGTTGCCATGTGGTTGAGGCAATCTTTGCCAGAATTAGTCTGTGGAGAATGCGGGTATTGATCCAGCTACCTCTCGCATGCTAAACGAGTGCTCTACCATTTGATTAAAAAATGCTCACTTTTGACGAACAGACAGCATAAACTGATCACAGGGCAATTTAGGTCACCCAAAAACAGGGCTAAATACATTCCTGGGATGGACAGTCTAAAAAGGAAGCGCCCTTGCCACAACTCCTTGCTTGGCCGGCCAAATGTGGAAGTAAACCAACAGACAGTTGCAGTCCTCTGTTGAAATGGTAGTGTTTGTTAATCCAGCCATTTTCCCACAAATTACATACACGGAAGAGACTAAAGTCCTGTGGACTCATGGAGAATGCGGGCATCTATCCCGCTACATCTCGCATGCTAAGCGAGCGCTCTACCATTTGAGCTAATTCCCCTGTACAAAGAGCACTTGTGTAGGTCCCGCTAGATCGCCTCCTCCTCCTTACTTCCATGCTACGCTAATCCATTGTGTCTCTGGAAGCTGACCTGGGTCCGACTCTTACTGTAACACATAGCCCGAGCAGACGAGGTGGCCGAGTGGTTAAGGCGATGGACTGCTAATCCATTGTGCTCTGCACGCATGGGTTCGAATCCCATCCTCGTCGCAGGACATGTTATTTACGTCTTCCATGTTTACATGGTTAAGACGATGGACTGCCAAGTCATTGTGCTCTGCATATGTCTGGTCAAATCCCATCCTTGTTGCAGTTAAGTTGACTTTCGTCTGACACCAATATCACAAATATAACAAATCTCTTTGGAACATTGAGATCAGTTTTTCCCACAGAAATTCTCTCGTTCCCATGGAGTGACTGTCATATGCACTGAGACGAAACTGATGACTTGCAGTCTTTAGGTTTTGCACATTCGGTTGAACAAAACATCCGTTGCCATGTGGTTGAGGCAATCTTTGCCAGAATTAGTCTGTGGAGAATGCGGGTATTGATCCAGCTACCTCTCGCATGCTAAACGAGTGCTCTACCATTTGATTAAAAAATGCTCACTTTTGACGAACAGACAGCATAAACTGATCACAGGGCAATTTAGGTCACCCAAAAACAGGGCTAAATACATTCCTGGGATGGACAGTCTAAAAAGGAAGCGCCCTTGCCACAACTCCTTGCTTGGCCGGCCAAATGTGGAAGTAAACCAACAGACAGTTGCAGTCCTCTGTTGAAATGGTAGTGTTTGTTAATCCAGCCATTTTCCCACAAATTACATACACAGAAGAGACTAAAGTCCTGTGGACTCATGGAGAATGCGGGCATCGATCCCGCTACTTCTCGCATGCTAAGCGAGCGCTCTACCATTTGAGCTAATTCCCCTGTACAAAGAGCACTTGTGTAGGTCCCGCTAGATCGCCTCCTCCTCCTTACTTCCATGCTACGCTAATCCATTGTGTCTCTGGAAGCTGACCTGGGTCCGACTCTTACTGTAAAACACAGTTCACAGCAGACGAGGTGGCCGCCTTTCCTTCCTTCCTTCCTGGGTGTCTTCCCTTTTCTCCCTCTGGCAATGTTGCGCACGAAAGGTTCATTCCACTAGAACCCATCAGAGGCAGACAGCTGGCTATCACACCTGTCAAACCATGAATGTGTATGTGTATACATTTATCTATGTGTGTGTACAGTGATGGTGTGGGGATTATAGCTTTGTGAATGTGCATTAGTATGTGTGTCATCCTTCATGCTTTCTCCCCACTAAAGCTGCAGCCTGCTTACCTATTCCCTTCCTCTGCCCATTCATCCTCGCCTTTAAATCTGCTCTGATGTGCTGGCTTCACTGGATGTAATGTGACTAGCGGCACAGTGGTGGCCATTATCGCCTTCCTGCTATTATGAATCAGGCCTCTATTAGCACTGCTGTCATCACCACTTTTTCCTCAAATATTGTACAGTAAACGTGAACAGACCGACTGTAAGACTAGCCCTGTGCCCCTACCATTAACTGGTTGCCAAACCATCCATGGGCCCTTTGACAGCTGAGAGAAAAAATAGAGTTTTTGAAATAAGATGCTTTAGGGCAGTGTACCAAAGGGACTTCTCTTCCCTCTCCATTCCTAACACCTACAGTGTGTTCCAATCCACGTACTTCCAGAAGTACACTTCACTGTAGTGCACTGTGTGCACTCTGTACTCACTTAAGTAGTGCATGAATTTCAACGGGGTAGCGGCTCGCTACCCGCCAAAATATCTTCTTCTTCTTTGGGGTTTTACGGCAGCTGGCATCCTTTGTGTTGCATTGCTGCCTCCTTCAGGTTCTACCCGTCAACTATACGCCAAAATATCTGCCTGCTTTGTTGATCAAGAATACACAGAAAATGAAAGCAAATGAGTAGACGTGAAAACGTCATAACTTACATCTATAAGGTACGTTGTTAAGCACCCCAAAAGCTCCTGCATCATCTGCCGCCATTTTCACGTTTGAATAGTGGTCATGGTCCCGCCCCTTCCGCTACGTAGCCAAGATGGCGACAATTGAGTGTGAAAAGTGTCCAGCGTTCCACACTCAATGATTTGACCGTTTTGAGTACAACCTCCGGGTACTTCGAGTGCACTGCATTTTGCCATACTTCACAGTGTGAACGCACTTATGCACTCAAAATAGTAAGTGTAAGTACAGAAGTGCGCGGATTGGAGCACACTGCTAGACTTCACCATCTGTAATCTCATACCTCAACGCAACAATTTCTAACCTCACACCTTAACATTGCCATCATCTATTCCTGAAACATAACTATGTTCTTAATCACAGCTATTTGTGACTCTACATCTAGACCTAAACATGTCGATGCTAATGCCACGTGATCTTTCGGTGTATTGAATATATTACATTTCAATACTCCATTAGCTTGCAGGCATCAGCACTCTCCTGGTCACTGAGACCCCCTCGAGACACCTGACATTAAAATGCGTTTTGGGTGACCGGATTGCAATCAGATAGTGCTTGACCACATAAAAGTACAGGTGAAATGCACTCAAAATGCATTGAGGACGGATTGTGATCCGATCGGTCAAATTACCTCTGGAGGTAGTCAGGGCACAGGCGCCGTTTGGGTTGGTACAAGGGGCTCACCCTAGAAATGCATCTGATATTTCTTTATAATAACTAATAAATGTATTTTAATAATAAATAATATCAACCTTGTTGTGTCTTTTTATTGACAGAATAAGAAACCAACAAGATAAGAAGATAGATTTGTGGTCTTTTTATTTTACTTATAGCCTAATAACATCGGACACTCTCTGTCCACACGTCGTTAAATATGCACCTTCTGTTATGTCATGTACACAAACCACGTACCTATCAGCCGTGTGCTTGAGATCAGACTAGAGACGTAACCACTCCAAAGATGGGTGAATAGTACTTGCTATCTCCTAACGTTTGTGTTTTTTAAACAGAAAACACAGGTTTTATACTGTGATATTTACTGAAAATGACATACAATACAGCAAATCGTAGCATAAGTAAACTTTCAGGCTCCTGGTGATCTCCCTCCTGCCAGCTGTCACCTTATTTAGGTGTTTGTAGTGAAATGATGAGCTATCGTATAGATAACATTTCATTTCAACTTCACGAATCAGACGCTCCTCGTCCTTTGCGGCGCTTTCAAATCGAGCGACAGGAAATTATAGAAACAGGATGTCTGACAAAATTTAAGCTCAAAACGGCACGCTGCGCAGCGCTTCATTGCTCGCGGTCAGTTAGGACATTCCAGTAGAAAACAATGCAGTCACACTGATTTTGTCACTGACGATTGCTCGAGTGGGCGGAAAAACGTAATGCTAGGTTTGTCCCGAGTACCATTTTTTGGGCTTCAGAGCTTTGCTAGTAGTCAACAGCGAATATTCGAAGCTTCGGCTGAGGGTTTGTGTTTCGGGAGGCAGGGCTCAACCTCCAGTGCGCTCTCAGCGCTCCTCCGGTCACTCTCCCTAAACGGGGGCATTTTGAGGCTGATGTGTCCGCGCATTAAACACCACCTCTCCGGCAGTTTGGGGTTGTGTGACTAATGACTGCCCTCTCTCAAGGCCAGGTAGTTTGACATAATTATAGCACCAATACCTCTTAGGGAAGAGGTCGAGGTGGATGGTTTGACCTAAAAAGTGTCTAACTTTGACAACGGAGGCCACTAGTTCTAAAAACAATAACATTGGTTTACTTTAACAATTACAGTGATCTTCCCCCGTCCTAACCTCAACCACATAGTTAGTTGCCTTGACTTAAAACCATTAACAGCTTTTTTGAAATTGGTTTATCATCATCTTCTTAGAGGGACTGTTTGTAACTTCTTACACGTATAAATCAATCTGGGTCGGTGTCCCATGCGCGCTCGCGTGTGGCTACTCTGTTCAGACGAGACTCCAACACAAACTACACAGAAGCACTAAAACCGCAAAGTTCTATCTAGTGAAGCCCGTCTGTTAAACAGTGTTGGCCGCGGTCGGAGGACGCGGGGGAGACCGTAGCTTTGGTCTCCAGGGACGGAGTCTCTGCTGTACTCTGCTCCTCTGCCTGCTTGCCTTCACTCACACACCGCGCTCGTTCTCGCTGTTTCGCTCCACTCACATGCATACGCGCACACTCCACACTGCAGAAGAGTTAGTTTAGCGCTGAGAATATCTAGTGAATGTACAGTGGACGTTTGTGCAGAAATAAATGCTGCAGTTCCTCCAGACCAATAGAGGTTTCCTGTGTCTTGTGAAGTGACGGGGCTCCGCAGAGAGAAACGTTATCGTCTCCGACCATAACTCCGGTGTCTCCCCTGTTCCCTCCGGCCGCGGTCGGGAGGCTGAGGCAGGAAAAGCCAACACTAGGATCAGCATTGATTCATGGAGAGACCTTCGTCTGGTCAGCTAACATTACTGCCAAGCAGCTGAAATATAGAGTGATATTGTGGTTTTAGCTGACGTGTGTCGCCTCACTGTTTTGTGCGATGCTCGTTCATGTCTATGTGGAGCGAGCACAAGCGTGAGCGCAAGCAACAAGACGCTGACTTTCATTGACTTAAAGGCCACAGGTGTCGCTGTTAACAAGCAATTTCTGATTCTTACAAACAGTCCCTTTAAGTTGAAATGGTGAATGTGTTAGCCATCAGGTGCCTTTATATACTTTCAGAACACACAGAGCAACTTTAGCATTGGAGTTGTGTTTCTGGCCACCTGATAAATGTCCAATATTCGCTATCCTTTTTGCTCTGTTTAGACTTTCATCAACCCCAGAGTAAAGTATCTGGTTCTCAAGCTGTATTCACCAGCTAGTCGCTAACTTGAGGTAACTTTTTCACTTGAAACAGCTGCCTGCTGCTTACGATAAAATAGCGATGCAAATGAGATCGGTGAGAATTAATTAAAACAGCAAAGTTCTGGGATGTTAAACCAAAACAATGAGCCGAAAGGCACTAAAACGTTCTGTTGAGCTGAGGGGAACTGCAGAGTCAAGTGATAATTCTCTTTGGGTTCGTCACAACGAGAGTTCCCACCTAGTCATCTGCCCCGTTGTGAATATAAAAATATTGATTAAAGCAGCTTTAACTAAAAATGTACTAAAAAAATGCATTTTGTCATCTAGGTATTAAAACTTGTTCTACCCATTTAATGTGATGATAATACTTCTCTCTGATCAAGAAGGCCCAGCATAGCATCTCTCTCTCGCCAAAGCTAAGTGTAGCACTGCAGGTATTTACAGATAGCTAGGACCAGTTCTAGGTTCTGAGGAGCAGTTTATAACTAGTACTCAAGAATAACAGACCACAGACCAAGAAGTAAGTTTGAACTCACTTTACTAGCAAGAATACTTGACCGTGCTTGTTGCATGTAGCTTCTCAACTTGCTTGGCACAAAGAAAACACACAAAATGCATATCATAAAACATGTCCTCGGTGTCTTAGCTTAGCAACTGGCAATGTATGCTACACATTCAGCTTTAAAACAAGGAAATAGCATGCTAATTGACACGGTAAAACAGTAACTCACCAAATCCTCATTCAACTCTCAAACAAAAGAAAACAAGAGTCCAGCAACGTGGACAGAAGGTGAACACAAAATACTCCAAAAAATGGAAAGAAAACTTAGAAAACTTGCTTCTTTACTCTTATTTTACTTCTCTTTTTCATTCGTTCGTGACTCCTCTTTCGCTCGTCTCATGCGCTCTGCTATTCTCTCTCTAATTTCCCTCTCTCACCAGCAAGTGACGCTACAGTTACGCTGATGCGCTGTTTACGCTGCACGTGTTTAAAGGAACAGTACACAAAGTAAAATAGAAAAATCAACCATGTAAACTACAATTAAGACTGTAAATGTTAATTAACTTAATAACAAATGTCATTTAATTTGCCTACATTGTATTTATTTGTTTAACCTTTTATTTGCTTAAGGTTATATTAACCTAGGTTACATAAGTTCCAGCATATTGTCTGCACCACTGAGCAGGTGTTTGGCTGTCAAATGACTTCCACAAAGGAACTACACAACGCCGGCAACTGTCAGGATTGCTGTCACGGGGGGCATTGTTGAATATCGACCATGTAAGATGTGTCTCCTCCTCTGTGCTCCATGAGTTTATGATAACTTTTAGTTATTAACACAGTTTTTCCACAACCCTTTTGCTGGTGCTTGATTATACGTTGTGTGTGAACTACTTTTTCTACATATCGACCAGCAATGTCGACCTCACGTGCAAGAACGGCAGCTGATTCTGATCGCCGCAGAAGGAAGCTGCCGACACTGGGAGCGCTCCCAATCTTGGACAACTGCAAGCTATGCTGGACTTGCTGAAAGGAGACATTTGCAGTAAAACTGATTCATTGTCCTCTTCTGACCTCCTGAGCTGAAATCTTTTCAGTACGAGAGGAGTTAAAACATACCATTGAACCCTTGCAACAGGAACTTAGCTCCCATGACCAGGCCATCACTGAGTTGGATCGAGCTTCCAAGGACAACCAGTTAGCAACCAGATAACTGCACTTGACTCTTCTGTTTCCACGCTTAAAAACCCAGGTGAAAGTGCTGACAGATAAATGCGAGGACCTGGAGGGACGGTGTGCCGGAGGGGGCTGGGGGGCGCGCCCGACCAAATTTGTTGCCCGGCTGAAAAAGGACATCCTCAGCCTAGATGAGGCTCCACTGCAGACCCAATGTAGGTAATCCACCCTGGCCCCCTTGTTATGAGTGCATTTTTTTCGTGTGAGAAATTACATCATGTGTCGGGCTTGGTAGGCCTCCTGGGCTTCTCCTTTCCTTTACCGAGCTGAAAAGCTATTTCTTTTCTCTGACTCGGGGCCAACTCTAGCCCTTTTGGTCTCTACCTGTTTCCCATGCTTGCATGTTTTTTTTCTTTTTTAAACTCTCTGATTCTGTACTTAGCTGGCTTTGGGATAACCTGGTTTGGACCTGTTTATTTGACTCAGTAAAGACTTGTTTAATTCTGGTCCTGCCTCTGCCTTGTGTGTTGCTCTTGTGTTTTTACTATAAACACAACATGTACTGTACATCAGGTCCTCAGATACTCCTGTCATGACTTTCATGTTGACTTACAGTGTATTTATTTCAAATATTTAATGGTAAATTGATATCAAATGCACATTCAATATTATATATTCCAATATTATGAGAAAACTCAAGATTCAAGAAATAAATGTCTTGAATCTTCTCATAATGCTTTATTGATGAAGAAAAAAGTAATGACAAATGTATGTGTTTCAACAAAAGGAAAAAGAAGAAACTTTCCCGTTTTAAACAACCTTTGAGGCCATTCGAGCTGTCAGATTTGATGTGGTGCACCTGAAAGCACCATTAAGTCCCTGACGGTGGCTACAGGTGCACAAAGTGATGCGTTGAGATCATGAGATAGCGCGACCGGCACCTCTCTGAAGTGTAGATGGCGTGCAATACTGTGATGGAGGGTTTTCAAAGACACACCAAAACGTCTTGTTATCTCTCTGTAGAGGGATTTCGATGGAGATCTGCATCCATTCCTCTCCTTCCCATAGCCGTGTCAGTCTGCATATGACATGCCAGGTGGCAGCCAATCAAAGAGCCTGTTACAGCCCATGTTGCTAATTTGCATTGTTTTAGCTTGTTTTACCAGCTCTAGGCCCAAAGTGTCACGGAAAGGCTAATTGGAGAAGCAACATGGCTCGGCAAAATTAATAGCTAATACGTTTAGCAAAAGCAGCAGGGAAATGCTAATGCAAACGGCCCCTTTTAAATGCCTGATTAAAACCAGTACTCTTAATTCAATTTGTGAATCCAGTATCAAATACATTTTTTAAATTCCATTATTTATTCATGAATTAATTAATAATATGTATATTTAAATGATGTACTGATAGACTGTTTTATGGTGTTTTTGGTAAATCCCTTTTTAATTTGAACTATTTACTGATGGATTAATATTTCATTTTTAAATAAAATTTGTAATTCTTCTTTTTATTGTCAATTAAAATGTTAAATAATGAATTACTTTGTAATTTAGTCCATTTATTCATAGAATAAAGCAGCAGTGGGTAGAATTGGACCTTCCTGGCAGTAGTGCATGAGACAGGTAATCTGAAAACAATCATCATCATGCCTCCATTGAATGAACAGCCAATAGGAACACTCTCTCTCTGAAATGACCTGTGATTGGTCAAAGTCTCTCGTCATGTGCTAGATTTTTTAAAGCCTGAAAACATCCGTGAGTAGGTGCAGAAGTCTAGGTTTTTCTCAGAACACTTGAATTACAATATGCTGAAATAGTCCATGAGCCAGACTCCCAAAATTTGGTCGCCGTGCCACTTTGGAGGGACCAAGTCTCATGGTGATTTTTTTAAAGGTCTACGTCCCTAGTGTTGGGAAATGCATGATAGCATTGCAGCAATGGTAGCTTTCTATGTGCTATCACTCCTTTTTTCAGTGAAGTTAGCACAGTGAATAATTTTGCATTGGGTCAGACTCTGTATAGCACAGATAGATGAGGAGGGAACCCAATGCAGAATGACATCCCACAACTCCTTTATAATTCATATGAGATCATATAAATAAGCTCATACCCTTTAAGAAAGAGAATAGAGTAAGAAAGAATCAATAAATCAGGTCTAGGATAGGATAGAAAAAGATAGGATAGGATTAGGACAGGGGTCAGCAACCTGCAGCTCCGGAGCCACATGCGGCTCTTTAGCTCCTCTCCAGTGGCTCCCTGTGGATTTTTTAAAATGGAAATAGCTAACTGTTTTTTGTTTACATTTTCATTTTTATTTATCATTGTTATAGGTCTATGTTACGACTTTATTCTAGTATTATTACTACTTTTTTTCTGGTAAAGTTATGACTTTATTCTCGTAATATTACAACTTTTTTTCTCATAAAGTTATGACTTTATTCTCGTAATATTATGACTTTTATTCTCGTAAAGTTATGACTTTATTGTCGGTATATTACAACTTTTTTTCTCGTAAAGTTATGACTTTATTCTCGTAATATTACGACTTTTTTTCTCGCTAAATTATGACTTTTTCCCCGTAATATTATGACTTTATTCTGGAAATCTACGATATTTTTCCTTCAATGTGGCCCTGATACTCCGTAGTACATTTGCTCTTTGGCCCTCACTGCATTATACGTATACAGTATACTATATACTATATACTTAGACTATAAGCTGTGTTACCTTCATCACAATGCTCAAATGTTTTGCGGCTGCAGACAGATTCTTTTTTTCTTTTTTTTTGCCTAAAATGGCTCTTTTGATACTAAAGGTTGCTGACCCCTGGATTAGGAGAATGGGAACCAACATTACAAACAAAACTGTGGATCTGTTGATACCAAAAGAAATTATGTCTAGTTTAAGGAAACTTCTCAGCGAGCTGCTGAAAGGATGACAAGGTATTGTTGTATGGAGGACCACAAGAGGCACGGAAATAGTAATAAAGCATTTTATTGATTCATAACAAATTGCACAATAAAAATATGCATTCATAAATTTGTTTACAAATTAATTTATTAAAACCTGCTGAAGGCAGGTTCATTTTTGGCATCGTTGGGCAAAAATTCCATGATAACCTTTTAGTCCATGAGCCAGGGGGTTGGTCGTGCCACTTTGGAGGGACCAAGTCTCATGGTGATTTTTTTAAAGGTCTATGTCCCTAGTGTTGGGAAATGCATGATAGCATTGCAGCAATGATAGCTTTCTATGTGCTATCACTCCTTTTTTCATCCCTCCATCATTCAAATTTTCCCATCTTTTTTCGCCATTTTACACATAGATCCAGTATAAAAGAGGGAAACCAACACACAATGTCATGAAGTCATATATCATTGTAAAGCTTAGACTATAATCTGTCCATCGGTCACATTGTCATGACACTGAGGTCAAGAAAATTTGACCTTTGACCTCTAATGCTGTAATCGGGCCAATTCTGAATGCCACTGCAAATGCCCTTATATCTAACTTCATATTGATCTGATGTGCACATGGATAGTTCCAGCATAAAGAGTACAAAAAGATCTTTAAAATGATATATTACATGAATAACAACAATAACAACATTTCTTATCAGAATAAACGTAACTTTGTGCAGTTTGTATCTGATAGAATATTTGAACTTTGCATTGGATTCTGTTATTGTGGGCAGTTTGTAAATGACTTTCTTAGCAGCAGAAGCACAAAATAATACAAAAACTCTAAAAACTTTCCTAAGAAATGTATTCTCTACCAGGTTTATCAATTATTTGATGTGTTCCCACTCTTACCCTGTTGTCAATATAAACATGTTACCACTGATGAGGCCCCGTTTCAGTAGCAGTGGGTTATAATCCAGGTGATATGTGAAAATGATGTTCACTTTTTCACAACCACATGAAACTTGGTACACTTGAACAGTTTGGGGCCATGAACATTTTCAGATATGGAACCATCGTAAAAACGCCTCGTGGCAGCCATGGCGGCCATTTTACTTTCCACCATAACCAAATTATGTATTTTGCATCATATCTCCTGAACCCAACATGATAACACAGAAAAGGTGATTTCTACCCTGATGTTTTGATGGCCAACATTTACAATGATACCATACACAATATCATAAACTGATCAGGTGAATAGTTAATGGTGAATTCAGTGAAAAAGATGGGAAAATTTGAATGATGGAGGGATGAAAAAAGGAGTGATAGCACATAGAAAGCTATCATTGCTGCAATGCTATCATGCATTTCCCAACACTAGGGACATAGACCTTTAAAAAAATCACCATGAGACTTGGTCCCTCCAAAGTGGCACGACCAACCCCCTGGCTCATGGACTAAAAGGTTATCATGGAATTTTTGCCCAACGATGCCAAAAATGAACCTGCCTTCAGCAGGTTTTAATAAATTAATTTGTAAACAAATTTATGAATGCATATTTTTATTGTGCAATTTGTTATGAATCAATAAAATGCTTTATTACTATTTCCGTGCCTCTTGTGGTCCTCCATACAACAATACCTTGTCATCCTTTCAGCAGCTCGCTGAGAAGTTTCCTTAAACTAGACATAATTTCTTTTGGTATCAACAGATCCACAGTTTTGTTTGTAATGTTGGTTCCCATTCTCCTAATCCAGGGGTCAGCAACCTTTAGTATCAAAAGAGCCATTTTAGGCAAAAAAAAAGAAAAAAAGAATCTGTCTGCAGCCGCAAAACATTTGAGCATTGTGATGAAGGTAACACAGCTTATAGTCTAAGTATATAGTATATAGTATACTGTATACGTATAATGCAGTGAGGGCCAAAGAGCAAATGTACTACGGAGTATCAGGGCCACATTGAAGGAAAAATATCGTAGATTTCCAGAATAAAGTCATAATATTACGGGGAAAAAGTCATAATTTAGCGAGAAAAAAAGTCGTAATATTACGAGAATAAAGTCATAACTTTACGAGAAAAAAAGTTGTAATATACCGACAATAAAGTCATAACTTTACGAGAATAAAAGTCATAATATTACGAGAATAAAGTCATAACTTTACCAGAAAAAAAGTAGTAATAATACTAGAATAAAGTCGTAACATAGACCTATAACAATGATAAATAAAAATGAAAATGTAAACAAAAAACAGTTAGCTATTTCCATTTTAAAAAATCCACAGGGAGCCACTGGAGAGGAGCTAAAGAGCCGCATGTGGCTCCGGAGCTGCAGGTTGCTGACCCCTGTCCTAATCCTATCCTATCTTTTTCTATCCTATCCTAGACCTGATTTATTGATTCTTTCTTACTCTATTCTCTTTCTTAAAGGGTATGAGCTTATTTATATGATCTCATATGAATTATAAAGGAGTTGTGGGATGTCATTCTGCATTGGGTTCCCTCCTCATCTATCTGTGCTATACAGAGTCTGACCCAATGCAAAATTATTCACTGTGCTAACTTCACTCAAGTCAGAAGATTTGTAATGATGTCAACCCTACATGCGATAGATGTCGCCGTGCCCCCGTCCATAAGTTTTGGTCGTGCCCTTCCTATCAAGATTCAGTTTGAACCAACAGCTATCACAGCATTGTTTGGGGTTATATAAAATATAAGGCAGACTGTAGCATTTCTTACCTTGTTAGCCGGATGTCTGATTTTAATGAGATAGAAATCACCTGTAACCCCCTCCCATTCCTCATTGATCAAAGGTGTTTTTTTACTATGTTAGAAAAAACAAAACAAGTACACTATAAATGGTTCTCTTGCCAAATTTAATAAAACATGGGTTCCGTTTTTTGCACATGCTAAGGGGTTGGTGTCTATTTAAATGTATCTAACTACCATAATGTACATTCAGGGAGTTTGAATTGTTATTCATCTTTTTCTTTCCACTGTCATGTGAATTTTGTTTTGTCTCTGATAATTACTGGATGACCAACATATGTTTTTTTTTGTTGTTGTTGCCGTTGGTTTGTTTTTTGTTGGTTTGTTTTTTGTTTGTATTGTTAGATATGTCTTTTTTTACTGTATTGTTTTTGTACGGGTTTGGTTTCTCTTGATACTGTATATGGTAAACATGACTCTGTATTGATTCTTGAAAAGTAACTAAATGGACATTTGTGTGTTGTTGAAAATCCAATAAACAAATTTGGGGAAAAAAAGAATTCCTTTGATCAAAATATTGTACCAGAAATATTATAATGAACATTTTTTACTAATTCTACAAGCTAGAACTGGCTATTTACACAAGAATATTAAGATGGAAATAAAAACAATGTGGTAAAATTAAATAAATAAAAGGATTTCTCCCACACACCTTGGAAACCTGTTCAAGAAACTTCCCCCTGGGAGATGCTGCAGGACCATAATCTGCTTCCTACCAAGAGCTGTCAACTTCTCCAACCAGTCCTGCTCCACCTCTAACACGATGCATCCACAGCCCAGCCCGGGGGACTGACGGGAAACCCCAAACTGATGCTGGATTCCTGCTAGTCCATCCAATTTATTTGAGGTGTTTTTGGCACTTTTTCAATACTTATGTTGTCTAAGAAACCTTGTTCAGGCTCCATATTGCTCAGAATGCTGTTGTTTCAGGGCACCCTGGTGTAGCCTGCACCATTAAAGAGCACCTATTAGGCTTTGTTCCTTCCCTTTAGTGTGTTGTGTAGGTTTTGTGCATGAAATAGGTCTGCAAAGTTACACAGCCCAGGAGGAGCTCAAACAGAGCGTTTCAGACAGAGGGTGAAAAGAGGTTGCTGCGGCTCAGCTGGAATGAGAAAAATAAAGCATTTTTTGAACATTAAAGCATGTAAAAACGTTCTAGTAGAAACTCAAAACACAAGTATGAACCTGAATATAAGCATAATAGGTCCTCTTTAAGGCTGAGTCCTTACCGCAGTGGCCTTGGGCCTTTTCTGCATTTCATCCCCTCTCTTTCCCCTGCCTTTACTGAATGGCTGTATTCGAAACCGCCTACTACATACTACGAACGCAGTATACAGTACATACTGCATACTGCTTTCCTCAGTAGTATGCAGTATGTGACGGTTAAAGCGATGTATTTAGCAGTATGCTAAACCAGGCTTTAGCCTTTAAACCAGCTCTTAAAGCACTGAACAAAAAAACGAATTCATACCACTATTGTAATATTATCCAAAAATACAACTTTGATTTAAAGTATTTAAAAAGAATGCCACAGTAGTCCTGCATTTATGTTATATTGATATGTATACATGTTGACACATACTCTATGTTGGTATGTTCTGCCTCTTTACATTTTCACATTATACCACCTTGCAAGAATTCTATACCTACATTTCCTTCACAATTGTCATTTTTCTCACATGGCAGCTAAAAAAAAGTCATCCTATGATGCAGATTCAGGGAAGCTTCTGTGGATGCCAAAATATGGTGACTGCTAATGTAGATATATCCACATATTCAGATAAATCTATGACAAAAAGGACATTTTTAAGATTATATTGGTTGGAAATGTTATTCTTGTTCTCCATTCAGCTGTCAAAAGAGGGAAAAAATGTAGTACAGCAACAGAGTCTTGTGTTTCAGTAGAGCTTCAATCCCAAAGAGAAGAAAACGCATGATTCAACACTTCTTTCTGCTGAACGTCTTTTTAATTAGACACAGTGAAGAATGCTCCCACACTGCACATCTATCACCAACAAAAAAACAAACATATTCTCTAAAAACCCACAATGGATGTCTCTTCCATCAGTCCAGAGAGATTTGCGTTGTGAAAACAAGAAGACAGAGATGTTTCTGTAATGATGCACTTGTCTTATTATCCTAATTTCAAAAACGCTTATTTTTACGTTTTCCAGATCTCTACTGATCACATGAATAAATGACTGTCCTGTCTCAATTACAAAGTAACAAAGGTTTAAGTAGCGTGATGTTGTTCTACTACCGCAAAACCTCATCAAGAGGAGGTTGGGGTGTTTGATTGGGTGTACAAAGCATGTGATAGCAACAAGAAGGCCTCTTCCAACATTCAATCCATGAAAGGTGCTGCTTTCCAGTTAATTTTTCTGTCAAACCATAACCAAGTAGTTGACAAAACAGTATCACATCAAGGTCCATTTAGTTGCAGTTCTGGTTTTGACTGTATCACATGGTCTTCATCAGTAAATTGGTTTTCCTTATGCCCGGTTCAGACTACACCATATCACCCCGATTATAGCCCGACACGGCCGTCGTAGGGGATCAGGAACAATAAATGAGTGTCGTGTGCGGAAATCAATCCTCTTATCTAGTGTAGCGTGTCATAGTACACGACAACCGATGCCACGTCTGGGACGCCCCACGACACCCCGAGGAAATGTCTAGCCTGTCAGAATTTTTCGTCTTGACACGCCTAGTGTGACATCTCCAACGACGTGTTCCTTTGCGTTGACCAATCAGGTGCTCTCTCCAGCACGCAGTCGCAGTCAGGTCACTTGGTAATAAAGAAACATGGCGAAAAGGAGGAGGGATGGCGAGTTCACTGCTGTCAGGTGGGACAACAAAACTGACTGAAGTATGGACAGCCCGTACCGTCCTCTCTGTGCCACCCAGGAGCGCATCCACAACCCTTTTTTCTTTCTTTTCTTTTTCTTTTCGCAACACCAGACCGCCAGCATCACACACAACGCTTCTGTCGCCATGATTGACAGTTGATTCAACCGCCTCCCCGATGACATCTGAACTTGCGCATGATCGTGGAATACGACGTGCCTTGATTGGTCGTGGTCATACGTGTAGTCTTGCCAGTCACCCAACCAAGACACGGCAAGAGTTTATGTGTGATCTGTGATCGTTAGATCTGACATGGTGACCATCGTGAAAGACAAAAATACCGTGTAGTCTGATCCCGGCATTAGTACGACGGAGTACGCCAGAGAAAAAATCTCAGTCATGGCATCAGAAAGTGATTAAACACTCTTCTTAGTCTGGTGATCAAAAACATTGATCTGAAGCTCAATTTTGAGGCTGTTCTAGTTTTCTAATAAATAATAAATATAGCAAATTCTGATCAACCCATATCAATTTCAAAGTTGAAATAACCTCTGGCTTAAGACCCACCCATTTCAGGTTTAAGCCCTCCTATTCATTCATACTCATGGTTGGCGTTTATTAGCTAGCTAGCCATATTGTTAAAAAAAGTCATTTCAGACAACACAATTGATGATCACCTGCAAGAAACAAGAATCCTGCTTCTTTTGTTCACTTCTGTGTAAAATCAAAGACTCAATACTTTTTAAAGGTATTACAAATTTTGAGTGGAAATCTGACACTGTTAACGATGTAAACTGCATAATACAGAATGGAAAGCCTGCCACCAACAGGAAGAGCTGGGCTTAGCGAACAGTTATCAGGTGCTTTTTTTCACCAGCCAGCCATGAGATTCAACAGGATGGTGTACATGTCAAAGGAAAATACTGCCCTCTCGTTTGATCCTCCAACTGTACAGACAATCTGTCCTACCAAAAGTGGCGGTTCTTGGAATTTTTAACTGGGATGACAAAGGGATGTTTAGAGGTGGCCACTAGGGATGTCAATGTGCACGTGTAGCACGCAATTTTTTTTTTAATGCATTAATATTCTACTAATAATAGGCTAAAACATACATTATAGGTTACATGCATAACAGTCTCCTATTTTGCAGATTCATTCATTTATTAATCTAACTAAAACAAATAAATAGGACCTTTTTTCTGAGCTCATTTATAAAAGTTAAAGGTCCAATATTGTAAAAAGTAAGATTTTCATGTCTTTTATATTATAAAGCAGGTTTAAGTGCTTTATAAATACTGTGAAAGTACCGAAGCGCTCAATATACAGAGAAATACACACAGCCCGTATTCAGAAATTGTGCGTTTGAAACAAGCCGTCCGGATTTCTGTCCATTTGTGATGTCACAAATATACAATATTTAGACCATAACACGGTTTTAAACGTAAACATTCTAAATCTGTCCCAGTTTATTCCTGGTTGCAGTGTATGTTAATGACATCACCTGACAGGAAGTAAACATGGACCCAAGCTGTTGCCAGGCAAAGCAATTTTGTTGCAATTCTGTTGAAATGTACTAAAACAGATCGTTTCAGACAGAGGGTGAATACAGGTATATTCAAGCAGACAGTATGAGAAAAATACAGGTTTTTTTTTTAACATTACAGCATGTAAACATGTTCTAGTAGAAACACAAAATACAAGTATGAACCTGAAAATGAGCATGATATGGGACCTTTAAGGCTATTAAAAATGCATTATGTGGTCATGGATTCCCCCCCCCCCACCCTCCATTTAAATAGTCTTGATGAAAATGATGCCCAGAGCAGACCCTTTGGGAATGTCGAGTTACATCTCTTGAGTGCAAAACCTCAAGTGTACCCCACCTAGAGCCCCAGCTGACTTGTCCTTCATTTGCATGACTGTATTCAGTATAATGAATTTTGTTCTGAATGTGTCACAACTGGCTGAGCTCAGTGTAGGTCCCACTTGATTTGCCTTTCCTTTCCTCACACTCTCCCTGCAGACAAAGCGTCTCATCCAAAATTCAATGTCGTCCTTACAGACCCGCACACGGGACACCATTTTCTTTCTCTCTACTATATCTCTCCAACACTGTCTTTCTCACAAACACATGAAATCACATCTCTTTTCTTTCTCCGTCTTTATTCTCAGTCAGACACCTGAGAGTACTTTGTTTGGTTCCCTAGGCTCTGACATTGGCAGCCGTTATGAGTCAGAGGAGGCACACTACAGAGCCTCATAGAAAGGTTGACTGAGTTTACTATGAAACTCTCTCTCTCTCTATCTCTCTCTGTTTCTCTGTCTCACACCCCAGTCTTCTTCTACCCATGTCACTCTTAAAACTCTTCTTTGCCTCTTTTATTGTTCTCTCACAGCACCATCAGGCAACTCTCTCTCTCTCTCTCTCTCTGTTAAAGAGCAGGCTGAGGACTGTCAAGAGCTTGCCATACCATACAGAAATATTATTATTATTATTATTATTCATTTTTTAAATGAAGAATTGGGCATATGACGTGACATGATGTGATTGCCGATCACATACAGGTGCTCATTGGATCCTTCAGGTGTACTGTGGTTATTCAATCTTGTGAAGGGCTCATTGCGTGGGTGGAATATAATCTCAAAACAGGGTCAATGACCTGATGAAGTTCTATGTCGGCCACAACGCGTTGGTCATTTTAAACCGGGGGTCAGTGAACAGACAGTGAAAGTCTATCTGTAGAACATGTTACGGAGATGAAAAAAAGTAAAGACTTATTTTTAAATCATCACTTCCTGTTCTCACTCTCACTCTCTCACATCTTCAACCTATTATCCAGGGTCGGGTCGTGGGGCAACAGCTCCAGTAGGGGACCCTAAACTTCCCTTCCCCGGGCCACATTAACCAGCTCTGACTGGGGGATCCCGAGGCGTTCCCAGGCCAGTGTGGAGATATAATCTCTCCATCTAGTCCTGGGTCTTCCCCGTGGCCTCCTCCCAGCTGTTCTTGCCTGGAACACCTCCCTAGGGAGGTGCCCAGGGGGTATCCTTACTAGATGCCCGAACCACCTCAGCTGGCTCCTTTCAACACAAAGGAGTAGCGGCTCTACTCCGAGTCCCTCACGGATGACTGAGCTTCTCATCCTATCTCTAAGGGAGACGCCAGCCACCCTCCTGAGAAAACCAATTTGGTCCGCTTGTACCCATGATCTAGTTCTTTGGGTCATGACCCAGCCCTCATGACCATAGGTGAGAGTAGGAACACTTCCTGCTTTCATTTCAAAAAAATTTCTGTGGACAGAATTCCTTCATTTGTTAACACAAGGCTTTTATTCTGAAATATGTGCTGGACAGTATATATATATAAAGGGCTGAGAGAGCCAGGGCAGATGCATTTCTTTGTATTTAAATGAACATTGTACCTTTTAAAGGCGAAATTAAATTTAAAAAAAATTCTTCATTGTGCACCTATTTAACAGTATATGCCAAAAAAAAACTGTTTCTTCATATTTTTATATAAAAATCCAATCGTCTTTTCTTCCTGTAAAACAAAATATAACATATGCTTACGTACACTAGTAGCAATCAATTTCAACAAATAAAATCTTGACATCCATCCATCAATCAATCTGCAATTTTTAGGGACAAGGGAGGTGTGTGTTAGGGCTGCACAATTCAAATATTTAATCGTGATCATGATTTTGGCTTCCCACAATTAAATGAACATGATCGACTGCAATATCAGACCTGCCAATCCTGGACAATTCTTTTGAGTATCACTTTGGCGACTTAGATGCAGTGTTTCCCACAGGATGGACTGTGGTGGGTGGACTTCAGACCCTCTAAGTGTATCCAGGGAGAACATCTTTTACATTTCAAAGTTAAATGTATCAATCTAGTGCACTTTGAGAGCAAAATTAAGAGGCTAGCTCTATGAAGAACTTTGTGCTCTTTCAAACAATTTTGTGCTCTAGCATTTCGGAGGGAAATATTGTACTTTTAACTTTAATATTTTTTTTTGACAATATTAGTTTGGCTACTAGTTACTGTACTTTGCAGATTCAGTTTCTTAATACAAAATATAAATCAACTAGGGCTGTCAAAGTTAATGCCAGCATAACGCGTTAACGCAAATTCATTTTAATGCCACTAATTTCTTTAATGCCTTAATGCAATCAATCTTCCGGAGGTTGTACCTGGCTAAGTTTTAAAACTGGAGTGAAGATACTGGCATCACATGAAACTAAAAAACCTAAGGAATCCATTGTTACCATGTCATAGGTTAAATAACACTCCAAACCTGTGCTAAATTTTGGCGAGGAAAAACTGTCATGGCCATGTTCAAAGGGGTCCTTTGACCTCCCACCTTAATGAAATGTGAATGTAAATGGGTTCTATGGGTACCCATGAGTCTCCCCTTTACAGACATGCCCACTTTATGATAATCACATGCAGTTTTGGGCAAGTTATAGTCAAGTCAGCACACTGACACACTGACAGCTGTTGTTGCCTGTTGGGATTGAGCTTGCCATGTTGTGATTTCAGCATATTTATTTATGCTAAATGCAGTACCTGTGAGGGTTTCTGGACAATATCTGTCATTGTTTTGTGTTGTTAATTGATTTCCAATAATAAATATATACATACATTTGCATAAAGCAGCATATTTGCCCACTCCCATGTTGATAAGAGTATTAAATACTTGACAAAGGTACATTTTGAACAGATAAAAAATGTGCAATTAATTTGCAATTAATTTGCAAATAATTACAATAATCATGGACAATCATGCAATTAAAGCAGCAGTGGTCAGAATTGGAGAAAATATGATTGAAAAAAGTTATTTTTATAAAACACTTTAAGTAGATTAAAAACATATATTCAAATACTTTATGGAAAAAAAGATCCCTGTTGAAAAGCTGGTGTCTGTAACAACTGACGGAGCGCCGGCTATGACAGGGCGTCACGCAGGATTTATTGCCCACTGCAAAGTGGACCCGGACTTTCTTAAATTTTTGAACCATCATTGTATCATTCATCAACAGTGAAGTGACGTGATATGTGGAAAGACATAAAATAAGGACAAATAAAATAAGTAACAATATTGTTTTGTTTTCTATGACATTAATCGGATGTGAATTTAATAGTGTGAGCTTGACGAAATGCATACAGAAAAAAACATGCACATGCTGCTGAATTTAAGATGTTGATGATCTCAAAATGTGAGTGTTGGATATCAACATTTTCTAAATGTTCACAGAAAAGAAATTTATTCAGCTGGTTTGGGTGGAGCTGAGCAATGTGAATAAATGTTACTAATAATATAAAATAATGAATAGCTCTCGGCCACTTTCATTTTGTAAAAGTAGCTCTCAGAGAAAAAAAAGGTTGGAGACCCCTGATCTAAATGCTACAGAAAATCGTTTCCAAATTGGTTTCCACAGCACTGTGATAGGCTGCTGTCACATTTCAGATGCTATTTTGGCAAGTCTGGGCTAAAGCAGACTAAATGCTCATAAATGATAAATGGTGAGATTGCAAGAAGTGTGTGAGAGGCTCCATTCAGGCAGAATGAGATCATCGGCAAGTGTTTCCTTTCTCTGCTCTTTGTCATGCACTCCAACTTATAAGAGGCACAGAGAGGTGAAAAGCTGAAGAGAGACAACTGCAAATAGGAGATTGAAAAGTAATAGCGAGGCTGAGAGAGTGAATGAATATGTAAATCAGAAACAGAAATGTCACTTGAGCAAAAAGTGATGTTTGTGTAGGTGAAATGGAGTTGGAAGAGGAAAGCAGCAAAGAGACGAATGGGAGTCAAAATGAAGACAAAAAAAAATCTCACCTTTTAGAAAAGTTTCTCTGTGACACCAGGATTTCAGATTTGGGTGCATTTTTGCCTCACCTTTTCACCATCAGACTTCTCTGTATAGCTGTCAGTGTTGGAGGCCAAGATGTAATTCACTCAATTTCTGAGTGGAGTTTTGCCGTGTTCTGGTTCTTCCATCTCCTTACTATTGCCTGCCCTGAGTGCTTGCCAAACTTTTATTTTACTTTTAGTGCTGTGTCTTCTCTTCCCTGAAACTTTTTTTTTCAAGTCACTAAGTGCTTAGGCTCTCATTTACAACCAGCCTGGATAAACTCACGAAACACAAGAAGATTTAGTACACATTCTGACCATTTAAGCTAGTTTATTGAATGATGACTCCGTTACAAGTCACAGGCCCTGACATCTGGTTTCTTCCCACAGACTCAGAGAAGTGGTGAAGACCAACCAGTAAGACATTATGAACTGATGATGAGAATCAGAACTAAACTAATTCTGCCAATAAAATGTACGAATTTACGACTATCTACATTCCTGAGATGCACACAAACAGTTGTGAGTTAGACTAAATGAAACTGACATTTCATGCAAATTAACATGTACTCTAATTGATATGTGATGCTGAGCTAACATATGTTTTAATAACAGGAAGTTTGTTGACATGTACATGCTTGTGACGCGAGGGAAATTTAAAATATTAGGGTGCTTTCACATTAGGGACCCGGGCCCAGATCCGAGTACACTTGTCCCCAAAGTCCAGTTCGATTGATTAGTGTGAACGCTCCGTACCGTACTCAGGCACGGTTTGTCGATCCGTACCCGAGTCCACTTGAAAAGGTGGTCAGGAGTATGGATCATGCGTACTCTGGTACGGTTCGCATCAGGTGTGAAAGCCAACCGTACCGAAACACGGAAGTGGACCGCTATTCAACGCGAGTAACGTTAGCAGTTAGGGAGTAGTTTTGAAAGTGCAGGCTTTTTTCAACGCCGCCGGTCTGCTCTGAAATCTGTATACATAAAACTGTTTCATATCTACAGTATGTCTGTATCTGCGCGCAGCATTCGCCGATCTCATCCTCTGAGCTGCACGGCCGTGAATGATACAGCAGGAAGGCAGACGAGAGGTTCCTTAAAATATAAACAGTAGGCGATGGGGTTGAGTGATGTTTGTTATTTTATTTAGCTGATTTAATGGTCTGTCTGCGAAGAACGAGAGACGCTCAGCTGCTCAGCAGGCGGAGACAGAGAGACGTGGTGTGGGGGGGAGACAACGTGTAGAGTCGTCCTACTTTCACATCAAACTCTGTGTTTAATTCGGCCAAACCAGAGCTAGTGATTGTTGGAAAGACTAACGAAGATAGTATTGGTGAGTTTTATTGTGTAAGTGTTTTAAGATGCTCCTCCACTAGAACAGCTGATCTCAACATAAACAAATACACCTGGATGATGACACAAGTGTATTCGGGTACTGAACAACTTTACTAATGTGAAAGCTGAGCGGAGAGGGGGGGGCAATCGTACTCGGGCACGGTACGGATCAATCGTACCTAATGTGAAAACGCCCTTAGATTGGCCTTCCCTTCCTCCCATGACGACAACCCTGCTTCAAGCCCTCTCCTCTCTCTTTGTATTATTTTTAAATTCACATCTTAGTTTAACTTTAGTTCAATTTAACTAGTTCAGTCATTTTCAATTTAGATAACTCAAATACTCATGCTAATAAATAAATAATCATACACTGTAGCGCAAAACCTTAAAGCTGCAGTAGGCAGACTATTTTTGGCATCATTGGGCACAAATTCCATAATAACCTTTCAGCATATTGTAATTCAAGTGTTCTGAGAGATAACTAGACTTCGGCACCTCGTCATGGCTCTGTTTTCAGGCTTTAGAAAATCTAACCTGTGACGGGAGACTTTGGCCAATCACAGGTCATTTCAGAGAGAGAGCGTTCCTATTGGCTGTTCATTCAACGGAGGCAGCTCTCAAACACTTGCGAATTCCAATCAAACAATCAAACTGAGCGCTGATCAAATATGAATCAATATTCTATTACGTTAATGCCTATTTCTCTCCTCAAATGTTTTCAGAAACATCTTGTAGTGCCGAGGTCCAGACAGAACCTTTTTACCTCTCCTGGTAACCAGCACGACCTCCCACCTACCCATCAGGAAATGTCAGGTGATATAACAGATGTGACATTCTCAGATGTGAAAGTTTGATGATTAGGCTACTAAACAAATTTAGAGTCATTTAATAAATAAAGTTAGTTTAAGAAATTGATAGTTAATATTCAAGAGAAGAATAATTAAGAAATCCATCAATTAGCTTGAGACCTACAGTAAATTTCCCCTAACATTAATACCTAAAAATAAAATTGAATTGATAGGCCTGAACCTCAAACAGCAAATTTAATTGAGAGATATCAGTCACTGCATTGACCTGGTCACATTTGATTTGTTTCTATTCATACATGTTCATCACTGTGTTCATTGTAGAAGGAGAAGAGCAGAGGGGAGAGCACACATCCCTGTGGGAAGTTGTTTTGATGGTGAAAATAAAGTGACGCTAAGGGGCATACGCCAAGGGCAGTGACAAAGCGGCAGTATGTGACGAATTGGGATAAGAACATGTTGGACTCACTGGACCTACTTCAATTTGCTCACAGACCAAACAGCTGGATGGACAACGCCATCACCCCTAGCCCTCCACACTGCCCTCTCCCACCTGGACCAGAGGACCACATACGTGAGAATGCTGTTCATAGACTTTAGTTCCGCATTCAACACCATTGTGCTGCCGTGTGTCGCTCACCCTCCAGCTGGCTGTTAACGAGGGTCTTTTGGCACAGAGAAGTACTCGTATCGGTACTCGGTATCGCCGAGTACCCAAATGTAAGTACTTGTACTTGTACTCAGTCTGAAAAAAGGTGGTGTCGGTGCATCCTAGAAATAAAATTAATGATGTATCAGTTGATATTCTGCTGTACTGCAGTACCAGAGGTTTTTCTATGTTGTCTTTCAGCCAAAGAGATACAGTCTCTTACATCTCCATTCAGTCCAACATACTGTATTCTGTTTGTGTGTGTGTGCCTTCTCAGTGTCCTGCTGTCAAGATGTCTGATGTGACGTAATCATAAAACTTTGACAAATTTGACAAACAGCTCTCCGCATTCCTTTCACATCCACTGGTCTTGGCAGCCCGTTGACAGCACTTATCTTTCTGGAGTCGATTCTCAGCCACTGTGCTGTCAGCAGGTGTCCGAGGCGAGGCACTTTCTGCCGACACAACGTGAACTCTGCAGCTTTCAGTTGAATGTTTCTTCCCTGCATGTGTTCAGGAAGTGTTTCTCATCATCCCTGTTTGACTACTTCAATCTTCTACCCTCGTCTGGAATCAACATATCACCTGCAATTACATATAAGGCGCTTGAGTCAACTTCCTTTGAGAAATCTCAGGTGCTAAGCTGATCGCCAAAAGGCATCACAAGCCTCAATAATCTGCCAGACGGCGCGGAGAAGGTTATTAGATGGATTGATTTCACTGCTAATTTAACATGCCAGAAACAATATTTGACATCACAGATTGTAGCACTTGGCTTTTGACAGGTCAGAGAGGATTAGAAAGTGGGAGGCATCAGACCCACATGATAAATCCTTGGTCTTTAATTTTCCATAAGTTTTCTCGGCAGCACTGTTGATCAGCATCTTCAATCCCAGTTTTCCTTTAGTCATGTGAACACATCAGAGAAAAATAAAAATAAACTGTTTATTTGGGGCTTAACAGTGTGCAGACTTCCTTTGTGCCCTGCAGTTAAGTATTTTTTTTCTCACAGCCGAGTATCTTTGCCTGAATGTGCGCACGCTTGGTCTCTCTTCACAACCATGTCTGTGCCTTTTATTTTCTTACTTTAATCAGCATCATGGCTCCATTTGCTTACCAGCTTTGGTCCACCACTGACGTTGCAGGTACAGTTTCTGGTTCTTTGGGTTTCTTGCTTTGACCTCCTTTTGACAACTGAGTGCACCTTGCCTTAAAGGGACTGTTTGTAACTTCTTACACGTATAAATCATTGCGGGTCGGTGTCCCATGCGCGCTCATGTGTGGCTATGCTGTTCAGACTCAGACTCCAACACAAACTACACGGAAGCACCAAAACCGCAAAGTTGTATCTAGTGAAGCCCGTCTGTTAAACAGTGTTGGCTGCGGTCGGAGGACGCGGGGGAGACCGTAGCTTTGGTCTCCAGGACCGGAGTCTCTGCTGTACTCTGCTCCTCTGCTCCTCTGCCTGCCTTCACTCACACACCGCGCTCGTTCTCGCGCTTTCGCTCCACTCTCACATGCATGCACGCACACTCCACACTGCAGAAGAGTTAATTTAGCTCTGAGAATATCTAGTGAATGTTCAGTGGACGTTTGTGCAGAAATAACTGCTGCAGCTCCTCCAGACCAACAGAGGTTTCCCGTGTCTTGTGAAGTGACGGGGCTCCGCAGAGAGAAACGTTATTGTCTCCGACCAAAACTCCGGTGTCTCCCCTGTTCCCTCTGACCGCGGTCAGGAGGCTGAGGCAGGAAAAGCCAACACTAGGATCAGCATTGATTCATGGAGAGACCTTCGTCTGGTCAGCTAACATTACTGCCAAGCAGCTGAAATATAGAGTGATATTGTGGTTTTAGTTGACGTATGTCGCCTCACTGTTTTGAGCGATGCCCGTTCATGTCTATGTAGAGTGAGCACAAGCGCGAGCAACAGGACGCTGACTTTCGTTGACTAAACGGCCACAGGTGTCGCTGTTAACAAGACATTTCTGATTCTTAAAGACAGTCACTTTAATAGCTCAACAGCACTTTTTGACTATATGCTGTGTCAGGGTTCAGGAGGAGGTAATTGCACGTAGCTCTACAGTCAATATGAAATTTCACTAGATATTTGCCAGCATATCTACAAAAAGTTACTTTTCTTTTATCTGATTTGTTTTCATTTCTTTGTGATGTTTATAAATTATATGTGGGTCCACCTGTATCAACACCCCCAGGCGGGTTACACATCATACGGTACCAGTTGCTTTTACGGCAAAGTCAAACTGTCATTTAAGTATGAGGATATGTTGTAGGAGAAACACATGCTATAATTTTAAGATATCATTAAAAGTATAAAGAGTGAGAGAGAGAATTGAACAAATATTTTAACAGCAATATTCTTTCCTTTGTTTTGTTTTTTAGAAAGAGTCACTTACTGTAAATCCCATAGCTCTTGTGAGAAGTGTTGCCCTTGTGTGGGAAACATGTCACCAAAATAGATGACTTAATTACTGTCGCCTGCTGTTCAGTGATTCACATCTTAAATGAACATTTTCTTGCCATTACAACACAGCCATTGTCATGATACAAGGTCTTTGGTAATGGCTCCATATTTTGAAGTAGAGGAGTCGGGGAGGTGTCTAATAGAAAAAGTGAGAATGTTAGAGCTGTTGCCAGGGATGCAAACACATGGTGATAAAAGAGAGAGCTAGTAAAAAAACAATGTGACATCATAATATCAAATGATCACGTGATGAAGGCCTGTGCTATATGCCTAAATAAATTTGAAACTTCACAAGGATATGGAGTAGCCAGCCAGTATGAAAAATCTGCCAGTTATGAGTATGCAGCAGTGCACGGCCCAACAAACAATACAGTTAAAATCAAATACTCAAGTAGGGTGTGGGGGGGGGGGACTAGTCAGTGAAATCTGCTGCTTTGGTTTCAGCTGGAGAGAAAATCTTAAAACTGTTGGCCCTCCTGCACTCAGCTGACGAACAAGGTTCAGCAGTGTAAAGCTGCTGCCTCCTAGTGGCTACTATGAGAAACAGCAGGTCAGGTAGTGGATACAAAGCAATTCAAGAGAGCAAATAAAGGTAAAAAGGAGAGATTCTGTTTAAGAACTGACAAATTTCAACATGTTCTCTCATCGGTTTCAATAAAAAATTACCGAGCTAATTACTGCATCCTTGTTGCTCTCTGACTCACATACAGCTTCATAAATCTTAAAAGCATTTAGATGCAGGGTTTGACTTCACTGCTCAGGACAACTGAAGCAACTTGGTTTAAATGTAATACTGCACAAGTAAAGAAATAAAAGCTAAACTCGCCTTTTGAAAATATGAGACCAATAGGCAGCTTCACCTTAACTATTCATTACCACTACGATGCAAGGATTTCAACCACATAGAAGACAGAGGTTTAGCTAACAGGTTTCTCATCAAAGACAGAAAATATAGAATTTTGTGACATAGACACTCAAGAGGATGATTTTAAATGGTGTAAAGTCAGCTTTCCAAACAGCCCAGTATTTTTTACTAATTTCCTCTCAACCATGCAGAGTGATATCTGACAACGTTGAGTTGCAAGAACCATTATGCACATGTTCAGGGTCTCATATTGTTAGATATCATATATCTTTAATGGTAGGCCATTATTTATTTTTACCATAGTGTGTATCATCTACTTCGTTCCGAAAGTGAGTTTTGACCTCCACAGAAACACTAGAGAGAATGTTAGTGATAGTATTAGTGCTGGAACATGTCCAGAGGATGTGAGAGCTCTGCTCCATTGTTCAATTTACTAAAAAGGTCAAGACCTTTTTATTTCTCATGCTACTGGTAACAGATCCACAAAGATGCAACATACTGAGGTTGCTGTAGGTGTAGAGGCTGGTATCTCTCTCTACTGTGATGAATTTCTCCCTGTACGATTGTTAAAGGATAACTTTGGTGTTTTTCAACCCTATTTTCCCATGTTTTTGTGTCTAAGTGACTAATGGGGTCAACCATTTTTGAAATTGGTCCAGTATTGAGGGAGAGCGCTGTTACCTGCAGCTGCAAAACAAGCTGCGAGGGCAACGTCAATGTAACATTGCATCCACTAAAAGTGCTTGTTTTTGCCACTGACAGGCTCAGATTGTTATTATCAGTGTCTGACAGCATTATGGAAAGGACACTACAGAGAAATGAAATGTTTTTCTTACCTTTCACTTCATCCGGTCTGTTTGTTATTGTGTCCAAGTCCCGCTCAAGGAGAAGTCTTGTTGTGAAATCTGAATATCCGAATACTCTGGCTCCAATACATACGGACGGCCATCGAATTCAAAGACCTTATCCATATTGTTGAAATTATCTATATTCAGTTATGAATTTAGATAACACTAAGCTACGCTTTCTGTACTCCATCACAACAAACTGGAGTTTCCACCATGAATGTATTCACTATTCTTCCGGCAACACGTCACGTCCTCGCCAGATTTCACAACAAGACTTCTCCTTGAGTGAGACTCTTTCCATAATGTCAGACACTTATATTAACAATCGGAGCCTGTCATGACAAAAAACATGCTCTTTTAGTGGACGTAAGTGACGGTGCCAGCTTGCCCCACCAGCACCATATTGCACCCCGTGAGCAGCTGCTGTCTACAGCGTTCTCCCTCAGTACTGGACCAGTTTCAGAAATTGTTGTCCCCATTAGTCACTTAGACACAAAAACATAGTAAAATAGAGTCCAGGTTGAAAAACACCAAAGTTACCCTTTAAATGTTGGTCCAAAATATCAGATTCAGAGGGAAACATCTGTTCTTTGATTCTGCGGTAGGCCTACTTACTAAAACATTTTCTGCAACTAAACTGCAGGTCACCATGGTGTCATATTTTCTACATTTGGCCAGTTAGCTACAGTACAACAGGAGCAAGGGAAATAGCAAGAAACTATCCTACTATACATGTAACGTGCATTTTTAACACCTATTTATTTAACATTATTACAGTATTTCTGTGTGAAAACACTGTTACAAGGGCCAGGACCACAGAATGTAGAAAAATTCTGTGATGTCACCACAGGTTGCTAACAGGATATTTTAATGTTTGAATTTGGTTTTACTGCTTGCTGTTATCTTGGCTAGAGCAAGGAACTTGAACCAAGGAAGTATGCAGACTACATACTTTAAAAGGGTAGTTTGGGTGTTTTGAAGTGGGGTTATATGAGGTAATTATCCACATGTCAGTGTAATCCTACGGTGGTCGCCAAACAGACATGAGTATCGGCACAGGAGCCAAAGCAATTTCCTGCTGTGGACGGGGCCGGCAGCAAAACGTGTTTTAGACACCCAAAAGAAAGCCTAACCTAAAAAAATCAATACAGTTTAAGTGCATTTAGTATATTTTCTGACCTGAAACTGAAAGTAAAACTTATTTGTACTGTTTCTGTCAACTGTCTAGTCTTAGCTTGGGGTTCTCATTAGAAATGTGTTCACATTGCACACAAAAAAAGCCCACATAGTTATGTTCACGCCACCTGGCACTGCACACCCGTTAAACACTTCTGGAAAGTCACTCTCCGCCTTATTGGGCTGCCACATCCCATCATCCCCCCTCACTGTGCTTACTAGGAGACACATCAACAATCAACCTCAACAAAACATACAGCAGATTACTCTTGGTAGGCCTAACTATCCCCAAGAAAACTATCCTCATGAACTGGAAATCAAGGAACACCATACATATCGCACACTGGAAAAACCTTATTAATTACATCACTATGGAAAATCTATCCACCTCCGTCAAAAACACAGCAACAGACACCCATTCCATCTAGTCATCTCTCATTTTTACAAACCTGATTCCATCCATCCTCATAATATTCTTATTTTATATATTCTTTATTTATTTTATTTTTTTGACTGGTCAATCATAATTTGTCACACATACACACACATACACACACACGCACGCACGCATGCACGCACGCACGCACGCACGCACACACACACACACACACACACACACACACACACACACACACACACACACACACACACACACACATTAACACACACTCAGATAAACTCACCTGACTACCTGTAAATGGAGAGGGGAGGAGCAACACTTAGCAGGTGATCCAGGTACATGAACAGGAAGGGAACCTTGACTCTTAAAGTGTTCAATGACTCCATTTAGAGTCAACAGAGCAGAAGGATTAAGACTGAAGGCTGAAGCAGGGTGAGTGTTAATCCAACATTTTATTATTTCACTGTTAAACTCTCTGAGTCAGTTTCCTCCCTGTGGACTGTAGAGGAGATAAACGTTAGAAAGAACTCAACGGTTTGATTCATCTGTGAACAAAATGTCATGACTGGCTGAATAATACTCATTAAACCTGCTGTAACCCAGTCTTGCCTTGTGACTCTTGAACAAACTTCCATCCATCCATCTTCAACCGCTTATCCGGGGTCGGGTCGCGGGGGCAACAGCTCCAGCAGGGGACCCCAAACTTCCCTTTCCCGGGCCACATTAACCAGCTCTGACTGGGGGATCCCGAGGCGTTCCCAGGCCAGAGTAGAGATATAATCTCTCCACCTAGTCCTGGGTCTTCCCCGTGGTCTCCTCCCAGCTGGTCGTGCCTGGAACACCTCCCAAGGGAGGCGCCCAGGAGGCATCCGTGCTAGATGCCCGAACCACCTCAACTGGCTCCTTTCGACGCAAAGGAGCAAGGACTCTACTCCGAGTCCCTCACGGATGACTGAGCTTCTTACCCTATCTCTAAGGGAGACGCCAGCCACCCTCCTGAGGAAACCCATTTCGGCCGCTTGCACCCGCGACCTCGTTCTTTCGGTCATGACCCAACCCTCATGACCATAGGTGAGAGTAGGAACGAAGATTGAACGGTAGATCGAGAGCTTTGCCTTCCAGCTCAGCTCTCTTTTCGTCACAACGGTGCGGTAAAGTGAATGCAATACCGCCCCTGCTGCTCCGATTCTCCGACCAATCTCACGTTCCATCGTCCCCTCACTCGCGAACAAGACCCCGAGATACTTAAACTCCTTCACTTGGGGTAAGGACTCATTCCCTACCCGGAGTAGGCAAACCACCGGTTTCCTGCTGAGAACCATGGCCTCAGATTTAGAGGTGCTGATTCTCATCCCGACTGCGTCACACTCGGCTGCGAACCGATCCAGTGAGTGCTGGAGGTCGCAGACCGATGATGCCAACAGGACCACATCATCTGCAAAAAGCAGCGATGAGATCCTCAGCACACCGATCTGCAAACCCTCCTCCACCCGACTACGCCTCGATATCCTGTCCATGAATATCACGAACAGGATTGGTGACAAAGCGCAGCCCTGGCGGAGGCCAACCCCCACCGGAAACGAGTCCGACTTATTGCCGAGGATCCGAACACAGCTCTCGCTTTGGGCGTACAGGGATTGGATGGCCCTGAGAAGTGCCCCCCTCACCCCATACTCCCGCAGCACCCCCCACAGTATCTCCCGGGGGACCCGGTCATATGCCTTCTCCAAGTCCACAAAACACATGTAGACTGGATGGGCATACTCCCAGGCCCCCTCCAGGATCCTTGCGAGAGTGAAAAGCTGGTCCGTTGTTCCACGGCCCGGACGGAATCCGCATTGTTCCTCTTCGATCTGAGGTTCGACTATCGGCCGAACCCTCCTTTCCAGCACCTTGGAGTAGACTTTACCAGGGAGGCTGAGCAGTGTGATACCCCTGTAATTGGCACACACTCTCTGGTCCCCCTTTTTGAAAAGGGGAACCACCACCCCGGTCTACCACTCCTTAGGCACTGTCACCGACTTCCACGCGGTGTTGAAGAGACGTGTCATCCAAGACAGCCCCTCCCCACCCAGAGCCTTCAGCATTTCTGGGCGGATCTCATCAACCCCCGGGGCTTTGCCACTGTGGAGTTGTTTGACTACCTCAGTGACTTCCACCAGGGTAATTGATGATGGTCCCCCATCAGCTTCCAGCTCTGCCTCTACCATAGAGGGCGTATTGGTCGGATTCAGAAGTTCCTCAAAGTGCTCCTTCCACCGCCCGATTACCTCCTCAGTTGAGGTCAACAGTGTCCCATCCTTACTGTACACAGCTTGGATGGTTCCCCGTTTCCCCCTCCTAAGGTGCCGGATGGTTTTCCAGAAGCACTTTGGTGCCGACCGAAAGTCCTTCTCCATGGCTGCTCCGAACTCCTCCCACACCCGCTGCTTTGCCTCCGTCACGGCAGTGGCTGCTGCTCTTCGGGCCCGTCGGTACCCTGCAACTGCCTCCGGAGACCTCCGAGATAACATATCCCGGAAGGCCTCCTTCTTCAGTCGGACGGCTTCCCTGACCACCGGTGTCCACCACGGTGTTCGAGGGTTGCCGCCCCTTGAGGCACCTAAGACCTTAAAACCACAGCTCACCGCCGCAGCTTCAGCAATGGAAGCTTTGAACATCGTCCACTCGGGTTCAATGCCCCCAACCTCCACAGGGATGCCAGAAAAGCTCCGCCGGAGGTGTGAGTTGAAGATCTCTCGGACAGGGGCCTCCTCCAGACGTTCCCAGTTCACCCTCACTACGCGTTTGGGCTTACCAGGTCTGTCCAGAGTCTTCCCCCACCCTCTGACCCAACTCACCACCAGATGGTGATCAGTTGACAGCTCCGCCCCTCTCTTCACCCGAGTGTCCAAAACATGCGGCCTCAGATCAGATGATACGATTACAAAATCGATCATCGACCTTCGGCCTAGGGTGCTCTGGTACCACGTACACTTATGAGCATCCTTATGTTCGAACATGGTGTTCGTTATGGACAATCCATGACTAGCACAGAAGTCCAACAACAAACGACCACTCGGGTTTAGATCAGGGAGGCCGTTCCTCCCAATCACGCCACTCCAGGTGTCTCCATCGTTGCCCACGTGCGCGTTGAAGTCTTCCAGGAGAACTATGGAGTCCCCTACTGGAGCCCCATACAGGACTCCATTCAGGGTCTCCAAGAAGGCCGAATACTCTGCACTGCTGTTTGGTGCATACGCACAAACAACAGTCAGAGTTTTCCCCCCCATAACCCGAAGGCGTAGGGAGGCGACCCTCTCGTCCACCGGGGTAAACTCCAACGTAGCGGCACTCAGCCGGGGATTTGTGAGTATCCCCACACCCGCCCGGCGCCTCACACCATGGGCAACTCCAGAGAAGAATAGAGTCCAACCCCTATCCAAGAGTACGGTTCCAGAACCGAGGCTGTGCGTAGAGGTAAGCCCTACCAGATCCAACTGATAGCGCTCCACCTCCCGCACAAGCTCCGGCTCCTTCCCCCACAGAGAGGTGACGTTCCACGTCCCCAGAGCCAGCCTCTGCCGCCCGGGTCCAGTCCGTCGAGGTCCCTGGCCTTCACTGCCACCCGTGTGGCAGCGCACCCGACCCAAGCGGTTCTTCCCGCAGGTGGTGAGCCCACAAACTTGTTTCCTTTAAATGTTCTGAGCTCACAGTCAGTGTTCCTGTTTTACCTCTCAGACTGATTTCAGATCAGAAGATGAGTGATTGTGTGGAGGAAGAGGAGGACAGAGCAGAGTCTCTAGTCTCTGGCTGTCTGAAGAGTGACGAGTCCAAAGATCATCCTCCAGGCTTCAGTAATGAACCTGGACTCTCAGAGTCAAAGTAAGAGACTGTTTTTACTGTTAGCTGACCTGGTGGACGATGATGCATTGAGGATGAAGACTAAATGTTCTGCTAGAAGATTTATATTCTTCAACATGTAGCTTCCTGTTGTACCAATTGAGCAAGAAAATGTGTCATTTCTGGCTACCATCTATGTTTGGATTATGAAAAAGAGTTCCAACTCTGGAAAATGGCTTGAATTACTTTTTATTATGCAAGAGACAATGTTTTTAGAATCTCAGTCATATAAGTCTGAAAAGAAACAAACAAACAGAAATATTACAGAAAAAGCACATTAGTTTTTACCCAAATTGATTTAAACATAAAACTGAGATAATATTTGACCAAAACTCATTTTAATTCAACCTGTTCAAGCCAAAAGAGATTCTCATAAACACACCGTGTTAAAAAGCTGATTTGTGTGAGCAACACACACGCTCTCATAGATAAACTCTGAGTTCAAAGTTTTCCTGTAAATGAATAACAGAGCAGAAGGATGAAGACTGTAGACTGAGGCAAGGTGGTAGTGGGGCAGCTGAGCTGAAATATTTCTAACAATGGTGCATTTTGCGATAGAAGCAACACATTTGGCACAGATGTAGGTTTATATGTTACGTAAAGATATAGATATCGGAGCACTGCGAATTTGGCCCCTGGGGATCGTGGCAGCCATTTTTATAATATTCCAAAATGTTGCAGAATATTTTCATTAGCAGTAAAAATTCACAGAGATATCACTGGACACCAGTAACTTCTAATCACAGTTAAAGTGATACTGAACTTTGGTAGAACTTTGGGTTGTATTGCTGACTAGCCATGATATATGACCAACTAAAGGAGATAAGCATCATCGATTGCTCCCGTGAGAAGATTACAGTTTGTTATGCATTTTCTCTCTCTCTATTTACTCCCTTGCTAGCGAAACAGGTCGCTAAGGTTGCTTTCACTCATAACCCGTTTGGTTTGGGTAAAACAAACTCAGGTCCGTTTGCCGGGTTAGTACAGTTTGTTTGGGCTGCTGTGAAAGCTCATTCAAACTCTAGTGAAGACCAAACAACCAAACTCTGGTCCACATTAGAAGTCTGGTCTCGGTCCGCTTCCGAGTGAACTCTGGTGTTGTTTCGTTTCTGGTGTGGAAGCGAGCGAACCAACCACCAGCAGATATGTGATTTTAGCATGATTTCAAAAGCTAAACTACTAATAAATCCATCTGCTGATGGTGAGATCTGTTCAGGAAGTGATCTTATTGATCTGTATTCAAGATCATGTATAGAAGCACGTCAGCTGTTAAAACTGCTGTGCTTGTATCCGACTCTGTGTACTTTGTCAGTCCATGAACTCCATTAAAAAGTGTCTGACAGCGTTCCCACAGTACTACGCCTCATGCACGTATCCCCGACGTTTGCACTATGTATTCACGTCACCTGAAAGCTAGCAAAGTGGCTTTTGTACAGTCCTGTCTCTACTATTATTCATCATAACATGTGGCCAGCTTGCAGTCTAATAAGACTAATAATGTTTATTAGTAGTATTTATTAGGGGTCTAACGATATGTTTTTACAACGATACAATACAATATGATTTCCATGGTTCCGATACGATTCAAGGATGATATTTGGCTCATCTAGAGCGGTACGATACGATTCAATGATTTGAAATCGATACAGTAACTTTTTTTGCCAAAAAATCCATCAGTGTGACTGTGAAATAAATATCTGGATACTGGACAGTGCAGGTCAGGATTCCTCAAAGTTTTTCTTGTAAGGGAATCAGGGATAAATGAATTATGGATATAAACAAGTAAACAATGATTAATGGCAAATACATACACCTTTTATTAGAAAATAATAAAAAGTGCAACTTCAGGACCTGCTGATTCAGTTCTCAAGATACAAGGCAATGCAATATTTAACCAATATATAATAAACCAACTTCTATTCAAGTTAAATGAACAGTGGTTTAACCTGCTGCTTCTGTTCTCATTTTCAATATAAACGGTAGATCAATAATACAGAGATCAAACGCTGATAGTGATCAAACAGCTGATAGTGATCAAAC
The DNA here is from genome assembly GCF_043250625.1 of Sebastes fasciatus. Taxonomy (NCBI): domain Eukaryota; kingdom Metazoa; phylum Chordata; class Actinopteri; order Perciformes; family Sebastidae; genus Sebastes; species Sebastes fasciatus. The sequence goes on from NC_133798.1 coordinate 3,955,443, forward strand.
AGCTTGGGACAGAATCATTCCTATACAAACGCTGTTTAAATAATCTGCTGATAGTAATCAAATAGTCCACCTACAGTGTTCATTTGGGGTCTTTTCATACATGAAAACATACGGAAAAACATTTTAAAACTATGTTTTTTAACTATTTGTGTTTTGTTTTTTACTTTACTCCTCCACACACGGACACACTGGTGTCTTCTCAGCGCGAGACCTACGTAAAACATGAAGACTGACATGTTCCCGTGTTATTTTTCATACGGTCTGCCTGACTATACTTGTATTCACCCTCTGTCTGAAACGCTCCTTTTATCCATTACGAAAAAAATTTGCTTCAAAGCCCAGCGCTCTTCCTGGGGTCTTGGTTTAGCAATATCTAAAGATATTCCTCTACACTTCTGTAATGAGCCTGCACCCTCAGACACAAAGTAAGAGAGCTGCTATTTTCAAATTTCAATGTATTTACAGACCAAATTTTAACAGACTTCAATAAAACTCTTGCTCCTAGTATCTGTGACAGCTGTCAGTCACCTAGAAAGATGTAATGTAATCAAATATGACGGCTACAAACTTTTAAACCTTCTAATTATTGACAGTAGCAGTAGTTTGTGTATTTAGAGCTAATTAGATGACTTTAACATCAGAGAATTTATCAAGGATTGATGTGATATGAGTTCAATCATCTTGTTGTTTGCAGAGTTCAGTACAGACCGAGAGCAGAGTCTCCAGTACCCAGCTGTCTGTCTATGAAGAGTGACCGGTCCATGGGTTATCCTCCAGACTTCAGTAATGAACCTGGACCCTCAGAGTCAAAGTAAGAGACTGTTTTTACTGTTAGCTGACCTGGTGGACGATGATGCATTGAGGATGAAGACTAAATGTTCTGCTAAAAGATTTATATTCCTCAACATGCAGCTTCATGTTGTACTAATTGAGTAAGAAAATGTGTCATTTCTGGCTACCATCTATGTTTGGATTATGAAAAAGAGTTGCAATTCAGGAAAATGGCTGAAATTATTTGTTGTTATGCAACAGACAATAGTTTTGTCTTTCAGATGTTGAGAAAAATCTTTGTCATATAAGACTGAAAAAAACTCTAGAAAAAGCACATTAGTTTTTAACCAAATTGATTTTAACTTAAAAAAATTATATATCATTTGACCAAAACTCATTTTATTTTAACCTCTTCAAGTCAAAAGAGATTCTCATAAGCATGCTGTGTTAAAAAGCTGATCTGTGTGGGCAACATACACACACACACACCCACACACGCCCTCATAGATAAACACTGAGGTCAAAGGTTTCCTGTAAATGGAGAGGGAAGGAGCTACACTGACCAGGTGAGCCAGGTAAATGAGAACAGAGAGGGAACCTTGAAAGTGTTCAGTCAGTCAGCTCAGACTGAGGCAGGGTGAGTGTTAATCCAACATTTTATTACTTTACTGCCAAAGTGTCTGAGTCAGTTTTCTCCCTGTGGACTGTAGAGGAGAGAAATGCGCCGCTGCCATCTTGTGGTTTCCCGGCGTGCCCTCGCAATATGCGTGTCCATGTGCAAGTTGCAGGGTTTTTTTTCCATCATGGTATATAGCCTCCAGAATAACATCAATGTTTTCAAAGTGGCTGTTGTTCCCCTGTAATACACACTTTCTGCAGCTACTTAACAGTAAAAGTCCTCCATCAAAGAGAGTTGATTATGTCCTTTTCTGATTCACAGTCACTTTGGGCAGTTTAGTTTGAGTTAGTAAGGTTTGAACTGAGGTTAGAAGTGGTCTCAATATTGAGGTGACCAGCGGTCTAAGACACACAGCATGTAACACTGGTGACCTGGTGTTCCTTGTTAGAATAGAATAATATAAATGTTTTAAAAATGGACATTGTTCCCCTTTAATAAACAAACTTCAGCCAGATCACTAAATGTTTAATAAGACAGTCAGATAGGAAAAGCAGCTAATTCTTGTTTATTAAAGCAGGAGAGTTAAAATAAAGGAACATTTTTATTACAGACTGAATGCTGAATTCAAACAGAATAGTAACAACACTTTAACTCTTCTCTGTGATCATCTGAGCTTCAGTGTCGGCCAGGTCTTGATATTTTTCACCAACAATCAACAAATCATTTTAATTCTAAAGTAATGTCTCCGCAGAGAGAAGAAGAGGAGTCATGCTTCTGTGGAGGAGCCGATGTCCACATCCATAAAAAGACCTAGACTGCAGACAGCCAGTCAGACCAGCACTGTACAAAGTAAGACTGTAGATCGGTCTGCTGATGTCTTCATGTCCGGAAACAGGACTTGTTGTTTTAATACACTGATTATTGTTGTGAAAACTGTTTAAGATCTTCTCCACCATACATATCTGCTCTGCATCACTTCTACTTTGTTCTCCTTTGAGAGAAAATCTGAACCCAAAAGAAATCATTTTATATTTGTATGTTTTGTTTTTATGATGGCACTCAGTCTTTGCATTAACCAATCAGAAGGATGTTTGTTCTCCATCTGCATAGATGCATAGATGCAGATGGAGAACTATTAAACTCTCTGTAAAGCAACAACGTCACTGTTCTATCATAGACAGACAATCACACTGATGAAAGGGGATTTTTTTCTTGCCATTGTCACATAACAAGGCATGCTCATGTGGGATCTCTTGTTGGGTCTCTAAATTATAGAGTATGGTCTAAACCTGCTCTATATGAAAAGCGTCTGAAGATAACTTCTGTTATAATTTGAGGCTATATAAAAATAAATTTAATTGAACTGAACTGAACAGGAGCCACAGACTGAACAACATTAGCTTTCCTGCTACAGTCTCCTTCTCTGACATACAAACACACGTCTTGTCCTGCAGAGCGACTTATTGAAAAACTATTACAAATAAATATAAAAATCACGTTGACGTTAGTTTTGACTTCAAGAAGGGATGATGACTTTATAACCTTTACTTCTTTATATGTTGTTATATTGATTATTTTCATATTGGCATCGGAAATAATACGTTTCTTTGTTTTGTCTCAAACTTGTCTCTCTCTTTCAGCAGAGAGGGTTCAGCAGGAGGTTGTAGATGAACATAAGATCAGTCTGAGGAGGAGATGTGAATGTGTGACTGAAGGAACTGATGAAACAGGAAGTGGAACCCTCCTCAACAGGATCTACACTGAGCTCTACATCACAGAGGGACAGAGTGAAGAGGTTAATACCCAACATGAGGTGAGGCAGCTTGAGACAGCTTCCAAGATGAAGACCCTCCATGACGCTCCAATCAAGTGCCACGACATCTTCAAAGCCTTACCTGACCAACAGGGACACATCAGAGTCGTTCTGACGAACGGTGTCGCTGGCGTTGGAAAAACCTTCTCAGTGCAGAAGTTCACTCTGGACTGGGCAGAGGGCTTAGAAAACCAAGATGTCAGTCTGGTGGTTCTGCTTTCGTTCATGGAGCTGAACTTGATCAGAGATGAGCAGTACAGTCTTCTCATGCTGCTCCATGTTTTCCATCCAACATTACAGAAGGTCACAGCAGAGAAGCTCGCTGTCTGTAAAGTTCTGTTCATCTTTGACGGCCTGGATGAAAGCAGACTTTCACTGGATTTCAAGAACAGGAAGGTTGTGTCTGATGTCACCCAGAAGTCATGTCAACGTGCTGTTGACAAACCTCATCCAGGGGAATCTGCTTCCCTCAGCTCTCGTCTGGATAACTTCCCGACCTGCAGCGGCCAATCAGATCCCTCTTGCATGTGTTGACAGGGTAACAGAAGTACGAGGCTTCACTGACGCCCAGAAGGAGGAGTACTTCAGGAGGAGAGTCAGTGATGAAGAGCTGTCCAGCAGAATCATCTCACACATCAAGACATCCAGGAGTCTCCACATCATGTGTCTAATCCCAGTCTTCTGCTGGATCACTGCTACAGTTCTGGACCACATGTTGACTACAGACCAGAGAGGAGAGCTGCCCAAGACCCTGACTGACATGTATTCACACTTCCTGTTGGTTCAGACAAAGAGGAAGAAGCAGAAGTATGGTGAGGGACATGAGACGAGTCCACAGGAGCTGACGGAGGCTGTTTGAACAGCTGGAGAAAGGAAACATCATGTTCTACCAAGAAGACCTGGAGCGGTGTGGTCTGGATGTCACAGAGGCCTCGGTGTACTCAGGAGTTTGTACAGAGATCTTCAAAAGAGAGTGTGTGATCTTCCAGAAAACAGTCTACTGCTTTGTTCATCTGAGCATTCAGGAGTTTCTGGCTACAGTCTACATGTTACACTGTTACACAAGCAGCAACACACAGGCACTGAAGGACTTCATGGGAAAAAAATATTTTCGTTCAACCCTGGATGTCTTCTTGAGGAGAGCCATGGAGAAATCCCTTGAAAGTAAAAATGGCCACCTGGACCTGTTTATTCGCTTCCTTCATTGCCTCTCTCTGGAGTCCAACCAGAAGCGCTTAGGAGGTCTGCTGGGTCAGACAGACGATAGTCCAAAAATCATCCAGAGAATCATCATCAACCTGAAGAAGATGAACATGCATGAAACCAAAATCTCTCCTGATAGAAGCATCAACGTCTTCCACTGTCTGACGGAGATGAATGACCACTCGGTACATCAGGAGATCCAAGAGTTCCTGAAGTCAGAGAACAGATCAGAGAAGGAACTCTCAGAGATCCACTGCTCAGCTGTGACCTACATGCTGCAGATGTCAGAGGAGGTTCTGGATGAGTTGGACCTGAAGAAGTACAACACAACAGACGCCGGATGACGGAGACTGATTCCAGCTGTGAGGAACTGCAGAAAAGCTCTGTAAGTCCAGATGTGATTAACTTTATAGATCAGTGTAGATTAGTAGTTTAGTTCTTCAAATATACACACTATAAATGATTCTTAAAATATAATATTCTTATAAATGTTCCACATGTTTATTACATAAATATGTCAGTTTTATTTTGTCACAGATGTTTTTGAGCTGTTTCAAACGCTGAGTTAAAAAAATTTTCAGTAGGTTGTGTTTCTAGCTGTCAAGTAATGAACACTTATTCTGTTTATTTCTAATAATTGTTACATTTTACAGTTTTTTCTTATTTATCTCTTTGGGGTGATAGAGACGACATGTGAACCTGGTAAAAAAAAATGAAAAAAACAAAAGATCAGCTGGCTGGTGGAGCGCTGGGTCTAACCGGTGTAACGGCAGCAACAGAGCGTTTGCTGATCCGGCGGGGAGTCGGGGCGGTCCTGGGAACAGAGCCCTGGTGCTGGGGTTTGCACTGGCTGAATTTGAGCTAACTGCTAACTGGGGGTACGTCTCCTGGAGCTGCCGCACACTCTACTTCTGGCAAAGCAGCCTCCCGGCGGAGGACGCGGCGGGGTGCAAGACAACTTCTGTTCCACGTGTCCTGTCGGCGGTCCGGCCGACTCCTGTTCCACGTGTCCTGTCGGTGGTCCGGCCGACTCCTGTTCCAAGTGTCCTTCCGGCGGTCCGGCCGACTCCTGTTCCACGTGTCCTGTCGGCGGTCCGGCCGACTCCTGTTCCACGTGTCCTGTCGGCGGTCCGGCCGACTCCTGTTCCACATGTCCTGTCGGCGGTCCGGCCGACTCCTGTTCCAAGTGTCCTGCCGGCGGTCCGGCCGACTCCTGTTCCACGTGTCCTGTCGGCGGTCCGGCCGACTCCTGTTCCAAGTTTCCTGCCGGCGGTCCGGCCGACTCCTGTTCCAAGTGTCCTGTCGGCGGTCCGGCCGACTCCTGTTCCAAGTGTCCTGTCGGCGGTCCGGCCGACTCCTGTTCCAAGTGTCCTGTCGGCGGTCCGGCCGACTCCTGTTCCAAGTGTCCTGTCGGCGGTCCGGCCGACTCCTGTTCCAAGTGTCCTGTCGGCGGTGCGGCCGATTCCTGTTCCAGGTGTCCTGTCGGGGGTCTGGCCGACCTCCGTTCCGGTTGGGTCGCAACCGCCACCTGCTTTTCCGGTTGGGCCGCAACCTCCACCTGCTGTTCCGGTTGGGCCGCAACCTCCACCTGCTGTTCCGGTTGGGTCGCAACCGCCACCTGCTTTACCGGTTGGGCCACAACCGCCACCTGCTGTTCCGGTTGGGCCGCAACCGTCACCTGTTTTTCCGGTTGGGCCGCAACCGCCACCTGCTGTTCCGGTTGGGTCGCAACCGCCACCTGCTGTTCCGGTTGGGCCGCAACCGCCACCTGCTTTACCGGTTGGGCCGCAACCGCCACCTGCTTTACCGGTTGGGCCGCAACCGCCACCTGCTGTTCCGGTTGGGCCGCAACCGCCACCTGCTTTTCCGGTTGGGTTGCAGTCGTCACCTGCTGTTCCGGTTGGGCCGCAGCCGTCACCTGCTGTTCCGGTTGGGTCGCAACCGCCACCTCCTGCTCCGTCTGGTTCGCCGGTTGGGCCGCAACCGTCACTTCCTGTACCGGTTGGGCCGCAACCGCCACCTGCTTTACCGGTTGGGCCGCAACCGCCACCTGCTTTACCGGTTGGGCCGCAACCGCCACCTGCTGTTCCGGTTGGGCCGCAACCGCCACCTGCTTTTCCGGTTGGGTCGCAGTCGTCACCTGCTGTTCCGGTTGGGTCGCAACCGCCACCTGCTTTTCCGGTTGGGTTGCAGTCGTCACCTGCTGTTCCGGTTGGGCCGCAGCCGTCACCTGCTGTTCCGGTTGGGTCGCAACCGCCACCTGCTGTTCCGGTTGGGCCGCAACCTCCACCTGCTGTTCCGGTTGGGCCGCAACCTCCACCTGCTGTTCCGGTTGGGCCGCAACCGCCACCTGCTTTACCGGTTGGGCCGCAACCGCCACCTGCTGTTCCGGTTGGGTCGCAACCGTCACCTGCTGTTCCGGTTGGGTCGTAACCGCCACCTCCTGCTCCGTCTGGTTCGCCGGTTGGGCCGCAACCGTCACCTCCTGTTTCGCCTGGGTTTCAGCCCAAAAACCTTGTTCCTGTGACTGCTGGGCCACAGTTCCAAGACCCCGAGTTTCCCGGCTCTGACTCTGCCCTGCCCCCGGGCCGTCCGCCCGAGTTCCCCGGCTCTGACTCTGCCCTGCCCCTGGGCCGTCCGCCCGAGTTCCCAGACTCTGTCCCGGTTCTGCCCCCGGGCCGTCCGCCCAAGTTCCCAGACTCTGTCCCGGTTCTGCCCCCGGGTCATCCACCGGAGTTTCCCGGCTCTGACTCTGCCTTGCCCCCGGGTCGTCCACCGGAGTTTCCCGGCTCGAACTCTGCCCTGCCCCCGGGCCGCCCGCCCGAGTTCCCAGACTCTGTCCCGGTTCTGCCCCCGGGTCGTCCACCGGAGTTTCCCGGCTCTGTCTCTGCCCCGCCCCCGGGCCGTCCGCCCGAGTTCCCTGACTCTGTCCCGGTTTTGCCCTCGGGTTGTCCGCCTGAGATCATCAGTGGCCGCTGTTCCTGGAGTCCCTCCTCCGGACCCACCCGGTTCTGTTTGTGGAACGTCTGGGATCCGTCCCTTGAGGGGGAGGCTATGTCATGTTCTGGCTGTGCCAGTCTTTATTAGTTATGTTTATGTGATTTTGGTTTGTGTTTGGTTTCTTTTATATCCTCATTCCAGTTTCTTGTTTTATTTTGGTAGTTCACTCCTCCTGTGTCTTGTCTGGTTTTACTTCCCTCCTTTGTTTGTTTTCCCGCCTTTTGTTGATTGTCTGCCCCGCCCTGATTTGTTTCACCTGTGTGTAATCATGTCTTGTGTTTAAGCCTGTGTGTTCCCCTCTGTCCTGGGGTGCATGCCAAAGCGCTTAATTGCATCCCTGTTTCCCTCACTTGCATCTTTTCCTTGCGTCTTAGTCCCTCCCACCAGGGAAGCATGGAGAGACGCAAGGAAACCATGCGAGGAGAGAGGAAACGAGGAAATACGATTTAAGCGACATGGGACGGTCGTTTCCTCTGAAGCGTCACGTGACGCGACGTCCGTTTCTGATGACAGCAGCAGCTGATCACATCTGGATCAGCTGTCAGTAAACTTTAACAGCTGTTTGTGTCTGAACTGTACTAATACTAATAAAGACAAGTGCAAGCTGCAGCCTGTATTTCCACTGTGGACTGCTTAGAGGTTCAGGAAACATCTCTACTGGATCAATAACTTTATATTATTTATTCATTATTAGCGTCTGTAGTTATTGATATTCTGATTGTGAGCTCATTATTTCATAACCCAGAATATGACTACGGTGTTTTTTTAAACACTGGACATTATTTATTAGGCTAAAGGGAAAATGTAAATGATGTAACTCATATCAAACCGACGTTCAGGAATCATCAGCCTCATGTGACTGAATGGAAATGAGGATAAAGGATGTAAAAGGTGTTTGTTGCTGACAGACAGACTCTCCTTCTCTCCCTGACTTTAATAGTATCATTAATAAAAGTTAACGGGGGAAATAACAGATCATGAAAAAACAAATCATTCTAATAAATGCAGAAAGTTATTTTAAGTCAGTTTGTCAGGTGTTATAAACCCCTCTCAGTTTCAGGCTGCTTCACGGACGGTGTGTGAAGCAGAGCTACTGCAGGTCCTTCTGCTGCTGCTCAGAGCTACAGTTAACACAGATTATAACTAGATGGTGAATCAGAAGACAACTAAACTATAAAACGTTTAATCTGTGATGTGTCTTCACTCCGGTATGAAACTCCAGTGATGCTGAGAGGTAAAGTTATCAGATCAGTCTGATCGGCAGCAGCGTCCAATCAGTAACTGATATCCAATAAGGGGGCGTGTCGGTCGGCAAAAGACTTCCGTGCAGGATACACTGGTGTATCCTCGCTCATAGCTCCTCCGGCAAGCCTCCTCGATCCTCGATCCTCGATCCTCGATGCACAAATAAGGGCTGTTTTCGTAACCGCATACTATACTAGTAGTACGTACTGATTTGGCCAAAATGTAGTATGTAGTATGCAGTATGCGAACAAAAGCAAAATCTCCAGTATGCCAGAAATACCTGGATGACGTACTGATTTGGAAAAATTCTCCAGTATGCATCGGACCAGTCTATCTCGCCTACTGTATCCCACAATGCAAAGCGCCGGAACAGCACAGGCTACGGGTATAAAAACAGCAGCCAAAAGCTGCTCTTTTTTTACGTTTTCTGTAGCCATTTAAACACTAAATTCACTTCTGAACGTTTTTGAGGCGAGAAATCAACTGTGTAGATTATTAATATCGGCAGTTTTACGAAGTTAGATGGCGAATCGAACATTTGTTCCACCGTTGTCGGAGTTTAGAAGCTCCACAGAATACCGTGACAGCCAGCGAGCGCCTGCCCGGGTCGCTGCCAGCAAGCCGGGTAGTCACGCTCAGAGACCGCTATGAGCTGCTGGAGCTCTCTAGAGACCGGTCTGTAGACGAGAGGCTGTGATTTCCTTGTTGACGGATAGTTTGTTTAAATATCACAACACAGATGTCCATTATAAATTAACAGGAACCTGTGTTTATTTGCCTTTTTTCGAGTTAAAAAGCTCCACAATCACCCGCGGGCGTAGCTCGCTGGAGAGCCGGCCAGTGACGCTCACAGAGCGGCTGCAGAGCAGCAGAGTGGCGAGGGAAGATGAGAGGAGAGGAAGAGGAGAGAGAAGAGGAGAGGAGAGAGAAGAGGAGAGGGAAAGAGCAGCTTCTGACGGGGCAGAGAGGTTCCTGATGAGACAACATGACACTTTTTTAACATTTCTCTAATATCTGGAGGGAGATCAGTCCTTTTGCTGTAACTGAAAAAGCAGTTTGAGTAAAGTAAACGTTGTGGATGAATGTTTTATATTTCCCGTCTCTCCTCGTTGATGATCCTGTTTGTCGGACTTCTTTATGAGCTGTCAGAATAAATAGTTTAAACCTGCAGTATCTTATAAAGTAAACAAGCACAACATAAACAACAAAATCAAAGTTGTATTTTTTGATAATATTGTAATAGTGGTACAAGTTAGTTTTTTTGTCCTGTGCTTTAAGAGCTGGTTTGAAGGCTTAAGCCTCATCTAGCATACTGCTAAATACATCACTTTAACTGTCACATACTGCATACTACTGAGGAACGCAGTATACAGTATGTACTGTATACTGCATACTGCGCTCCTCAGTAGTATGCAGTATGCGGTTTCGAAAACAGCCAAGGGCTTTGGAACGGTCTTCAAAATGGCGCACCAGAACAACTTCCGGTTCAAGCGAGGAGCGAGGAGCGAGGAAACGAAAATTAAGAGCTTTGGAACGTACCCCTGGTCGGTTCGTTTGTCTCCCCAGCCCCGTCTACCTTGTCCTCCGTGTTCCTTGTTTCCTCCTGCTCTGGTCCTAGTGTTCCTCCTGCCCGTGTTTCTCGTATCTTCTGGTTTGTAGTTTCTTTTTGTTCTCAGTTTGGTTTTTTGGTGTGTTTTCATTTGTACTTTGTGGTTTCTTTGTACTTTGTTCCCCTCCCTGTTTTGTGGTTTTGGATTTTTCAGCTTTATTAAAGCTCGCTTTTATTTAAAAACTACCTGTCCTGCCTGTTACCCTGCGATTGGGTCAACTTGGTAAACTCACCACACGACAGATCTGTTTTTTTATATATATTCTTATTCTAAAATGGAACAACTGTAATTTCCCCCAGGGATCAATAAGGTATTTCTGATTTTGTTATAGTTTATTAAACGGCATTTAATATGTTTGGTTATAGCAGCACGGAAGACGATGATGGGCTCCCAAAAACTAATCTAGAAAACGATAATAAATTCGGATGAAGTTCTGTGAGAAGTTGATGAGAGAAAAGCTGCTAAAATCAGGAAGACACCACAGTAACTGTAGAAAGGAATGTGTTGGGTTTTAGTGGTGTGAAGAGTGAGAAGAGTCACTCTGACCGGACTGCTTTTCCTCTCATCATGATACAGAGACACACGGTAAAATAATACTTTAACACGAGCTCTTTAGTGGATTATGTGTTTGGTGAATTTCAGGAGATGCTTGGACAGATTCAGAAAAGTTGGAAATAAACAGCTTCCAGCGGTCTGATGAATATATAACCGCAGAATGGTAGAATTCAACATTTTTAAGAGATCTTATACACACCAAAGATCAATGTTGTGTTATTAATGCACATACGCTGATAACATCTTTCTGATGACATTATGTTGAAAATAATGCAACCTTATTGGTTCATTAATTGTGTTTGTGAACTGAATATGTTTGATGCTCAGAAAAGAGTGTTATTGACAAAATGCCATTCAGTCATCAAAATATCTAATTATTTGAATGTTTAATTATGTACAGGTCTAATATTATTACGCGATTTGTTTCATTTCTCTACCGTTTGGCAGCAGTCACTGAATTGTGCCATTTATGGACGTGAACCTGACAGCAGCAGGTAGCTAGCAAAGAGAGGTCAACTTTCTCAACTGTATTATTATTACTTATTCACTGAGCTTCATCTGCAAGATTAAAGAAAAACAAATATTAAAAGTCTGCAGGTTTGAGAGAGAATGATGAGAATTGTTTCATGTCAAACAGTGAGATAAGATTAGCTGAACCACTGATGTGAAGAGTAAATGTTAATCAAAGAAGTATATGTATCAAACTGTTTAGTCATCAAATGCATGAAGTAAATATAAATTGTCCTCTTTCATAATAACGTATTTTGTAATTTTTGTGTCATGACAGACTTTCTGACTGTGGACTCTCAGATACTCACTGTGAAGTTGTGGCCTCAGCTCTGAAGTCCAACCCGTCCCATCTCAGAGAGCTGGACCTGAGTAAAAACTACCTGTGGGATTCAGGAGTGAAGCTTCTGTCTGCTGGACTGGAGAGTCCAAACTGTAGACTGGAAACTCTGAGGTCAGTTCACTGACTGTAGCTTATGTAGTTTGTACACACACTCGCTACACACTGGCTCTGCTCCAACTGGCTCTAGAGAGGGACTTTCGCATTTTCACGTCGGCCACCGTAGCTCTCCAACACGCTTGGCACAGGGGAGAGGCTTCAGTTGGTTGCAATCTCCTTACGTCACTGCTAGATACCGCCAGATCCTACACACTGAACCTTTAACCACAGAGATATCAGGCATCTAACTAAAAACCAATTCAAACAACCCATTGACTTCCAGACGAGGGAACAGGAAGGGCTAAAATGCTGACTCATTTCTGGGTTATAGGACTCATTCCTGTAGCGCTCTATTTGAACATGTCTAAAGGTGCAGCACTCTCACAAACACATATTGCACCAACTTAAAGGCACATAAATGATGATTATGAACGACATCATCAAATTAGAGGTTTCTATGTTTCTAAGTTATTCCCACATTCTTTTTGACAGCAGATCTAACTGTGCTCTGTTTCCATGTCAGCATTGTCTAATTATTTGAAGCCGCAGACATTTCGATTGCATCAAAAACCAAATAAATATTCTGCATCAGAAACATCTTTGCAGGTTCATATTTTTTTTAAGTCTATCTCCATACAATACTCACATGTTCATATGTACATTCAAAGAGTTATTGATGTCTGTCATCATTCCTTCTGTCTGTGAAGCAATCCCCATATAACCTGAGTGTTACGAGATGAGGACTAAATCCACAGTCTTGTTCTGTGTAAAATGACCTGTAAAGTTGATCTTAAACTAATCGGAGGCTTCAGCAGTCTGAGTTAGATGTATTAGGGCTGGGTGACTTGGAGAAAATCAAATATCACAATATTTTGACCAAAATCTTCAATATCGATATTGCAACAATATTGTAGGATTCACCATTGGTGCTTTCACAAAATATTTACACAATGAGATTTTTGATAAATCATCAGTAATGTGGATCTCATGACTAAGTGTAAATGGCAAATAATAGAACAGCTAGAACAGTCTGGTAAGTTCAGAAAATGACATCACTTTATTGAAATGTAGCCTTTAAAACCAGGAAAAGACAACACTTATGCCATATCCAATATTACAATATCCAAAATCTAAGATGATATCTCGTCTCATATCACAATATCGATATAATATCGATATATTGCCCAGCCTTAGTATGTATCCAGTCAGTATGTTGTGTTTGACAGTTTCCTTGTTGAGCTGCAGGAGGATTAGTAACACAATGAGGGAATTTGGTACTATACAGTCTGTAACTTTGGTAAACACTACGGGTGGGGAAAAAAATCTATTCACCTGTGTCGCAATTTTTTTTTTTACGATTTTGAAATTGATTTTTTAATGCCAGAATCTCTATTTTTGCTCCATTTGAGTTTATGTGGGGTTAGAGGGAAGTTACCACTTTTATTGTTGTAGTCTGAGTAACGTGACGTCATATCCGTTCCAACCAAAAAAAACTGCAGCGAGCCGAAACGAGAATGTAGAAAACGGCGGTGGTAAACACTACACATCCAGTAAAGTATTGAAACACTTTGGGTTTCATTCATTGACAGGAAAAGCAGAGCTAGACATCATGGCTAAAGCTGCCTGCTAACTCTGTCACGGACAGGAAACTTTATCGTATCGCGGTAACGTGCGGTCAAGCCGGCCGTCGCTCTCATCTCCGTGGTCAAATCAGCTGACGCTACAACTGTAGAGCACCCATATGCTGACATTTATGCTAAATGCATTCAAATGGCCCCGATGGAGCTGACCCTGGATGTATAAAGACAACGGTGCTGACGGGAGAGCTAGCGACGACCTTGGAGATGTTAGAGGAAGTATACACGTGTGACTACGTCCGGTTTTCAAAATAAGGTGTTAACAAAGGGAACTGTATATACAAGATACATATATGGAAATAAGATTGATTGATTATATTCCCCAGAAGTGTAAATTATTGCATGTCCCACTAATTTGTGAAGGAAATGTCTATTCTTTATATTTTTGAGTTGCTGGAAAAAAGTAATAAATAATTCCTGACAATGACTGATATCTACATACATGCTGAAAATCAAACATTTTATAGTTCTTATTTAGATATTTTCCAAAGTAAAAGTCCCTAGAAGTGTATGATTCAACTTTTTCCCATGGTCTAGTATTAAAAAAGTTAACAAACATCACAATAAATTGAAAAATCAAATCACTTGTAGAATCGCAATACTTAAAAATCACAATACATATTGAATCGTCCCAGCCCTAGTAAACACGCACTTGATTTGTCGGACTCAGACTGCTGAATCTTCATATTAGTTTGAGTTGAACTTATGAAGTCATTTCTTAAAGTGTAGTAGTGTTATGTAGGCACTTCTTCACAGGAGGAATGATTACTGCTACCAATAACTCTTTGTTGGCTGTTGTTTTAAGACACACTTAAACATATATGGACCTTTCCTATAAAAGACATAAACCTACTAAGATACCAGATACAGTAAGAAGAAAGCCATGTAATAAATGAAATAATGAAGTCCAACAAGTCTGATTTGATATTGATCCTCTAATTCCAGACTTGACTGAGATCAGCAGCATGTTATTGATGTGTGTTGACATGAATAGGGGTATGAATGTTGTGGTGACATTTGGATGATGTCTGTAGAAGGCTGACATTATGATGATCCACAATAACACAATGACAAAGTCACTCTACTCATTTTAGGGAAAAGCTCATTGATTAGGACATAGTAATTTTGAGCTTCACATTTAAAACCTGAAGACATCTGATTGGATTTTAAAGTGATTTTGATCTTCATCATTTATTCTTTATTTAGATTGAGTATCTGCAATTTGTCAGAGATCAGCTGTGCTTCTCTGGTCTCAGCTCTGAAGTCCAACCCCTTCCATCTGAGAGAGCTGGATCTGAGTAACAACAAGCTGCAGGATTCAGGAGTAAAGCTCCTGTGTGGTTTTCTGGAGAGTCCACACTGTAAACTGGAGACTCTGAGGTCAGACACCATTTGTTACTTCTGTACTGAGATTAATATGAATTGAAAGTTGTGGTGACACTAAACTGCAGACATAAGGCTGATATTATAATGAACCACACTGAGGGCCCTATCTTACACCCAGCGCAAAGCGGTGCACAGCACTGACGCATTTGTCATTATCATGCCCAGCCCCCATTTTGTGTAAGTAGCAAATGTACTTTTCCTGATTTTTTTGTTGCCTGATTTTCTTCCCTTTCCCCAAAAATCCATTCTGACATATTTGGCATCTTCGGAAACTTTGAGATGTTGAGTCAAATCTTGAATCAATTTCTGTGGTTTGTATTTGTGTTTGGCTGCACAACATGAGTTTGTATAGATGGATCCACTGGTGGAGCTGTCACAGTTTAAGAGGTGAAGTCACTATGTCTTTATTGAAGTAGCAGCACGTTGTCATTAATATTAATGAGAGCTCTGTTTCACTTTTTGTATTTACCGTTTTTAACCTGCATCCTGTTGGCTTCAGGTGTTTGGAGTTTACATTTTCTAAACTTCTACGTTCTAAACCTTCTTCAGCTCTGAACAGATTATTAAACATTGAATGATTTCAAGCAGGAACGTTGTCTTATAAACTTTTATCATTTATTCTTTATTCAGATTCAGGAGCTGCAGGTTGTCAGAGATCAGCTGTGCTTCTCTGGCCTCCGCTCTGAACTCCAACCCCTCCCATCTGAGACAGCTGGATCTGAGCTATAATGACCTGCAGGATTCAGGAGTTAAGGTGCTGTGTGGTTTTCTGGAGAGTCCACACTGTAGACTTGAGACTCTGAGGTCAGTTCACTGACTCTCTGTTACAATTAGAAATGTTGTGTTCATGGCTCCAGGAAATAAAGCTGGATTACAGCTGACAGCATCACAACATGTATAGAGACAGTGGTCCTCATCCATCAAACTTTCGTACCATCAAATCTGATTAGAAAGTCTGTTCTCTCATTGATCAGTTCATCTCTGTCACAGCTCTGAGATCAGTCTGACTGGAGCCTCAAATCGCTGGCTCTTATTTCATAGAACCATGGTTACATTTAGTAACCATGATGTGGTCTGCCCAAAGAGTTCTTAAAGGAGGGTAACAGGATGAGGGTGTGGAGTTTTAGCGTCTTTTGTAACTCGTTCCAGTCACTAGGAGCAGCAAACTGGAATGAGTGACGACCAAAGGAGGTGCAGACTTTAGGAATGACCATACTAATGATTTTACTAGAGCATAAATTGTGGTTACTGTTGGAGATATTGAGTAGTGAGTGGAGATATGGAGGTTGGTTTTGCCAATGATAGTTTTATAAATGATCTGTGTGCTGCATCACTGACTGACAGCTGATGAAGGGAGTCTCTGTAAACACTGATTCATAACTTTTGTTCTCTTCTTCTCTCATCAGCTGGAAGTGGTCACTGTCAGAGTGAGTGATCAGAAAAGTGGATGTGTTGAGAGGATCAGCCGTGTCCTCATGATCCACAGAGGTTCACCACCTGAACCTGCATCTTATTTTGTCTTTTTTTTTTTTATTCATTCATATATTCTGAACCCAAAATGCCTCTGCAGAATAGTTCAGTTTATGACAACAACACATAGATCTATCTGCTTTGCTTTGTGTTGCAGCTCCACCCTGTGGAAAGATGGAGTTTGGGTGTTTATTTCCACATATTTCTAAATAACAGTGGAAGTTAATAAAGTTACCCTATTAAAACCAAGCCCTCAGGAAGAGCGTCGGGCTTTGATGCCCATTTTCATAGTGGCCAAACGGCGGTACTACAACTTCCGTGTCCGTCACCTTATGCCATCGGGCCCAGAAAAGACTTTTTTAGACTGACATTAGGAAAAAGACGTCTGTAAATCAGCAGATAATTTTTTTTAAGTGAATCAACTCCCCAGTATGAACACTCTTAATAGTCCTTATTTAAATCATTAGGTCCTAAAAGTTGTAAAATGCACTAATAGCTGAATCCAGAGTTATTCTCCTTCCTCCGTTCATGTGAATGAGACCCAGACCGAGGCTGGAGCGAGGGCTGGGAGGAGGAGTTAAAGGAAACACTGCTGCTCCTGCTCTATGGGCCCAATGGATGAGGAAGATCTCCGGATGATCCGGGTACTTTATCACTCAGTTGATCGATTTTGGCTTCACGCTCCAGTGAGACACTCTCATAGAAATGAACGGGAGCCTCCGACGCTGTATCCAGTTCTCTTTATACATCCATGATTAAAACCAATACCAGCCATTTCTCATATTATAGAAGATAAATATTTGCTTTTAACAAACAGAAATAATTAGATAAAATCTGAATTCAGTCGAGGCTTCACTTACGTTTCTCAACTGAATACAAACTGATTATGTCTGGATTTTGGTGTAAAGTCAGCACCTTAATATTTCATATAATATACTCTAAATTTTATATTCACTAATTATGTATATACAGGAAAATTCCAGTTGTATGTGTGACTCTGCTAGTTTTCACATTACATGACTGAACACAGACACATAAAGTCACCCGTGCAGCTTTTTCCCCTCAGAAATCGGTATTGAAGCGGTCGTTATCACCACCGTTCATGTTCTGTTGTTCCTGCTGGAGCTGCTTTCTGCCAGCAGATGTCACCGTTCCCTCTTTTTTACCACACAGGTGGTTTATCTGAATGGATGCAGTGAACACTGAACTGATGATGTGAATGCTTTCTTTCTGACTGACTTGGTTTGTAAAAAATTAAGTGTCATCATGATGTAGTTAGACTTGATTTAAAATGATGTAAACTGGATTTGAAATTGAACTCGGCACACAAGTTGCACAAACGCCCACTTGGACTTGAACTGATTAGAGTTTGGTGGTCAAAGGTCACTTTGACCTCACATAACACATTTTTGGCCATAACTCAAGAATTCATATGCTAATTATGAATATTTCACACAGATGTTTATTATGATAAAATGATGAAGTGATGATATCTTCGACAGACATGGATGTAAACTGCAACTTGATAGGTTGGTGGAGGCAGACAACCGTGAGGCGGTAATTCTTGTTTTTTCTTTTCGAAGAGAAAACAAGTTTTTTTTTATTTCATCAATGTTTAAGTATTTTGAGTTAACTAATTTTAAAATAAGTAAATCATTTTAAAGAAAGCATTTTTTAAAAACGTAAACGTGTTTCTGTGGTTTTCTGTCCACATTTTAAGATGAACAAATATCTGTTACTGCACTGGACAGTGAACTTATCATTGTAGTAAAGATGAGACTGCAGGTATTTTGTCATATTAGTATTCAACAACTGTCTTTGACAGAACCTCTTTAACATCTCAAACAATAAATTCAAGTTCACAGTGTTCCTCAACAGAAGGAAAAAACTGCATGTTCACATGTTGCAATAAGTGCAGGAGTATATTTTAGTATACTTTACAGTCCCAGTAGCTACAGTTTTATGCCTCTCATGTCTTACCTTTAAACTCAAGTCACAGAGCTAAGCAGACAATTTTCTGACTATCTTTGAAAAATCCATAAAGTCCTTGGTCAGCAACACTTTGAGCTGTTTGTTGCAAAATAAAAACACATTTTAATCAGCTTACCAAGTTGTGATTGTATTTTCATATCCAGGTTGCTGGAAATGGCACATCCTTGCTCTTTTTTTGTAAAACACAAGCAAAACGTTCACACCTTTTGTATGATATTGGAATTGTATATTTGAAGAAACATCAATACAAACAAATGTAACTCACATGGTAATATAATACATTTTAAAATTGTGCTTCACATTGTACTGATTGAGCAATAAAGATGTGTCATTTCTGGCTACCATCTGTGTTTGGATTATGAAAAAGAGTTGCACAGTTGCCACTCAGGAAAATGGCTGAAATTATTTTTTATTGTGCAGTAGACAGAATAATTTTTCATCCAGATATTCAGAATAATTTTATTTTTATAAGTCTGTAAAAGAAAACCAAACAGAAAAAAATACTTACGTTCTATACTAAATAGATTTATTAACATAATTTAAACATAAAGCTGAGATCTCTCCATTCCTACATAAGGAATAATACTCATTAAACCTGCTGTAAGCCAAGAAAACAAGCAGAGATTTAAAGAGAATTGACTAGGTGCATGCTGGATGATTTTATTATACGTGTATACTGTGTGTGTGTGTGTGTGTGTGTGAGATACTTCCTGTTCTCTCGGTCTTGCCTGTGACTCTTGCACAAACTTGTTTTCGTTAAATGTGCTGAGCTCACAGTCAGTAATCCTGTTTCACCTCTCAGACTGATTTCAGATCAGAAGATGAGTGATGGTGTGGAGGAAGAGGAGGACAGAGCAGAGTCTCTAGTCTCTGGCTGCCTGTCTATGAAGAGTGATCAGTCTAAAGATGATATTCTGAACTTCAGTAATGAACCTGGACTCTCAGACACAAAGTAAGAGAACTGCTGCTAACTAATTTATATGACTCCTTTCTAGTTTCCTCTGACAATACCATGTTTTCTGTTGATTTTTTGTTCGTATATTCAAATTTCTACAGAAATGTATTTGCCAACTAAAATTTAACTAACTTCATCGAATAAACTCTTCCTCTTAGTATCTGTGACAGCTGTCAGTCACCTAGAAAAGACGTAATAACAGAATGGCTACAAACCTTTAACCCTCGTTATTGATGACAGTAGCAGTAGTTTGTGTGTTTAGAGCGACCTTAATGACCTAAAAAAGAGAATTTATCAAGGATTCAAGCAATATGAATGAAATCATCTTGGTGTTTGTGACTTCAGTAATGAACCTGGACCCTCAGACACAAAGTAAGAGACTGTTTTTACTGTAAGCTGACCTGGGGTCTTTCCCATTTGTGCTTTTATACGGCTTGATTCCTCTCTTCGACTCCTTTCCTCACGTCTTAGTCCCGCCCACGGCAGATGCGAGCGGAGGAGGCGAGGAAAAGACTCGAGGAGGGAGGAAACGAGGAAATATGTTTTTAGAGACATGAGACGTCGTTTCCTCTGAAGCGTCACGCGAAGCGACGTCTGTTTCTGATGACAGCAGCAGCTGTTTATGTCTGAACTGTACTAATACTAATAAAGACATGGAGTTATCAGAGCAGCAGTGTTTTCTCTCTGTAGCCTGTTACCTGTTTAACAAACACCTGCACATGAATAACACCTGCAGTCTGTATTTCTACTGTGGACTGAGTCCTGCTTAGGACCAGGAACCATCTCTACAGGCACAATATCTTTATATTATTTATTCATTATTAGCGTCTGCAGTTATTGATATCCTGATAGTAGAAGTTATGTATTAGTCTGAATGTTTGAGGGAAAAGTGAAATGATATAACTCATATCAAACCTGACGCTCAGGAATTATCAGCCTCACTTGTGACTGAATGGAAATGAGGATAAATGACGTAAAAGGTGTAAAAGACAAACCCTCCTTCTCTCTCTGACTTTAACTGGATACTTAATAAAAATGAATGAGTGAAATAACAGATCATCAAAAGAAAACTCTTTCTAATAATTGAAGTCTGTTCGTTGTCAGGTAGTATAAACCCCTCTCCTTGTCAGACTCCTTCAGTGACGGTGTGTGAAGCAGAGATGCTGCAGGTCCTTCTGCTGC
This sequence comes from Sebastes fasciatus, assembly GCF_043250625.1. Classification (NCBI taxonomy): domain Eukaryota; kingdom Metazoa; phylum Chordata; class Actinopteri; order Perciformes; family Sebastidae; genus Sebastes; species Sebastes fasciatus. Next base: position 3,975,827 of record NC_133798.1, read on the forward strand.
TGGAACACTTCACCATCATTATGGTCCTTTTGTTGTTCACACCTACAATTAACACAGATTATAACTAGATGGTGAATCAGAAGACAACTAAACTATAAATCTTTTAATCTGTGATCTGTCTTCACTCCGGTATAAAACTCTAGTGATGTTGATGTATCAGATCAGTCTGATCGGCGCAGCGTCCAATCAATAACTGATATCCAATAAGGGGGCGTGTCGGTCGGTGATACACTTCCGTGGAGGAAACACTAGAGGATGCACTGGTGTATCCTCGCTCACAGCTCCTCCAGCAAGCCTCCTCGCTCCTCGATCCTCGCTCCTCGATGCGCATTTTATGAATTGGGACGTCCTTCAAGATGGAGGACTGAGATCGATTTCCGGGTCACAACCGGAGGATCGAGGAGCGAGGAGCGAGGAGTCGAGGAGGCGAAAAATGATGAAATGAGAAGCACCTCTGGTGGACGATGATGCATTGAGACTAAAAGATTTATATTCCTGATTCAGAACTATTAGTGCAGATACTCTTTCAACCTATGATGGATCACACTCAAACACACAGACTACTGATGGTATTTCAAACAAAACACCTGAAAACCTCCATTTCACAATTTATCATCAATTTAAAATATTTTTTTCATTCAGATCCACTGCAACAGGAAATAAACTGGGACACATCTGGAATGTTTAAGTTAACAGCTGTGAAATGGTCTAAAGATCTGCGACTATTCAAAATCTGGAAGAATGTGCTTCAAATGTGTAATTCAGTTTTTCATATTTGTCCTCAAAATATTTTGTTGGTTTGACTTCTCCTAAAATCAGCTGTTATGACCTACTGGGTGTCATCTTGAATCGGTGCACATCATAACTGTGCAACATATGGTGAAAAAGCATCTGTAGAAAATATTTGCTCACCTTGATTCTATGTGTTGATGGTTTGAGTTTGTTCTTTCACTACATATGTAAAATATGGTGAAGGAAAAATCTGCTCAAAGTTCCACTTACTCATGATTCAGAGCTTTCAGTTGAAAGCTTTGGATCATTATTATGTGGACCTTTGAGCTTAGACTTTCTGCACCACATCTTGTTTCTGAAGGTGAAAAACAAACATCCCTGATGTAAAAGTATCTGCTGATAAAAAAAAAATAGCATGAAACAGTCAAATGTAGATTTGTACCACTTCTGTTTTTTAGAATATTTGAATTCATGCCTTCATTTGATAGTTGACAGTAGAAAGTGGCAGAAAACATACTGACATTAAAGAAAGGAACACCAAGGACACCAGTGTTACATGCTGTGTCTTAGACCGCTGATCTACCTCAATATTTAGACCACTTCTAACCTCAGTTCAATCACCTCAGTGGTGATATGAATGGAGTATAGAATTTCAACAACATTTGCAATATAAATAAACATACTGTTACTTTCTGAATAAATTTTTTGTGTTAACAATAAAGACTTATAAAACAGGGAAACTGTGTCAGACCTTTCTGACTTCTTCTTCGCCTGCAGTAGTTGTAGTTTATGCAAGTGCTGTCCACTGAAACGGAGAAATCCATGACAGGATTTCAGTGCATGTTGTGACGGTCATCCTAGTGACCATGCTAGCAACAGGCACGGCATATTGGTAGCTATAACTATTTAGACAGTAAAATAACATTAGCCATAACTAATTCCATAAATACAGTCCTAGACTTTTTTTGACCAGATAGAGCACAGATGGAAATAATCCGAATGTGCTGTGGCTCAGAGGGTAGAGCAGGTCGTCCACCAATCGGAAGGTCGGTGGTTCGATCCCCAGCTGCTCCGGGTCACGTGTCGATGTGTCCTTGAGCAAGACACTTGTGATTGAGTATTTAGATAAGATCCTGATGGGCAAAGTTGGCACCTTAGCAGCCTCTGCCATCAGTGTATGAATGTGTGAATGCTGATATGTAGTGTAAAGCGCTTTGAGTGGTCAGAAGACTAGAAAAGCGCTATATAAATGCAAGTCCATTTACCATTCATCACTGTAGAAACTACAAGCTAGCTGCTGCCCAAATCCTGTCAGGATTTCTCCGTTTCAATGGACAACACTTAAATTAACTATAACCACTGGAAAACTAAAGAAGTCAGAAAGGTAAAAGACCTTGTCTTATAAGTAGATAAGACAAAGAATAGATGCAGGAAGTGACAGCATGTTTATTTATATTGCAAATGTTGAAATTCTATGTGGTGATTCATATCACCACTGACAGGCATGTTTACGGTGATGACGCTGCCACTTTGTGGTTTCCCGGGCGCCCTCGCAATATGTGCGTACATGAGCAAGTTGCAGTTTGTTTATATAGTTATATAGCTTATATAGTTTTTTAGCTTTAAAAATTTTATATTCATTTTTTTTAAATGGACATTGTTCACCTTTAATAAACAAACTTCACGCAGATCACTAAATGTTTAATAAGACAGTCAGATAGGAAAAACAGCTAATTCGTGTTTATTAAAGCAGGAGAGTTAAAATAAAGAAACATTTTTATTACAGACTGAATGCTGAATTCAAACAGAAAAGTACCAACACTTTAACTCTTCTCTGTGATCATCTGAGCTTCAGTGTCGGCCAAGTCTTGACGTTTTTCACCAACAATCAACAAGTGATTTTATTTCTAAAGTAATGTCTCCACAGAGAGAAGATGAGTCCTGCTTCAGTGGAGGAGCTGATGTCCAGATCCAGAACAAGACCTGGACTGCAGACAGCCAGTCAGACCAGCACTGTACAAAGTAAGACTGTAGATCGATCTGCTGATGTCTTCTTGTCTGAAAACAGGACTTGTTGTTTTAATACACTGACTATTGTTGTGACAACTGTTTAAGATCTTCTCTATCATACATATCTGCTCTGCATCACTTGTACTTTGTTCTGCTTTGAGAGAAAATCTGAACCCAAAGGAAATAAATTGTATTTGTATGTTTTGTTTTTATGATAGCACTCCGTCTTTGCATTAACCAATTAGAATGCTGTTTGTTTGAACTATTAACCTCTGTGTGAAGCAACAACATCACTGTTCTATCACAGACAGACAGTCACACTGACTAACAGCCAGACAGCAGCCTGAGACACAACAAGAGCCACAGACTTTGAACAACAGCCCACATTAGCTTTCCTGCTAAAGTCTCCTTCTCTAACTTACAAACACACGTCTGCAGAGCGACACATTGAACAAGCGACCAAACAAACACCCACTGAGGAAAGGTGCACTGCTAACATAAATTTTCGTGCTACAGTAGAGTGCTAATTAGCTAGTCAGTTGCAGCACATTAAACATCTTAAAAAGTGTTATGATATAATATCTAATATCAACATTGGTTAGTTTAGATGTTTAACAGGGTCCTGTCACTTCAGTTCCTCTGCTAACAAGACTCGGTCAAACCGAGTATATTACTGGACCGTATATGGTCAGTATGTGAATTTGTGGCTACATTGTTACACAAATAGTCAGTGGTCATGTCTATAATCTTTTGTGAACAGTTTTTTTCCACTTATATCTTAATGTTTGATTGAAAGTCAACTTATAATGAAGCAAATGACATTCAGTAATAGTAAATGATAACATTTACTAGTCAGTATATTATACATTTTATACAAGGTGAAAAGGTATTAGCATGACATACAGTCTGCAAGGTTAAACGTATTTCAGTTTTTTATTAAAGCATGTGTATCAAAGGCATTCATCATATAAGTGGTGTGTAACAATATATACATACTTCCCAAAAGTTTATCAGCGTTGAGATTCTCCCGCTGTCATCACTGGCGTTGTTGCTGCCGTATTTATTCCTAGATGGAGCGTTAATGGAGCAGCTACAATGTTAGCATAGCCTGGCACTGATTGATCCGAACTCCATTCAGAAAACAAGCATTTTAAAAGTTGTTTGCTTGTCGTCTTGCGGACAGACCCGACAAAGCATGAATTCGGTTTTTATTTTACTCATCAGCATTATTATGTAGTTATTTTGGCACACTTTTGATCCGTTTATAACAACATTGCTGCCGTATTTATGCCTAGATGACGTTATGTTGAGTGTTAATGGAGCAGCTGCATAGCCTGGCACTGACTGATCCGATCTCCGTTCAGAAAACAAACATTTTAAAAGTTGTTTGCTTGTTGTATTACGGACAGACTTGACAAAACATGAATTCAGTCTTTTTACAAATCAACATCATACTGTCGTTATTTCGGCATCATTTTGATCCGTTTATTGAAATTAAATCACAGCGCAGTCTGTTTATTTTGGGTTCATACCGCAGTAGCGACGTGTGAATTGCTAGATAGTCAGTTCAATGGCGCTTTATGTGAATACAGCTCGATGATGTTAGGTGATGTTATGAACCCAAACGCGACGGCGTTTGGTTTTCTGACATATCTGGGACTTCCTCAACCTGCACAAAGCAGTAATAGTGGTTATTTCTTCCATGGCTGATGGAGGAAATAGAGGAAAGTGAGGTGAAAATTTGCTTCGCGCTTGGTGTGAATGCACGGTAACACAATACGAAGCACAACGTAACGTAACTTAAACGAACATTTAAACAATAGCACATGCACAACAACAGCACTATGTCATAATACATTGAACCGCTGACACACTCCCCAGAAAACATAAACACAGAACTGTTCTCCGCCTTTTCATTTTGAAAGAACAACGACCAATGAGGAAACTCCAACAGTCGGTAGACCAATCCTGTAACTTCATCACTCAGTCAGTCAGTCAGTCAGTCAGTCAGTCACCCACTCACTCATTCAGTGAAAGACTTTTGCATTTGTAGGGCTGGCCCTCTGCGGTCCTTTTTCTGTTTTCTGTTCTGCGTTGTACCAAGCCATGAATACATGCATTTCCACTGCAGGAAAAACTGAGCTGAGCTGTAGTCACGTCAGAGGTTTATTTATTTACTGCTGAAAACTCATTATTTCCTTCTGCTTCACCTAGTAGTCCTCCACCAGCGGGGGGGGGGGCCGGCTATTGAAGCAGCTATAGGAAACGCAGTGTACTTGTCAACGACATTTATGGTTCTTTGTTAGAGGTGCTATTCAGTAAATACAGGTCTACATAACAAGACATGAACATATTCCGCGTTATTTGATCAGTTTTAAATGTTACAGGGAGGTAGGAACAGCCACAGTGAGCTGTTTAGATGAAGAGCTGCTGGCGAGCTGGCAAGCAGCTGCTGGCGAGCAGCTGAGGCTCCGCCTCCTCTGCTGTCAATCAAACATTTACATGTGTGTGTTGGTGTACATGTACACCAACACATGTAAGAGGCTGAGAGAAAAAAAGCATTTCTGGGGCTTCTCTTTAAAAATAAAAGCTATTAACAATAAATATAAAAATCACCTTGACTTTAGTTTTGACTTCAAGAAGAGATGATGACTTTATAACCTTTACTTCTTTATATGTTGTTATATTGATTATTTTCATGTTAGCATTGGAAATAATACGTTTCTTTGTTTTGTCTTAAACTTGTCTCTCTCTTTCAGCAGAGAGGGTTCAGCAGGAGGTTGTAGATGAACATAAGATCAGTCTGAAGAAGAGATGTGAATGTGTGACTGAAGGAACTGATGCAACAGGAAGTGGAACTCTCCTCAACAGGATCTACACTGAGCTCTACATCACAGAGGGACAGAGTGAAGAGGTTAATATCCAACATGAGGTGAGGCAGCCTGAGACAGCTTCCAAGATGAAGACCCTCCATGACGGTCCAATCAAGTAAAGCCTTACCTGGCCAACAGGGACACATCAGAGTCGTTCTGACGAACGGCGTCGCTGGCGTTGGAAAAACCTTCTCAGTGCAGAAGTTCACTCTGGACTGGGCAGGGGGCTTGGAAAACCAAGATGTCAGTCTGGTGATTCTGCTTTCATTCAGGGAGCTGAACTTGATCAGAGATGAGCAGTACAGTCTTCTCATGCTGCTCCATGTTTTCCATCCAACATTACAGAAGGTCACAGCAGAGAAGCTCGCTGTCTGTAAAGTTCTGTTCATCTTTGACGGCCTGGATGAAAGCAGACTTTCACTGGATTTCCACAACAACGAGGTTGTGTCTGATGTCACCCAGAAGTCATCTAGTCCATGAGCCAGACCCCCAAAATGTGGACGCCGTGCCACTTTGGAGGGACCAAGTCTCATGGTGATTTTTTTAAAGGTCTATGTCCCTAGTGTTGGGAAATGCATGATAGCATTGCAGCAATGGTAGCTTTCTATGTGCTATCATTCCTTTTTTCATCCCTCCATCATTCAAATTTTCCCATCTTTTTTCGCCATTTTACACATAGATCCAGTATAAAAGAGGGAAACCTACACACAATGCCATGAAGTCATATATCATTGTAAAGCTTAGACTATAATCTGTCCATCGGTCACATTGTCATGACACTGAGGTCAAGAGAATTTTACCTTTGACCTCTAATGCTGTAATAGGGCAAATTCTGAATGCCACTGCAAATAACTTCATATTGATCTGATGTGCTAATGGATAGTTCCAGCATAAAGAGTACAAAAAGAGCTTTAAAATTATATATTACATGAATAACAACAATAACAACATTTCTTATCAGAATAAAAGTTACTTTGTGCAGTTTGTATCTGATAGAATGTTCAGAACTTTGCATTGGATTCTGTTAGTGGGGCCGTTTGTAAATGGCTTTATAAGCAGCAGAAACACAAAATAATACAAAAACTCTAAAAACTTTCCTAAGAAATGTATTCTCTACCAGGTTTATCAATTATTTTATGTGTTCCCACTCTTACCCCGTTGTCAATATAAACATGTTACCACTGATGAGGCCCCGATTCAGTAGCAGTGGGTTATAATCCAGGTGATATGTGAAAATGATGTTCACTTTTTCACAACCACATGAAACTTGGTACACTTGAACAGTTTGGGGCCCTGAACATTTTCAGATATGGAACCATCGCAAAAAACGCCTCGTGGCAGCCATGGCGGCCATTTTACTTTCCACCATAACCAAATGATGTATTTTGCATCATATCTCCTGAACCCAACATGATAACACAGAAAAGGTGATTTCTACCCTGATGTTTTGATGGCCAACATTTACAATGATACCATACACAATATCATAAACTGTTCAGGTGAATAGTTAATGGTGAATTCAGTGATTTTGTATGAAGCAAATCACAGTATCTGAGAACCTAGGCTAGACTTAACTACTACAACTTAACTAGACTATAATATCATGTCTGTTATGTGCATGTATGTTGTTTAGAGTTTGAAAAGCTTAATCCTTTTTTTCATTAACCCTGACAATACAGTGACTGTAAAGAGGAGAGCAATATTCAATACGACCGTAACAAGTTAAAGCTTTAAATTAATGTGTCAAACACAAAGATGAAAGATACATCCTGCAGATGCGCTGGGACGCATAATCAGTGATGGAACCTGGGGTCATTGGGTGTTTTGGGTCTTTCAACATCAGACACTCTCGCCCAGGCGACCCAGCCAGGGTTGATCAGACCCCAGTTTGCATCCCAGCAGCAGTCGCCCACGTATCTAGCCTCTTGATCCAAAGCCAGTCTAGTGGCTTTCTCTGCAGGTTCCGTAAAGGATCTGACTGCCTTTCTCTATGGCCTCCCCGGTGATGCCTATTGCCCAGTGCCCAAATATTTTGCAGAGTGAATGTCCTGAAAATCCTTGGCAGCCCACCTCCACACGCTCACAGCGAGTTCGTCAGCCTTGCCTTCTACACTCTTCCACAAGTTCCTGTTACTTGGTCTCGCTTCCTCTCATTGGCCTCATCAATACGCTCTTCCCAAGGCACTGTGAATTCCAGCATGATCAGTTGCTTGGTAGACTCTGAAATGAGGATCATGTCTGGTTGAAGCCGTGTTGATGTTATCCAGGCTGGGAACTTCAGCTGCTTGCCCAAGTCCACTTCCAGTTGCCAGTCAGTGGCAGTGGTGAGGAGACCAGACTTTGCTCTTGGTTGTAGGTGGGGCTTTTCTCCGGCTCTGAGGAACGTGATGGTCTTTGCCTGGTGTTGATGGCTGTGGCTACACTCTCATTGACTGTGTTAAGCACTTGGTCATGGCGGCAGCGATAGCGTTAAGGTTTGCTGGACCTGGTAGAACATCGTCAACAGCCTGGATTAAGAACCTGATTTGGTGGAAGTCTGCTTGCCAGATATTTGACCAGGTGATCTTTCGTTGCAGTGCACTTTCCCATCTAGTCCATGCTCCTTGCAGTCCCATCCCTACCATCCAGCTGACTCTTTGCCCTGGACATTGTCGACCCTGGTCACCGGGAAGAAGCCTATGTCTGCACACCCCATTGCTACGGACCCCACCTTGGCCTCAGCCATGACTCAGCCACCTCCAGTGCTTTGTCGACGCTCCTGCCTGTTCAGATTTGGATGCCGGCAGATGCCTCTTTTGGATCCAAGGACTCTCCGTACTAGAGAGCTTCCCTTCTCAGTGACACCATGAAATCTTCAGCGAGGCCACTGTTCGGGAGCTGCAGGATGTTACTGGTGACATACAAGGCAGCACTGCTCATACTGCAGGGTAGGCCTAGCCATCTTCGCAAGTAGCTGCTGATCTTCCTCTCCAGGGACTTGACTGTCGTTATGGGCACTGCATACACCAGCAGAAGCCACAAGATCTGGGGTCGTATGGAGTGCCGGTGTATCCAGGCCTCAAACCTCCCTGGCAGGCCTTATTTCGTCCACCTTTGGGAGCCAGGCCTTGAGCTCTTTACTAGCACCCTTTATGGTGGCCGTAAAATTGAGAAAACATGAGGTAGTACCATATAGGTTGCCCTATATGCCAGAAATATTTCTGCGTGCTGGTGCCCCACTGCATGCAGCTGATGCCCCGATACCACTTATTTTCGAGTACAAGTACAAGTACTTACATCTGGGTACTCGCCAATACTGAGTACCGATACGAATACTTCTCTGTGCCGAGACCCTCGTTAACAGCCAGCTGGAGGGTGTAAGTGACACACGGCAGGCCGGGGCGTCCTGCATCACTCATGGCCTTTATCATGTTTTTGGCATTGTCCCGGAGCACACCGTGAACAGAACTTTCTGGAATGCCCCACGTCTGTAGCATATCATCAAGTGCACCTGCTATGGTTTGGCCAATGTGCAAACCCACTGCGCAGTTAAACTGATGAGAGACATTGGGCTGAAACTGCTAGTCCAGATATATGTGGTGAAACTGAAGGCCGAAATGTCCTGCAACAGGCAGTTGATGTGCTTTTTCACAAAGTCATGCAGCTTTGGTAATGCGGTTTCTGTGATGTGGCGACGGCTGGGAATCTCATACTTCGGCTCCAGTACACTGACAAGACGGCAAAATCCCGTATTATCAACAACTGACAGCGACTGGTCATCAAGAGCGATGTACTGGGTAAGAGCTTCTGTTAATTTTACCGCCCGTGGGTTGTCTTCGGACATTTTCGCTCACTTCTCCAGCGTTTGCTGCAAAGTTGGTTGTTGCTGTTTCCAAGTGCTAGCATTAGCAAACTCCTTGAACGCTGCATTGTGTTGGTTCTTAAGATGTTTTATCAAAATGCTTGTGCTAAATGCGCTGCTTTTCACTCCTCTTCTTGACAGTTTAGCAAAGCATAGTTTGCAGACTACTCACTACAGGCTTTTTTCTTTATCGTTTACCGTAAAATATCTCCAAACTGCTGACATGGCTGCTCCCCCACCTAACGTTACCTGCTCATTTGACAAGAGGTTAACGTCACGCTGCCGTAAAGTGGTATCAGTGCCATTGTATCGGAACCGTTTTGCTAGTATGAGTACATGAGCACACTATCGGACCCGATACCTGATACTGGTATTGGTATCGGTGCATCCCTAAATATTATTGCTCTGCCGTTAATATTGAAAATGAGAACAGAAGCAGGTCGTTAAACCATTGTTCATTCGACCTGAAGAGAAGTTGGCTGCACTTTATTTTTTGTTAAATATTGTTACTACTATTATTACCTGTAGCGACTTCAGGAAACAAACTAATAGCTGCTGAGAGACTGAGGTTGGGCCCGGTTTGCTTCTCCGATATGCTACCAAAGTAAGTCACTGAGATCCAAAAATACGTTGAACAAAATGAAAATGATCAAGTTATTATAACATGCACAAAATCATGATAACAGCGATCAAAAGAAAATAGCAGTCATCAAAAAATACGGCGACCCACTCACCCTCTCTTCCCTCGGGTGAACAGCTGATTATATTAACTGTGTGTGCCACCCATATACCCAAATCTCCCAAATCATCAACATCACATAATAATAATTAAATGACAATATCACAAACACTAGAAAATACCAATACCAAAAAATATAAACCATCATTACCCAAATTAACATTACTGCAAACATTATTTCTTTCTGAAATCATTCATGGCATACCTTTTGCTTTGAAAATGAGAACGGAAGCAGCAGATTAAACCACTGTTCATTTAACTTGAATAGAAGTTGGTTTACTTCAGTTTTTGTTAAATGTTGCACTGCCTTGTATCTTGAGAACTGAAGCATCGGGTTCTGAAGTTGAACTTTTTATTATTTTCAAATAAAAGGTGTAATGTCAGCTGGGATCAGCTCCAGCCCCCCACACCGTCGCGATCCCTAACGGGATGATGGATGGATGGATGGATGAATTGTATTATATCGCTCTAGATGAGCCAACTATCATTCTTGAATTGTATCGGAACCACGGAAAGTGTTACGTATAGTATCGTTGTAAAATCATCGTTATACCTCTAATGAGCAGGTATGTATATGAAGTTCTTACCAGTCCCAAATGTTACCCACAGCTCCTCAGTGTCCAGCTATGACACATGTGGCTGCAAGAAAAGCTAGAGCATTGCAAATGCAAAAAAGCCACCTTTAAGTGCACAGCTCTGTGTCAATGTGGAGGAGACTGTGAAGGAGACAGTGAAGAATAGGTTCTACAACAAATGCTACAGCAAATGTGTTTCTAAAATAACAATTTTTAAGTAAAGGGCAGGGACTCTTTGTCCAATTCTGGAGTGTGACAGCCCCCAATAAGAGCATTCGTGGACGACCTGGCTGTCACTACAACATCTATCCTGATCAGCAGGTGGATACTCCAAGGCATAGAGAAGCTCATAAATATTTGTGTTTCATAAATTCTTTTTAAGCTAAGTTGTTAAGGTCATATTGAATATTGTTAAACTCTTCACAGTCACTGTATTGTCATTGTTAATGAACAAAAGGATCAAGCTTTTACATGCAACAGATATAATATAGTAACGTCTAGCCTAGGTTCTCAGATACTGTGATTTGCTTCATACAAAATCACTGAATTCACCATTAACTATTCACCTGAACAGTTTATGATATTGTGTATGATATCATTGTAAATGTTGGCCATCAAAACATCAGGGTAGAAATCATCTTTTCTGTGTTATCGTGTTGGGTTCAGGAGATATGATGCAAAATACATCATTTGGTTATGGTGGAAAGTAAAATGGCCGCCATGGCTGCCACGAGGCGTTTTTTGCGATGGTTCCATATCTGAAAATGTTCAGGGCCCCAAACTGTTCAAGTGTACCAAGTTTCATGTGGTTGTGAAAAAGTGAACATCATTTTCACATATCACCTGGATTATAACCCACTGCTACTGAATCGGGGCCTCATCAGTGGTAACATGTTTATATTGACAACGGGGTAAGAGTGGGAACACATAAAATAATTGATAAACCTGGTAGAGAATACATTTCTTAGGAAAGTTTTTAGAGTTTTTGTATTATTTTGTGTTTCTGCTGCTAAGAAAGCCATTTACAAACGGCCCCACTAACAGAATCCAATGCAAAGTTCTGAACATTCTATCAGATACAAACTGCACAAAGTTACGTTTATTCTGATAAGAAATGTTGTTATTGTTGTTATTCATGTAATATATAATTTTAAAGCTCTTTTTGTACTCTTTATGCTGGACCTATCCATTAGCACATCAGATCAATATGAAGTTAGTTATAAGGGCATTTGCAGTGGCATTCAGAATTTGCCCTGTTACAGCATTAGAGGTCAAAGGTCAAATTCTCTTGACCTCAGTGTCATGACAATGTAACCAATGGACAGATTATAGTCTAAGCTTTACAATGATATATGACTTCATGGCATTGTGTGTTGGTTTCCCTCTTTTATACTGGATCTATGTGTAAAATGACAAAAAAAGATGGGAAAATTTGAATGATGGAGGGATGAAAAAAGGAGTGATAGCACATAGAAAGCTACCATTGCTGCAATGCTATCATGCATTTCCCAACACTAGGGACATAGACCTTTAAAAAAAATCACCATGAGACTTGGTCCCTCCAAAGTGGCACGACCAACCCCCTGGCTCATGGACTAATCAGTCAACGTGCTGTTGACAAACCTCATCCAGGGGAATCTGCTTCCCTCAGCTCTCGTCTGGATAACTTCCCGACCTGCAGCGGCCAATCAGATCAGATCCCTCCTGCATGTGTTGACAGGGTAACAGAAGTACGAGGCTTCACTGACGCCCAGAAGGAGGAGTACTTCAGGAGGAGAGTCAGTGATGAAGAGCTGTCCAGCAGAATCATCTCACACATCAAGACATCCAGGAGCCTCCACATCATGTGTCTAATCCCAGTCTTCTGCTGGATCACTGCTTCAGTTCTGGACCACATGTTGACTACAGACCAGAGAGGAGAGCTGCCCAAGACCCTGACTGACCTGTACTCACACTTCCTGTTGGTTCAGACAAAGAGGAAGAAGCAGAAGTACGGTGAGGGACGTGAGACGAGTCCACAGGAGCTGACAGACGCTGAGAGGGAAGTTCTTCTGAAGCTGGGGAGGCTGGTGTTTGAACATCTGGAGAAAGGAAACATCATGTTCTACCAAGAAGACCTGGAGCGGTGTGGTCTGGATGTCACAGAGGCCTCGGTGTACTCAGGAGTTTTTACAGAGATCTTCAAAAGAGAGTGTGTGATCTTCCAGAAAACAGTCTATTGTTTTGTTCATCTGAGCATTCAGGAGTTTCTGGCTGCAGTCTACATGTTCCACTGTTACACAAACAGGAACACAGAGGTACTGGAGGCCTTCCTGGGGAAAAAATGTGTTCATTCAACCCTGTATGTCTTTCTGAGGAGAGCCATGGAGAAATCCCTGATGAGTAAAAATGGCCACCTGGACCTGTTTGTTCGCTTCCTTCATGGCCTCGCTCTGGAGTCCAACCAGAAACTCTTAGGAGGTCTGCTGGGTCAGACAGACAACAGTCAAGAAATCATCCAGAGAATCATCATCAACCTGAAGATGATGAACATGTATAATCCCTATCATGACAAAAGTATCAACATCTTCCACTGTCTGACGGAGATGAACGACCACTCGGTACTTCAGGAGATCCAAGAGTTCCTGAAGTCAGAGAACAGATCAGAGAAGGAACTCTCAGAGTTCCACTGCTCAGCTCTGGCTTACATGCTGCAGATGTCAGAGGAGGTTCTGGATGAGTTTGACCTGGAGAAGTACAACACAACAGACGCGGGACGACTGAGACTGATTCCAGCTGTGAGGAACTGCAGAAAAGCTCTGTAAGTCCAGATGTGATTAACTCTATAGATCAGTGTAGATTCGTAGTTTAGTTCTTCAAATATACACACTATAAATTATTCTTAAAATATAATATTGTGTTTCACGTGTTTATTACATAAATATATCAGTTGTATTTTGTCACAGATGTTCTTGAGCTGTTTCAAATGCTAGCGAGTTTCAATAGGGCCAGCGAAGGCCCTATTGAAACTGTAGCATTGAAACTGTAGCGTTTCTTCTTCTTCATTTTAGGGCCCAAGCACCGACAACGTCGGGCCAGCGAAGGCCCTATTGAAACTGTAGTGTTTCTTATTATTCTTTTTCTTAAAATGAATCGCCTTTTTGACGACCTTAACATGCCCAAAAAGTTGTTAAACTTGGCACACTTATCAGACGCGGTGAAAATTTTTATATTTTAAGGGTCTCGGGCTCGAGTGTTGCAAAATGGCTCTCTAGCGCCCGCCTAGAAAATTGGAAAAATTGAGCCCCTCGCTCCGGTTTCACATACATGTATGAAATTTGGCAGACAGATGTAACATGTGAAGACAAACAAAAAAGCCTCTGGGAGGTATGCCCAAAACTCAACAGTAGGTCTGAGGACAAAAAATACTCTAGCCCCGCCCCAAGATGTTAGCCACACCCCCTTTCATAACTCGTGAACCGTTTGTCGTAGAGTCTTGTGGCAGGCGTCATTACGCTCATCAGAGTTCTGGTTTCACTGTGCCTGGCTGCATCAGTCGGCATCCCGCCAGTACCCCCGACGCGCGGGGAGGTGCGAGGGCCCGTTCATCGCTGCTCGCAGCTTTAATTAGGGCCCGAGCACCGACAACGTCGGGCCAGCGAAGGCTCTATTGAAACTGTAGTGTTTATTCTTTTTTCACAAAAATGAATCGCCTTTTTGACAACCTTAACATGGCCCAAAAGTTGTTAAACTTGGCACACTTATCAGACGCAGTGACAAATTTGATATTTTAAGGGTCTCGGCCTTGAGTGTTGTAAAATGGCTCGCTAGCGCCCCCTAGATTGTTGGAAAAATTGAGCCCCTCGCTCCTGTTTCACCTACATGTATAAAATTTGGCAGACAGATGTAACATGTGGAGACGCACAAAAAAGCCTCTTGGAGGTATTCCCAAAACTCAACAGGAAGTCAGCCGTTTTTAATTCAATATGCGATTTTCGCACATTTTTGGAGTTTTATAGGCCGTGTACTTTAACGAACTCCTCCTACAGATTTAATCAGAACAACTTTAAATTTGGTCAGGACCATATTTAGACCTTGAGGAAGAAAAATTATCAAAATCGTGAGTTTTCACTGAACGACCTGACCATGGCGTGGCGGCCATTTTGAGCCATTCGCCATGAAACAGGAAGTTGTTGTAACTCAACTGTACTTAGTCCGATCTGCCCCAAATTTCTCAGCCATGATGGTGGTCCAGGCCTGAGGTCATTTTCATGTCAATATAGAGTCATGGCCCCGCCCCAATACGTTAGCCCCGCCCCCTTTCATAACTCATGAACCGTTTGTCATAGAGTCTTGTGGGAGGTGTCATATCACTCAGCATAGAGTTCCTGTATCATTGGTGAAGGTTATCCCCGCCCCATACACATTAGCCCCGCCCCCTTTCATAACTCATGAACCGTTTGTCGTAGACTCTTGTGGGAGGTGTCATATCACTCAGCAGAGAGTTCCTGTTTCATTGGTGAATGTTATCGCCGCCCCCAACATTAAGCCACGCCCCCTTTTCTTAACTCATGAACCATTTGTCGTAGAGTCTTGTGGGAGGTGTCATATCACTCAGCAGAGAGTGCCTGTTAAGTTGGTATTGTTATCCCCGCCCCCTACACATTAGCCACGCCCCCTTTCATAACTCGTGAACAGATTGTCGTAGAGTCTTGTGGCAGGCGTCATGGCGCTTGTCAGAGTTTCAGTTTCACCATGCCTGGTCGCGTCAGTCGCCGTCCCGCCGTTCCCCCACGATGCACGAGGAGGGGCGAGGGCCCGTTCATCACTGCTCGCAGCTTTAATTAGGGCCCGAGCACGGACAACGTCGGACCAGCGAAGGCCCTATTGAAACTGTAATGTTTATTATTAGGGCCCGAGCACCGACAACGTCGGACCAGCGAAGGCCTTTTTGAAACTGTAGCGTTTCTTCTTTTTTCTTTTTCTTTTTCTCTCAAATGAATCGCCTTTTTGACGACCTTAACATGCCCCAAAAGTTGTTAAACTTGGCACACTTATCAGACGCGGTGAAAAATTTGATATTTTAAGGGTCTCTGGCTTAGTCGTTGCAAAATGACTCGCTAGCGCCCTCTAGAAAATTGGAAAAATTGAGATCCTCGCTCCGGTTTCACTTACATGTATGAAATTTTGCAGACAGATGTAACATGTGGAGACACATAAAAAAGCCTCTGGGAGGTATGGCCAAAACTCAACAGGAAGTCAGCCATCTTGAATTTAATATGCGATTTTCGCCCATTTTTTGCGTTTTATAGGGTGTGTACTTTAACGAACTCCTCCTACAGATTTAATTAGATCGACTTGAATTTGGTCAGGACCATCTTAAGACCTTGAGGATGGAAAGTTATCAAAATCGTGAGTTTTCACCGAACGACCTGACCGTGGCGTGGCGGCCATTTTGAGCCATTCGCCATGAAACAGGAAGTTGTTGTAACTCAACTGTAAATAGTCCGATCTGCCCCAAATTTCTCAGTTATGATAAGGGTCCAGTCCTGAGGACATGTACATACAAAAATATACTCAAAGCCCCGCCCCAATACGTCAGCCACGCCCCCTTTCATAACTCATGAACCATTTGTCGTAGAGGCTTGTGGGAGGTATCATATCACTCAGCAGAGAGTTCCTGTTTCATTGGTGAAGGTTATCCCCGCCCCCTACACATTAGCCACGCCCCCTTTCATTACTTATGAACCGTTTGTCGCAGAGTCTTGTGGGACGTGTCATATCACTTAGTATGATGAAGGTTATCCCCGCCCCCTACACATTAGCCACGCCCCCTTCCATAACTTGTGAACCGTTTGTCGTAGAGTCTTGTGGCAGGCGTCATGGCGCTCGTCAGAGTTTCGGTTTCACCGTGCCTGGCCCCATCAGTCAGCGTCCCGCCAGTACCCCCTCTTCTTTTCTTTTTTTTAAACAGCGCCCCCGTCGGTGCTTAGTAACAGTTCAGGCGGAGAGTGTTATAGCAGCACGGAAGATGACGAGGGGCTTCCAAAACAAAAACCTAGAAAACGATAATAAATTCAGATGAAGTTCTGTGAGAAGTTGATGAAAGGAAAGCTGCTAAAATCAGGAAGACACCATAGTAACTGTAGAAAGAGCTGTATTTTGTTGAAGTGGTGTGAAGAGAGAGAAGAGTCACTCTCACCGGACTGCTTTTCCTCTCGTCATATAACACGTTACAGAGACACACGGTAAAATAATACTTTAAGGCCTTACAGAGATACACGGTAAAATAAGACTTTAATACGTTACAGAGACACACGGTAAAATAATACTTTAATACGTTAAGGAGACACATGGTAAATTAATACTTTAAGGCATTACAGAGACACACGGTAAAATAAGACTTTAACACGTTACAGAGACACACGGTAAAATAATACCTAAACACGAGCTCTTCAGTGGATTATGTGTTTGGTGAATTTCAGGAGATGCTTGGACAGATTTAGAAAAGATGGAAATACACAGCTTCCACCAATCACAGTGGTCTGATGAATCTAAACTTGGAAAAAAAAATGCGGAAACTTGTGTTTGGTGGATTATTTCTCTGTTGTTACAATGCTAATTGGCATTGTATTTTACATCGTTGGAAAGCCTGTTTATTTACCTTCACAATGATGTCCAACTTGTTAGGATCATGCATTTGTGGGATGAGCAGCACAGCTGATTATGTGGGAAGCGCCCAAGAAAAATTTGCCAAAATGCTCTGCCAATGGTAAACAGTTTATTCTCCTGTTGGTGTTGACTCTTGTTTTGAGTTGTTTGGTGGTTTGGATGATTGAACTCTCTATCAGTTAGAAGGAACAACAAGACATATTGGCTATTTAACACCGTCAGGAGCCTCAGTAGCGGTTGGAAGATCCATACTCAGCCACAACAGCCTGGCACCTCCTCCTCATGCTGGTCACCAACGTGGTCACAAGTTGCTGCGGGATGGCGTTCCATTCCTCAACCAGGATTCGTTGCATGTCAGCAAGCATGGTTGTGTTGGTCATTCTAACACGTACAGCACGCCCAAGCTGATCCCACAAGTGTTAAATTGGGTTAAGGTCTGGACTCTTGGCAGGCCGTTCCATTCTCTCTACTCCCACATTGTGGAGGTAGTCTGTGATAACCCTGGCTCTGTGGGGTCGAGCGTTGTCATCTTGGAGGATGAAGTTAGGTCCGTGATTGTGGAGATATGGGATCGCCACTGGCTGCAGAATTTCATCCCGATATCTCACTGCATTGAGATGGCCTTCAATGATGAGAAGCCTTGTTTTGCCAGTAAGGGAGATGCCGCCCCACACCATGACACTGCCCCCACCTAAAGCTGTTACTCCACCGGTGCAACAATCAGCATAGCGTTCTCCGCGTCGTCTCCATACTTTGACCCTGCCATCCAACTTCCGCAGACAGAACCTGGACTTATCACTGAACATGACATTCCCCCACATATTCAGGTTCCATTGTCTGTGTTGTCCACACCAGCGCAAACGGGCCTGACGGTGAAGGGCAGTCATTGCAGGCTTCCTGGTAGCCCTATGAGAATAAACTGTTTACCATTGGCAGAGCATTTTGGCAAATTTTTCTTGGGCACTACCCACATAATCAGCTGTGCTGCTCATCCCACAAATGCATGATTCTTACAAGTTGGACATCATTGTGAAGGTAAATAAACAGGCTTTCCAACGATGTAAAATACAATGCCAATTAGCATTGTAACAACCGAGAAATAATCCACCAAACACAAGTTTCCGAACTTTTTTTCCCAGTATATAACAGCAGAATGGTAGAATTCAGACTTTTCAAGATATCTTATACACACTGAAGATCAATTTTATGTTTTTAATGCAGACACACTGAAAACATCTTTTTGATGACATTATGTTGAAAATAATGCAACCTTATTGGTTCGTTAATTGTGTTTGTGAGCTGAATATATTTGATGCTCAGAAAAGAGAGTTATTGACAAAACGCCATTGAGTCTTCAAAATATCTAGTTATTTGAATGTTTAATTATGCACAGGTCTAATATTATTACGCAATTTGTTGGATTTCTCTACCGTTTGGCAGCAATCACTGATTTTGCCATTTGTGGACGTGAACCTGACAGCAGCAGGTAGCTAGCAAAGAGAGGTCAACTTTCTCAACTGTATTATTATTACTTATTCACTGAGCTTCATCTGCAAGATTAAAGAAAAACAAAGATTAAAAGTCTGCAGGTTTGAGAGAGAGTGATGAGAATTATTGTTTTATGTCAAACAGTGATGATAAAATGAGCTGAACCACTGATGTGAAGAGTAAATGTTAATCAAAGAAGTATATATCAAACTGTTTAGTCATCAAATCCATCAAGTAAATATAAACTGTCCTCTTTCATAACATATTTTGTCATTTTTGTGTCATGACAGACTTTCTGAATGTGAACTCTCAGATACTCACTGGGAAGTTATGGCCTCAGCTCTGAAGTCCAACCCCTCTCATCTCAGAGAGCTGGACCTGAGGTACCTGCAAGATTCAGGAGTGAAGCTGTTTGCTGGACTTGAGAGTCCAAACTGTAGACTGGAGACTCTGAGGTCAGTTCACTGACTGTAGCTTATGTAGTTTGTACACACACTCTCTATGCACTGGCTCTGCTCCAGATGGCTCTAGAGAGGGACTTTCACGTTTTTGGGTCAGCCACCGTAGCTCTACAACACGCTTGGCACACGGGAGAGGCTTTATTTGGTTGCAATCTCCTTACGTCACCGCTAGATACCGCCAGATCCTACACACTGAACCTTTAACCACAGACTTTATTTCAGGCTTCTAACTAAAAACCCATTCAAACAACCCATTGACTTCCAGACGAGGGAACAGGAAGTACTAAAATGCTAACTCATTTCTGGGTTTTAGGACTCATTCCTGTAGCACTCTATTTGAACATGTCTAAAGGTGCCGCACTCTCACAAACACACATTGCACCAACTTAAAGGCACATAAGTGATGATTATGAACGACACCATCTAATTAGAGGTTTTTAGGGTTCTAAGTTATTCCCACGTTCTTTTTGACAGCAGATCTAACTGTGCTCTGTTTCCATGTCAGCATTGTCTAATTATTTGAAGCCGCAGACATTTCGATTCCATCAAAAGCAAAATAAATATTCTGCATCAGAAACATCTTTGCAGGTTCATATTTTTTTCAATTCTATCTCCATACAATACTCACATGTTCATATGTACATTCAAAGAGTTATTGATGTCTGTCATCATTCCTTCTGTCTGTGAAGCAATCCCTGTATAACCTGAGTGTTACGAGATGAGGACTAAATCCACAGTCTTCTTCTATGTAAAATGACCTGTAAAGTTGATTTTAAACTAATCAGAGGCTTCAGCAGTCTGAGTTAGATGTATTAGGGCTGGGTGACTTGGAGAAAATCAAATATCACAATATTTTTGAAAAAATACTTCAATATCGATATTGTGACCATATGGTCACAATACTATTGTGACCATATGGTCACAATACCATTGTGACAATATGACAATATTTACCATTGACGGAGCATTTTGGCAAATTTTTCTTGGGCGCTACCCACATAATCAGCTGTGCTGCTCATCCTACAAATGCATGGTCCTTACAAGTTGGACATCATTGCGAAGGTAAATAAACAGGCTTTCCAACGATGTAAAATACAATGCCAATTAGCATTTTAACAACAGAGAAATAATCCACCAAACACAAGTTTCCGAACTTTGTTTTTCCAGTTTATATATATATATATATATCTATCCCGGTAGATGGCCGCCCACCCTGAGCCCGGTTCTGCTCCAGGTTTCTTCCCAGTAATCGGGGAGTTTTTCCTGGCCACAGCGCGCTTGGTGGATCTTGTTGGGTCTCTAAACTATGGTGTATGGTCTAAGACCTGCTCTATATATAAAGCGTTTTGAAATAACTTCTGTTGTGATTTGACGCTATACAAAAATAAATTGAATTGAATTTAATTGAATCCGTTCCAACCAAAACAAACCGCAGCGAGCCGAAACGAGAATGTAGAAAACGTTGGTGGTAAACACTACACATCCAGTAAAGTATGGAAACACTTTGGGTTTCACACATTGCCAGGAAAAGCCGGGCTAGACATCATGGCCAAAGCTGCATGCTAACTCTGTCATGGACAGGAAACGTTATTGTATTAAGGTAACGTGCAGTCGAGCCAGCCGTCACTCTCATTTCCGTGGTCAAATGGGCCGACGATATGACTGTAGAGCACCCATATACTGACATTTATGTTAAATGAATTCAAACGGCCCCAATCGAGCTGACCATGGATGTATAAAGAGA
Organism: Sebastes fasciatus; assembly: GCF_043250625.1. NCBI lineage: Eukaryota > Metazoa > Chordata > Actinopteri > Perciformes > Sebastidae > Sebastes > Sebastes fasciatus. Next base: position 3,996,941 of record NC_133798.1, read on the forward strand.
ACGGAGCTGATGGGAGAGCTAGCGATGACCTTGGAGAAGTTAGAGGAAGTATACACGTGTCACTACGTCCGGTTTTCAAAATAAGGTGTTAACAAAGGGAACTGTATATACAAGATACATATATGGAAATAAGATTGATTGATTATAGTATAAATCAAGTATAAATCATTGCATGTCCCACTAATTTGTGAGGGAAATGTCTGTATTCTTTATATTTTTGGGTTGCTGGAAAAAAAACGATACATAATTCCTGACAATGACTGATATATTTGACTTCAGGACATCTCTGACTACAGACATGCTGAAAATCATACATTCTTACTGTTCTAATTTAAATATTTTCCAAAGTAAAAGTCCCTAGAAGTGTATGATTAAACTTTTTCCCATGGTCTAGTGTAAAAAACGTTAACAAAAATCACAATAAATCGAAAAATCAAATCACTTGAAGAATCGCAATACTTAAAAATCACAATACATATCGTTGAATCGTCCCAGCCCTACGAAACACCCACTTGATTTGTCAGACTCACATGGCTGAATCTTCATATTAGTTTCAGTTGAACTTATGAAGTAATTTCTTACAGTGTAGTTGTGTTATGAAGGGACCACTTGTTATTTGTGTTTGGCTGCACAACATGAGTGTGTATACATGGATCCACTGGTGAAGCTGTCAGAGTTTAAGAGGTGAAGTCACTACGTCTTTATTGAAGTAGCAGCACGTTGTCATTAATATTAATGAGAGCTCTGTTTCACTTTTTGTATTTTACAATTTTTAACCTGCATCCTGTTGGCATCAGGTGTTTGGAGTTTACATTTTCTAAACTTCTACGTTCTGAACCTTCTTCAGCTCTGAACACATTATTAATCATTGAAGGATTTCAAGCAGGAACATTGTCTTCTAAAGTTACATCATTTATTCTTTATTCAGATTGTGGAGCTGCAGTTTGTCAGACATCAGCTGTGCTTCTCTGGCCTCAGCTCTGAAGTCCAACCCCTCCCATCTGAGAGAGCTGGATCTGAGAATCAACAATCTGCAGGATTCAGGAGTGAAGCTCCTGTGTGGTTTTCTGGAGAGTCCACACTGTAGACTGGAGACTCTGGGGTCAGACACCATTTTTTACTTCTGTACTGATATTAATATGATGTGAAAGTTGTGGTGACACTAAACTGCAAACATAACTGATATTATACTGATCCACACTGAGGGCCCTATCTTACACCCAGCGCAAAGCGGTGCACAGCACTGACGCATTTGTCATTGTCATGCCCAGCGCCCACGTTGTGTAAGTAGCAAATGTACTTTTCCTGATTTTTTTGTTGCCTGATTTTCTTCCCTTTCCCCCAAAATCCATTCCGACATATTTTGCATCTTTGGAAACTTTGAGATCTTGAGTCGAATCTTGGATCAATTTGTGGGGTTTTATTTGTGTTAGGCTGCACAACATGAGATTGTATAGATGGATGAACAACTGGAGCTGTCAGAGTTTAAGAGGTGAAGTCACTACATCTTTATTGAAGTAGCAGCAAGTTGTCATTAACATTAATGAGAGCTCTGTTTCACTTTTTGTATTTACCGTTTTTAACCTGCATCCTGTTGGCTTCAGGTGTTTGGAGTTTACATTTTCTAAACTTCTACGTTCTGAACCTTCTTCAGCTCTGAACACATTATTAAACATTGAATGATTTCAAGCAGGAACTTTGTCTTCTAAACTTACATAATTTATTCTTTATTCAGATTGAGTTTCTGCAGTTTGTCAGAGATTAGCTGTGCTTCTCTGGCCTCAGCTCTGAAGTCCAACCCTTCCCATCTGAGAGAACTGGAGCTGAATGAAAACAAGCTGCAGGCTTCAGGAGTGAAGCTTCTCTGTGGTTTTCTGGAGAGTCAACACAGTAGACTGGAGACTCTGAGGTCAGACACCATTTTTCACTTCTGTACTGAGATTAATATGATTTGAAAGTTGTGGTGACACTAAACTGTAGACATAAGGCTGATATTATACTGATCCACACGGAGTATCTTAATGCTAAAGTACATTTTCTTCTTCAGTGGTTTAGTCCATTGACTGTGGCACAGCAATGTTGAGCTACACATTTAAAACCTTAATATATCACAACACTTGACTTCCATCATGTTAAAATAAATCATTAAAAAAATACATAAATATAAAGAACAAATAAATAATATCTATTTCAACTAACAGACAATAATAAATATATGCAGTAGTTGTTTTTTCTATAACTTGTATGAAGCTATATGATGCTTATACTGACTGAATATTTTAAACTGAAGATGCTTTGATTTTATAACTCCACTATTTCTAAAATATATACTATAGATGTCTTATCTTATATATCTTTTGTTCACATTTCCCCCCAAATCCATCCTGACATATTTGGCATCTTTGGAAACTTTGAGATCTCAAGTTGAATCTTGAATCAATTTCTGTGGATTTTTATTTGTGTTTGGCTAATCATCATGAGTTTGTATAGATGCATCGACTAGTGGAGCTGTCAGAGTTTAAGAGGTGAAGTCACTACGTCTTTATTGAAGTAGCAGCACGTTGTCATTAATATTAATGAATAAAATAGAATAGAAAGCTTTATTGTCATTGTATTAAATACAACGAGATTCACAGTTGCCACTTCTGGTCAGTGCTTTAAAACAAATACTTGACAAGACTAAACTAGGCAGATAAAACATATAACAGGTAAAACACACAGGTATAAAGCAAATAAAACAGGTAAAGTAGATGTAATAAATAAGTATAAACAGAAGTGTTACATTTATAAAATATTAAAATAGATGTAATGTAAACAGAGGTAATTGCACTTGTAAAATAGGTAGGGTAGATGTAATAAATAAAATGTAAACAAAGTTGCACTTGAGGTGTATATTGCATCAGGGATATATTGCACAGATAAATGTATTCACATTCAGTATATTAATATTGCACAGATTTATTGTTTGTTCAGTGTCCGTATGGCCCAGGGAAAGAAACTGTTCGCGTGTCTGGAGGTGCGGGCTTTCATTGACCTGTAGAGCTCTGTTTCACTTTTTGTATTTACCGTTTTTAACCTGCATCCTGTTGGCTTCAGGTGTCTGGAGTTTACATTTTCTAAACTTCTACGTTCTAAACTTTCTTCAGCTCTGAACAGATTATTCAACATTGAATGATTTCAAGCAGGAACGTTGTCTTCTAAATTTACATAATTTATTCTTTATTCAGATTGAGGGACTGCAGTTTGTCAGAGATCAGCTGTGCTTCTCTGACCTCAGCTCTGAAGTCCAACCCCTCCCATCTGAGAGAACTGGATATGAGTTACAACTACGGGCAGCAGGATTCAGGAGTGAAGCTCCTGTATGGTTTTCTGGAGTCCACACTGTAGACTGGAGACTCTGAGGTCAGTTCACTGACTCTCTGTTACTATTATAGATCTTATATCTTTAATTAACAATTGAACATAATGTATGTACAAACATAACTTACATCCATAAAGTTGTTAATTTTCTTTTTTTCATATTTTCATGTTTCTTTAACTAAATTTAGTCTGCAGTCACAAAAGACTTGTGTTTCTTAAAGAAAGTGTAGAAAATGTCCACTGTTAGTTGTTAAAGTAAATTAATGTTTATCATTGTTGGTAAATGGTCACATCTGGATACAGAAGATCCTCTGAACTAATATTGGTTTAAAATTGATGAAGTTTACTTCATGAAGTAGAAATATTTTTTTTGGTTTCGGTTAATTTCAACATATTCCACAAATAATGTCTGATCATTGAAATTGATCATTCAGCGCACACACACACACACACACACACACACACATAGATCAACACAGAGATCAGCAGCATGATATTGATGTGTATTGACATGAATAGGTGTATAAATGTTGTGGTGACATTTGGATGATGTCTGTAGAAGGCTGGCATTATGATGATCCACAATAACACAATAACAAAGTCACTTTACTCATATTAGGGAAAAGCTCATTGATTAGGACATAGTAATGTTGAGCTACACATTTAAATCCTGAACACATCTGATTGGATTATAAAGTGATTCTTATCTTCATCATTTATTCTTTATTCAGATTGAGGTGCTGCAGTTTGTCAGAGATCAGCTGTGCTTCTCTGGCCTCAGCTCTGAAGTCCAACCCCTCCCATCTGAGCGAGCTAGATCTGAGCCTCAACAACCTGAAGGATTCAGATGTGAAGCTACTGTCTGATCTTGAGGAGAGTCCAAACTGTAGACTAGAGACTCTGAGGTCAGTAGAGGGTCGGAGTCGGTCCATGCTGGTTTCAGCAGTATTGTTGTGATGTGTTTCCTCAGTTAAGCTGTGAGAGGAGAACGGTGACAAACAGAAAGAGAGAGAGAGAACAGTCAGCCAATCAGATCAGCCAGAAGCTTGTTATGATCATGTGTTAGAGTTGATGTGAAGAAGATGTTGTTGTTGTGTTCATGTCTCCAGGAAATAAAGCTGGATTACAGCTGACAGCATCACAACATGTATAGAGACAGTGGTCCTCATCCATCAAACTGTCGTACCATCAAACCTGATCAGAAAGTCTTTGTTCTCTCATTGATCAGTTTATCTCTGTCACAGTTCTGAGATCAGTCTGACTGAAGCCTCAAATCACTGGCTCTTATTTGATAGAACCATGGTTACATTTAGTAACCATGATGTGGTCTGCGCAAAGAGTTATTAAAGGAGGGTAACGGGATGAGGGTGTGGAGTTTAAGTGTCTTTTGTAACTCGTTCCAGTCACTAGGACCAGTAAACTGGAATGAGTGACGACCAGAGGAGGTGAAGACCATAGGAACGACCATACTAATGAATTTACTAGAGCATAAATTGCGGTTAATGTTGGAGATATTGAGTAGTGAGCAGAGATATTGAGGTTGGTTCTGCCAATGAGTTTTATAAATGAACTGTGTGCTGCATCAGTGACTGACAGCTGATGAAGGGAGTCTCTGTAAACACTGATCCATGACTTCTGTTCTCTTCTTCTCACATCAGATGGAAGGAGTGATCTCTGTCAGAGTGAGTGATCAGAAAAGTGGATGTGCTGAGAGGATCAGCTGTGTCCTGATGATCAGCAGAGGTTCACCACCTGGCCCTGGATCTTATTTTGTCTTATTTTTTATTCATTCATATATTCTGAACCCAAAATGCCTCTGCAGAATAGTTCAGTTTATGGCAACATTACTGTAGATTAACACATTTAAATAGATCTTTCTACTTTGCTTTGTGTTGCAGCTCCACTCTGTGGAACAATGGAGTTTTGCTGTTTATTTCCACATATTTCTACATAGTTATTAAAGTTACCCTATTAAAACCAAGCGCTCAGGAAAAACGCCGGGCTTTGATGCCCATTTTCATAGTTGCGGTACTACAACTTCCGTGTCCGTCACGTGATGACATCGGGCCCAAAAATATTTTTTCCCATTGACTTACATTGGGAAAGATGTCTGTAACTCAGCGGACAATTTTTTTTAGATGAATCAACTCCCCAGTATGAACACTCTAATAGTCCTTATTTAAATCATTAGGTCCTAAAAGTTTTAAAACACACTAATAGCTGAATCCAGAGTTATTTCCCTTCCTTCGTTCATGTGAATGAGACTCAGACCGAGGCTGGAGCGAGGGCTGGGAGGAGGAGTTAAATTATGCTCATAGGCCGTTTTTTAACTGAACTATAATGTATTCTTAAAAAACAGCACTTTACTGCTGATCAACTGTCTAAAGTATCATGAATAACAGTTTGATGCAGTATTTTTTGAATTCTGGGAAGAGCAATTTCACCTGATCTGCACATGTGAGGCTGGATCCGTTCTTTTCTTCATCCATTCCCATCTTACTGATTATTTGGTAAGTAGTAATTTTATTTAATTAATAAATCTGTGCAAAGGTTATCAGTGATGTTTCCAGTTAGTTTGCATTACTGAATATGTGCATGTCATGATAGAGGGATTCAACAGCTAGCTAGAATTTCACAGATGATTGCATATTAATCGGACAACACAAGGAGCTCATTTTAATATCTATGTATTCAAGTTAATATCTAAGTTAATGTGCTGACACATGTATTTTGCCAGTGAATTCATGCATAACGACGGTGTATACATTTTACAGTCTATGGAAGTCCCTTCAACATTTAAAGTAACATTAAGACTTCAGTGCATGTTGGTTATTGGGTGGTAATTCAGCAGAGCAGATACAAAATTGAAGGGAAGGTTATTTACTAGCTAACTAGTGTTTTTGAATGATATCTGAAAACCACATGTTGTATAGATCAGATGGTCAGAATATTCATAATTGATCAAAAAACAGTTTCTCAACCAGTAATGCACACCACTCAACACAATTCATTTCAAACATTGACTAAAAATCCATGAAGTTGACTGAGGAAAATTCTTTCTAAGTTTCAGGTGAAACAGCAGGAAGCTATTGGCGCTGGATGGTCAGCCTTGAGGGCCACTTCATATGTGAGGGGATCCAGCCCACCTTCTTGATGGGACTTGCTGCATTATTTTCCACCTTCTACACCTGCACGCTCAAATTAATCTCAAGGTTAGATACTTTCAGTAAAACCTGTATTTTTATTGTGGCATTAATCTAAGTGATTCACACAACTTGATTTTTACACAGTACCTGAAGAAACACTATCATTTTTCAGGTGCACCGTAGGAATAAACCCTGAGAGAGGCACCAAGGATGGACAGGGCAAAGTCTTCTCAAAGAAAACTGGCAAATTCACGAGCTACAAGACAAGACTACAACCGTATATCCACATATATCCACTCTGCTGATGGGACTCATGGACTTAAGTGGGACTTCATTTAAAATGGTGAGTTTACATTACATACATGATAAGAGGAAATGAGGGGTACACACGCTGATTTTGTATGTGAGAAGTTACAATGAAAGTTGTGTTGGAACTCATATATCTCTCTCTCACACAGTCAGCGGGCTACCAAGGCTGGATTGAGAGAACTGGTGTCTTTGAGTGGGCCATAAGTCATTCACTAACTCACTCCCCGACCATCGCCCAATACTTGGACTTCCACACTTATCCATGTGCCTTGTTAGAGACTGAATATTCATACTTGGACATGATGTCACATGTCTGGTGGTGTTGGTGCTCATTATGATATAAGGCAAAATATTATTTGAGAGTTTTGTTTTAACTCTATGATATAGCTCAACTCTCTGTAACTGTTCCACAAAGTAAGGTTAGTAAGATTGACAGATGTCTTCAGAAATGCTATTTCTTCTGAAATTTGGTTTGTTATCTGTGTCAGGTTTTTGTTGGCGCTGTGTTGAACTTCATATGAAAATAAAAAGTAAAGTGCAATAAGATAAGCTGTAGATTTTCTTTTCTCACACATTGTACATGAGTGTAAAAGCAGTGAATTAGCTCTGTTCTTCACTCACATGTTGTTATGGTTTGCATTCTGTGCTTGTAGCCATATAGACAGACATTTTGGGCAACATAGCCTTAATTATAGCCTTTTTCTTAACAAGTGCCTTTAATTGTATTTAGTGTGACTATTCCTTTGTCTGTAACCTGCTAAGTCTATTCATATAGGCAAAAAATAATGTTTATTAAAATGTATGTAAAAAATACAACCTAAATAGTGCATTAAAACAAATCAGTAAGATAATGTAAAAGAAAGGGGAAAAACAGCTATATAATGTATCTTTAAACAGTAAATTAACTATAAAATACTGTGAAATTAATCAAAAAAACTGTATATACTGTATTTTTCATTAACAGTACAAAGCTGTAAATTTCAGCGACAGTATAATAATGTTAATTTTACAGTAGAATAATGGCAACCCTGCTTCCAGCTCTTTACTGTTATTTTACTGGGAAATTCTTAACAGTGCAGGTAGGTTGCAGTCCTGGAATATGACAGCACTGGAGGATAATGGGTTCCTGGTAGCTTCACGTTTGATTCTTCTCAAATCTTTGGCAGTTAATTTGCGTCTTTTTTTCTCAACATGTTTCTTGTGACCCTGTTGACTATTTGCAACAAAACGTTTGATGGTTCTGTGATCACGCCCCAATATCTTAGCAATTTCAAGATTGCTGCATCCCTCTAAAAGACTTTTTACAATCTTTGACTTTTCAGAGTCAGTTAAATCTCTTTTTTGGCCCATTTTGCCTGAGGAAAAGAAGCTGCCTAATAAATATGCACACCTTGATATAGGGTGTTGATCTCCTTAGGCCACACCCTCCCTCATTACACAAATACACATCACCTGATATGCTTGAATCCAATAAGCATTCAAGTTAATACAGCTTGGAGTTGGAAAATATGCATAAAAATTATGATAGGGTCAAAATACTCACTTGCCTAATAATTGTGCACACAGTGTAATGAAATCATACAGTATGTAAAGTTACCACAACAGCCTGTTGTCCCTCCTGTCCTCTGGTAGGAGATACAGGACCCCCAGGAGGACTCTCTCCAGCAGACTGAGGAACAGGCCATCACACTTTTAAATAGATAATTCATACGACACCTTCTCACACAGATATATCTTATACTGTATCTACTGTATATGTTCTTAATATATATGTTCTTAATGTATATGTTCTTAATATGCCCTTGTACAAAGTATTACCTTTATAATTGTAGTGTAAATGTAACATAACTTATTATTTTAATGGAGCTTCCCAGCAAAAAGTATTTCACAGGATTGTACCTGTATAACTGGCGTGACAATAAACATCTTCAATCTTGAATCTAATAAATTATACTGTAATTTCAGATCCTCCAAATCCCTCATTGTTTAACTAATGTTAAGCATAATTAAAGCCACAATCCTACATCTTTATTTTCTCTAACACATATTGTGATTTTTCTCTTGAAGTGGCCGCTAACTATATCAGCTAACTAACTAGCTAGCATTTCGCTATTAGCCGACTATCTAGTTAACTAGTGTAATTAAGTTCACATTTAGGTTAGCTAACGTAAACTAAAGTATTAACGTGAGTCACATGTCTCAGCTGACACAGACTGGCTCATTGATGAATTACTGAATCAATTCAAACGTATTACCTGTAACTAAGAGACGGTCTCATTACGTCACCAGCAGTAACCGTTAACGGTAGCTAACGTTAGTTGATATAACGGTAGCTAACAGATGAGACGTTCTAATAACCGGTTAACAATAACTGCGGTTTCACCTTTTTCAGTTATGCCGCGCTCGCTTTGGTTCACATGTAAAATAAGAGGACGTAGCAGTGAGAAGTCCTTTCAGAAGTCTAATAAACTAAAACATTAACGTTTCACTAGCTAACCAGCTAACTGACCTGTGTGCACGTCACTGGTCTTGTCTCGCGCTGCTTGCCAGCGGTGAAGGACAGACGGACCAACGGACGGTGCCTTCATGGACTCATCAGAATTGTCGAAATTACCAGACCTACTTATTAGTGAAGCGAGAAGGTTAAAATAGGCATTGGCCTTGAAGTTTTATGTCTACAGGCTAGCAGTGTGGGTGAAATGGTGATGGCATTTATAGTGGTTTTGTGTGGCTGGTGTTTATTTATGTAACTAAGTAGCAAAGGCCTATATATTAGGCATTTGTGTCCATAGGTAATTACTGTATGTAAATATGCTGTATTTGCATGAAATAAAAGTTTTCAATTTGTAGGCATTTTATGTGGTTGTTGGTTGTCTGGTGGTGGTTCATTTTGAGTGTGTGTATATTTGGGAAGTTAAAGTGGCAGTAGGCAGTATATTTTTGGCATCATTGGGCAAATATTTCATTTTAACCTTTCAGCATATTGTAATTCAAGTGTTCTGAGAGAGAACTAGACTTCTGCTCCTCCTCATGGCTCTGTTTTCAGGCTTTAGAAAATCTAGCCTATGACGGGAGACTTTGACCAATCACAGGTCATTTCATTGAGAGAGTGTGTTCCTATTGGCTGTGCTCCGGTCATGTGACCAGAACTTGGCATTCCTTCACCAGATTTCACAATGGCAGCGGCGTCACAAACTTTCTCATTTTTACAGCTAAACCGTGCACTACAAGATGATTCTGAAAACATTTGAGGAGAGAAATAGGCATTAACGTAACAGAATATTGATTCATATTTGATCAGCGTTTGATCCTCTTACTGCTTGTATTCCTCCGGTCTGTAAAATCTTGCAGATGCCGTTAGGAGCACCGGAGGACACAGAGGCACATGATTTTTTTCAGGTTACCTGTTTCATGTACTACTGTCACCATATAGCGACCGTTTTATAAAAACAACTTTTTTTAATCATATTTGCTCCAATCTCGTCTACTTCAGCTTTAAGGGAGGGAAAATGATAGTTTTTGCACAGTTAAAATATTGTAAATAAGAGATTGATTTCTTCCCAAAGCCAGCATCATATGTCCAGAACTCCTCAAACCTCAAACATGAGATTGTTTTTGTACATCTTCAGAAATTTCAGCAAATATACAGTAGCCTAGTGCTTTTGGCTGCAAGAGTCAGACAGTTGCACAGAAAACACAGCATACAAGCAGTCAGAAATTGTGACCACATCATGTATTTTTGCCTCCATGTATCTTGAGTTAATACAACAGTCACTCTGTCAGTTTGGTACAACAGTCAGATGTGTCATGTTGGCTTTAATTTTGTTAGAAATGTAATCCATGGACCACGTTTATGAGCACCTACACACATTTTGCTAGTTCAAGTTGAATTTTTGAGTGTGTGATGAGTATGCATTAAGAACATTTGTTGTTAGCTATAAAATCAAGAAGTATTTGGTTTGAATTTAGCAGTCATGACCATAATAAGCTTATCAATGTTTAAAAGTAACCTTATTCCATTGAGACCAGTGTTTAAAGATGACACATTTCATTAAAAAAAAACATTCAGAACACAACAAAAATGCAAGCAGGAATATGATATGCATACCAAACGGTGTTGTGCAGACATAGCCAATGTGATTTTGTCAGGAGGATGATTAGCATTTTGGTCATTATGGATATTTTGAAACTGCAAGTATGTTTAAATAAAGGCTGATCCAAAATACAGGTCAGTAGAGAAGGAAGAAGTGAATAAAGTCTTGGTGCCTATTAAATAATGTGGATACCTATACAACATGAGGTATATTTGTATCTTTTAATTTAATATTTTCAACAATGTAATCATGCTTTTAAGACTTGTTTGATTATATGTAGTCTGCGATATCTTCTTGGTGTACATTTGTAAGCTTGAGTATTTGTAGTGTGTGTAGTTGTTCCAAGGCCGAGGTTAGCTTTCTAGTTTTATTACGAGCCGCAACAGCGACGCTGGCATTGTTTTCACCTTGTGAGTCTGTGTGTGTGCGTTTATTTTGATCTTATTTTTTTACGTATTTGTTTTCACCTTTAGTGTTCATATTTCTGTCTGTGGACAGATTCAATGGATGGGCAGATCAGCAGGTAAAGCAATGTATGATGTTGGTTTTTCAGTGTATAGACTAAACTGTGATATCAAGACAATCTCTCAGCTACAGGAACTCGGCTGGCTGTGAAGAACTCTGGCTCCTGATTCGCACTGCTGAAGCAGTATGTGGTCACGAGGAACGGGAGCAGCAGCAGTCTGACGCCAACACCTCCTCAGCTGCCGTCTCCATCCCTGCAGCCGCATGGTTCCGGGGGGATCACAAGGACTCATCCCCTCGGACTACATGGAAATCAGAGAGCTCTTTGAGCTAAATCAGAGGACCCTGTCCCAGTGGGAAGAGTTTAACATGAAGCTGTGCCGATGTGTTGTAATCTGTACTGTGATTTATCTTTTGATGAAAGCTCAAGAGCCTAAAAACAGCCTGCGTTTGTCTTCCAGGTTCTCTCAGCGTCAGAAAGAGGGGGCTGCTGCTGCAGGTGTAGCGGAGTTAATGATTACACTTGCCATTACTAACTCTGTCTTAATATGTTTATATGTATGTACACTGAATGAATGTATTATATGTCATCTGTTTCAATATCGTGTTATTTACTTTATTATTTACTTTATTATTTAATTATTATTCATTTTACTGCGCCCCTGCAGACTTGACAGGTTTACCCCGCATCTCGTCAACAGTCTGCATGTGCCGTCTCCGTGGTAGGTTGACTTTGAATTAGCTCCGTAAATATAAAGAGCATAAGCCTTGTTTTTATGGGTAAAATTGTGTTTCTGTAAATTGTATGTCGATCTAAGCTTACAAAGTACTAGAGAAAATGCTGAATGTTGATATTAGTTGCCTCTTTGATTGTGTGGAGCACTTTGTTGAACACGCCACGTTGTCGGTGACTTTGCTAGCTTAGTTAAAGCTAACTGGCTAATCAACAGCAACTTCAACTGATATCATTTTGTTTTAGCATCTTTGAGAAGCTTTGTCGCTGTGAGACTGACTGTGGGAGATCTAACATCATCTCTGTATTATCAGAATAAATGGCGAGTTGGAGCCAAAAGTGACGGTGTGTGGACATCATTAATAACACAACGCAAAGAGAGAGTACACAACTGCTACACAGGGAACTGGTGTTGTCCCTGCTCCAGCTGCTGTCCAGGCCCTCCTTCCAGCAAAAGGACTGTAATCTGTACATTTGGGAAAATAAATTCTTTTGCATATATTGTTAAATAGGTGCACACTATGACTGGGGATGTGATCTAAAAGGGTTAAACAGGCATTTTTTTTAAAAACTTGACTTTAAAGGTCCCATACCATGCTCATTTTCAGGTTCATAGTAGTATTTTGTGTTTCTACTAAAAAAAAGTTTTTAATTTGTATTTATTTGCACATATATAAAACTACACAAAATCCAATCAATGAAAAAAACACAAGAAATGTATCAGGAGAGGTCAAGAAGCCACATGCTTATACAAAGGACCTCCCCCCCCAACCCCAGGAGAAAAAAAAACAATAACAAAAAAGCTACATGCTGTAATACTGTCTGCTTGAATATACCTGTACTTACCCTCTGCCTGAAACGCTCCGTTTTAGTGCATTTCAATGGAATTGCAACAGAATTGCGTTGCCTGGCAACAGTTTGGGTCCATGTGTACTTCCTGTCAGCTGATGTCATTCACATACACTGTAACAGTAAATTAACTGGGACACATTTAGAATGTTATATATACATTCAAATATATACACATACACAATTTATTCTAAACACACTCATTTGCATATTCTGGAAAGAACTTGGCTGTGATGCCCTTATGACATCATGATGACATCATACCACCAAACCTCAGAAGTTTAGAACACACACACAGTGTTCACATTCGGTCACATTAAGATTCAATCAATTACAATCAGACTCAACATCTCGTTGCTCTGAAAGTGGTGTTAGAAACTTCTTATAATATTATCATTGACAAAGACTGCAGAGGACACTAACTCTCTCTCTTCTCCAGCTCTTGGAACAAGTTGAGGTACGTGAAAAATCCAGTCACTCATGTTAATATGACTTATTTAGGAGCAAGCAATAATTCAGAGTTAATACCTGGAAATACATTTTAAAAAATCACAATTTCAATTTGCTCCACAGTGTTTTTCTAATTTGTAGAGCTCCATAGCAGCACGTCAGAACTAAGTTCAGCGCCTACAATGGATAGGACTAGGTCGACTAGGAGGCTTCAAAGGAGGACCTGTCCTTACACCTCTCAGGACGATATCCGTGTGAGGCTATTGAAGAGGAGAGCCAGAGAAGACGAAGCAGCACTGTCCTCTTCAGTGGACGTTCACAGAGGTAAGTTGATCATGTGAAACTGCTGCTGGGAGTGTATACCATCATCATCTACTGAACACCAGGTTCAGACAGAGGTGGAAGTTGATAGATAGATAGATAGATAGATAGATAGATAGAATATGTTAGAATACACTATAAATATGCCAGACTACTACAACTAGCTTAGAAAAAATTAAATACAAACATAGAATAACAATATCATACTATATACAATAGCAAAGTGTGAAAATAAATGACGAGCTATTCCTTTAAAGGTCCCATATCGTGCTCATTTTCACGTTCATACTTTTGTGTTTCTACTAGAACATGTTTACATGCTGTAATGTTCAAAACACCCTTTATTTTCCTCATACTGTCGGCCTGAATATGCCTGTATTTACCCTCTGTCTGAAACGCTCCGTTTTAGTGCTTTTCAACAGAATTGCAACAGAATTGCGTTGCTAGTCAACAGCTTGGGTCCATGTGTACTTCCTGCCAGCTGATGTCATTCACATACACTGTAACAGTAAATTAACTGGGACACATTTAGAATGGTTACTTTTAAAACCGTGAAATGGTCTAAATATTGTATATTTGTGACATCACAAATGGACAGAAATCCTAACGGCTTGTTTCAAACACACAATTTCTGAATACGGGCTGTGTGTATTTTTCCGTATATTGAGCGTTTTGATAGTTTAACAGTATTTTATATAATACTTAAACCTACTTTATAATATAAAAGAAATGAAAATCACACTTTTTACAATATGGGACCTTTAACTAAGAGGCAGCAGAGCAGAAAAGACTTGTGTCATTTTGGAAGACTCCGAATGACGGTCTGTGTTGTCATTTAGTTTGGAGGACTTATTTTCCACATTAGGTCCTGTGACTGTCAACAAGCTGATGTATCTCTGTTTTTTTTCTCATCTGTAGAAAACCTCATCTTATCTGCGGAGGATGAGAGCAAGAGAGGCGGTAAGAGAGAGAAGAAGAGGAGGCCAGACCTGGACCTGACCGAGACCAAGGACGACAAACTGTGCACCCCACAAAATTTGCCCGCACACGTTCAAAGAGGTCAGTAGATAGTGATACATGTCGGGTTTGGCTTTATGTTAAGTGTAAGCACTAATTCAGAGTTAATACCTTGAAATAAATAAAACAAAATTACAATTCAAATTTGTTCCACTGTGTTTTTCTAATTCTTAGAGCTCCCTAGCACGTCAGAACTAAGTTCAGCGCCTACAATGGATAGGACTAGGTCGACTAGGAGGCTTCAAAGGAGGACCTGTCCTTGCACAAAGACCGTCTTGCAGCACAGGACAATGGTCTCCGAAGGTGAACACCCAGACACCTCTGAAGAGGAGCTCCGTGTGAGACTGTTGAAGAGGAAAACCAGAGAAGACGAAGAAGGACCGTCCTCTTCATTGGACGTTCACAGAGGTAAGCTGATCATGTGAAACTGCTGTTGGGAGTGTTTACCATCATCATTTACTGAACACCAGGTTCAGACAGAGGTGGAAGTTGTACTCAGATCTTTCACAGAAATACCCATCAATTGTGTTTTTGGTATATTGATCTAAATAGACTTCAGTTACAAAGAAAAACAAATCCTCACTTCCCTTTAGTGATTGATACAGATATACAGATAGATATACAGACAGATGGAAAGATAGATAAATGGATGGATGGATAGATAGATATAAAGAATATGTTGGAATACACTACAAATATGCTACACTACTACAACTAGCTTAGAAAATATTAAATATGAACATAGAAAAACAATATTTTACTATATACAATAGCAAAGTGTGAAAATAAATGATGAGTTATTCCTTTAACTGAGAGGCAGCATAGGCGAAATTGGAGCAGCAGAAAAGACTCATATGTGTCATTTTGGAAGTCACAGAGTGACGGTCTGTGTTGTCATTTAGTTTGGAGGACTTATCGTCCACGTTAGTGCCTGTGACTGTCAAAAAGCTGATGTTCCTCTTTTTTTTTCTTCTCATCTGTAGAAAACCTGACGGAGACCAAGGACAGGATCAAACTCTACTCTGCACAAAAGTTGCCCGTCCACATGCGAAGAGGTCAGTAGATAGTGATACATGTCGGGTTTGGCTTTATGTTAAGTGTAAAATTCATATCAGAGCTTAAGCATTGGCGGATTAAAGTGGTCAGGGGCCCTTTGGCTACTCTTTGTATGGGCCCCCGCAACCTTACTCATCATGCTTTAAACTTACCAAAAAAAAGTCATTTAGTGTCATGCATAAAAGCGTTCTAGGAATATTACACGTACACAGTCGGGGAACACTTACGTTTACAAACACATTGAGACAGCCTTTAATCTAAACCTTGAGATATCTAGTCAATTCAGGGGTTTTCTTTAGTAGATCCGGGTCACGGTGTTCTTTCAGACGTTGTGCTGTTCGTTTTTGTGGCTCCGTGATCATATTTTCTTTTTGACATTTTGCCACTATTCTGTCCAGTAGTGACGTGTTACTTGAAAAAAAAATTGACCTCATGAACCTGGTCACATCATCGGGCCAGGCTCATAAGGTCAGCTGATTGGGTAGATGTGTCCCTCTTCATTTTTTTTTATGTTTCTTGTGGGCCAACAGGGGTAACGTTTTTTTTTTTCCCTCTGAAGTACATTTAAGTAATTAAAGATAATCTGGCCAATATGGGGCCCCTGAAAATAGGCCGCAGCCTATAGGCCAGTCTGTGCATTAATCCACCCCAGAGCTTAAGTAAAATGTAATTAGTGCTCCTCACAACTGTATTAAATCTAAATGTTGTTTGTCTTTTTAGCTGCATTCGAGGCCAAATACAAACAACAGAAGAAGCTCGGCGAAGGAGGGTGTGGATCTGTGTTTGCTGGCTATCGCAAAGCAGATAATTTGCCTGTAAGTATTACACACACATTTTTGCACACACACATGCATACACACACACACGCATATACACACACAGTACGGACAGGAAGTGCTAACAAAGTTTGTGTCTCGTAGGTTGCCATCAAACACGTTCCAAGCGAGACTCAGTTCATCAAACACGTGGTGAGTTAAGATCTGCTGTATTCAACACGGCACTCTCTTATTGGATGTATTATGGATGAATCCTGCTTCTCTTCTTTGGAGCTTCTCTCACTCATCCTCCACTTTGTTGTGATGTTTCAGTACAAGAACGGGAATACGGTCTCCGTGGAGGTCGCCGCCATGTTGAAACTCGCCGCCAATACAAGTGGCTCAGCGGCCTCCTCGGCACCTGTGTCCCTACTGGACTGGTATGATCTGGAACAGGAGCTGATCCTGGTGCTGGAGAGACCAGTCCCCTGCGTGGACTTGGCCACGTACATCTGCTCAAAGGGAGGCTCCTTAAAAGATGAAGAGGCCAAGGTGAGCTACTGGAGGCTATTATTTTTTGCAATTTAGGGCTTATTTTGACCATCATTTCTATTCATTATTTTACATTGTACTCACCAAAGTAATTACACTTCCACGTTGGCGTCACTTCTCAGACCCGGAGGTAGCCCACTGAGTAACAGCCATGAAGAAATGTCAAAGCACCCTCCTCTCCGATCCCTCATCTCTCTCTTATTGTTTGTCAGATCATCCTGAAACAGCTGCTTGATGCAGCAATTGAGCTTCAGGATAAGAGCATCTTTCACCGGGACATCAAGGTGCAAAATATCTTGATCGAGACTGGCTCGGACGTCCCGCGAGTTCGCCTCATTGACTTTGGTCTGAGCTGCTTCGTCAAGAGCTGCTCCACTTACCAACACTTCTACGGTAAGATGTCTAGCTTCTACTCCTGCTCTTCACTAACTTACTCATCTGTGACTTTTACGTTTAAAGAAAGCTCCTCCTCCTCCTCACCGTCTTATCATTATGTCTGTATATTCTAGGTACCGCTAATCACATCCCTCCGGAGTTGTACATTAATCAACGCTACAGGGCCGGCCCCACCACAGCGTGGCAGATGGGAGTGGTCCTGTTTGAAGCGCTCCACAAGAACACATCTTTTGAGACCCTCGCGTTCCTCCAAAACAGTCTGAGAATCAGGAAGACGCTGTCCAAAGGTAACAAAAACATACACAAACATGTCAACAGACACTAATCTGTTCATTTCAGTTCACGTTCTGATGGATCTCTGTAGTCATCACCTTCATCTTTCTTCTCCTTCTTTCGCTCCAGATTGCAAGGATTTCTTGCAAAAGTGTCTGACTGAAGACCCCAAACAGCGCCTGACCCTGGAGCAGCTCAAGCATCACCCATGGCTCAGATAAATCAACCCGGAAACACACATGTCCTCGCCAAACTATACTCAAGTCTTCCAAGTATTAATGTTGCTCTATATTTGACAGGAAGAACGTGTGGAACCGGGGCGGCCAGCCCGTGATAGGCTGGCGAGGTCACCGGCCCGTGATAGGCTGGCGAGGTCACCGGCCTGTGATAGGCTGGTGAGGTCACCGGTCTGTGATAGGCTGGCGAGGTCACTGGCCTGTGATAGGCTGGCGCTACAGGGCCGGCCTCATCACAGCATGGTAGATGGGAGTGGTCCTGTTTGCACGACGATGACCTGGCGACCCGGTCACCAGCCTTTGATGGCCTGGCGACCCTGGACAGGTCACCAGCGTGTGTGCCCCGCCAGATGGGAGTGGTCCTGTTTCAAACGCTCCACAGGGACGCATGTTTTGAGACCATCGCGTTCCTCGAAAACGGGGCCACGTTCAACAAGAGGCTGTCCAAAAGTAACAAAAACATACACAAACATGTCAACAGACACTATATACTGAAGTCATCCAAGTACTAATGCTGCTCTCTCTTTACGCTCTTTCTTTCTCTCTTTGACAGGAAAAACTTGAGGAACCGGGGTGGCCAGCTTGTGATAGGCTGGCGGAAGAAGAATGTGATGAACCGAGGCGACCAACCTGTGATAGGCTGGCGAGGTCGCCAGCCTGTGATGGCCTGGCGACCCGGTCGCCAGCCTGTGATGGCCTGGCGACCCGGTCACCACCCTGTGATGGCCTGGCGACCCGGTCGCTACCCTGTGATGGCCTGGCGACCCGGTCGCTACCCTGTGATGGCCTGGCGACCCAGTCGCCAGCCTGTGATGGCCTGGCGACCCGGTCACCACCCTGTGATGGCCTGGCGACCCGGTCGCTACCCTGTGATGGCCTGGCGACCCGGTTGCCAGCCTGTGATGGCCTGGCGACCCGGTCACTACCCTGTGATGACCTGGCGACCCGGTCGTCAGCCTGTGATGGCTTGGCGACCCGGTCGCTACCCTGTGATGGCCTGGCGACCCGGTCGTCAGCCTGTGATGGCCTGGCGACCCGGTCGCTACCCTGTGATGGCCTGGCGACCCGGTCGCCACCCTGTGATGGCCTGGCGACCAGGTCGCTACCCTGTGATGGCCTGGCGACCCGGTTGCCAGCCTGTGATGGCCTGGCGACCCGGGCACTACTCTGTGATGGCCTGGCGACCCGGTTGCCAGCCTGTGATGGCCTGGCGACCCGGTCACCACCCTGTGATGGCCTGGCGACCCTGAACAGGTCACCAGCGTGTGTGCCCCGCATTTGCCCTATGTCAGCAGGGATTGGCTCCAGCCCCCCCCCTGTGATAGGATAAGCGGTTACAGATGATGGATGTATAATATTCATTGTTTGCCCTTTTTTTTGCAGATCCTGTAGCAACCCCAGCCGTTCAAGGAGAGGGGATCTCTCTTTGAATTGCCTTTCCCGAGGTTTCTTCCCATTTTCCATCTGGCCTCAGGATATTGGAGGAGTTTTTCCTTGCCTTCTTAGAGAGCTTGGGCTGGGCAGGTTCTGCTCATATTCCAATTAGCCGTTATTTAATGTGATATTTAATACTGAGCCATGAAAATAAACTTGAATTCAATTTAAACCCAATTAATTCCTCTTTTCTTTAGCCCACAGAGAATCTGTTTTTTTCTAAATGCATTTTGAGTTAAATAAATATATGTCAAAAAAGTCAAAGTGTAGTATGTCATGAAAAACTCATAGTCATAATATGTAGTAGCATAGTATGTCATAACAAATGTCATGGAAAAGTCATAGTATAGTACGCCATAAAAGGTCATGGACAGACTGGTTATGCCTGGATACAGGAGTCCAATAGATTACATTTATGGTCAGAGACAAGGTCTATCAATGAGAGGGAGTTTATATTCAGGCCCAGAGTAAATACGAGGTAAAGGGCGTGGCCTCGGTTATGAGTTGAACCAGAGACGTGCTGCACCAGGTTGAAAGAATCAGTAATGTTTAGTAATTCAGTGGCATAATGGTTTGACGGGTCATCAACATGGATATTAGAATCCCCTATAATAAAAACGATATCATGATTGAGGACAATGGAAGAAAGAAATTCAGAAAATTCAGATAAAAAGGTGTTTGGTTTCGGGGGGGCTGTAAATTGAGATACAGCGGACAACGTTTTGATCTCAAAACTCTGAAAGTTGTCAATAGTGATTTGTTTACAGTTAAATGGTTGCTGTAGGCAACAGCAAGGCCTCCACCACGGTCCGTGCACCTCGGGGCACGGCTGATTTAAGGCATATAGGCCTTATAGGCGGGTGCCTAGGGTACCACCTTCTGGGGGTTCTCAATAGGGTTTAGGTCAGGTGAGGAAGGGGGCCATGTCATTATTCTTTCATCTTTAAGGCCTTTACTGGCTAGCCATGCAGTGGAGTACTTCGATGCATGCGATGGAGATTGTCCTGCCTAAAAATCATGGTCTTCTTGAAAGATGCAGACTTTTTCCTGTACCACTGCTTGAAGAAAGTGTCTTCTAAAAACTGGCAGTAGGTTTGGGAGTTGATTTTGAGTCAATCTTCAACCCGAAAAGGTCCAACTAGCTCATCTTTAATAATACCAGCCCATACCAGTACCCCACCTCCACCTTGCTGGCTTCTGATTCGAAGTGGAGCTCTGTGCCCGTTACTGATCAAGCCACGGGCCCATCGATCTGGTCCGTCAAGAGTCACTCTCATCTCATCAGTCCATACAACCTTTGAAAAATCTGTCTTCAGATATTTCTTGGCCCAGTCTTGACGTTTCAACTTATGTGTCTTGTTCAGTGGTGGTCGGGTTTCAGCCTTCCTTACCTTGGCCACATCTCTGAGCACTGAACACCTTGTACTTCTGGGCACTCCACACTGTAAACAATTGCTGTTAATTTACAGCAGAATTTCAACAGTATTAACCTGTTATTGCTAAAAACAGTGCTTTACTGTTAATACAAAAGAAAATATGTTAAAGGAAACACTACTGCTCCTGCTCTATGGGCCCAATGGATGAGGAAGATCACCAGATGATCCGCGTACTTTATCGCTCGGCGGTCGATCCATTTCGACTTCATGCTCCACTGAGACACTCATAGGAATGAACGGGAGTCTCCGACGCTGTATCCAGTTCTCTTTACATATCCATGATTAAAACCAATACCAGCCATTTCTCATATTATAGAAGATAAATATTTGCTTGTAACAAACAGAAAGAGTTAGATAAAATCTGAATTCATTCGAGGCTTCACTTGCATTTCTCAACTGACTACAAACTGATTATGTCTGGATTTTGGTGTAAAATCAGCACTTTCATTTTTATATAATGTTTGAGAATTGATTAACATGCATACTCTAGATTTTATATTCACTAATCATGTACATATAGGAAAATTCCAGTTTTATGTGTGACTTGTGTTTTATGTGTAAAGTCCCCCGTGGAGCTCTTTCCCCTTAGAAATCAGTGTTGAAGCAGTCGTTCTCACCACCGTTCATGTTCTGTTGTTCCTGCTGGAGCTGCTTTCTGCCAGCAGATGTCCCTTTCCCTCTGTTTTACCACAAAGGAGGTTTATCTGAATGGATGCAGTGAACACTGAACTGATGATGTGAATGCTTTCTTTCTGAGTGACTTTGTTTTGTAAAAATTAAGTGTCATCATGATGTAGTTAAACTTGATTTAAAATGATGGAAACTGGATTTGAAATTAAACTCAGCACACAAGTTGCACAAACGCCCACTTGGACTCAAGTATGAACTGATTAGAGTTTGGTGGTCAAAGGTCACTGTGACCTCACAAAACCCATTTTTGGCCATAACTCAAGAATTCATATGCTAATTATGACAATTTCACACAGATGTTTATTATGATAAAATTATGAAGTGATGACATCTTCGACAGACATGGATGTAAACTGTAACTTGACTGGTTGGTGGAGGCAGTAAACCGTGAGGCGGTAATTCTTGTTTTTTTCTTTTCGAATAGAAAACAAGCTTATTTATTTCATCAATGTTTAAGTATTTTGAGTTAACTAATTTTAAAATAAGTAAATAATTTTATATAAAGCATTTTTTTTAAACTTAAAAATGTTTCTGTGGTTTTCTGTCCACATTTTAAGATGAACACATATCTGTTACGGCACTGGACAGTGAACTCATCATTGTAGTAAAGATGAGACTGCAGGTATGTTGTCATATTAGTATTAAACAACTGTCTATGACAGAACTTCTTTAACATCTCATACAATAAATCGAGCGTAGCGTTAGTTCATGCAGGCCATGATGTCAAGCTCTGCTCATAAAATGGCATCAGCTGATAACAGCTGATCTTAAGCCAGCCCAATCAGCTGATGCATCAGCTGACAGATCAGCTGATTCCTCTCTATGCATTCATTGGTCAATTTCATACAGGGCACCTTATTTAAGCTGCTTCAGCCGGCCTACCGTTGCTGCTTCCTCTACAAGCCGCTCGCAACCCACCTCCACCCCACCACCTCCTTTTAATACTGTTTCTAGGGCTGGGCGGTATGGCCTAGGATAATATCGCGATATTTTAGGCTATATCGCAATATTTTCAAATATCCTCTAAGCACTTCATAAATGCTCAATTTAACCCTTTGATGCATACAATCACACCAATATTATGATCTTGTAGTCCCTGCAGTATATGTCTGCATTAAAATCTCTGTTGATATTCATTAGTGGTTCTTTGGAACAATTTTAATCTTTCATACAAAAAGGGTTGGCTTGGAAACATTACATGACAATTTGTGTTCGATGTTCGCGATGTAGTCGTTTTCTGTACTGCGCGGGGGACAAGCCGCGATACATCGACTATATTCGATGTGTCGCCCACCCCTAACTGTTTATGACTTAATCAATGTCAATTCTGTTGTCATTGATTCCGGCTCTGTTCTGCACCCAGGGGGGTCTTTGCTGCTGCTCTCCCTGCCTTTGGCTTTCCATGTGTGCACATGGAAGGGCAAGGAGGAGTGCTCTCCTTGCCTCATGCTACCACGTAGGCTCGTGGATCCACGTATGCGCGTGGATGGGCAGGGAGGTCCCAGAGCAGAGCCATACCGCCAAATATAATGTATATATTACTGCAATGTAATAGTGTCTTTGACTAAAGTGGTCCTGACTGAAATACAAGTTGACAGTGTTCCTCAGCAGGGAGAGAAAACTGCATGTTCACATGTTGCTATAAGTGCAGGAGTATATTCTAGTATACGTTACAGTTCCAGTAGCTACAGTTTTTGCCTCATGTCTTACCTTTAAACTCAAGTCACAGAGCTAAGCATAGCAAAGACACTCAACATTACAGTGCAACTCTTCACCGCTTGGCTCATCCAAAACCGATGGTCTCACCAGCTAAGCTAAGTGAGCGCAGGACGACATGATTTGGTTCAATGCTATTCACTGAGCTTTATAGTTTTGATCTCTTTGTAGTCAGGTTACTGGGCTATGTCAGTGTGTTAGTTACGGTATATTTCACACACACAAGGTTGTGCATGCAACTAACCATCGTCTTTTCTGACCTGGTGCCAAGGGTGATCATATTTTCAAACCCCCAAACCGGGACACTTAAAGGGACTGTTTGTAACTTTCAGAAATGCTTGTTAACAGCGACACCTGTAAGCCGTTAAGTCAACGAAAGTCAGCGTCGGGCTCGCGGTTGCTCGCTCTAAATGGACATGAACGAGCATCGCTCAAAACAGTTCGATGTCTAGACATCTGTAGAATATGTCACGGACAGTGAAGGTGATCTATTGACTGTATATTGACATCGTAACATAAGATTACTACAATTTCGATGTCTATCTGTAGAATATGTTATGGAGATGAAAACAAAGTATAGACTTATTTTTAAATCAACACTTCCTGCTTTCATTTGAAAATAAAAGCCCTCAAGCGTTTTTTCTGTGGACAGAATTCCTTCATTTGTTAACACAAGGCTTTTATTCTGAAATATGAGCAGTCAGTGCTGTGGAAAATGCAATTGATAAAGTATGAGGTTTAAATCAACACTTCCTGCTTTCATTTCAAAATAAAAGCCCTCAAGCGGTTTTTTTCTGTGGACAGAATTCCTTAATTTGTTAACACAAGGCTTTTATTCTGAAACATGTGATGGACAGTGTTCTAGAACATGCAGTGACTTGGAGAGCTCCATGAATGAATATACTACGGAGTTTTAATTGTGGATTATTACTATTATTTACAAATAACCACACGTTTCTTAACTTTTTTCGGTCTAAAATAATATAAATGATATTTATAACAAAATGAAATGGCCATTTAAAGGCAAACTATATTTAGAAAGAAATGTCTGACAGCAGCAGCTGCAGCAGCAAAAACGCAGCAGATACGCAGCTGAAATGCAGATGGTGTGAACGCTCGACGCGTGAATCACACAGCCACCACGCCACACAGCCGCCCCGCGCTCCTGACGTTCCTGGTGTGTCTGAGACTTTAGAGGCTGTGAGTGACAGTTATGACTTATCACATTCACTACTTCAACCCCCTTTAATCACAGGACTATCCCCGCCATGATGCACTGACAGTTTGGGAGTCCTGTAGAGAGTTTCCCTCAGAGGAAACGTATTGTTTTCTGGGACTACGTAGATTTTTTTTCAACTTGTTTTGTCTCAGGCTATTAAAATTAAAATCGTGACTGACAGGAACTGACGGTCCTAAGGGAGTTATAAGAGGAGCGAAATGCCTGTTGATGCGCAGAAGGAACTGTGTAGAACAGGGGTGCACACACTTTTTCAGCATGCGAGCTACTTATAAAATGACCAAGTCAAAATGATCTACCTACTATAAAAATGCAAAACATATATTTATTTATAAATATATTGAGTATTCTTTATATGTACAATATATGTTGGTGTACCTTGCATAACTGCATGAACCCATATTGTACAATATAACTGTACATTTTTTGTCATTACCTTACTCTGATGACTTGCACTGAATGGAATCAGCCAGGGATGCATAGTCCGGACAGTAGCTGCTGATAGCCAGCCTCAAGCACACTTCCAAATGATCATCAGTCAAGGTGGAATGGTATTTGGACTTAATAATCTTCATGTGGGAAAAGGCTGACTCGCATAAATAAGTGGAGCCGAATAATGCAGTCAAGGAGGTAGCACATTTCCTCATGTTGAGGTACTTTTCCTCTGTGAGTAAGTTCCAGAACTGTCCATGAGCCCTGGACTGAATGTCAGCTTGTAGTGTCAAAATCTCATCCTCCATTCCAGATGAGTTCAGGTGAAACAGTGTTGCAATTTGTTGGCTGACGTCTATTTAAAAAAAAAAAAAAAAAAAAATGTTTTTTTTTTTTTTTTTTTTTAAATGCCATGCGATCTACCCACACTACCTTCGCGATCGACCGGTAGATCGCGATCGACGTATTGGGCACCCCTGGTGTAGAATAATTAATCAAAACGACACGTTTGATGTGCACATAAGCACAGAGGGTTCCGTGGTTCAAAACTGCACTAAATGTAACCAGCGAATATCTGTTGTATCCATGCGTAATTGTGGCTTGACTGCGCGCAACATCACTCTCTATAGAGACTGCAGTGGTGCGTTGTGCTGGCTCTCTGTATACTTATCTCATGCGCTCAATTTCATTAATGAGTGGAACATGATAAACGTCTATGTAGTAAGAATGATATTATTTTAATTGTAGTGAAAACCGGGCCAATTTGTTAGTGACTGTTGAATACCGGGACATTTGAGTGTTTTACAGATATTTGTCGGGACTTGGGACACGTCAGCTTGAAAACGGGACAGTCCCGGACAAAACCAGGACGTCTGGTCACCGTACTGGTGCCATTACAGCATCCGACACAGATTACATGCAGAAACTGTCTCTCTGGTCCCCCTGTTGTTTCCTTTCTCATTATTCTACAACACACACCTCTTTGAAATCTAATAATTCTAAAGTCTCCCTCTCTCAGGGAGGTGTCCCATACCATATTATTTCCCCTGCTTTTACGAAAGGATATTTGACATTAAAAAAAAAAAAACTTGAAAAGCCCTTAATTCTGCAGCCTTCCACCCCGCCGACCTGATTAACCATTCAGTGTGAAATGGCCTTCTGAAAGAGCCTGAGCTCTGACAGGTGGTTCTTTGTCATCATTATTCCAGCGTAACACCCACTCAGTCCTGCTCACTGTGCTGTGCTGCAGCTTGTGACGACTCTGCACAGACATAAAGGCACGACTATACTGGAGCGCACGTAAGCACAGAGTACACACAGAGAGTGTGAGGATAAGGTCCTAATCAATGGAGCAATTAGCAATGAGGAAGTCAATGAGTGTTTTCTCAGAAATATGTAAAAACCCACAATCCCACACGGCATGACGCACCTGAAAATGAAACAAAATGAGGTATTGACTTGTCGTCAAAGAGGCAAACATCATTCATCCACATCAGGATGGCACAAAGCACAGAGGAATCAATCAGGAGGAGGAGAGGGGAATACATACAGTATAGGTAGAGTGAAGGCCAAACAAATGACCGTTGAGCATCAGTAATGCTGATGGTGAGATAAACAAATGGGCTTTAGACTCGGCCGCATTGGGTTCACTCACACAATGCTGCAGCTTTAAAGTGG
This sequence comes from Sebastes fasciatus, assembly GCF_043250625.1. Lineage (NCBI taxonomy): Eukaryota > Metazoa > Chordata > Actinopteri > Perciformes > Sebastidae > Sebastes > Sebastes fasciatus. The sequence goes on from NC_133798.1 coordinate 4,023,575, forward strand.
AGACTTCTTGAAACCTTCACTTGGTCTCTGACAGCTGGATGTGATCATGGTGTCATCTCTCCATTTCTAAATCTATGTTACACCCATACATATCTTATATCTTTATATGGAAGCCTATTTCCGCCAAGAAAAGAAAAAACAAATACATACAAATTTAGACATGATAAAATAAAAATACTCATGGTAAATCACGGTAAAGTTGCAAATTGCATGGCAAAATCATGACTCACTGGGTCTCATGCAGGAAGCGATACATGAAAAAAAATGGTATCTTATTTTTGTTCATATCTACGATTTTTTCTTATTTTCAACAATGTGAAGGACTTGCCGGCCTGGAGCTCAACTTGGCTCGTGCTGAACTAGTTGGAGGAGGGAGAGGGAGCAGCAGAGGAGGCTCAGGGCTCTCAAGGAGCTCTTGAGGAAAGGTTCATAAGAACACTGCTGTCCTACAGCTCTCCACTCTTGCTCGCAGATGGGCCTGCTTGGTCTTGTCTATCCCCACACCTTAAATATGTGCTTCAACCCTCTGAGACCCGGGAATCCCGACCAACTTTACTGACTTTCAGAGGCTGTAGCAGGTTCAGTTCTAGAATTGTATAGATATGATATGAAACTAAAAAACCTGATGAATCCATTGGTACCAACCATGTCATACTAGCTTGTCGGGAAAGAAGCTAAATAATGGTCCAAACTTTGGCTAAATTTTTGCGAGGAAAACTGCCATGGCCATTTTCAAAGAAGGTGTTTTGACCTCTGACCTTACGATATGTGAATGAAAATGGGTTTTATGATGTGTTTGAATATTGCTGCATACTAGGGTCCAGAAACAGTCTTCAATTACATAAATTGGGTATCACTGTAAAGCTGAGACTCTTGTGGATCCAATGAGCCCAACTGTATTCATGTGTGATGATGTTAGTCCCCATAGGAGACATTTCATTGTAGTGAGATCATTTTTTGAAATTTGACCTCACTGTATAAAATGACCTGTAGTGACCTCTAGGATAATCACAGCCTCATGAAACTTTACAGCCACAAACTAGAGACCTAGAGCATTCAGTGGATGGATGGCTTTCCAAGCTAGATTGACAATAAGGGGGTTTCTGAGCAGTTTACACAACAGAAGTGCTCGCCATCCTATCGCCGGAAAAATGCAATTCTAGCAGAAATCTCCAAATGTCAAAAGTTTTTGATACCAAATCACAGCATGGCTTTTTCTATGGTGTTCCTCAAGGTCTTGGTGTCTTCATGTGGTATTCTTGAGGAATTATTGATCATTTTGATCAATTCTCGAGTGGTACAAAATGGTTAAATGTTTAGCACCAAATCTGAGCAACAAATGGTATCAACCCAAAAATTGCTGCAACAACTTACAGTATGAGACATAATAAAGCATGGGGATGACCATGATATACTTCTATCATAATGTTCTAAACCCTTATACACTTTTACAATTCATTTTAATTAATTAATTAATTAATTAATGTTTATGCATCTCAAATTAATCTTCAGGTTCCCAGCTTTCAGATGATGTACACCACTTCTATATGACATCTACTGTTGACCTGCTATCTCCCCCTAAAACCCCCTGTCCCCCCCTAAGAAAGACAAAAACAGGTCTATAGTGGGTCTCAGAGGGTTAAAGGGATAGTTTGGGTGTTTTGAAGTGGGGTTGTATGATGTACTTATCTATTGTCGGTGTATTACTTACAGTAGACGACAGTTGGGGTGCCCCCAGTTTGGAGAAGCAGACAAGAGTAACGGCACGGGAGCAGAGCAATGTATTGCTGAGGACGGGGACGTCAGCAAAACCAAATTTTAGCCACCTAAAAGAAAGGCTCAAGGATCTGTTTAAGTGCGTGCTGCTGCAGTAACTAGATGAATAGTGACCTTGGCCTCTCCCTGTACACACTCTTGCGTTCATATTAGTGTGTGAGTGTGTGTGTCTACATGGGTGCTTGGGTATGTGCACACCCTTACCTGGAAGCGGTGGCTTTGTCCTCTGTGCTGTAATGAAATGCAAAATGCGCGTGTGTTAGTTAAACATTGTTTTAAATGACTGTGTTCACTAAGGTCTTGGACAATTAAGCAGCTTGTATTGCTTTAAGCAAAGTTTGAGCCCTCATTACAATTTAGCTGAACATGAGAAGGATACAGGACTGATCACACATTTGCAGTGGTGGAGCAGCGCCTTTGGACCCCATTCCAGTCCCCATAACATGCCAAATCAAAATGAATGCCAATGCATTTCTACATTTTCTTCACCACCATATAATATTGAGATAAATGCACATTGTAGCACCGTGTGTGTGTGTGTGTGTGTGTGTGTGTGTGTGTGTGTGTGTGCTGTCTCCTGAAAATACGTTCCCATACAACTAAACTGCATTCTCAATTATGCTCGGAGGGAAACGTATTTTGTTGCGGACGACATGCAATACTGGGGGTCCCCGCAACACCTGTTGCAGGAAACACTGCTGGGACAAGAGACAGATGACGCTGACTTACATATGTCCTTGACATTCACCCAACCAAACAAGGCCGCCGACACTGCCACACTGTGTGTAGATTGTATGCAGACCACAGTGGGAGGGTCTCTTCCTGCCTATAAAACCTTAGTGAATAAAAAGATAATACTTTATCAATACACCTGTTCAACAAGCATAAACGTGTAAAAATGTAGTAAAGAGATATTTCAATCTGCTCTGTACGCAGCCTCTCATCCACCGCCGCTATGTTTACACAAGCACAGCGCGCTAGCTTGGCTAGTAGCGAATTGTTGCAAACAAGCTAAAACAAAAGCAGTCTGTATGTAGTCTAATTGTTTAGCTTAGTTTGCCATGTATCTTGAAATTTTTGTGAACTTATCAGCTGGTTAAGACAAAGCAGCTCGTCCTCTCTACCAGCGGTACCTGCAGGCAGTGAATCACATCAGCAGAGAGAGGATAGAGGACAGGAGGACAGAGGACAGAGGACAGGAGGAAGGACTGATACTGACTAATGTCTGTGTTCTTCATTCTTTATAAACTTCACTCAGGAATATGATTGATTTTAATGACATTCTAGATTAGTTTCCAGTGAGATTATTGAGTTCATATAGTCCCTTTGCTTTTGTAAACATTACTGTTGCTGCTCTAAAACACTTAGTTATATTTAAAATATGAATAAGTTCTCATCCTGTTCTGCATTTATTCTTTTTTTTAAATAGTATGTCCAAAAGCAATATTTAGTTATGAAAAAGAGTATCAATAAAGAACCGAACCGATAAGGACTATTGCTATGAGTAGTAGTATCGATAAAATCCTAACGATAACATCCCTAGCCGGGAGGCAATTTGTGCGCACCAGTTTGTGATACTGTAACACAATAACGGCGGCCACGGGAGTAATGGAAAAAGCCGAGTCGGCTGTGAGGTCTGTGAACGCACACCACCAGCTAGCCAGTCAATATGTTATTCAAAGCGTCACACCATGGGCACGGACCCTGCAGACCTCCCACACTCCCTCTGATTCTCCAACACGCTCGAAACGAAAATTGCAAAAAAAAAGGTACTGTTGTTCGTACCGGGTAGCCTACGTTGGGGCTACGGGAACAAAATCACTCCTCCTGGGCTGGTTAGCATCAGAGCTAGGCTAACACTGTTAGCGTTTAGCAACGCCTAGAATGGTAAAGCTAATTGTACGTGCGCCGAGCGAATCAGTTTAGTATCTCACACATTCAGCCAATTAGAATTGAAGGACCCCGAGCCGATCCGCCAGGCCGAGCACATCTGGTACCTCCCTACCTCTGTCGAGGAAGCCTGGAAAGGGAGGCTGCCCGGGCTACGCTCCGTGCTGTCAACGCTCTCTTTTTCCTCACTGTCGCGTTGTCACGCCTCGCCTCAGCTCTTTTCTGATGATGAGCGAGCGGCTGGTGGCGGTTATAAACTATATATACAGTATATATATATATATATATATACTGTATATATATATATATATATATATATATATATATATGATATCAAGAAGACCTACCAATGGCTGGAAAACGCTGGACTGACAGACAGCACAGAAGAACTAATCATGGTAGCACGAGAACAGGCCCTAAGCACAAGGGCCATAGAGGCCAGGATCTACCACAGTAGATCAGACCAGGATCTACCATAGTAGATCAGACCCAAGGGGCAGGCTGTGCAAAGATGCCCCTGAGACGGTCCAGCACATAGTAGTAGGGAGTAAGATGCAAGCTGGATCAGCGTACATGGAGAGGCACAACCAAGTGGCTGCGATAGTGTACAGGAACATCTGTACCCAGTACGGACTAGAAGTACCCAAATCCCAAAGGGGCATACCACCAAAGGTGGTTGAGGACAACAGGGCTAAAGGCCTCTGGGACTTCAGATTCCAGACTGACAAGCAGCTGCTGGCTAACCAACCGGACATCGTGGTGGTTGACAAACAGCAGAAGACGGCAGTGGTGATAGATGTGGCGATACCAGCTGACAGCAACATCAGGAAGAAGGAACATGAAAAGGTTGAGAAGTATCAAGGGTTGAAAGAACAGCTGGAACAGATGTGGAAGGGCAAAGCCGACGTGGTCCACGTGGTAGTAGGAGCACTCGGGGCTGTGACCCCCAAACTGGGAGAGTGGCTCCAGCAGGTTCCAGGAACGACATCTGAAGCTTCAGTCCAGAAGAGCGCAGACCTAGGGAACAGCTGAGATACTGCGCAGAACCCTCAAATTCCCAGGCCTCTGGTAGAGGACCCGAGCTTGAGGTAGACACAGATACCACCCCATGAGGGTGAGAGGGAGATTTATATATATATATATATATATATATATATATATATATATATATAGGTGAAACTGACATTTTACTCCACATTCAATACACTGTCGTGGGAAAGCTCCTAAATATAATTGACTATATGATGATTATAATGACAATGAAATGAAATTTAAATTCAGTTGAAAGCGTAGAGTATCCTTTAAACCTCTTTCCAACATTGTTGTCATTGTATTGTCTCAGTCAAGGTCATTTCACAGGTCGGTCTGTGCGTGTAATGATCTCCTCTGGAGATTTAATGATTAATAATTCTGATTATATAACCAGAAACAAAATGCAGCTTCATGCAAGCTGATATGAACTCAACAGAAATACACACAACAACAAAGACACAAGCCAAACATAATAAAAAAAAGTGGAGATAAGAAATTAATACTTCGGCTATGATACCTCAGTTCTGTTAATTATGTACTGTTTTAGCTTTTGGGAAAGGAAATGTTGAATCTGTACAGAGACATTTTATAAATACTTCTTCATTAAGTGGAACGGTGTGTTTCCTGGGCTCAGTCCAGAATGATCATTTGTTTGATCCTGTAATGTGTAATTTTCCATGCCATGCTTAATAGCTCATATAATGAGTCTTGTTTGACTGTTCACTGAACCAGCCTTCTTTACATATAGCCTCAGGCTCTTCCTGCTTGGTTAAGGTCAAATACGGTATAAAACCAGCCAGAAAGAAAGCCTCCTTCACACACACACTTAAATTACAGAATGGCTCTATCACCTTGACAGCTGTTGAAGAAAAAAGATTTTGCACAAAAACTGACTGTCTTTGCTGTTTTTGCAGTTACAACCCAGTTAAATACAGAAAAGACAATCCTCCATTCTGAATGGAGTTACCAGCGGCCAGCGGCGGTGTTCAACTGGCTGCATACAAACCCAGACTTCCTCCGTCAGTAGTCAATGTGAAGACGACACCTGGAGGGTTTCATGAGTCTGGTTTCTATCAGTGTTACGGTGATGGGAGCAGTGTAGCATCCCTTGGATCTGATGCTCTAACTGGCTACGAGACTCTGGACGCCCCGCCAAACTATGACTTCTACGCCAACACAGGGGTGTGGGGCCGACGGAGACGCTTCAGACCATCTCTATACCAGCTGCATGCAAACACTGAGGTGAGGAATCTGCTTTTTTCTACTTCTCAAGTGACCGAAATTAAGAAAAAGAATAACAGAGCGCAGGTCGAATAGTTCATAATTGTAGCGTCTGTTTTCCTCTGAATATGCTTCAAATGGTCTGAAACAAATCCTGATCATGATACATCAGTTAGGATTCAGGTCATCTATATGTCCTTGTTCAAGTATATTTTTTAGCCCCAAGATTATGTTGTAAAACCTGCTACAACTGGCTACAAGAAATGATCTAGAAGATCACGTTTTTTTTATTCAGAAATCTATCTTGTGTGAGATAAACGTAGGAAAGGTGTCACTGTAGTCCTAAGATAGAAATCCGTAGAAAAACAGATAATGTCCTGGCAGCAAAATAACCAGGACATTTTCCGTTATGTTTACGGACATTTTCGTCAACCCTAAAACTTAAATTTCTGTTGATATACAGGATGTCACGGACACTTCTGTTAATCCTAAAATGGAAACTTCTGTAAATTTACAGTATATCCTCCGTACCTGTAGCCAAATAGCAGGCCTAACCTTTACATTCTGGAGGGAAAACAGACGCTAACGCTAGCATTTGTACGCTACCTATCGGTCTTTGCGGACCACCTGAGGCTAAAACTGGGGCTAACTCTACCTGACGTCCACTGAAGTTTAAAATATAAGCTTTGGTAAAACGTAAATTACAATACCAACCGAGCTCAAAATGAGTCAGCAAAATATTCCTGGCATATCTGGTAACGGTAACGGTCGACAACAGCTGAACTAAACAACAAAACAGCTTTCCAGCTAAAACGACACTTAGCTAACGCAAAGTCTTTAACATGAAACACTCTGGTTAGACATTAATTGTTGATTTTTTTTACAACAGAAGTGAAAGAAAGGTTTCTCCAAATCTCCAAATCCGAAATTTGAACAAAAACTTTGCCGTGTGTGATGGTCTCTGCCTTTTCCAACTTCCGCGCTAGCGGAGGTTCTTGTTCCCACAATGCAATGCGTATTTAAAGATACGGGTAAAACTCCTGTGAAAAATCAATTCCTTCCTTCCTTCGTATTAACACTGTACATTAGCCCGTAATTTTAGGGACTTTTCTTAGAGTGAGTACTTTTTTGTTTGTCTATATAATAATTTTAACTTTGCATGGACATTTTTGTGTTGAACCAGTTTTATGAACTTTGATTATTGTCTGACGATAACACCAGACAGTTTTCTTCAATCACCATGGAATACTAAATGAAATGTTAACTAAAAATTTGTAATAACTCTAGATGTTAAACTGATTTATATCACTCATCATTTCTGTTACAAAGTCTACTCTCTCTGTTTATTATGTCAGCATATCAGCAAAATCTCACGGCAGAATTGAGCTCATTTCACAAGGAATTCCTTTCTTCCTTTTCCTCCCTGTTGAAGGGTAAATTTGTGTTTGGTGATTTGGGGTTTTATAAACGAAATTTACTTGACTTTACCTGACTAGGTTGACTCCAGTCCTCCCATGTATGAGGAGACAACAGGTGGACAGATGGAAGGAGAAGACAGCTCAGAGGAAGATGAGGAGGAGGAGCAGAAGGAGCCGCCACCTGAACCTACTCGCTTTGGCTGGGTGCAGGGAGTCATGGTAGGTTAGGGTTAGACCAGTGATGGGTTTTGTTGGATATCTGTAGTTGTAGCTGCTCAATACCAGTCTTCAAACGTTAAGTTGAAAATGCTATATATAATATAAAATGTATTAATTACACACAGTATTATCTGTGTAGTGAAAATTTGCCTTTGCTTTTTTATTACTGCTTTCTCACAAAAGAAACTTTGAATTTAAATTCCTATCAGACATTACCAACATACTGTGTATTAAAATCTATGCTCACATCTATGCATCACACTTCACTCTGACATATCACACAAGCCTATACACCGACTAGCTATTTCAATAAACCCTATTATTTTATGTATATATTCACATGTGTAACATTTAAGTTGCTATTTCATGCACCTTTAGCCTATGAGTAATTTGATTCCTATCTTGTTTTGCGGGGGACAGGTGTGAGGGTAACAGACTCGGGGTAATGTGCTGTGAGAGAGAAAAGTCGGGTGAACACTGTCTTGCCGTATTGTCGTTGGTTAAAGAATATTATTCAAAGAGAATTTGTAGCCCGCTGATTACCCACAAACCAGAAGGACTGGAGCACGCTACCGACCAGAGAAGTCTCTACCTTGCTCTAGCTTCTACTGAATAAGCTGCCTGCCTGTCTTATCCCTTATCTGCCTGTTTGGGCTTTATTAAGAAAGAACTATTCATTACGATACAATTATGAAAGAAACCTCTTAATTGTGCTTTGATTTTGGTCAGTAATTATAAGTAATTTCAATACAACGTCAGTATGCTTTACATTAGTTTGCATTAGTCAGACTTATTGCATTTTTTTGCCCTAAACAGCCCTAAAAAAACCTTGAAAGAACAATTGCAAGCTGGAGAGAATTAAGTTAAACTTTGTTTCAGTTAGATTGAGGAAGCTCAATCGTGGACAACTGGACAATTTTGAATAAAAACACAATACCAGCCACTAGGCTACTCTACAGCACTCATAGTGTGTAGAGCTCAGGCTGTAGAACCATGTAGTTCAGTTAGGCTGGCTGAGTGTCTATATAGCGCTAATGTATACGGCCGCTTAGAAAAAAAGCGCTGGGTCTTTTTTCGACGCGCACCTACTTTTTTGTGCAGTCACTCCAAGTGCTTCTAGTTTCAAATCTCTGAACTTTCAGAAAGGCCGGGTATCCCTGACGCTCTGCCAGTGCTTTCCTGCCAGAGAAAAAAAAACACTATATGGACACTCAGCCTTATAGAGGCAGGAAAGATTATTTTCCTGTTGAAAACACTTACTTTACTAGTGTTGGTGTTGAACTTCGAATGCTTGCTGTTTTTTTTGTATTTGGTATACACTACACTACACAATATTAGGTAATTCTGTCAGTAACTCCTCTGTCTTTTTTGCAGATCCGTTGCATGTTAAACATCTGGGGGGTGATCTTGTTCTTGAGGTTGCCTTGGATCACTGCTCAAGCTGGCATAGGTACATCAACAAAACCTGTTTATATGCTTGGTCAATTGTAGATGCAGTGCACCCAGTTTAAAATATGTCTTGAATACGTCAGTCTATGAAAGCTCACCGTCATTCTGTCTGGCTCTTTCTCTGTGTGTCTTTATGACAGGTCTTACCTGGGTGATTATCCTGCTGTCCTCTTGTATAACTGGGATCACTGGACTCTCGACCTCGGCCATCGCTACCAACGGCAAGGTCAAAGGAGGTCCGTTTGCTCAGTGACACCTGCAACAACCTACTTAAAGGGACTGTTTGTAAGAATCAGAAATTGCTTGTTAACAGCGACACCTGTGGCCGTTAAGTCAACGGAAGTCAACGTCCTGTTGCTCAGGGTCGCGCTTGTGCTCGCTCTACATAGACATGAACGAGCATCGCTCAAATCAGTGAGGCGACACACGTTAGCTAAAAGCACAATATCACTCTATATTTCACCTGCTTGGCAGTAATGTTAGCTGACCAGACGAAGGTCTCTCCATGAATCAATGCTGATCCTAGTGTTGGCTTTTCCTGCCTCAGCCTCCCGACCGCAGTCGGAGGGAACAGGGGAGACGCCGGAGTTTTAGTCGGAGACGATAACGTTTCTCTCTGCGGAGCCCCGTCACTTCACAAGACACGGGAAACCTCTGTTGGTCTGGAGGAGCTGCAGCAGTTATTTCTGCACAAACGTCCACTGTACATTCACTAGATATTCTCAGAGCTAAACTAACTCTTCTGTAGTGTGTAGTGTGCGCGCATGCACGTGAGGGGTGGAGCGAAAGAGTGAGAACGAGCGCGGTGTGTGAGTGAAGGCAAGCAGAGGAGCAGAGACTCCGGTCCTGGAGACCAAAGCTACGGTCTCCCCCGCGTCCTCCGACCGCGGCCAACACTGTTTAACAGACGGGCTTCACTAGATACAACCAAGAGGTTTTGGTGCTTCCGTGTAGTTTGTATTGGAGTCTGAGTCTGAACAGCGTAGCCACACGCGATCGCGCATGGAACATTGACCTGCAATGATTTATACATGTAAGAAGTTACAAACAGTCCCTTTAATAAATGTGTTATGTAAACGAAAGGAATAATATCAGAAAAAACTAATAAGGGCTGTATCTGACATTGTTACATTTTATTGCCAGTGATTCCTAACATCATGACCACATTTCCCACAATACATGATTCCCGCTGCTCCCCCTCCCCCTCTTGTCTTCAAGGCGGTACCTACTTCCTGATCAGTCGCAGCCTCGGTCCAGAGCTGGGTGGGTCCATAGGTCTGATATTTGCCTTTGCCAATGCTGTAGCTGTGGCCATGCACACTGTGGGCTTTGCCGAGACTGTGGCGGACCTCATGCGTGTAAGTAGGATGTGCTGTGTGTGCGTGGAGCAACTTAAATGCTAGAAAGTAAACACAGTTTTTCATTCTGTTTAAATACACCTGAAATTTCTCAGAACTTTCTATCCTCAGGAAAATGGAGCTGTCATGGTGGACCGAACCAATGACATCCGCATCATTGGCGTCATTACAGTCACGTGTCTACTAGGTATCTCTATGGCTGGCATGGCATGGGAGTCAAAGGTTAGCTCGACCAAATATATGAGACCATGGTGAACTGCCATCGTGATTAACAACAAATGGTTGGGATTTTAAAATGTTAATTCATTTTGAGAAATACTTCTATTCTTCTATTTCTTGCCAAAAGTTAGATGAGAAGAATGATACCACTCTCATTTCTATACCTAGGCTATATATGTAAGGGATAATGTACAGCGAGCTGGTCATTGTTGTGAAATAAACCCCGACAGGGCGATGCCGCAACCCGACTCAGAGCGGAGGGGTGGACCCCAACGCGCAGAAGGGGTTTATTTCATAACAATGACCCGCTAGCTGTACATTATCCCGCTTATTACACGGCTACTTACTGAAGAAATCAATAATTTGACACAAAAATGGTCCGCCAGAGTCCGACATCAGTACGGAGTATTAGGGCCACATTGAGGGAAAAATAATAAATCTGAGATTTCAAGAATAAAGTCTTAATATTATGAGAATAAAGTCATATGTTTACGAGACAAAAGTCGTAATATTATGAGAATAAAGTCATAATATTATAAAGTAATAATTTTACATGTTATTTTTTTTTTCTCGTAAAATTATGACTTTATTCTCGTAATATTACAACTTCTTTTCTCATCAAGTTATAACTTTCTTATCTTAATATTACAACTTTTTTTCTGGTAAAGTTATGACTTTATTCTCGTAATGTTAGGACTTTTTTTCTCGTAAAGTTATGACTTTATTTTCGTAATATTATGACTTTATTCTGGAAATCTCAGATGTTTTTCCCTCAATGTGGCCCTAATACTCCGTAGTACATTTGCACTTTGGCCCTCTCTGCATTAGACTTATATACTATATACTTAGACTATAAACTGTGTTACTTTCATCCCAGTGCTCAAATGTTTTGCGGCTCCAGACAGATTTGTATTCATTTATTTTTTGCCTAAAATGGCTCTTTTGATAGTAAAGGTTGCTGACCGCTGCATTAGCCTGTTCTTGCATGTAAATATCTGTCTGCATCAATATGTTTACCAGATATTCTGCCTTCCACAGGCCCAGGTTCTGTTCTTCCTGGTCATCATGGTGTCATTTGCCAGTTACATTGTTGGAACGATCATCCCCGCTTCGCCACAGAAACAAGCCAAGGGTTTCTTTAGCTACAAAGGTGACTGTTCAGTCACTTGCTCAGAGTATCATATTCTTGAGTGCCAATGCAAAGTTTCCTTTTTCAAATATAGAGCGATTTAATGGGTGTGGTGGCTGCCAGAGCTCTTCAGTAAACTCACTATTCCACCTTCAACAGCGGATATCTTTACCACCAATTTTGTGCCCAATTGGTGGGGACCAGAGGGCAGCTTCTTTGGCATGTTCTCCATTTTCTTCCCCTCAGCCACAGGCATCCTGGCAGGCGCTAACATCTCTGGAGATCTGAAGGTACATTAGTATTGTTTCTTTCTCTCTGCCTATTTCTTTTCTTGTAAAATCCTGATTCAGAAAACATCACGCATTGTTCTCAGTGGTATATAAAGCTTCCCTCACACATCATCCTGTTGACTGGTAACTCAGTTGTACTTTAAAAAGCTGTACGTCCGTGTCTTTTGTTCTCTCCTTCCCAGGATCCAACAGTGGCCATCCCCAGAGGAACACTGACGGCAATATTCTGGACCACCATCTCCTACCTCATCATCTCTGCAACCATCGGTACTGTGTGGCCCAATTGCCTACTAAATCTGTGTTTAGACTACCTTTGATTGTGGCTCAGAGGGTAGAGCAGGTCATCCACCAATCAGAAGGTCGGTAGTTTGATCCCCGGCTCCTCCAGTAACATATCGATGTGTCCTTGAGCAAGACACTTAACCCCAAATTGTTCCCGAAGGCTGAGCCATCGGTGTGTGAATGAGTATTAAGATCCTGATGGGTAAAGTTGGCGCCTTGCATGGCAGCCTCTGCCGTCAGTGTATGAATGTGTGTGTGTATGGGTGAATGCTGACATGTAGTGTAAAGAGCGTTGAGTGGTCGGAAGACTAGAAAAGTGCTGTATAAATGCAAGTCCATTTACCGTTTACCCATATAGTCAGTTGGTCTTTGAATCACACTGTTGATTTTCTTTTGCAATAATGTCTACCACTATGAACTTTTCTCAACTTTATTCATGGCTTCTTACCAAATGCATTTAATGTAATCATGTGGCATAAAATGATTCATGATTAATTCAGGTAAATTCAGATTAAATATGTAAAAAAATATATATTGATTTACAGTAGTAATAAGTTCAACAAATCCAAGAGTAAAGGTACTCAAGATCCATCAAAGACCTGATGTTCCAAAACCAATGTAACCCATCGGAACTCTGCCCGCCAGTTTAACTGTGCTAGCCACTATAGCCACACCTTGTGCACAGTCCTGAAGTACTGTACAGTGACATATTTTTGCTTGTTTACAGTGTATAAAACAGCATACATTATTAGTATTATAAATTACCTTGCAGACTTTTGCTCAGAACTTTTACAGTTACTTATTGTATATTTTTAAATATTATTAGCAGGTTGCACTACCTTGACAAGACAATGTTTCATCGTATGCAAGTATAATGACAAAAGTTTAACTGACACATTTAAATAGAACTTGGATATAGATATGCTGCCACAATAGCAGTGCAATAGCATGCAGACATAGAGTATAGTAGGCATTCTAGAAACTCAACCCCCAAAAGTTTGTTTGGACATTTTAGATTTTATTTCTACCATAAACAAGTGCCAATAATACAATATACATGAATTTATGTTCAGGATTTACAATTTTATTTATCATTATTTTATATTTCTTTATTAGTTTTTTGGGATTTTGAGTTTGAATAATGTGTATGCATATGCATATTTTTCATACAAGCTTGTGTGTTTGTTTCCTCCCAGGATCCTGTGCGGTGCGGGACGCGTCCGGCCTGTTAAACGACACCCTGTCAGCGTCCTCATCTGGCGAGGATTGTGTTGGTTTAGCTTGTCAGTATGGATGGGACTTCACAGAGTGTATCAACAATAACACATGCACCTATGGCATCAGTAACTACTATCAGGTCAGCACGAGCTCACTCACGAGACACACACATGATTCTGCTCTCTGTTTCTCAGCGTGAAGCCTTGTTACACGTTGTGTTCATGTAAAATTACCCACATTTTTTTTCAGTCTAAATCACAAGTCTGCAAAGCACAAGCCAACTCTTTACATGGTTTCTGGGTAATGAAGTCCTTTAGAATTTCAAACACCAAAAACATTTACCTCCTGTTGCTACCTGAGGCCTGTACTACGAAGCAGGATTTGCGGTTAGCGAGGTAACTCCCTTGAAGGTTTTCCGTCCTACGACAGTTGGTCACTTCTTACCGGTGTAGATCGCCATGGTAACTGATGCTGAACACCTAACCTGCTCCAGAGTAGGTTATGTTCCAGATAACTCGGATAAAAGCACCGCCTACTGACCAATCAGAGGTCAGTGCGCGGATCGTATGATAATATTAAACAAATACGAAGAAGTTTAAGTCATAATCCAGAATAAAAACAACACAGTTTAAACTGACAAATGCAGGAAGGACAGCTGGCTGGATGCCGTGGGTGATTACTGCTTTGAATTATGTTTTTATATTTATTGTTTTACTTGCTCTCGAGTCCGTTTCACACCGCCTGAGACGGGGACGCAGCTGAAAGAAGGTTGAAATAGTCACGCACGCCACATCAGTGTTAAAGGGCATAATGATGTGTAATCCATTCATCCATTATACTTCTGAAATGTATTTAGGCTATACATCACTGCCCCATCTAGACGACTATTCCGGACTTTTGAGTGTTCCGTTAAATTAATAATTCTGTTAATTTACACATTCACGCATCGGGAGTTTTTTCTTTTGACAGCTGTCCTTCCTGCATTTGGCAGCTTCAACTGTGTTACTTTAAGTCTGATTATGTGTTTAACTTCTTCGTATTTGTCTAATATTATAGTTTGCTCTTCCTTTGTAAAATGTGCCGCTCTGCCTGTCTGTCTGCAAGTCAGTAGACTTGTCCATGTCTGTGATTGGTCAGATGCTGCAAACCCCGCCCCGTTCATGTGAACGCGCTCATATCCAGATTGAGAAACCCTGAGTTGATTTACCGAGTTGATAACCAGCGTCGTAGGACCGCTTAGCGGGATCTCGTTTGTTAGTTGGTTAGTTAAGCCAGGTAACGAGAAGATACCCTGGGTATGTTGAACTCGCTTCGTAGCACCGACCTCTGGAGTCACCAAAACATAAAGCGGCCGTGTCTGCTGTCCATTTAAAGACATTTATGTGACTTTTCTTTCCATGCGAGAAGAAGCAAGAAAATACATAATGGCAACAACGACAGCAACAAGCCAAACAAAAAATGTTATTCTGCATAAAATGACTCAGTCTCCCTCTGTAATAATCAGTTACATTAACAGTAGTAAAGAACCTCTGGTGAGAGAGATGAGACTGATAAGTAAGCCGTACCTTTCTGTCTGTAGTCGATGAGCTTGGTGTCAGCCTTCGCCCCTCTCATCACTGCTGGTATATTTGGAGCTACACTGTCTTCTGCTTTGGCCTGTCTGGTGTCTGCTCCCAAAGTCTTCCAGGTACACACACACACACACACACACACACACACACACACACACACACACACCAGATACACTTTATTTTGTGAATGTTATTTCTTTTCATATTTCAGGGCAACCTTTTCCATCTCCCCGTGCCTGTTTAAACACATGCTTTCATTTCTTATTTTCTCTTTATTATATATATTATATTATATATATTTTTTTTTTCTGGCAGTGTCTGTGTATGGACAAACTCTACCCTCTCATCGGCTTCTTTGGCAAAGGTTACGGCAAGAACGACGAACCGCTCAGAGCCTACCTACTGACGTACATCATCGCTGCCTGCTTCATTCTCATTGGTGAGGCTTTGAGAATGATGGCTGGAAAATGAGTTTTGTAAACTAGAACTTGAAATGGGAAAAATGTCTACAAGACAGCAATAACAGCAGTATGCTGAGGAGGCGGAGGTGGAGGTGTGCAGCTCTTCATCCAACAGCTTACTGTTGCTGCTTCTTCCCCCTTGCAGAAATGAAAAATGATCAGCTGACAAAAATGTCCAAAGTCGCCACGTCTCGTTTTGTAGTCTCTTTTGTGAAGAACGATCACTGTTAGCGCTTACCTCGGTGACATACATTGTGCTTTATTTGCGTTATAATGTTGGGTTTGCATTAACATTAACTCAATCCGGCTCCGACACAGTAAAAAGTGAGGCTCATATCTATCAGATAAAATTACAGTAATCCTGGATTACATGCTGCATTGTCTCCTGTCAATCCCTCAAGTGTAGGTAGGCAAATTTGTATCCAGCATGGAAATGGTGGACTCCACCGTTAAGAATGAAAACTGCAGTATAAAGATGTAATTACAGCATGTAGATACATTGAACTGCTATTGGATAAAAAACGCAGACAATGGGTTTGATTTCATGAAAATCTTTTAAACATGCTTCTCATAAATTCTGTCTTGTCCCTTCTGTCTTTTCTCTCCACCAGCTGAGTTAAACACCATCGCTCCCATCATCTCCAACTTCTTCCTTTGCTCCTACTGTTTGATCAACTTCAGCTGCTTCCATGCCTCCATCACCAACTCACCAGGTTGGAAACTCAGAAGCTGCACATTGTGCTTTAAAACTGAAGGAGGCGAGATTGGAGTAAATATGAATAAACATTTTTTTTTATAAAACAGTCGCTATATAGTACATGAAACAGGTAACCTGAAAAAAATCATGTTCCTCTGTGTCCTCCGGTGCTCCTAACGGCATCTGCAAGATTTCACAGACCGGAGAAAAACAAGCAGTAAGAGCTGATCGGAGGTCTGGTGTCCATCTGCTGTCTATGAGAGCTGGCTGTCAATCACTCACGAACTCCGACCAAACGGTCAAACTAGGCAGCGCTGATCAAATATGAATCAATATTCTGTTACTGTAATGCCTATTTCTCTCCTCAAATGTTTTCAGAATCATCTTGTAGTGCACGGTTTAGCTGTAAAATTAGAAAGTTTGTGCGCAGCAGCCATTGTGAAATCTGGTGAAGGAATGCCAAGTTCCAGTCACATGACTGGAGCACAACCAATAGGAACGCTCTCTCAATGAAATGACCTGTGATTGGTCAAAGTCTCCCGTCATAGGCTAGATGTTCTAAAGCCTGAAAACAGAGCCATGAGGAGGAGCAGAAGTCTAGTTTTCTCTCAGAACACTTGAATTACAATATGCTGAAATGTTATTATGGGATTTTTGCCCAATGATGCCAAAAATATACTGCCTACTGAAGCTTTAACACAGAAAAGCATTTAGCTAGTGTATTTAGCATTTAGCAATGAAACATAGCCGAATTGCTTGTGTGTGTGTGTGTGTCTACAGGTTGGCGTCCGTCCTTCAGGTTCTACAATAAGTGGCTGTCGTTGCTGGGCTCTGTGTGTTGTTTGGTTATCATGTTCCTGCTGACTTGGTGGGCAGCCCTCATTGCCTTTGGCGTCGTCTTCTTCCTTTTGGGATACACACTCTACAAGAAGCCTGGTAAACACCACACACACACACACACACACACACACACACACACACACACACACACACACTCACAGCCTGCAGTTAGCCTGCACACCAAACAGCTGTCATCTTCTACTCCATTCTCCAACTCTGCTGCTCTTCTCTGTGCTCAGCTGTGAACTGGGGCTCCTCGGTGCAGGCGAGCTCCTACAACATGGCTCTGAACCAGTGTGTAGGCCTCAACCATGTGGCGGACCACGTCAAGAACTACAGGTCAGAGACAGAATCACACAACCTGTAGTTTGTCTTCTGTGATCTGAATGTAAAAGGAGAATGTTTATTTTGCATTTGGAAGTGAGGTAGGGTAGAAACTAGGGATGTTCATAATTAACCGTTTAGCCGTTAACCGACATTAAGCATTTTAACCGATTAACGCTATCGGTTAAAACAGTTAAAAGAAATATTTATGATTAATTAAAAAGCTGAGCGGCTCGTCTCTTTAAGGAGAAAAGCTGGTTTACCTTAATAGCCCACCTTAAGAGGCGGAGTTTGCATTGCAGGATACAGGAAGTTGGCTCTGATCTCTCCGGCCCGCTTGAGCCAAGCCCCGAAGTGCGCCGGTCGGCGATCGTGACTTTCGTAGTGGCCAAACGGCGGCACTGCAACTTCCGTGTCCGTCACGTGATGCATTGGGCCCAAAAATACTTTTTCCCATAGACTTACATTGGGAAAGAGACGTCTGTAACTCAGCGGATAATTTTTTTTGAGGTGAATCAACTTCCCAGTACGAATACTCTAATAGTCCTTACTTAAAAAATTTAGTTTTTAAAGTTGTAAAACGCACGAATAGCCAAATCCAAAGTTATTTCCCTTCCTCCGTTCATGTGAGTGAGACCCAGACCGAGAACATCCAGCATTGTCCTCATGCAGACTTGCATTTTAAGGATCACTTCCTGTAGTTGGTGCAGGTGGTGTTCTCACTTCTAAAAGGAATAGTTGCTTATCTGCAATGTTGTCGAGAGTTCACAATGAGAAGATCAATATTCATATCTGCGATCACTTACCCATATCAGTTAAATATGAAGCTACATACAGCAGACGGTTAGCTTAGCTTAGCATAAAGACCGTAAACAGGGGGAAACAGCTATAGCGAGAGTCACGAGGACTTTCTAGTCTCTGTGCCCGTCTCCAGTTGATGCTCACTTCCTCCAGGCCATCCTCTAACTATATCCACCAGAAGCCCCTCAGACTCTCTTGCTCAGTCTTGGTCTGAGGTCGAAAAGTCTTTTTCTCTTAGGAAGGTTCCTAACGGAGGGAAATGACCCGGAAGTATCTCAGTAGCAGCCGTGATAAGAGCTGTTCAAAATCTCAAAATGTTAAGGAAAGGAGCTTCAATGCTTCCTTTATCATCTCCTTTAGCATAGGATACACCGGAGCATCCTTTACCAAAGGAAAGGAGATAATGCCGTCCCACAATTCCTTGCGGCCGCGACTTTTAAAGCGACGCACCATTCTGCTGTTCATGAAAACAAACAATATGCCCATCCTGGATAATATTTTCATAGTCATATACTAATTGGGATTCATGTTCACAAATATGGGTGGGCAGTGAAAACCATTTATTGATGTCGAACAAGTATCAAATAAGTGTTTTATATATTGATTGTCCGGTGGCAGCATTCAGGATGGAGTGAGTGGATTTGCAGTCATGTGTTCAGACACCCATTTCAACCTGGCATCTCCATCCTTGGTTCTGTTCATCTAATAGTGAAGTTGGACACTCTTCTTCCTTTTAATCTTACCTTAAAGAATGTCACATGTTTCTATATTGCAGAGTAGAAGACAGTCTTGGGGGTGAGACATCGTTCTCACCAGGCTATAACCCCCCCGCTACGAGGGATCCGAGCTTCCTTCAAACATGTCATTCGGGCCATTAGCAGTTCTTGGTCGATCCCTTCCCATCTCCGTTAGGGCTATGATCCTCGTTCCTCTGCATTGACCCCTCTCGGTCTGGTATCTGACCACTCATGGTTTCACCTATATTTTGCAGCTGCAATAAAACATTGAAAGCCCGGGTTTGCAGGGGGCTGTGAGAGGTCATCTTTAAGCTGTCCTTTTGTTCTGCTCAGAAATATCATCACCCTGTTACTTCCTCATCTGTCTGCTATTTAAATAAACCTACTTGTTTAACCCCTACAAAAACACAAAAACAAAAAGTGTGAAAACACATTACTGTATTACAGGGGGGTCATGTGCCAGACTATGGTGTTAGTGAGTTTTAGAGGTGCTTGCAGGTGGATGTTGTTATTTTTGGACAGAGCCAGGCTAGCTGTTTTATTCTGCTGTTTCCACTCTTTATGCTAAGCTATGATAACCGTCTGCTAGCGGAAGCTTCATATTTGTTGTACAGACATGAGTGGTAACGATCTTCCTATAGCTTTTGGCAAGGAAGCAAATAAGAATGTTTCCCACATGGTAAAACTATTCCTTTCATGTTCACATGAAGTCAAGATCATGTCCCAAGTTCTGTCACTCATTCATGTCAACAGTAAAAACAATGAATGGGTCTCAGAAACAATATCATTCCTTAAAGGTGCAGGTGTCTGCAGGAGCTCTGCACTAAACTGCTCAACATCTCCACCTTTCAGACCCCAGTGTTTGGTGCTGACAGGTCCTCCCAGCAGTCGGCCAGCTCTGGTGGATCTCGTCAACTGTTTCACAAAGGATCTCAGTCTCATGATGTGTGGCAATATAGTCACTGTGAGTCCAACCCCGATGTGCACAGACATACACACCACCCGGTGATTAAAGATTACACTTTTGATTCAGTAAAAAACACAAGAACAAACATATTTTTTAAATATTTGGAACTGCCGTGTTTCAGCGGTCACGGCGTTGAGTTGAAGACTGAAATCATTGTCCATTTGTCCCTGTATCTGTCAGGATGGTCCCTCCCCATCAGCAGTGGAAAAGGCGAGCGGCGACAGTCACGTTACCTGGTTGAACCAACGGAAGGTCAAGTCATTCTACAGAGGTGTGGTGGCTGCAGAGCTACGATCAGGAGTTAACATGCTGCTACAGGTCAGAATTACACCTCATCAACTGTCTCACAAAGCCAGCTAACTTTGGGGTTACACTGGATGTTCACTCTCAGAAAGATTGCTCACGCTGACTTCAGTTGCCATGGTAACTAGACCAAACTCCTGACAGACCAAAACATATGAAAGAACCATCTCCTGACCAATCAGCAGACGTGAGAAAGGTCACCGTTCCCAAAGGATGTTGGAATGGACAAAATGCTGCACGACACTAAAGTGGCAACTACAACAGAGAAGAGCAGCATCGTTACAAACCAGTAGAGAGACTTTGCTTTGCATGGCAATGTGTTACACACAGGGAACGTCAGGAGCGCATGGCGGCTGGGTGGCGTGGTGGCGGCGTGATTCACGCGTCGGGTGTTCACACCAGCTACGTTTCAGTTGCGTTTCTGCTGCAGCTGTTACTGTCAGCCCTTTCTTTCTACATATAGTTTGCCTTTTAATGGCCATTTCATTTCATTATAAATATCATTTATATTTATTTTAGACAGAGAAATGTAAAGAAAGGTGTGGTAATTTGTAAATAATTGTAATAAACGACAGTTAAAACTCTGTACAGGTAACGCAGCCGCCACGCGCTCCTGACGTTCCTGGTGTGTCTCGGGCACACTGGAAACACAATGTAGGTGTACAGTCTAATCAGTGTCCTGCTATGATCAACACATGACCTCTACTGCAGGTGGATAGTTTGAAGTAGTGAATGTTATGAGTTGACTTTGTGAAAAGAAAATGGGAAATTAGAAAAAAAGAAAATTAGACGGAGCTCCTAAGGCCATGCTACTTTCAAATTATGCTAGCTTTCCAACATCGTCGACCCTACCTTTAACATGTGGCAGTGGCCTCTCTCGTGTGCACACATTCACAGCTGGATCAAAGTGAGAGTTAAAGGACCAATGTGTAACATTTAGGGGAATCTATTGGCAGAAATGTTTGTTTTTTTGTGTATAATCTCCTGAAAATAACAATGGTTGTGTTTTCGTTACCTTAGAATGAGCCGTTTATGTCTACACAAGGAGCCGGTACTGTCCAGAGTCCGCCATGTTTCTACAGTAGCTCAGAACGGACAAACCAAACTCTGGTTACTTTTCCTGCTTGAGTCGATAACGCTGCTGTCGCCGCCGCTCTCTCTCTCTTGCTTCACCACTCCCTTCCCACGCAGACACTCACTGGCTCTACTCCAAATGACCAACAACTGGCTCTAGACAGGGCTATTCACGTTTTTGCGTCGGCCACCGCAGATCACCATACACACTTGGCACACGGGAGAGGCTTCAGTTGGTTGCAATCTGCAACCTCACCGATAGATAGCCCCATATCCTATCCTACACACTGCACCTTTAATAATGCCAGTTGGTAACCAGCTATGCGAGATCTAGGATTGTCAGTGTTAGGTTCAGTGAAGCCAGATGCCTCAAAGTGAGCCTGAGGAAGTTGAACTTGCGTTTGTGAGACAGGCCTGATTCATCTCTTCTTCTTCTTCTTCTTCTCATGTTGTCGACCGTCCACCAGGGAGCAGGTTTGGGTCGTATTAAGCCAAATGTTCTGCTGATGGGTTTCAAGAAAGATTGCTGCAACGACACGCCTCAGGCTGCACACAACTATATAGGAATACTACAGTGAGTACAGATGGGGATTAATAAACTTC
Organism: Sebastes fasciatus; assembly: GCF_043250625.1. Taxonomy (NCBI): domain Eukaryota; kingdom Metazoa; phylum Chordata; class Actinopteri; order Perciformes; family Sebastidae; genus Sebastes; species Sebastes fasciatus. The sequence goes on from NC_133798.1 coordinate 4,045,454, forward strand.
ATCCTGTGTGTGTGTGTATACACTTTTGAACCATTTTATAAGCACTGATGATCATATTTTTTGCAATAAAGCTGTTTGTGTGTTTCAGTGATGCATTTGACCTGCAGTACGGCGTGTGCATTCTGAGAATGAAGGAGGGACTGGATGTCTCTCATCCATCTCAATCACACGGTGAGGGCCTTTTTTTTCAAATTAGAGCGGAGCACACAGAGTAAATTCATTTCGCACCATCAAAGAACTCTGACTGCTGCTGCAGCTTCACTAGTGTTAACAAGGGGGCATGGTGTCCACATTCATCCATCATCATTTGACTATAAATTAATTTATATACATAGCAAATTCCTCTGTTTTTATTTCAGTTAATCCAGGCTTTGATGGAGGACCTGAGAGTATAAACACCATCTCTGCCCCTTCCTGCATTCAAACAACTGCATGTACGTATAACCATGAACATATCATTTGAATTAATTTCTTATATGTATCATGGTAATCGTAAAAAATCTTGAGTAAACACGGCCTGAGTTGCCATTTTCTTTCAACCAAAAGACGTTATTTGCAACAGAAATTATTACAAACAACAATAATTAAATTCCCAAATAAATAAATTAATGTGATCATGAAAGCGTGTGAGAAAGGGACTCTATGTAAGAATCAGAAATTGCTTGTTAACAGCGACACATGTGGCCGTTAAGTCAACGAAAGTCAGCGTCCTGTTGTGCTTGCTCTACATAGACATGAACGAGCATCGCTCAAAACAGTGAGGCGACACACGTCAGCTAAAACCACAATATCACTCTATATTTCAGCTGCTTGGCAGTAATGTTAGCTGACCAGACGAAGGTCTCTCCATGAATCAATGCTGATACTGTGTTGTCCTGCTTCAGACTCCCGTCTTCTGCAGTGTGTGTAGTGTGCGCGCATGCGTGTGAGAAGGTGGAGCGAGTGAGAGCGAGCGCGGTGTGTGAGTGAAGGCAAGCAGGCAGAGGAGCAGAGTACAGCGGAGACTCCGGCCCTGGAGACCAAAGCTACGGTCTCCCCTGTGTCTTCTGACCGCGGTCGGGGGGGCTGGAGCGGGAAGAGTTGACACTGTTTAACAGACGGGCTTCACTAGATAGAACTTTTTGGTGGTTTTGGTGCTTCTGTATAGTTTGTGTTGGAACAGCGTAGCCACACGCGAGCGCGCATGGGACACCAACCCGCAATGATTTATAAAAGTGTAAGTGTAAGAAGTTACAAACAGTACCTTTAAACATGGGAAAATGCCACCCAAAGTCATTGATGGGGAGACAGCGGGGGAATATGCAACACACTTAAACACATGTAAAAGAGTATAATGCTTGCGTGAATGTGTACATAAATGAAAATAGAACTACCGAGGGTGCATCCCTGAAACGGTGAAGGATAATAGTGAGGTTTATTAAAGCGATAGTTTGGGTTGTTGTATGAGGTACCTATCTATAACTTAATAAATACTGTTTTTGTCAATGGAGTCTGGCATGGTCTGAAGAGAGCATAGATAACTTTCATCAGAAAGGGCTGTCTGACAGCAAGGTAAAGAGGTGAAAATATTCTAAATATAGCGTACACTTATACTGATATTGATTTTTAAAATATGTTATGCTGACGGTCCCGTCCACAGCAGTAGTTTTGGTACTCCTGTCTGTTTCTCCAAACTGGGGGCATGCCGACTGTCATCTGCTGTAGGTAACACACTGACTATGGATAACTAGCTGATACAACCCCACTTCAAAACACCCAAACTATCATAACTACTACTGGAAGGGAGCGGGGAATGTGTGTGTGTGTGTGTGTGTGTGTGTGCGTGCGTGCGTGCGTGCGTGCGTGCGTGCGTGCGTGCGTGCGTGCGTGCGTGCGTGCGCGTGTGTGCTGCTCCGTCACACCTTGAATCTGGAAAAAAATAAGCTGTAAATGGCACTGCATGATAAATGTTTAACAATTTTCACCTTAAATACCCAGAAATCTGATAAATTGACGTCATTAAAATGTGTAAAACAATAACTATTTGTTGTGTGTACAAAATTGTTTGCAGCTTCTGTCTCCATTGAACCAGAGCCTCAGCCTGGTACGGTGTTCCAGAAAAAACAAGGAAAAAAGACCATCGATGTGTACTGGCTGTCTGATGACGGAGGTCTGATCATCTCTCCATCCATCTATCACTTTCGTTTCTTCTGTCAAGAATATTAGCAGAGGTTTCCTAATCATTGTGTGTGTGTGTGTTGTGTGCTACCAGGCCTGACCCTGCTGCTGCCCTACCTGCTGACTCGGAGGAAGCGCTGGGCCAGATGTAAGGTCCGAGTGTTTGTGGGGGGAGAAACAGACAAGAAGGAAGAGCAGAGAGAGGAGTAAGCACTTGGATTAGTTCCATATCATTCCGATTACTAACACGGTGTGTTTCCGTGTAACGTATCGGCGGATGCCTCTCTCATTCAGCAGCCTTGTTAATCTGTATAACGTTACACTACGTTGTCTCTCATCCCGTCATCTGCCGCTTTTTTCTTTCTCACCGCGGACGGCCAGCAGCTTCCGCACACACATCCACACACGTATCTCTCTGCTCTTAGAAGGAAGGAGAGTCACGTCTCATCAACACGTCATCAACACGTCATCAACACGTCATCAGCTACACTGCGCATGTGTTATACCATGTGGTTTCAACGCTCAAGCTGATCGGGATCCTTGATCGCCACCAAAATCTAATGGATTGTTCATTGTGCCACACCCCACCCCTCCAAAATTTCAATCAAATCCATCACAAACTTTTGGAGTAATCCTGCTAACAGACAAACAAACCAACAAACAAACCAACAAACCAACAAACCAACAAACCAACAAACCAACGCCGGTGAAAACATAACCTCCTTCCTAGGCCTTCGACCTTGGCGGAGGTAATAAAAGGAAATGTAGAATTTCTTATGGAGATCAATGAACTACGGAATTATCAACAATTCAGCAATCACTTTGACTAGCGTAGCAGGACATAAAGAGAAAACAAGAGGTGGAACTAAAGACATTAACAATGGCTGCAGGTTCTTTAAACCTGTAATAACTGATTTTGTGGCCACTGTGGGGGTGACAGAAACAAGCTGTAAAAACAACACTGAAACAGTTGATAGGCTAACATACTGTAGGCTTTTCCTGCTAAGACAAGTCAAAATGTCACTCATGATTAAAACAAAGAACGTATATCGCTAAGAAGTGAAAGTCAATTGGTCGTTCCGTTGCAACGTCAGCGTCCAGCAGCAGAGCTACTCCTCAGCCATTTTGGACTGAAAGCGACTACCGGACATCAGTAAAACGTCCGCCTACAAAGTGCCGTACAAAAGTAAAACTAAATTATTTCTATTCTATTGTCATATATAATGTCTCTACCGAAATGGCCGGTGTTGAACAATAAAAAGATTATAAATATGCATACTATTATAACTATTTACTTACTTACTTATTCATTTATCAAACTTTTTTACCCGGCTGCTTCACAGAGAAGCATAAAGTGAGCGATGGACATAAATAGAAGTTAGAAAAATGCAGCACACAGATTCTGAGAGCAAACTTTTTCATGTGAAGGATCCAAAATCGATGTCCAATAGACCACAGACCATGGATGTATAAGAGAATGTTGTCAAAAAAGCACCAGAGTTTTGCCTCTTGGTTAAAAGACTATTGTTGTGGTATGAGATTATGTGAATTTTTTTTAAATTACAGATTTATATTCTTTTTCCAGGGTGTTGGCACTGATCAAGAAGTTCCGTCTTGGTTTCCATGATGTTGAAGTGCTTCCTGACATCTACCAGAACCCCCAGCCTGGAAAGTAAGGCTGCCAAAACTTGCCTATGAGAATGAAACAACGGGCAAACAACGGGGAACATGATCGTGCAATTCCACATGTGATCCAAGTTGAGCTGGGTTTACCAACTGGGCAAAAGCACCAGAATGCCAGGGACCGGCACGGATCCAGGTTCACTGTGTGTTGACTGTTCTGTGCTACTTTAATTGAAAATATGTCTGGGAATAAGCACCACTAAAGCACAATATCAACTGACATTATACTGTAAGTGTTCTGCTTTATTAGCTGATCTTGAGGCCCTGTCATGAAAAGGTTGGTTCGTCAGGTCTTGTTTAAACCCTAATTATGTCAGTTTTGTGCTGAAAATGCAAAAAATACACAAGCACTTTCGCACTTTAATCTGTCTCTATTATCTATGTATTTATATATCTATATAATGCATATTCCTAAATGAATGGGGGATATGCAAAGAGGAAAGAAGGGGTTAATAGGGGCCCAGTAGCTCATTTGTGTCCCAGGGCCCAGTTGGGCCACGCATGTTTACACTTGATTTGCACTTAATGCATTTAGAGTGCTTTGTTTTGAGGATAAAAAAAACGGACTGAGCGTCCCATGATGTCGAATAATCCTCTTGTAGTGACCGTGACATCCATGGAAGTCATTGCCATCACTTAAACATGTTGCTGTGCTGTATTTTAAGCCAACACTAGGATCAGCATTGATTCATGGAGAGACCTTCGTCTGGTCAGCTAACATTACTGCCAAGCAGCTGAAATATAGAGTGATATTGTGCTTTTAGCTGACGTGTGTCGCCTCACTGTTTTGAGCGATGCTCGTTCATGTCTATGTAGAGCGAGCACAAGCGCGAGCAACAGGACGCTGACTTTCGTTGACTTAACGGCCACAGGTGTCGCTGTTAACAAGACATTTCTGACTCTTACAAACAGTCCCTTTAATTCCCCATGATCCCTGTTTGTCTCTGTATGCTTCAGTGTTCATCAGTTTGAGAACATGATGAGTCACTTCAGGCTGGATACAAATCCCAAACAGGACTCTGATTCTGGGCCACCGAGACAGCAAGAAGAGCCGTGGATGATCACTGACCAGGACTTAGAGAGGAACAAGGCCAAGGTCTGACACACACATACAGAAACACACATACTGACGCAACCTGAATCACACACATTTGGATACAGCACATATAGAATTTAGGAGGAAGAAATAATCCATTGAAACTTTGTCTGTGTGATTCAGTCTCTCCGTCAGATTCGTCTCAACGAGGTTGTGCAGGATTACTCCAGAGACGCTGCCCTGATTGTTATGTGAGTACAGTAACTCTTTCTAGGTCATGGGAGTGCTTCTTTATTAGAGTAAAAGGAGCGGCTGTGTAATTACGTGGTATGCCGACTGCTCTTGATTCTTGGCTTGCACAACACAGACACAAGTCCAGTCACTTTGCCTTTAAACATTATCACTTGTGGATGCTTTGACCTCCTTATTAGCAGTCAAACACAAACTGTTGACCTTATTAACAAGCCTTCTTTGCTGTGACTCTGTGTGTCTCCTGGCAGCACCATGCCGGTGGGGAGGAGAGGAGCGTGTCCCAATACTCTCTACCTGGCGTGGCTGGACTTCTTGTCACATGATCTCAGACCTCCAGTCCTGTTGGTTAGAGGGAACCAGGAAAACGTCCTCACCTTCTACTGCCAATGACATGTCTCCTATATACAGTCCAATATACAGATGCTGAACTACAACTTATAACTCACTAATATCCTGACATTTTTTAATCTTGAATTAGACATGTCAATGCCTTGATGACTAGTGATGATTATCTAATCCTGTAATTAATGTATGATTCATGTAATTACCATGTTCTGGGCCTATAAGTCAACGTCTTAATAGTGTACACATTTTAGAAATCCTACAAATCACTGAAGGGAACATATTTAAAACTGAAGCCATTATTGATTGTAAAGACAATTGTTTATCAAAATGATTTGTAATGATTGACATTTGACATCGTTTGTAATGATAGTATGTACGGAAGACCTCAACAGACACGATTCAACCATTTTCTTAATACGGTTATCTCGAGTTCATGAGTTAATTATGTCGTTAATTCGAGAAAATTAGCTATGTTATCTCGAGATAACAAGATAACTAAGTTGTTATCGCGAGAAAACAGATTTTCTTTTATTTCTTATAATGTCAAATCAGCCAAAATGCATTCAAACGGCCCGGATGTAGCTGACAGCATGGGTGTATACATGCTGATACTGATGGACTTGGTGAAGTTAGCAGGAGGATTTTCTGATGTCTGTATTTCTGTATGGTTTTTTTTTCCAGCAACCAAAAATCAAAGAATAAAAGACATTTGCCTCACAATTTCGTGGTATTTTCTTTTAAGTTGTTTAACATGTTTTATACTACTTGTGAATATAATCTATTTAATCTTATCTCCATATTGTTAACACCTTATTTAAAAAAACGTATGTAGTCAGATATGTATCCTTCCGCTAACTTCACCAAGTCCATCACTGACAGGCTTGATAGGGCTGTCAGCTTGATCTGGGCCGTTTGCATAGCTTTACCCTCGGCTGATTTGACACAAACATTATAAGTAATAAAAGAAAACAACTTTTTGTTTTCTCCTGATAATGGGATAACAACGTTTGTTTCCTCGAGATAACCACATAATTAACTTGTGATCTTAAGATAACGGCATTAAAAAAAAAGAAAAGAATTGCTATTCCACTAGAACACTGTCATCCGTATGCCATACCACAATGTATAATCTCTATATGTTTTTGACATTTTGCAATTAAAGTGCTGTATATGATATTCTGATTCACACATTCTCTATCAGTGTTAATTGCCAAACCAAGCCACTATGATTTTGAGGAGAGCTTCTGACATCCAGTCTTGTAGTTTTGTTATCCAACGTCTGTAGTATTATAATAGCCTACTTGTTTTTTTTTTGTGTTTGCAGTGACACTCAAATACCCATACTCCATAGTGTGTTGAATAGCTACTGGATCACTGCTTGAGATCATTTGCAAGTCGATTTACAGCTGATGTAACATAACTGATGCAACTTCAGTGGATAAACAGGTTTTGCTGTCAGAAAAAAAAGTGCTCTTGTGTGATGTTTGCTGTTTGCTGAAAATGAGGACGGAGTGAGAGGTCTTTTCATCTTTGCCCTCTCAAATAGGGAGGACCACAAGAGTCACGTAAATGGTAATAAAGAATTTAATTGATTAATAACTAATTGTACAAAAAAATACCCATTAATGAATTTGTTTACGAATTGATTTATGAATCTATGAATAAATGTGCTAAATTACAACGTAATTCATTGTTTGACATTTTAATGGGCAATAAAAAGAAGAATTATAAAAAATAATTTATAAATTAAATATTAATCCGAAAATAAATAGTTTAAATTAAAAAAGGTATTTACAAAAACACCATGAAACAGTCAATATGTACATCATTTAAAAATACATTAATGAATTCATAAATAGATAATGGAATTTAAAATTCTATTTGAAAATGCAGTTTAAAATGAGAAATGAATGACTGCACTCACAAATTGAATTAAAAATGCAGGCTTTAATCAGGCATTTAAAAGGGCAACTTCTTTTCCCATTTGCATTAGCATTTCCCCTTCTGCTTTTACTAAATGATTTAGCTATTTGATTAGCTAAATCATTCAGCTTCCCCATTTAGCTTTAGCTTTTTTTTGTAAATCCCTTTTTAATTTGAACTATTTATTGATGTGCTTTACAAAGCGGACATAAAATTAATAAAGGATGGAATACAGTACAATGCCAGATACACACACATTTCCACATATATTTACAAACAAATATAAATAAATCTGAACGTGGTCTGTAAACTACAAGTAGCCTACAAATCGGATCTAACAGGATGTAACTTTTCCTGTGACTTACTGTAAATTCTTTGAAGGCTGCGGGAAACATGGATGTATTAAGAGAACTGGATACAGCGTTGGAGGCGGGGCTCCGTTCATTCCTATGAGAGTTGCTCAGTGGAGCATGTAGCCTAAATGGCTCGACTTCCGTCTGGAAAAGGACCCGGATCTTGGGCACGTGGAACATGCGGAGTAGCGTCCGCTCGGTCACGTGATTCGGTCACGGGGTCCCAACGTCACGCCGTCATCACGGCTTGGTGCTCCAGCCTCGGTCTGGGTCTCATTCACATAGACGGAGGAAGGGAAATAACTCTGGGTTCGACTATTAGTGCATTTTACAACTTTAAAAACATATTTTTTTAAATAAGGGCTATTAGAGGGTTCATATTGGGAAGTTGACCTAAAAAAAAATTATCCGCTGAGTTACAGACATCTCTTTCCATATGTAAGTCTATTGGGAAAAAGTATTTTTGGGCCCAATGCATCACGTGACTGACACGGACGTTGCAGTACCGCCGTTTGGCCACTACGAAAGTTGGGATCAATGACCAGTGCTCTTCCTGGGGGCTTGGCTGGAAACCATGCTGGAAACTGTCAGACTTGACTGCAGCTGTTAGTCACCGCCTGCTGCTGCTGCTTTCCAGGCGAGCCCTTAGATCAATGGTGAAAGAAGACTTCTTGTATTGAAATATCTCCTCTAAGACAGCTCTGTATAGTAGGAATTGATTTGTGTGACAGCAAGATTACCAACAAAGTTGTTAGGAATATTCTGTCAAAAGAATACTTCCCTATAACCCAGTTAAGAAAAATTATGTTTTCATTGAATTTGAAGCTGAAGAGGTTAAAATAATACGGAGGAGATATATTTCATTCCCTCTCCCTCCTAAGGTGAAAGAGGTGAACTTCAAAATCCTAAATGAGATTTACCCAACGATCGAATTCTTAAGACTGAGGTTTCACTTTGATGTGAATAACTGTATTTTGTGAAAGTGAAATTGAAAGTTTGGAACATGTGTTTTTTCATTGTGAGTCGGAAGATTTTCTGGAATGACATGCAGAGCTGGTTACAATCCAAGAGGACTGAGCTGTCACCACTGACAGAGAAAACGGTCACATTTGGTATCTTTGCTGTGAATCAGAATTTGAATTTTTCTTATCAGTATTTTATTTGTATGTTATTAAGTAATTTTTTTTGTATACATAAATGCAAATACCTTATAATTAAACCCTGTCTGACTAGTATGAAAACTGCTAAGTAAATCTTTGTCGATTATGACTGACAAAAAAAGGTGTTAAATTATTCTCTTTATTTGATATGTACAAATTAATTTGAGATGAGTCCTGTTTCTTTTGTTTAATGTGATGTGAAAGTAAAACTGGTCAAGGAACAAGTAATAAAAAAATAAAATAAAATATATATACATATCTTTTTTTTTGTTTTATTCATTTATTATTTTCTATTACTTGTTCCTTGACCAGTTTTACTTTATTTCTATTCACTTTGAATATCTTTGCTATATGTTGTTGCCCATGCTCAACCTAAAGTTGTCTTTCTTACTGTTATAGTTGACAGTGCCTTGTTGTGTGTACATTTTTGATAACGAATAAAAAAAACTTTCCAGGCGAGTCGCAGTTGATCTCCAACGAGCCTATTACTATGCTGTCTAGCTGCCCCTGTCTACCTCTGATTGGTTCCCCTGATACTCTCACCCTAACCAATCTCTACTCCTCATGCCTGAACCTAACCAATCCAACCAACCAAGGGGACGAGTACTAGCCAATCAGAGGCAGAGTAGGGCGGGTCATGCCTTCGCCTTCACGAAAGGCTTCCCGAGTAGCCTGCACGTCTGAGCACGAGCTCAGATGGTAACCAATCAGGAGCGGCCACCGTGTGTTTGGAAACAACCTTCCTCCTCCTCCTCCTCCTCCTCGCACCACAGCCAGCCAGCTACTGACTCCAGCCAGCAGAGAGGCGCCTCCACATCCAGCCGAGCCCTAAAGTTTCTCTTTCGACGACACTATTTGCGTGTTTTCCTTCTATCTGCTGATAAAGTGTGACCAGAGGACTCTTGTTGTTTTTGACGACAGTAGCTGTAGAGAGTAAACAGCAGCAGCATAAACACGAGACAACAACAAGGGACGTGTCAGTGAAACAGTAAAATGGATGAAGGAGAGTCTCCACTAAACACCATCAGTCTTCTCATAAAGACGCCCAACCAGGTTCGGGAGGACCAACCCGTCGAAGGCGTCGACCTGAACTGGACTATAAGGGACCTAAAGACGCATTTGTCGACTTTTTACTCAACTAGACCGGTGAGTTACTAGGAGGCGGAGAAGTTCACGTTAGCTGGCTGATGTTGGCGGAAGTAGTTAACGGAAGTATTGGGAGGTGTGCTGGAATGTCCCGACACGAGCCAGCTGACTGTCAGCCTCTCTCTCTCTCTCTCTCTCTCTCTCTCTCTCTGTGTGTGTGCTCACTCCTCACCTGCACAGGTATTAACCAACTTGTAAAGGAGCTGCAGTGGGTCCCATTGGGAGTATTTATTTTATTTTTTATTTATTTATTTGCACATATATAAAACTGCACAAAATCCAGTCAATGAAAAAAAAATGTGTGAGCAGAGGTGAAGAAGCCACAGGCTTATACAAATGACCCCCGACCAACCCCAGGAGAAGAAAAAAAACAATAACAAAAAAGGAAGAAAGATCTAAACTAACATCATTTTAGAAATACAACAAAAGTTAAACAACAACAAGAAGTACACAAAATGTGCAGAAAAACCAAACCAAACAGTAGAAAACAATCCAATACGAACAATGAAATACATTGTTGTACAGTACCGAAAAAAAGAAAATATATATAAACATATCAAAAGATAATTAGACATCAGGAATTAAATGTGATGATAATTTCCTTTTAAGAATTTTAAGAGTTCTAAGAATTATGAGCTCTTGATAACAGGTATTTTGGTGTTCCATATTTGTACACCACGATATCTGAGGGAGTACTGGCCATGTTTTGTTTAGTAAAAAGGCAGGTGAAGATGATTAAAACACGCAGATATATCTAATTTGAGAATTAGATATAAAGAAGTTGCTAAATGATGATGGTAGAGAAGAAGAAGGCAAGAACATATATTTATATGTAAAAACATAACTGATGAATATTTATGTCATAAACTGAAAGAATGTTCCGTTTCCTGAACAGTGGAGCAGAGGCCATTTCATTATGTCCTTCTCTGAAAACAGACAGAATGTGTAGGGATGTTATACAGGTTAAACTGACCCCCCACCAGGCATCAGTTTATGGGACAATGCCGGGGGTTAACTCTGTAGAGTCATATCTACTGCTGTTACAGTAGTTTGTATGTTATCTAGTCTGTGGCACATGTCTGTGTGTCCTTGGGATTATACTAGTTTGGTATATTCTGTTATAGAAATGTTGATTTCGCGGGATGATGAGTGTACAGTGTACAGATGAGGCGGGGCCAGGCAGTCCAAGTGACAAGGAAAGTTAATGATTTCAGATCAAATCTGTCCTGCCCTGGGAAAATTAGCCATGTGCTTAAGCTGAGACAAGGCTGAGTCACCAGTATTAATGAAATTGCAGTACATGTAAAAAATAAATTGATTAAGACTAATAGACTATTATAATAAACTGTATTTGTATCATATTGATCAAACCTAGAGATTACAGCATGCTTTACAATGAAAATACATACAAACATGTATATTACATACAATTAAAATAATTATAATAGTCGGTCAGGACTCTACTTGATGCAAAGCCATTGTTTTGTTTTGATTGGCTGGTGGTCACTGAGTGAAAGGCAAAGTATGAGACACAACACAAATTTGGGCCAGTTGTTCCACTTAGCAGCTGGTCTTGTCATTGTCGGTCCTCAGGAAGGAAATACTTACATGGTTTCAGATTTATGCCCAACAAAATCGATCACTGGCACTGAAGGTTGTTGTCCCATCTGCAGAAACATCACCCAAATCTAGCCACTACGCGGATAGAATTTGTAACTCACCAAAAGTTTGAACTAATTGAAACCTACTTGTTGTTTTCTGTAGGCTGTGAGTGACCAGAGACTGATCTATGCTGGTAAACTGCTGCCCGATCATCTGCACATTAAAGATCTCTTCAGACAGGTACAGTATGTGTGAGAATTTGAGTTTGTCTGTTTGTAAGTGCACATGGCTGTGCTTACAAACACTACTTAATTGGCGTGATTTTTGGGGGGGAGGTTTTTCCTATCCAACAGGGGTCTAAGGATAGAGGTTGAATTCTGAACAGATTGTATAGTCCCTTAAGGCAAATTTGTGATTTTTGTGATATTGGGCTAAATAAATAAAATTGACTTCACTTGACATTTTCATCACAGATTAAATGCCTTTATTCTGCTGTTATACTGGCGACAAACTGGCTAGAGAGGTTGAATCTGGCTTACTTTGCTCTCCCCAACCTTTTTGATAATAAATAGCCGGTGAAAGGGTTGTTGTGCTTTTTAAATCCATACAGTATAATATTTCATGTGTCTGGTTCGTGGTTATTTTATGTGAATCCCAGTTGAGGCTCCTATTGCTGGAGATGAAATGATACCAGCTGAAGACAACTCCAACACTGAAAAACATTCAAAGTCCTCAAAGAGGACATCAACCACACCACCTGTTGTGTTTTGTTCTGTTTAGAGGGCTGTGTGTGTGTGTGTGTGTCTCTGTGTGTGTGTGTGTGTGTGTGTGTAGAGGTGTGTTAACCAATCAACATGTTTAGAAAGCTTCATTGTCAGTAGAACAGCTCCTTAAAGTCTTGGTTCTGTTGTTTTTAACGTTGGTTGAGACAGCTGGTGCTCATATTGAATGTATCCGTGTGTTTTACCATGTAGCTTTTCTAATCAGGCATTTATCTCTACTTCCTACAGACTGACATCATTCCCACACTGCACCTGGTGTGTGCTTTTAGGAATCCACCCCATGAACTCCTGGGAGCTAGACCTAAGGTGAGAGATGATGATGTTTACTCATATTCAACTTTCCTCAGAACCTAGGCAGTGTTTTCATAAAGTACTTTTTCAAGTGGGAAATTGTGTTTTTGTCCTCTGGTAAGAGACAGCCAGGTTTTGGTGCCCTGCAGATATTTAGTGTCATGTCCAAGGACACTTCAGCAGGAATCAAACCAAGATGCCCTTTTAGTTTGGGGGTGATATCACTAACTAATAGGCCAGTGGGCACTAGGGGTGTAGCGGTCCTGAAACCGAGACCGAAATCGTGATACAAACATCCACGGTCTCTCACATATTCACCTTTCTTTTTTTTTTTGAAAAATAAAGTTTATTTCTGAATTTTGTTAATGCAACTCTGACAATCCACTGCACAAACATGTTTGGACTGATAGATATCCCACCCACCCCCCACCCATGACAATACCCAGAGGGCACACAACTAAAACCATGCAAGGAAAACAAGTGTACAAAACAATGAATAAATAAATACCCACAAATATACAAATATCTTCAAACATCATCCATTAGCTCTGTGAGATGTTAGAGGAGCTCCAGCCTCCTGTGACATATCAAGCTCAAAGGCAGGTTTAGTTTAGGGCCTGACAGGAGCACATCTTCACCTCCTCCCTTCTCCCTTCTCCCATCACCTTCCCACTGTGGAGTGGAACTGTTTCACATCAACTGTCATCAGCTTCTGAAACCAGCTACAGTTTCAAAAGTACAGCTAAAGATGACTCGCTGTAGTTCCACAACCCTCTCAAGTGTGCTGCTCTGCCTCAACGAATGCTGCGAAACTTCCAAGTGGCTGTACATCCTAGATGATTAAACTCATCTCTACAGACTTATCAGGGTTTTCTGTAGTGCTTAGTGACAGAGATTGCTCAAACTTTGAACTATTTCAAACTCTTCTTGGCTTTTGCAGACCAAACAGACAGAGCAGCCACGTCCCTCCAGTCCGATGCCCTCGGCAGCCTCTGCTTCACCCAGTCCCAGCAGCCCCCCCACCACAGTCCAGACTCCGAGCACACCGACGCTGAGGCAGAGGAGGCACACCTCTTCAACTACAGCTGCTGCTGCTGCTGCTCCATCTCACACACATAGCCCAGCGTCTCCACCTGGAGCTCCTTCATGGCCTGCTGCTGCACTGTAAGTCACAATGGAAGAAATTATGTATTGCTTGAACTGTAGTGAACTCGCTGCTCGCACGCAATGCATGGTACATGTAGGCACAGCCGGCACTGCTCCGCAGCAGGAGAAATCAGCTTTCTCGGTTAATATAGCAGCACTGGAGAATTTATTTCTTCAGTGGACTACATTTACCAACAGAACTGATTGGACATCCACATAAAAGGGGCCTTCATGTGACACTTCATCAGTCTGAAAACCCAAGTGGACTTGAGTGAGATCAACATTTGAAAGGCTGAGGGAGCAAGTCAAGAGTGATGCTACTCAACTTGAATGACCTTGAATGCATTGTGATCTTTCACCATTTCCACTGTTATCTATCAGTGTGTGATAAGATATCATGTGATAATTGGTGTTAAGGCAAGTAAAGGTATTCATGTATTACTGTCAATTATTCAGGCTCCTCAAGAATGTTTTTCATTTTGAAAGCCTCGCTCTATATGCGGCTACATTACCAAGTGCTAAGGGGAAGTGAAAGAGGACACGTCAAACCATTATTGAAACGCACTTGATTTGCACCTAAGATGTCTCAACTCAAAGAAATTCAGATACCCTAATTAGATGTGTCAAAAAAGAGCTTTGAAGTCCCCTCTAATATAAGTAGAGAAGATGAAATATAAATGGATGTGTTTAGGTTTGAACAGATAATAACAGTCTGTCTTCGTTCCCTGCAGGCCTGGAGCACCACAGATGACCCAACCAGCCTTTCCCACCTACTCTCTGTACAGCCCTCAACAGCTATTGTGGCTTCAGCATGTCTACGCTAGGCAGTATTACATGCAATAGTGAGTTTACATTTATACATTTTGAAGTCAAATTACTTTCCTGTTGGTGTGAGTTCTTCCTTTAGCCTCGCAGTCTCTGATTGTGGTCCGACACGGCCACGGGTGACTTTGTCCGGCTATTTTCTAATACCCTGAATGTTTTTCCACCAACAGCCATGCAGCGTTGGCCGCAGCAGGCACTGTCCCCTCTGCACCAGCTACAACCATTGGCCAGTACCCTCCTGTTCCCGCCCACCAAGTACCCGTCCCAGACCCCTTAGCCAATCAGAACCCCATCAACAACCTGCCAGCGAATCAGAATCCAGTGCAGGACGCCGCTTTCATCAACCCCGGGGAGGCCAACCAGAACATGCGGATGAACGCACAGGGCGGGCCCGTAATGGAGGACGAGGAGGACATGGAGCGCGATTGGCTGGACTGGTTGTACTCCGCCGCGAGATTCGGCGTCCTGCTCGTGATCGTGTACTTCAACTCCAACCTGACTCGCTTCCTGCTGGTGATGAGCACCCTCCTCCTCATGTACCTGTAAGTTCAATCTGTTGCTTTTCTACTTTTGACAACAAGTCTAACCGCCAAACGTGGCTGAAATGCTTCACTGCATTGTTGTGGGTTGAGTGACTTGCTTTAAAGCACTCCACTGGAGCTTTCAACCTTACTGACCCTTATCATTTGCTTGTGTTTGCATACAGAGTCTCTCTCAAAAGCAAGGGCACACACTCAGTTTTCCATATTAATCATTTAAAACAACTCTAGGGCCTAATGGGAGGCAGGGTTGTTTGAGTTGTCCACTAAAGCCGGTCTGTGTCTGATTTTTAAACAGCAGTGCACTATACATGTTACTGCTTATTTGGAAATTTGGAAGTATAAAATCACTAGAAATAGGAGCATAGTAGCATGTCTGGTAATAAGGGATGGACCTAACAATTATTTTTTTATCGATTAATCTAACGATTATTTTTTCAGTTAGTTGATTGATCTAACGACTAATTCATTAATTATTCGAAATAATTTTTTATAATTCAATTAATTTACCCAAAATAAATATCAAAACTTGTTTCATTATTATTTCAGTGCTTTATTCAAACATCTTCTCTTATAAACATATACATAAAACAAGAATAAAATATGCACTGCAGGACATTATTTCACAACAAAAAATAGCCCAGTCTTTACTGGTAATCTGTTTTCAGTCCAACATAATATTTCTCCAAAATAAAATGAAAGCAAGAGCTTGTTAAATTCAAGTAAAAGGAATACAGTGCAATGCACATTTAGTAATCCAAGTCCTCCACACGGCTTTGTCTCATCCTGAAAAAGAGACACAGATAACCCAGTAGAATAATGATAATAGTGGCTCATAAAATCGGTCTAATTTCCACATCACTGTTGTGTTATGACATTTGGCTAATAATAATAATGATAATAATCAGTATTTTTACTTAAGTATTAACTTAAAACTTAAAATGGTTTAGACATGGATTTATTTTTCATCACTGTAATAATATGCAGTTAAGATAAACACTAGCAAATGTACTTTTGCATCAGTGTGGAGCAAGAGAAATAATTTAAACTATTTACAGACTAATAGTCACAGACTGTAGAACAATATGTAACGTTACTCCTAAGCCATTTTCTCACCCGTACATCGCCGTTAAAGTAAACAGAAAATATAAAACGGCCGACGTTAGATGACGCATGGTTAAACGTTATGTTACGTTACGCTACCATAACAGTGGTCCATAAAATACTTTTAACATGGTGGCGATGAAGAAACATTTTAAAAACAAACTTTAAATGACTACTGCTGAACAGAAACACGCCTTTTCACAATCTTAGTAGATCATGCCTGGGTGGGGACAAAGTAAACAGGACTTACGGTGGTGTCTTGCTGCAGTCTTCTTCACTCAGCGCTCCGGGATGCCATCTTTTCAGGTGCTCGTGCATTGCACTTGTACTGCTGTGGTACGCCATCTCCATTTTGCACAACTTACAGAGCACCACATTGTTGGGTCTCTGTTTGAAATATTCCCACACTTTTTTGATGAACGTGGGCGAGTTTTTTTTATGCTTCTTCCTGTCTGGGGGAATCAAAATCGATGCTTGGACAGGGCGCAGCCACTATCAATTCTTCATCCGATGCGTCGACGAACGTTGCTTAAATCGACATATTTACGTAATCGATTACGTCGACTATGTCGACGAATCTCCCCAGCCTTACTGGTAATCATCATTAACTTCCTCTGTGTCACAAAGTAGCTGATGACTGTGCACATGTATGTGTGTGTGTGTGTGTGTGTGTGTGTGTGTGTGTGTGTGTGTGTGTGTGTGTGTGTGTGTGTGTGTGTGTGTGTGTGTGTTTGAACAGCTCAGCCTTCAGGATGTGTACCCTTGAAACCTGTTATACTAAAGCTTCATATTAGAACAAACAAGTGAAAACAGCTGAGTTCAGTGTATTGCTTGTCATGACAAGAAAAAAGACAACTTTTTTGGCCCATTGGTAAAAGTATCAACATTGCTTCCATTATTAATTCTATCTGTATGTACGGTGTTTGTCTTGTCAGATCTGTTTGAGAATAAGAGAGAACTTTTCAGACAGAGACCTGCTATAGTGGCATCGGGGAGCTGACAAACTGTCTGAGGAAACATTCGGTTGGTGACTGGTTGCTGATTTCAGATAGACTTTTAGGCTTTTTGGATTTTAACTGAGGTCCTCATGTGTTGCCAGCAAGAAAAACATGACAAATCAAAACACAGGAGAATTCTCTGGGCAGATAATCTAGCCGACACCTTGACGTTAAAAATTCGACATCAGGGAAACATTGTCCATCAACTTTGACTACATTTGAGCACCTAGCATCATTGACGTAAACCCAGAGTCCACCTCCTCTCATCACACTGGAGTCCTGCACTCTGTCCTGTGGTCCGCCTGTCAAGTGCAGCTTGATCCAGGATTCAATGATGGAACCGGGTCTCTGTAAATACGTGGGCACAACCGTCTGTGATCACTCGTTGCTGGGTTAGAAGTCTTATTTCATCCATCTTATTTTCCTGCGACCGGACATCAGCCAGGAGTAGGCCGGGTAGTGGGGGGCTGAGGTCCACCTTAAAGGTCAGCCCACCTTAAGTGAGCCTTGGTTGTTGTTGTTGCTAGCTTTGGGGCTAACCCCCTTCACTTTAACCAGCAGACGGTAAGCAAGACACAGGAGCTTGGCTTGGGGTTTTGAGGAGCAACTGAATAAAAGTTGTGCAGTCTCAATGATATCAGTAATAGAGAGATGTCACTTAAGCTAGCTGAGAATGTAACGTAGTCTCTGATACATATGAAACTTGGAACTTGTGCATCTCTACTTTATCAGCCATCTGTTTGTTTGTTTGATTTTCCATCAGTGCACTGCAGCAGGATGTGGTTACTCACATCCTTTTAATACCTTTTTATTCAAATCACCTAGTAACGGCAAAACATTGAACTGAAAAAAGAAAAAAAGAAGAACATCACTGACATTCATTCACAAAGCTAACAAGAATTGATATCATTTCTTTGAAGAAAGTCATCTTCACGTATTACATGTATTTATTTGTCCTGAATTCAAGTTTAAAACATTGTGTACCTTGGTGTGTGTTTCTTGGTATCTCCTTTTTGTTCCAGCGTATGAAAATGATCATATTGATTATTTCCTATTGCATCCCATAATAACTGTAATTGAGTCCTTGATATGTCACAGCTCGGTTTCAGATTTGTTAATAATATTAATGGGTCAGAGTCCATCTGACAGCCTGTTCCACATCGGCAGTGTTGTTATCATCAGTTTCAGGTCACATGTTCCGCTCTCACACTCTTGTTTGCCGTTACATAACCCTTCACCCCGACACAAATATACATCCCATTCCTCAGGCATATAGGCTATAGAGCAGATAGGCTTAGAAGTATATTGAATGTGTCTGTTTGTCAAGGGGAAAGCAAAAAAGAACAAATTGCTGAAAGTGAGAGAAAAATACATTGTTTTCTAAAAGAAATGAATCCAGACAAAATTGAAAAGAGAAACTGTGTGTTTGTGTCTGAAGGACACAGCCCACCCCTTTGATAACAGGTTACAGTCAGTATGCATTTGACTAATGATTACTCACCAACAGCAGTTGGAAGGTTAATGTTTAGAGACATAAACACCAGACATCACTTTCTATCCTCATTAATCTGTTTTTAGAAGAAATAAAAAAAACTTTGCGAAGCTGAAACTTGTATCAAACGGTCAAACTAGGCAGCACTGATCAAACATGAATCAATATTCTGTTACTGTAATTCCTGTTTCTCTCCAAATGTTTTCAGAATCGTCTTGTAGTGTACTGTTTAGCTGTAAAATGAGAAGGTTTGTGACCCAGCAGCCATGTCGAAACCAGTCGATCCAAAACCAAGCACCAGCTGTTTCCTGTTTGGCCTAAAAAAAACACGTCATCCTTGCAGCACTCTCTAAAGCTTTGCCTCACTTTTGACATTACAAGATTTAGACAAGTATATCTTTTAAGTAAGTGTTTACCTCAAAAGATAGTTCATGGGCTTTAGTTTAAAGCTGTAGGATAGCCTTAACCCCTGAATTCGCTTTTTGCTGTTCACATAGCAATATGATTTTTTTTGCATTCATATAAACATATTTCGTCTCCTGTTTCTCCTCCACAGACATACTGTTGGTTGGTTTCCCTTCAGAAGGCGAGTGCAGGTCCAAGGACCCAACCCTCAGCAGCAGCCTCCTGAGGTCCACCACAACCAGCAGAACGAAAACAGAAACCCAAATCCAGTAAGAAAGCATCTCCTAGACTTTTATGCCAATGCGATGGCGACAGCTGTGGCCGGAAGCATTATGTTTTCATGTTGTCGGTCCGTGCGTACGTCTGTGTCAGGCTGCAACCTCCAATTCTGAAAAGTGAGGTGAAGCCAATGCTCAAGTGCCTTAAACCTGCCAGCAGGGGGCGACTCCTGATTGTATAGAAGTCTATGAGAAAATGAGCCTACTTCTCACTTGATCTTTTACCTCAGTAAACATTTTAAACATGACTTTATGGTCTCAATCGCAGGTCGCTACCACGGCGTTGTCAGGTCTGGGAGTTGTCCGTGTTTTTGTATTAGATCTTTAACCCTTTCACAGTGTGTTTCCATTTCATGGAAGTTAATTGTAATCTTTTTGGTCGCCTAAAAATGTCTTATTCAGTGTTTGGTTGTGCTTAGCTCCACCCTCTTGTGTTACTTCTGGTTGCAAATAACCCATGGATGTATAAAGAGAACAGGATACAGCGTTGGAGGCGGGGCCCCGTTCATTCCTATGAGAGTTGCTCAGTGGCGCATGAAGCCTAAATGGCTCGACTTCCGTCTGGAAAAGTACCCGGATCTTGGGCACATGGAACATGCGGAGTAGCATCCCCTTGGTCACATGATTCGGTCACGGGGTCCTGACGTCACGCCGTCGTCACGGCTTGCGCTCCAGCCTCGGTCTGGGTCTCACTCACATGGACGGAGGAAGGGAAATAACTATTATAATATACTAGAACTACCATAATCAGCTATTAGTGTGTTTTACAACTTTAAAAACGTAATTTTTTAAATAAGGGTTTTTTAGGTGTTCGTACTGGGGAGTTAATTCACTGGCCCCTCAGACCTCCTACTTCCAGTGCCCTTCTGATCCAACATCTTCGGCAGAGATGGCCTCACCTGACTCAAAAAACATTTATCTGCACCTTTATTCTTGTTTACAATCATTTACATAATGTGTTAGCAAATTACCAATGTGTATGGGAACTGACAAAAAAGGTAACGATGTATGATATACATGTATAGGTTAAAATGTATTATTGCGACACCAAAAGGTCCGGTGAAACATTTTGGGTGCACCTAAATTTTGTGCTGGTGCACCTAAATGTAAAAAGTTAGTCTGGAGCCCTGGTAACAGAATACCACTGTGGAATCTAATCGAATCAAAATAGGCCCAATAAACCACTATAGGTTGATCTGTGGATTGAAATAGTATACTTAAGTTGAAAATCACTTTCAAAACCCACTGCCATGAATCATCATTGTATGATGACTTCGTTTCTTGTCTTTTCAGGTGGACGAGATCGCTGACAGACAAAGGGAGGAAGCTGCTCCTGCTCCTGCTGCAGCGGAAGGACCGGACGGACAAGGACCAATGACGGCAGTTTTAGTGCCTCCTCACAGGGTGTCAGCCGTGTGGACGGCCTGGGTTTTCTTCAAAACTTTCTTCTCCTCTCTCATACCTGAGGCTCCTCAGGGTATGGCCAACTGACCACCGGCAGACGATCGATAAAGACAGCAGACATTTTTTATTTTTATTTTTCAGCAGGGAACAATAATCTCTGGAGATGAGAGAAAAAGGGAAGATGTCTCAAGCTGTCGATTCAAGAATAAATAGAAACAAGGGCATTGTACGTGTGCATATCAACAATGACTGGCACCTCCATATTGACAGTAGAGCTCTTGTGTGACATTGGTCTTCCTTCTGAGTGTGAAACACAAAAGTTAAAACACCAGCAAAAATAAAGCAATGCCAGACCCCTTGAATTTTCAAAAATGTGGACAGGAAACGAAGCACTAGAAACATCAGACGACATTCTAACAATAATGCATTGTTCAATGGGATCCCAGCTTTCCATCTGACCAAACATCTGTCTACTGATTGTGGGTTTTTAACACCCCCCCCAAGGTTTTTCACTGTGTGACAAGGCCTTGTAGAATCAGTACAGCTACCTGGATGGTTCCTTATCCATGAAACAACAGTAGGTGGCAGCTGAGGGTAAAAAAATAAACCTTTTAGCTGACACTGTTGGACTATCGCACCTACATGTTTCTTACCGTGAGGAGGTTTATATACATGGGATTTCTGATCCTCTGTGATTCTAAATCAGCGTGTCTTTGAGTTTTCATAATGGATAATGTGATCCGGATCAATACTCTCACACTAATAATGATTATATGAGCCATGTTCCGTTGAAGTGAAAATCACGCACAGACAGAACTCAGTGCTGTATGTTATGGCTCTTTGAATCTAAATTCAGTTTTTTTCCAGGAGCAGATTTATTTTGGTCTTTACAAACCGTCCATGCATGGAGCCTAGGTTTGATTCCAGCTGTAAAAGTAGGTCAGATTTAGTTTTTACTTGTTTGACCGACTGAAAGGATTTGAGCTGAATTGATAGCATTACAATATTTGATTTTGACAAAAATCTATTTGAATTTATGGATCGTTTGTGATGGTGTTAAGTGTTTTTTTAAATCCCCCTTTTAAGTAGGTTATTTGAAGATGGGCAAAACAAAAGCTTTCAAGTTTTTTGGTTTGTCTCTTAAAATCCTCAAAATATTCAAAATAACTATATACAAGGTACACAAATTCAGTAGGTTCCTCTTCGATATAAAAACAAAATAAAGTCAGAAAATAACTTAGCTCAGATTTATCAGAAGATACAAGATGAGATTCACATTATTTTGGCATTTATTTGCTTCCATACAGTCACTGTAGTGAACATTAACAGCCTCAATGTCAGCAGAAACTGACCTTGACTGGAACTTAAAGGTATAATGTGCAAAAATTAACTAAAAAAACAATGTATAGACTGATGCAAAAAGAATCCCTCTCAATCATCACTGATGCCCCACTAGCAGTGTGTGCTGGTGTCTGTTTCTGCAGAGAACCTGCAGCCCTCTGCCTGGATTTTTCTTCTTATGTTGCTTTACGTGGGACGCTGCTGGGCTTCAGCCAAACAGCCTTTGGGCCCCACGTGGGGGCGAAACCCCCAGCAGATAACAGCACACAGGCTGTGCAGCCTGTTCAGATGGTCAAATACCGCCGCTGTGTCACCCCCCCTCGGCTTCTGATACCGAGACACAAGTCTCCACATACAAAGCGGCCGTATTTGACGGATGATAACGGGTTGTGTTGTGTTCATGGGATCCCCCCCCCTGCTCCTCTCTCTGCTGTGAGTCAAGCTATGATCAGTATGTGTCTGTAGTTTGATGAGAGCAGCGCTGAGCCACAGGATGCCTGCATTCATTAAAAATCCATCAACTCGGCACCTTCCCACAGGGTTGTGCGGAGTTAGTTTTGTGTTTTAGAACGTTACCGCCGTGAAACAATCAGAAAATAACATTTTATTGCTCTGATTCACTGCTTTGTTCTCACTAACGCCGCTCCCTCTCTTCATTCACCCTATAGCTCGCTCCACCATCGCCGCTCTCTCTCTCTCTCCCTCTCGGCTCGTTGAGCTGAGGAGGGGGGGGGCAACTTTGAACGCGGTGTGTTTACAAACAAGAACCCACAACGTTTCCATATTATACCTTTTTAAAGATGCTAAATTCAATATCCAGAGCATTTATATAGAGTAATGTCTCCCTGAGCAGAGAATGAAGTCGCTCTCCCTCTGCGTGTGTTGGAATCAGAGCTGCTCTGTGCTTTGTTGACATCGCCGGGCCGGCCGTGCGTGCCTTTCAGTGCAAGTTAGTTAGTTAGTTAGGCAATAGATGTACCGTGAATTCCATATGGAGAACCTTAAAAGTTCGCAATCAAAACTGGACCAAGAAGTCATGAACAGAAGTTCTGATTGACAACATTGAAAATAACATTGTATGACTTTTTCTTTACCAGTTCTGTTTTGGGTGGATTTTCTCATTGTGTGGTTGGATGATGGTGATTGTGACCAAATGCAAATTAGAATGCTTCTCTCTGCCAAATCGTTGGGTACATTTTCTGTAAAATAATGATGTTGCCATAGTTAAAAAAAAAAAAAGTTTTGTAAATATATTATATATCCACAAGGCACTTTACAACATGTATCTTATGCAAGCTTCTTTACATATGGAGGGTGATCTTTTTTATTCTTCATGGGAAGATTTCTAATATTTAAATATATATAATGCCTAGATGACTCAGAGCTGTTTTTCTGCTTGTTTTCAGAGATGGGACGAAGTTTAAATTCAAGTATATCAATTACAGTAAATATTACTTTAGTAAAAACATTTTTAGAATAATTTATATTGCCGAAAAACGATCTATGGAATTAAGGCAAGTTGATGTGTCAGCTGCCGTGCAGGCACCTCTCTGCATAGTATTGTCTTATCACCCAGGGATTATCTCCTTTTATTAGTTTGTTGCCACAGGTCTTAACTTCATATATTTAACATTCCCAGTTCAGTTGGTAGAAATGGAGCAAATATGATTAAAAAAAAAGTTATTTTTATAATATGACTATATCCTGACAGTAGTGCATGAGACAGGTAATCTGAAAAAAAATCATGTCCCTCTGTGTCCTCCTGTGTACTCGCGAACTCCGACCAAACGGTCAAACTAGCAAATATGAATCAATATTCTGTTACTGTAATGCCTATTTCTCTCCTCAGATGTTTTCAGAAACATCTTGTAGTGTACTGTTTAGCTGTAAAATGTGAAAGTTTGTGACCCGATCAGTTGAGGAAATACCAAGCACCGCCCACCAGCCAGAGCACAGCCAATAGGAACGCTCAATAGAAGCGCTCTTTCTGAAATGACCTGTGATTGGTCAAAGTCTCCCGTCACGGGCTAGATGTTTTAAAGCCTGAAAACAGAGCCATGAGGAGGAGCAGAAGTCTAGTTTTCTCTCAGAACACTTGAATTACAATATGCTGAAAGGTTATTATGGAATTTTTGCCCAACGATGCAACAATATTCTGTCTACTGAAGCTTTAACAGATTGTATTCAGTGCATGTTTTTTTTTTTTTCTATAACGAGGACTAAATGGGTTTTACTATCTTCTCTTAAACGGGTGTATTACACCTTTAAATAAAAGAGGTGAAAAATAGTTTCCCTCTTCTTGTAATCCAATCCATTTGGTGTACTGCATTAACCCCTGCTGTAAAGTTAGCACTCTGATCTCCTTTGGGGAATGATAGTAGTTTGTGACATTGGTCACCATGTTATAATGTTAACTTGAGGATTTTCTTTTTTTGTTTGTCTTTCTGTGAGAACTGCTTATTGGTGGATGCTGTAGAATGAAGTGTGTGTTAAAGGAGACTTTTAATAATGGATACAATAAATGTCCTTAACTCTAGCGGTTACTCATTGTGTTGATTTGTTGCAGATGTGGTTGGTGAGGACAGTGCTTCTACTAATCTCAATATAAACAGTGCAACAACAGTTTGTTAAACCCGTGTTTAAATGTATGAACTCACTGAATGTCACTGTTGAGGACGCAGGTAGGAGCTGATCTATTTATTAGCAAATGTTAAAGATAATGATCAATATCAATAAAATTTATATTCAATTATCAAAATATAATAATAATGGTGCACCAAATCATGTTGGTTAGTAGCTCAAAAAGGCATTAAAATTGCTATCAAAAGTTATTAGTAATTATCAAAATATGAATTATTTAATTCAATTTACATTAAATCACCTCAGGGTCTCATAGGAATATTCTCATAGAAGATACTAAACTATCAGTTCGGAACTCTGATAAATCATTAGATTAAAGGAACTATTTGTAACTTTCAGAAATGCTTGTTAACAGCATCACCTGTGGCCGTGAAGTCAACGAAAGTCATCGTCGGGCTCACGGTGGCTCGCTTTAAATAGACATGAATGAGCATCACTCAAAACAGTGAGGCGACACACTTCAGCTAAAACCACAATATCACTCTATATTTCACCTGCTCTATATTTCAGCTGCTGTAATGTTAGCTGACAAGACAAAGGTATCTCCATGAATCAATGCTGATTCTAGTGTTGGCTTTTCCTGCTGGCTGAAGTAGGAAAAGAAACGTTATTGTCTCCGAGCGCGGCCACAGGGAGACACCGGCACCCGGTCGGAGGCGATAACGTTTCTCGCTGCGGAGCCCCGTCACTTCACAAGACACGGGAATCCTCTGTTGGTCTGGAGGAGCTGCAGCATTTATTTCTGCACAAACGTCCACTCTACATTCACTAGATATTCTCAGAGGTAAACTAACTCTTCTGCAGTGTGGAGTGAGCGCGCATGCACGTCTAAAGGTGGAGCGAGACAGCGAGAACGCGTGCGATGTGTCTGTGAAAGCAAGCAGGCAGAGGAGCAGTGACTCCAGCCACACGGAAACGCGCATATGCGAGCGCGCATGTGTCCCGACCCGGTACGTATATACGCTTAAAAAGTTACGAACAGTCCCTTTAATAACTATAACCATAAATCACCATATACAGACGTAGGCAAAGTTGTTGGTAACGTTCCGTTAAAGAGAGAAAAACCCACAATGGTCACTGAAATAACTTGAAACTGACAAAAGTAATAATAAATAAAAATTTACTGAAAATTAACTAATGAAAATCAGCTGTTGCTTTTGAATTGTGGTTCAACAGAATCATTTTAAAGAACAAACTGATGAAACTGGCCTATACAAAAATTATGGTACCCCTAGAAAAGATGTAAAATAATGTGACCATAGGGACATGTTAAACTAAGGTGTGTCCTGTAATTAGCATCACAGGTGTCTTCAAACTTGTAATCAGTCAGTCTGCCTATTTAAAGGGTGAAAAGTAGTCACTGTGCTGTTTGGTGTCATGGTGTGTACCACACTGAACATGGACCACAGAAAGCTAAGGAGAGAGTTGTCTCAGGAGATCAGAAAGAACATTATAGACCTTCATGTTAAAGGTAAAGGCTATAAGACCATCTCCAAGCAGCTTGACGTTCCTGTGACTACAGCTGCACATATTATTCAGAAGTTTAAGGTCCATGGGACTGTAGCCAACCTCCCTGGACGTGGCCGCAAGAGGAAAATTGATGACATATTGAAGAGACGGATAATACGAATGGTAACCAAAGAGCCCAGAACAACTTCCAAAGAGATTAGAGGTGAACTCCAAGGTCAAGGTACATCAGTGTCAGATCGCACCATCCGTCACTGTTTGAGCCAAAGTGGACTTAATGGAAGACAACCGAGGAGGACACCAAATCTTAAAAAAGCAAGACTGGAATTTTCCAAAATGCATATTGACAAGCCACAAAGCTTCTGGGAGAATGTCCTTTGGACAGATGAGACAAAACTGGAGCTTTTTGGCAAGTCACATCAGCTCTATGTTCACAGACGAAGAGATGAAGCATCCAAAGAAAAGAACACTGTACCTAAACATGGAGGAGGCTCGGTTATGTTATGGGGCTGCTTTGTTGCATCTGGCACAGGGTGTCTTGAATCTGTGCAGGGTGCAATGAAATCTCAAGACTATCAAGGCATTCTGGAGCGAAATGTGCTGCCCAGTGTCAGAAAGCTTGGTCTCAGTTGCAGGTCATGGGTCCTCAAACAGGATAATGACCCAAAACACAGCTAAAAACACCCAAGAATGGCTAAGAACAAAACATTGGACTATTCTGAAGTGGCCTTCTATGAGCCCGGATCTAAATCCTATTGAACATCTGTGGAAGGAGCTGAAACATGCAGTCTGGAGAAGGCACCCTTCAAACCTGAGACAGCTGGAGCAGTTTGCTCACGAGGAGTGGGCCAACATACCTGTCGGCAGGTGCAGAAGTCTCATTGAGAGTTACAGAAATCACTTGATTGCAGTGATTGCCTCAAAAGGTTGTGCAACAAAATATTAAGTTAATGTTACCATCATTTTTGTCTAGGCCAGTTTCATTAGTTTGTTTTTTTAAATGATTCTGCTGAACCATAATTCAAAAACAATATCTGATTTTCATTAGTTAATTTTCAGTGAATTTTTATTTATTATTACTTTTGTCAGTTTCAAGTTATTTCAGTGACCATTGTGGGTTTTTCTCTCTTTAACGGAACGTTACCAACAACTTTGCCTACGTCTGTAAATAGCTAGTAAGTTGAACGATTTCGTAGTTTTTGACATGGCTGCAGTTCGCATTATTCACTCTTGTACAACATTAAACAGACCGGCATGTATATTCCACAATCCTTTATTTACAAAATAATAAAAGGTTTAAAAAAAACAATATTAAAACTATTTTATTATTATTATTATTATTATTAAACTAATTATATTAAAACTACAAAGATGGCCGCATGGTCTCCTTGTCCTGTCTGAGCACATGTTCAGTTAGAACAAAGAGTGTGAGATGCAGGAGTTTTGAGATTCTTTCAGAAGGTGTATGTCTGATTAAAACCAATTCAGTTTATGTAAGTGATCGCAGTATATGTCGGATAGTGCGTAGGGTTAGAAAAGATGATGGGTGTACATTCAAGACCCTTTATCTGTGTGAAGCATAACTAACACATCAAATGTGGCAAAGCCAGCTACCCAAGTTTCCTGACTACAAGAATATTACAACCATAATACTCATTGAATAGCTTTAAATCAAATCAAATCAATACATGTACATTGTGCTGATGCTGTGCTAAGGTAGGCCCAGTTACATTACCAAGTCCATGGAAGAAAAGCAATTCCTTCGTTAGCTGGCGATTCTGTCGGTTGTGGAGGAGCCAGGCTGGGAAAAGTTTAGGTTCCAGTCTAAAGATGCAGTCCTCAGTGTTCCAATTGTGTAGTTTGGATACGGTGACCAGACGTCCCGGTATTATTTCAAGCTGACGTGTCCCGAGTCCCGACACATATCTGTAAAACACTTAAATGTCCCGGTTTTCAACAGTCACTAACAAATTGTCCCAGTTTTCACCATAATTGAAATAATATTATACTTACATAGACGTTTATCATGTTCCACTCATTCATTTATTTGTGCGCATGAGATAGCGCACCGCTGCAGTCTCTATAGAGAGTGATGCTGCGCGAGGTCAAGCCACAATTACGCACGGACACGGCTAACAGAACCCCAACCCCGTGCTTATGTGCACATCAAACGTGTCTTTTTGATTAATTATTCTACACAGTTCCTTCTGCGCAACAGACATTTAACTCCACTTATAACTCCCTCAGGACCGGCCGTTCCTATCAGTCTTTCACCTGGACGGTGTCTTCATCCTGGACAGACAAAATGTCGTCTGAGCTCCACAATTTTAATTATAACTGACTGAGACAAAACAAGTTGAAAAATGATGTACGTAGTCCCAGACAACAATACGTTTCCTCTGAGGGAAACTCTCTACAGGACTCCCAAACTGTCAGTGCGTCATGGCGGGGATAGTCCTGTGATTAAAGGGGGCGAAAGTCCTGATTGTCACTCACAGCCTTTAATGCACCGCGCTATATTAATGCCTTCTCTCTGATCCCACTCCGTGCTCAAATGTGCCACAGGTGCACCAAGTTAGCCATCCTGATGAAAACGCCTATGGTGTGTGCATATTAGCGCGTGCATGAACGTGCGGTACACTTGTCCCGGTTTGGGGGTTTGAAAATATGGTCACCCTAAGTTTGGAGGAAAACTGGTTGCTCCAGTCCTTTGTTTCTTGCAGAGTTAGCAGCTTGACGCTAACCTGCTTGTTCCTGTTGCTTTTAAAGTTAGCTGGCAGACTTTGTTGTTGTCTCTCGCACTAAAGTGGTTTACACATGCTGCGTCTTTTGCACGCTCAAATTCATTGTTGTCAATGGATTGTTGTCAATGACAGGCGCGCTCAAGCGTTTCGAAGCGCCTATTTTTTCAGGATGCGACGGCTGCGCACCGAGATAAAAATAGTTAAACTTTTGGAACACTGCAGTGCACACCGCATGTCATCTGACGAGGAATAACCAATCACAGCCAATATCTTTTCTTTCTTCCGTAAATATCAGTCTACATATAGAGAAGTTAATCATTTTGGTGCAGGACTACCCAGAGCTTTACATCTGTCCCACAGACTATTAGTGCTTGCTTCACCCTTTCTGTCTGAGGATGTCACAACATCCAGTTGAAAGATCAGCCAACTTGACACAGAGAAATTGAGCAGTAGCTTACTGTGTCTACTGCACGGTGCTGGAAATCCATTAATCTTTGTTTGACTTTGTTTAGTTCAGTCAGTGAGGCTGTTACTGACATATTACTGCAACTTCATCATCGTCATCGCAGCACGCAGGTTTTGGGTTGCTTAGTAACGTCAGGCGCAACAGTAGCGCAACCTTCAAAGCACCTTGGATAAAAGGATGAAAGGCTGGCGTTTTCCACACATTTTAGACGCGGCATGTGAACGGCCCCTTACTCTGGGTTAGCGTAGCAAACTGAGCTGATCAGGAATATTTCAGGCAGGTTCTTATGTCTTAGAGGACGTTCTTTCTCTTTGCTGCCTATGTCTGCTGTTAGCAGGCCATAGCTAAGAGCTGAGGTGAGCTGCAGAGCAGCTGTTGTGCTGCAGAGGTGGGAAAGAAAGAAAGAGAGAGAGACAAAGGAGGGTCTCTGGTTTTGTCATGGGCACACATGTACTGAAGCATGACAAATATTATGACCTTGAATACATTCTCTAGTTGCCTACCTTTAAGATGAGACACATTTTGTTTGCCTGAGACAACACTAAGAGTCTACAGCCATGCTAGCATCTCTTTCAGACTGTACTTTGGCACAGCGGCGCTTTGAGCTGTAGCCTATGTCAATGTCAGCACGCTAACACGTTGATGTTTGCATTGATAGCAGGTATAACGATTACCGTTGCCATGTAAGTTTTGCAGCCAGCCACCCTCCTGAGGAAACCCATTTCGGCCGCTAGTACCCGCGATCTAGTTCTTTGGGTCATGACCCAGCCCTCATGACCATAGGTGAGAGTAGGAACGAAAATTGACCGGTAGATCGAGAGCTTTGCTTTCCGGCTCAGCTCTCTTTTCGTCACAACGGTGCGGTAAAGTGAATGCACCGTTGTGGCGACTAACCAGCTGCCCTTACTGACGACGTGCAACGACGTTTTGTGATCGTTATGGAACACGATCCAATGTCAGTTCCGTGCGACTACCGGTACAAACATTTACTTGTAAACTGCTCAAACTGAGAGACATTTCATTTATTCTATTTTATCGTCATGCAGACGTCAACGAGATAAAGTAAATACGTTGTATTTAAGATGAAATATAACCTTGTCCAGTCTACAAAACGGTAGACATGTTCATTAGATTGTAAATTGTTGTGCACATATATATATATTATTGTTTACCCCTTTCAGGAGCTATAACATCATGGTTCATTATATCTTCAACTGTGCAATACTGACTTAACAGTGCAATAATTTAGTGCAATAATTCAGCTGTGCAATAATCTGGTTTACTCCGGCATTAACACTGCATTTATTTATACTAAACATTTAAACTAATATTCTTATTTTACACTATTCTTGCATTTTAATAAATGCATGTATTTATATTATTTGCATAGATCCTATTTTTTCAGCATTATTATTTGCACTGTTTTTATATATTTAATATTTATATTTTCTTACAATTTCTCTATTTTTATATATTCATATTTATATTCTATAACGGGAGAAAGAACTTAACTCAATTTCCCCATGGGGGAAAGTTCATCCCGAAGTGGCCGCTGCATTTACACCCTCCACCTTAAAGGAGGGTGCTTCATTCAGCTGTGAGTGACTACAAACAGAGTTCACTCACACCACGGAGTGGGAGGGTGTAGGGGCCGGATTGGAATTGGGCCACACACCCACAGATCAGTTACTCCCTTTGTTGGTTATCTCCAGTCTGTTTTTGTGTTCTACTCTAACTCCCCTTTTCTTCCCCTCGTCTAAAAAGTTCAGGCAAAACCGAACTCATTCAGCTGGAGGAGACCAAATAGATTGATTAGATTCTAAGGGACTCACCACCAGGGAATGAGTAGTTCACGTTACAATCAGCTTCTGTACCTAGTTTCCCTGAGAGCCTGCACTTGTTTAAAGAGTCTTTGTTCAGTGAAGGTTGGACCTGAACTAAACAGTGTTTTCCACAGGCAAAGTGGAATAAGTTTAAACTTGTTATGGAGAGAACAGATTTGAATTAATCACTCAAACATGCTCATTTTCAGCATGTCGGCTGCGTTTATACTGTGAGGACTTGGATTCTCTGTACGTTGTAAAGGCACATTTGCAGGCTATTCTGGTTGTCATAACCTACATTTTCATAAAACCTACAGCCCGGAGTGATAGAAATGTACCAACTGACATGTAATGTTTCTACTGTAGTCTACATGCAGCATCTGTTCAGCACTGCTGTAACTTCCTGTCCTCTACTTGCTATTTTCATAAATTTGTAGTAGTTTCCTTAATGCAACCCATAGCCTATATTGAAAAGATAAATACATGTCCCTGTTTTAAAGGTCCCATATTGTGCTCATTTTCAGGTTCAGACTTTTATTTTGTGTTTCTACTAGAACATGTTTACATGCTGTAATGTTAAAAAAAACCTTTATTTTCCTCGTACTATCTGCCTGAATATACCTGTATTTACCCTCCTGTCTGAAACTTTCCGTTTTAGTGCATTTCAACGGAATTGCGTTGCTGGGCAACAGTTTGGGTCCATGTTTACTTCCTGTCAGCTAATGTCATTCACATAAACTGGAACAGGAAATAAACGGAGACACATTCAGAATGTTTACGTTTAAAACTGCGGAATGGTCTAAATATTGTATATTTGTGACATCACAAATGGACAGAAATCCTGACGGCTTGTTTCAAACGCACAATTTCTGAATACGGGCTGTGTGTATTTCTCCGTATATTGAGCGTTTTGATAGTTTAACAGTATTTATATAGCACTTAAACCTGCTTTATAATATAAAAGACATGAAAATCTCACTTTTTACAATATGGGACCTTTAACATCAAATATCTGTACTCAGTATTTCATCTGAATAGTTAAAAGCTTTAGAGTTTGTGTATCTACATGTTTTTTTTGTAGCACTCACATCATAGAAGAGGTTGTACTTTGACCAGTTTACTTTAAGGGGACCTTGTGTGAAAGACAAATCTGAGTCATTGTTTGTCCATCAAGTGTGAATGTGAGTCCGTCGTCTGATTGGATGAAGGACAGGGTTTCTACTAGATAGTTGCAGTGCGCAGAGCCCTCCCTGACAGTGGAAAGAACAAGGTTAGTAGGCTGTAAGGTTCCCTCAGCAAAGACCAAGGAAAGTTCCAAAAAGGCTGGCTGAAATTTTGAAATTCATAGTCACGTGCGTGAGAGCAGAGCAGCCAGCGCATACGGGAGTTGGAGTCTAAAAGGGACCCAAAAGAAGAAATTGTCAAGCCTCTGGAACTGAAGTGAGATCGGATAAGATACCGCTCAGGAAAACAAACTGTCCACGGGGTTAAGAACCTCAACCGACTCCCACAGGAGGTGAATTATCCACTTGCACAATGCCTCGTGATGTTTTCCCACCGCTGCTGCTGTTCCTCTCTGTGTTTGGGCTGTCTCACGCCTGCCTGCAGGACTCCGCTTCAGCCTACAGATTCACCGGAGCTGTATGTCGCCTCACCTACCCTGCAGCTGTTGTGTGTGAGTGGCATTTTGACCCTATTTTGCTATTTACTTCATTCATCTATTTAATCAAGTTAACCTCTCATGCTATTGTTAAGCAACCTGCCAAAATTGCTGTTAAAAGGAGTTCATAATGGATTTCCCATCAGTGATAATGTTTGTGGTTTTCAAATCAAAACGCATTTCCCACAATTCAGCAGACTCCCCTCTAACTTTTAGCCAGGGTCAGTATCAAACACTGTGAAATAATGTGTAGAGACTGCCAGTCTACCATGTTGGCAGCATAAACTTCTGGTTCAATTGTTAAGGTAGGTTAATGGGTTAATGAGGTTATTTCTAATAGATTTTTTTGGGGGTATTCCAGTGGGTAAACTTGTTTCCCTTATTTAATTTTGGCTTCTTATATGTATATGGAATTGAATCCCCAGTTGCCTAGAGGCCTGTACTACAAAGCAGTATTTGGGGTTATCGAGGTAACTTCAGGGTTAACCCTTCAGAGTTTTCCATCCTACGAAGCTGGATCACTTCTTACCGGGGTAGATCGACATAGTAACTTATGCTGAACAGCTAACCTGCTCCGGAGCAGGTTATGTTCCAGATAAGAGATCGATTCGTATAAAAGCACCGCCTACTGATTGTAGGCGGTGCTTTTATACGAATCGATCTCTTGTGATCTGTGATTGGTCACATGCTACAGACACCGCCCCGTTCATGTGCATGCGCTCACAGCCAGATGGAGAAACTCTGGGTTGATTTACCGAGTTGATAACCAGCTTCGTAGGACCGCTTAGCGGGATCTCGTTTGTTAGGGTTAGTTAAGCCAGATAACGAGAAGACACCCTGGGTATGTTGAACTCGCTTCGTAGTACAGGCCTTAGGTGTGTGTTTCCCCAGCTGTCTGCCATGTACCTGTCCTTAAGTGTCTTTGACTATAATGTCTGTGTTTGTGTGC
Source organism: Sebastes fasciatus (assembly GCF_043250625.1). Taxonomy (NCBI): domain Eukaryota; kingdom Metazoa; phylum Chordata; class Actinopteri; order Perciformes; family Sebastidae; genus Sebastes; species Sebastes fasciatus. Next base: position 4,079,465 of record NC_133798.1, read on the forward strand.
TGCTGGCAGTGAATGAGAAAACCACTAAAGTGATCGAGGCAGCGTTCCAACATGCCAGATATCCAAGTGTGAAGGGAGAGAAATCCATGCGCTTTATAGGCACAGTCAAATATGGTCTGGACAAGTAAGTGGACACACACACACACACACAACCATACACAGATGGACACACAACATGTCATAACATGATGTAATGTTTCTCCATTGACCCACTCACAGTTTGGAGATTCACAACCTTTCAATTGGTCAGAGTGCATTTGAACTGCATCCGGGTGAAGGCATCTCCTTGGACATAAGCAATGTGTCTGCAGTCTTCAGAGGGAACATCCAGTATGGATACGGCAGCTGGCTGTGAGTCTTTGTGTGTGTGTGATCAGCAACAATCCATTGTTGGGTCTGAAATTGCACACTAACATGCTATTTAGTACGCTAAAACAGTATGTGAGATTTTTTTTTAGTATGTCCGAAAACCTTAGTATGAAACCAATATTATGCAAATTGCATACTGTTTCCGGTGAAACAGTATGCAATTTGCATAAGGACACGATAACATTCACAACATACACACACACACACACACCAGGGGCATGCCTCTCAACCCCGTGGAGAAACTTGATAATAATATCGTATTTGTATGATAATTTTTCCCTCTGTACAATGTACAATCAATAATGCCATATGTACGATCATTTCACCATTTTGTGACTCTTATGATTAGAAGTTGGTTTTTAGTCTGCGCACAGTAAGCGAAATGTGGGTCTGTGTTGACACATCTCTTCTCACGTGACCTCTTTCTAGATGACCGTTGCTTGGTGTACGATATGATTTTGATGAACGTTTCTCACGAGCACGCGGCCGTCGTTCTTTCTTCCTCCTGTCTTGTAATGTTTTTTTTTCTAATATTAGGCTATCACAAAAATTGTCAGACTTATGGACAAATACCCCCTCTCACGCATCGTAGCAACGTCAGCTTGCTTTAAAAAAATGAATAAAAACAATATGGGTGGATTTGTAGGGGTGTCAAAAAATCGTACGCCTATTTGTTTTTGTGGTTATGACTCCCGTACGATAATTATCCTCAAAATATGATTATTTTAAGCCTCTGGTGTGATAGCTTAAAGGTCCCATATCATGCTCATTTTCAGGTTCATACTTGTATTTTGTGTTTCTACTAGAACATGTTTACATGCTGTAATGTTAAAAAAAAACTTTATTTTCCTCATACTGTCTGAAATGCTCAGTTTTAGCGCATTTCAAGGGAATTGCAACGGAATTGCGTTGCTAGACAACAGTTTGGGTCCATGTTTACTTCCTGTCAGCTGATGTCATTTAAATACACTGCAACAGGAAATAAACTGGGACACATTTAGAATGTTTCCGTTTTAAACCGTGTAATTGTCTAAATATTGTATATTTGTGACATCACAAATGGATAGAAATCCTGACGGCTTGTTTCAAACGCACAATTTCTGAATACGGGCTGTGTGTGTTTCTCCGTATATTAAGTGTTTTTTAAGTTATTTTTTGGGGGCATTTTCCATTTTCATTGAGAGGACAGTGGATAGAGTCTTGGAAAGGGGGGAGAGAGAGAGAGAGTGGATGCGGAAACAGCCACAGGCCGGATTCGAACCCAGGCCACCGCGGTCAGGACCAAGCCTTGATACATGGACGCCCGCTCTACCAACTGAGCTAACCCAGGCGCCAATATATTAAGTATTTTGATAGTTTAACAGTATTTATATAGCACTTAAACCTGCTTTATAATATAAAAGACATGAAAATCGCACTTTTTACAATATGGGACCTTTTACATTTCCCATCTGGCAAAGCTACCACCCGGTAACTAAGTGGGCAAAATACAGGAAGACATAGCAAAAGGTTAGTTTGTACTGTAAGCGTATTTATGAACATCCTGCAATTGTCATGTGAAGAAAAAGTTACATATTCTCACATTTGTTTCAATAATGTTGCTAGAGGTATTTTACAAGTTCTTCAGTTGGTGCTAAGAGCTCATTGCTGTAGTGTTCAGGCATTGCATTTCCACATATATGGCAGTCAAACAGTGAGAGCAACACCGTAACTCCTCTCCATGGATTTCCTGTTGATGTTGAGTTTTTGTAGCTCTTTCAGCCATGGTGGCATTTTCCCAGTTCACTGATTTGTTGCCATTTGTATTTCTTTTTTCATCTACAGGGTCAGCGTTGCACATTCAGTTGACTTTGAAATAGAATCTCAGATTGATCTCGGAATCAACCCCAAACTTTGTAAGTATACCTTCTGTTTTGTACGTGCACATAGGGATTGAGGCTTGATAGAAACTGTAGTAGAAACAATGCTTGAATTGGGCCAATACTCGCTAGTAGTTTTGATGAGGTCCCATACTTTTTAGTGCATACCATTATCTCCTTGCAACCCTGTCTCCTGCCAAATTCCCACAACTAAACTGCATTCTCAGTTACATTTGGAGGGAAATGTACTTTGTCACAGATTAAACTAAACATGTGATTAACGTTGTAGATTGAAATAAAACAAAACAAAAACTGCAACAAAAAAAGAAGACTTCCACAAAGGACACACCGGTGTATCCTCGCTCTCAGCTGCTCCAGAAGCCTCCTCGCTCCTCGTCTCCTCGAGGTGCATTTAAGGGACTGTAAGATCCTATGATGGCGGAGGGGGGAACGATTTCCGGGTCACGGGAGGAGAGAAGACGCGAGGAAGCATAAGTTGGCATGATGAAGCACCCAATGTGTGATAAATCAAAGACAAAAGTAATCCACGACAAAATATGTTTCCCTCCAAACGTAATTGAGAATGGAGTTTAGTTGTATGGGAACGTCGTTTTTAGGAGACAACACAGGTGCACCTCTGGCAAAACACTCAACAAAGCTAAAAGATAAACAGCGGTAAAATGGTTGCATTGAAATGGATTCAGTCCTTTTTTCAGAAAATGTAATTCAAACCAATGAGAACTAATATATGGACTTTGTTCAAATGCAACTCAAACGCAACCCATGTTGCCTAATTCTGTTGTAGGATTGGCATTGATCCATTCATTTGTGTTACCTCTGCTGCCTTACTACTGATAATATAACAGGTGACTTCAGATTTTATTATCATGGTATTGTTAACTTTTTAAAAGTTTATGCTTTTTTTCCATCTATGGTGTCAAATCCGCAAATACCTCCTCACGCTGTTGGTTCAGTATACTGGAACCTTTTTGTTCCAATTCAAGCACAGCATTATATATAGACAAATATCTCACTTTATTATGTCCTCACATGAGTTCTCTGTTATTGCTGTCTCCTCTGTCAGACTGCGGAGAAGGGAAGGTAGCAGCAGACACATCCGACTGTTATCTTAATTTTCACAAGCTCCGTCTGCATCTGCAGGGCGACAAAGAGTAAGTTACAAACACTGAACCCTGATGGGCTGTCAGCAGCAGAACTGAATCATCTGCATTTACATAATCAGTGTCTGACTTAGTGTTTGCTGTTGTTGGTCAGACCAAACTGGCTGAAGAGGCTCTTCACTGACTTCATCACCTACACTGTCAAACTGGGCGTAAAGAGCCAGGTGAGGGGCGAGAGAAACACAACTAAAATGTCATTAATCAGCCTTGTAGTGTAAACTAATAGTTAATGTGTTTGTGTCAGAGTAAAGGTCTTTCTGTAGCAATGAATAGTATGTTCTCCAATGCAGATTTGTAAGGAGATCAACAAGGTGGCAAATATACTGGCTGACTTCATACAAGACACAGCAGGTTTGTGTGTGTGTGTGATGTGTCTGGTCATATCTTTAAAGGGGACATATCTTGCTCATTTTCAGGTTCATACAGGCATTTTGTGTTTCTACTAGAACATGTTTACATTCTTTAATGTTAAAAAAAACACTTTATTTTCCTCATACTGTCTGCCTGAATATACCTGTATTTACCCCCTCTCTCTCTGAAACGCTCTGTTTTAGTGCATTTCAACGGAATTATAATGGAATTGCGTTGCTAGGCATCAGTTTAGGTCCGTGTTTACTTCCTGTCAGCAGATGTCATTCACATACACTGCAACAGGAAATAAACTGGGACACATTTAGAGTGTTTACGTTTAAAACCGTGTAATGAACTATTATATTGTATATTTGTGACATCACAAATGGACAGAAATCCTAACAGCTTGTTTCAAACGCACAATTTCTGAATACGGGCTGTGTGTATTTCTCCGTATATTGAGCGATTTGATAGTTTAACAGTATTTATAAAGCACTTAAACCTGCTTTGTAATATAAAAGACATGAAAATCGCACTTTTTACAATATGGGACCTTTAACATCAAATATCTGTACTCAGTATTTCATCTGAATAGTTAAAAGCTTTAGAGTTTGTGTATCTACATGTTTTTTTTGTAGCACTCACATCATAGAAGAGGTTGTACTTTGACCAGTTTACTTTAAAGGGACCTTGTGTGAAAGACAAATCTGAGTCATTGTTGGTCCATCAAGTGTGAATGTGAATCCGCTTTAGAATATAAAAGACATGGAAATCAACATTTTTACAATATGGGATCTTTAAGTCTTTTAAAAAGCAGTACTTTATCCTCGTGTCCATACATTTGACCAATTGTGTGAATCCATAATGTCTGTGTGTGTGTGTGTGTGCTTACAGAGCAGTTTCTCAGTGATGGAGACATCAGTGTGGACATCGGTGTAACTGCTGCTCCTGTCATCACCGCTAACTACATTGAATCGTACCACAAGGTAAATATTAGCAGTATACAGTCAAATATACAACTATATCTGTTGTTTGGAAGCGATTGTCTTGCATTGCTAAAAGAGTTTCCTCAATCATCAGACAAGATGTGGCAAATAAAGCTACTTGGTTAAGTAACTGTTTTAAACATTGATAATACACTACAGTTTATGGGAGACTTGGCTGTAATACATCATATCCAATGGAATTCCAGCTCTTGGTCAGCCCCATGCTCACCTTAATCATTTTATACAGTCCCTTCTGTGTCATACAGAGAGCAGTAGTGTTCAGAGTTTGACAGTTCAAGTGTACAGGTAGATATGAATATTTGTTTTGGGTGTAAAAGCTGTCTCTCTGTTCATCCCTTGACTTTTTTTTTTTTTTTTTTATAAATCTTCCAGGGGCTGACCAACTACAACGGGACTTCTGCAGTCATCAATGACTCTGTTTTCCACCCCAGTCAGCTGACTGAAAACAGGATGCTCTACTTTTGGCTCTCAGGTCAGCAGTTGGCATTAAATTCCATCCGTCTATCTGTCCATCCATTATCTGTAACCGCTTATCCTATTCAGGGTCGGGGACACACCTAGGGGACATTTAGAGTCAACAATGAACCTAACCTGCATGTCTTTGGACCGTGGGAGGAAACCTGAGAACCTGCATCTTTTTGTTTGGAAAAATATGCTTTTGCATAATTTTGTCTAATCTTTAATTGGAAAAATATTCAATAACTTCACTTTTATAAAGTGTAGTGCCATCAAAATGTCTTAATTAGTTTAATAAGTATAATCAGGAAGAGACCATTGATGTGTGAAGTGATTTTGGTGGTACTACACTGCACAATACTGAAGTTATTGAATATTTTTCCCATGGAAAATTCAAAAGAATTATGCAAAATCATATTTTTCCAAACTAAGTGTTGTAGTAAAACCATGAGGAGATCATTGATGTGTGAAGTAATTTTGGTGGTACTACACTGCACAATACTGAAGTTATTGAATATGAATGTGCCGGCTGCACATAGAGACCAATGTTATGTGTTATGTGTTGATTAAAATGAGGTTGTAGTTCGTTGTCTACATTACTACGGTTAGAAAGAGCCATTGTTTGTGTTTTAACAACGTTTTGGTTATGAGTTATTGATCCAGGAAGTTTGAATCTGTTAATATCTTTCCAACTTTACCGAAGTACATCATCTAGGGGGGCTCCGTACATCAGCAAAGTGTGGACACTCAGGAATGATTGGAAGAAGTGCTCTAGGAAGTAACTCGAGGGAACAAGTTACTAACTTGAGGGAACAAGTTAATAAAAATGTTCTCCTAGGGGGTGTAGGGGGGCTCCGTAGAATATAGTGACATATTAACTCATTTTTGTAAGACAGTTTTTATGTCCACCATGTTTTTCAGAACATTGGCTCAAATGCCAAATTTTGTCTTTGAATTTCTGCTGTTATGGATGGTGAAACATTTCAAGTAATCTGTGAGCATTTTAAAGTATAACCTCCATGAAAGCTAAAGTATAAATTCAGTGATAAATACCGAACTAGTCCAGTATGGTAGCCAAAGAGCAGCAGATCATGCTCAGCAGGATAGGTCAGTGTCTCAGTTGTTACATTCATGCCAATAAATCATATTGAAATAACTTCTCTCTTTGTGATTTAGAGGTGTTCTTACATGATGGTGTGGTACAGCTATAACTTGTGTTTAACCCCCAGACCAGGTCTTTAACCCCATGTTTACCGCTGCTCACCAAGATGGCCGTTTACAACTCAATATTTCTGGAGCAGAGCTCACTGTGAGTATGTCCCTTTCAACTATGGCCTGTAAAACATCCAGGCAGGGTGCATTTAACTTGGATGTGGTATCTACTATATATATATATATATATATATAAAAATTGGCTTGATGGTACAAAGTAGCAATGTGCCTTTACAGCTTTCCTAACCAGGACATAACTTATAATTAATAATTACTAAATGATTGTTGTTTAATCTCTTGTTGGGTCTTACATTATATTGATGATTTCAGGAACTTTTCAAGACAAATCTCTCCAGTGCGATGCCTGAATTTATTAGAAAGGTAATATGGAAAACTCATCCTCATCCCTGCACACTCCCCCAAACATACACACCTTTGTCAGGTATTATTTTGCATTTGTATGTGTGTGTGTGTGTGTGTTCAGTGTCTGCTGGAATCAGGTTCTCCAGAGCTAAGGGTGTGGAGTTCATCTGTTCCCTATCTAAACACCTCCAACTTGGGTACGACTGTCTGGGGGCAGGCCTCTGGGCAGCTCCACTGTGGGGGTCAAGACGCACCAACGCTCTTCTTTCAAACGGTATTTTGCCACTTATTTTGTGACAGAACATTTTCAGACATCTGGTAGAAAAAGTTAAAGACAAACAGAACTTTTGATGGGCTGACTGTTGACCTGTTTTGATGCATCGCACACTACTACAAGACATTCTTCCTTCTTCGTTGCTCCGTGATGACTTCTAACGAGAGTCAGGGGTCAACACAATAATGGATGTTGCCTTCCTGATCAGTTTTATGATCTCGTTCCCATCCTCTGAGCAGTAGCTGCACCCCCCAACAAACAACTGCATCAAATAGGACACATGCTTTGATAAAAACACATGCAGGAGTGACCTGCTAACGTCAAAAGGCCGGAGCTTCCTGAGGAAAAACATTTCCTTTTAGAGATGCCACTTGTGTTCTCTTTCCAAGTCCAGCCTATTATCTACAAGGACAGTGAGGTACTTAGAAGAGGAAACCACCTCAATAGAGTCATCTTTAAAGCTGAAGCAGGTGAGATTGGAGGAAATATGATTAAAAAAATATATAAAACGATCGCTATATCGTAACAGTAGAACATGAAACAAGTAACCTGAAAAAAAAACATGTGCCTCTGTGTCCTCTGTGTCCTCTGGTGTCCTCTGGTGCTCCTAACGGTATCTGCAAGATTTATCAGGCCGGAGAAAAACAAGCAATAAGAGCTGATCTGACCAAACTCAGACCAACCGGTCAAACTAGGCAGCGCTGATCAAATATGAATCAATATTATGTTACGTTAATGCCTATTTCTCTCCTCAAATGTTTTCAGAATCATCTTGTAGTGTACGGTTTAACTGTGAAATGAGAAAGTTTGTGACGCCGCAGCCATTGTGGAATCTGTTGAAGGAACGCCAAGTTCCGGTCACATGACCGCAGCACAGCCAATAAGAACGCTCTCTCTCTCTGAAATGACCTGTGATTGGTCAAAGTCTCCCGTCACGGGCTAGATGTTCTAAAGCCTGAAAACAGAGCCATGAGAAGGAGCAGAAGTCTAGTTTTCTCTCAGAACACTTGAATTACAATATGCTGAAAGGTTATTATGGAATTTTTTGCCCAATGATGCCAAAAATATACTGCCTACTGCAGGTTTAATCAGGACAGATGTCACTGCAGCCCTTTTCTTTCTAAAACATAAATGATAAGCTCGTATAAGATCGTACTTACATTTAAAATGAAGACACTTGAATTTTCAGAGGTATGTTATTAATATGTCTGATGCACATGTGTGAATGTTCTGTGTTTGGAAGCATTTGATATAAGCAAACAGGAGACATCTGCTGGGTAACCCTTGGTATTACATTTGTATGAAATGATAAAATCCAATACCATGCTGAAACTTAGTCAGAATATAGGTGGTCGCAATTATACTAATTTTACATTCTATAGCTCTGCTTTTAAATTCTGAGGCAGATTGACATCCATCCATTATCAAGTCAATTTCAAGTCACGTCAATTTTATTTACTGTATATAGCCCAAAAGCCGGGGGGCCTGGAGCCGATCCCAGCTGACATTGGGCGAAGGCGAGGTACACCCTGGACAGATCGCCAGACTATCACAGGGCTGACACATAGAGACAGACATTTGATTAACATAACCTGCATGTCTTTGGACTGTTGGGGGAAACCTGAGTACCCGGAGAAAACCCATGCTGACACGGGGAGAACATGCAAACTCTTGAACAATGCGACCCTCTTGCTGTGAGGCGACAGTGCTAACCACTGCACCACCATGCAGCCCTCAGATTGACATGTACATCTCATATTAAAAACTGACACAATACCTCTCTGATGCGAGTGTAACGAGGCGAGGCCTCATTGGGCGGGGGCGGGGGGGGTCACACATATTTTGCATATACATATAGGTACATTCTGGCACGCTAGTTCCGCTTTGAAAGGTCGATGCTGTGTTGAATAGCCTTCTTTGAGCGTAATATCACTAGCTGTACCTGATTGATCCACAAGGTGAAGGTGGTGACTGATGCCAGAGGCTTTGTTAAAAAGTGAAAACATGACCATCTGTGGCTGCATAGTCTATGTCAGGGGTCTCCAACCTTTATCCCTCTGAGAGCTAATTTGACACCACCAAGTTGTACATCGGCGATAGCAAACAGAATTTATTCATTACGCCGGGACACACAGGGAACGTCAGGAGTGCATGGTGGCTGCGTGATTCACGCTTCGGGTGTTCACACCAGCTGCATGTCTGCTGCGTTTCTGCTGCTGCAGCTGCTGCTGTCAGCCCTTTCTTTCTACATAGAGTTTGCCTTTTAATGGACATTTCCTTCATTATAAATATCATTTATATTTATTTTAGACCGAGAAAGGTTAAGAAACGTGTGGTAATTTGTAAATAATAGTAATAATCCACAATTAAAACTCCGTACTATATTCATTCATGGAGCTCTCCAAGTCACTGCATGTTCCACAGCACTGACTGCTCATATTTCAGAATAAAAGCCTTGTGTTAACAAATGAAGGAATTCTGTCCACAGAATATAACGCTTGAGGGCTTTTATTTTGAAATGAAAGCAGGAAGTGTTGATTTAAAAATAAGTCTTTACTTTTTTTCATCTCCGTAACATATTCTACAGGTAGACATCGAAATTGAAGTAATGTAGCTGATATGATGTCAATATACAGTCAATAGATCACTTTCACTGTCTGTTGTTGCTGTGAAACGCGCGCGGCACGCGTCAAAAATAGGCGAGACCTCTATTCTCTAGAAGAGACGCAGCTGAAATGCGCGTGTGACACGTCTCACGCGGGCAGTGTGTCTGCTCTAACCTGTTTACACGGACACCGAAATAAAAAAACAACAGGCAACGCAGCCGCCACGCGCTCCTTACGTTCCTGGTGTGGATGAGGTTTTACTTTTATGGTCCTCTAATGACGTTTCAGCCACCGCAGTCATCGCCTCTATTACAATTCTTCCATAGGCAAAGGGCTCTTTGTGTTTCGTTAGGATGTGCGCCACTAAACGAAGCTTCTTTGCTTCATTAGCCTTCTTCATCAGTTTTGGACTGTTGTCTTTTAAGCTCCTTTACCTTTTTTGTTCGTAGACTGCTACCAGCCGGAAAGTCCCATGAAAAGTTGCTGTGGACTTGGCGCTCAATGTTACATCTTTTACTGACTGACACCGCAAATGTGACCCATACTGATTCCTCATGAAAATACTATATATTTTTTGCTTTTATTGGCCTGACTATTTTCCGCGGTCATTGTCAAATCTGGTGTCCACCTGCTAGTCTGCTAACATCGCTGTATGTCATAGCGTTACTAACCTGACAGCAGCCTATCTAGTTTAATTGACAGCCGATATAATCATTTGGTTTCAGAAGGGGTCGGGATGTCTGTGAATTTGATTTGGTCGTAATTAAAACAGTTTTCCAAAGTGACTCAAATGTATGTACATATTCTTTGAACCGTTAGCGAGCCACTCAGAAACGGGTAGCGAGCTACTTGTTGGAGACCCCTGGTCTATGTCCTACTGTAAAGGCCATGTGAGGGCATGGGTCTTGTGATGATTTCAGTGTTTGTGTGATGTCTCTTTGTTTTTGATGTCTATAGGATGTGGTCATTGACGTCACGGCTTCCTATGCTGGCAAGAAACTCCTCCTGCAGGGTAACCCGTCAGAGTAAGACCTTTCTTGTTGATATTTACCAGGCTTGCTGAGCTTTTAAAGGTCTTTAAATGTCCATCTGAAATTAAATTCAGCATACACACTTAAAAGGGACTGTGACATCTGGTTTTTGGTTTCATATCAACACCGTCCATATTTGCATTTAAGCTGAAGTAGGTGAGATTGGAGCAAATATGATTAAAAATATATATTTTTATAAAACGGTCGCTATATCGTGACAGTAGTACATGAAACAGGTAACCTGGAAAAAATCATGTTCCTCTGGTGTCCTCCGGTGTCCTCTGGTGCTCCTAACCGCATCTGCAAGATTTCACAGACCGGAGGAAAACAAGCAGTAAGAGCTGATCTGACCAAACTCCGACCAACCGGTTAAACTAGGCAGCGCTGATCAAATATGAATCAATATTTTTTTTATATATTTCTCTCCTCAAATGTTTTCAGAAACATATTGTAGTGCGCAGTTTAGCTGTAAAAGGAGAAAGTGTGTATTGCTGCAGCCATTGTGGAATCTGTTGAAGGAACGCCAAGTTCCGGTCACATGACCGCAGCACAGCCAATAGGAACGCTCTCTCAATGAAATGACCTGTGATTGGTCAAAGTCTCCCATCACGGGCTAGATTTTTTTAAAGCCTGAGAACAGAGCCATGAGGAGGTGCAGAAGTCTTGTTATCTCTCAGAACACTTGAATTACAATATGCTGAAAGGTTATTATGGAATATTTGCCCAATGATGCCAAAAATATACTGCCTACTGCCACTTTAATCAGTCAGAAAGCATTAACGTAGATGGAAAACTTGCTTCCATACATAGACAGATGGTCACACCAAAGGTGTTAGTATGCTCAAAATGAACCATTTCATACAGCGAGTAATTCAGCCACGTCAGAAGGCAGCAGCATTTATAGTTGTTCTGAATGGCCACACTCAAACTTTATGGTCATAGAGACGGGCAAAATGCGATAATTGTTCAAATGGGGATAATGGCTCACATTTCCCCCAAAGGCATTCATGGTGTTGCGTTGTTCTTGTAGAAAGAAAGAGAGAGAAAGAGAGCTTAGAAGAGAAGTTCACACACTGTCTGCTCTCTCACCTCCACACATCTGACCCATCTTCTCTGTAAAGTCTGCCTGATTGTTGGGGTGCCGGTTTTTGAATGTTACAGAAATTGTCGGATGCAGCCCTCCCTATTCTGAAGCACTTTTGTATATACACCACTATCAAGTCCAATTTGTAGTCCTGTGCTTGGTGTGTGATGGTGATCCTCCTTCCTCTCCAGGATCTTTGTATTGCAAGCTGAGCTGCCCTCACAAAACCAAACGGTAAGTTTTTTTCTTCTTGTGGAAAATACTATAGTTGAACTATAATATAGTTATTCGAGAAATTTTGCATAAGTGAAAAATGCAGATGAATTCCAGCTGCAGTAGAACTACAGAGCCTCAGTACATGGAGGGAAATAGTTTAGATGGGAGATGAGAAAGACTTACTCTTGCTTTCTCTCAACAAGTTCTCTTAGAAAACTTTAATGTTGTCCTGAAACAATTCGAGCCTCATGGTGAGAAGTGTTTTTCATGTGTCCCACCAGCATCAACATCAGTAAAACTTCCTTGCCAAATCCTTCAAAACAAAAGTGCTATTCCCAAAACTGTTAGAAGAACAGAAAACACAAAGGTTTTTACAAGAGAACACAAAAGAAAGTCTTCATCCCCTCCCATTTAAATGATTTTTGTCCATGTTGCTTGTTAAAATGATGCTGTTGTTTTAATGTTGGATTGGACTCGTTCAGTCACCTCTCTCTCCCTTTTTTTCCAGCTGCTAGATGACGCCCAACTGGAGTTCATAAGAGAGGCTGTGGAGAAGATAGGCATTCCCACGGTTCTGTCTGGTAAGGCCAGAGAAATATATATGAAACAATTATATGAAACCTGGTTTAAACGTCAACCCATTGACCCCCCACCGTCATAAAGCATTCTCCTGGGATTACTTACATAAAATTACTGTCAATGTAGCATTTTTAAAAAATATAGACGTTACTATAACTACTTATTAAATGAGCAAGACAGTTACTGAGAGGCTTTGCAGTAACAGTAATTACTGTATGTACTTTTTTAAACCCCTGCGACAACGTAGTCGGGGGTATAAAAATGTATATATAGCACTCCGCTTGTCCATCCGTCTGTTCGCGTGTCACACTTTCGTTTCCGGAGCAGAACTCGTAAACTATTTAACTGAGGAACTTGTCATTTGGTATGATGGTTGACAGTGTGGTCTAGTTGTGCCTTTTGGGGCTTAGAAGTCCAGGGTGCCCAAAACCTTTGAAATTTTCGCCAAAAGGGCAAAACCTTTGATCCTACTTTAGTAGGGGTCAAGCAGTGAGCGGGGTTATGTGAGCCATGCTCACTTTTGCCTTGTTTTTTTCAAAGTGAGCTAGATCTGCTGGGTTTCCTTTAAATAAATGGTTCCTTGCAGCTGGTTTCATCATGAATGGCATTTTCTCCTCAAATTTATTTATTTTCAATTGTTGGTTGTTGCAAATTTGGTGGTTATTGCTTTATTTTATAATAATAATAATAATAATAATAATAATAATAATAATAATACATTTTTATTTACAGTATATAGCACTTCTTCTAAACAAGGATACAAAGTGCTTTTCAGAAAAAACAAACAAAAAAAACCAATAAATCAGCAAAGAATAAAATACAAACAACAAACGGATCATAAAAACAAGAAACATCTGGGGATAAAATACATTTTTAGAAAGCAGAATAAACCTCTAACCACAAAGGCCCAGCCACCTTTGGTCACAAGCCGAGATCTGGGAACAACCAGCATAGCTGCATCCGCTGATCTAAGGGAATGCCCAGGCACGTAGGGGGTCAATAGATCCATGATGTAATTTTGGGGCAAGGCCGTTATATGCTTTAAAAGTGATCATTAAAATTTTATAATCTATTCTGTACATAACGGGCAGCCAGTGTAAATTGGCGAGCACAGGAGTGACGTGTTCGTATTTGTTAGTGCGTCTTGTTAAAATTTGGGCGGCAGCATTCTGCACCGGTTGTTATTTGGCCGTAGTAGCAGTAGTTGTTGTGATATTGCAAAACATTTACATGACCGATCATGATCAGCAGCGTTGCTAATTCAGACTGAAAACACTTGGAACTTGGAATATCACTTTACAGCAGGGTCAAAAGGAATCTTCGGGAAATGAAAGTGAAACCTGTACATGTTGCATTATGTTTCCTTTAATTCCAATCGTGGAAAAGAGGTAAAGTGGCGTGTAGTGTAATGTGGTTTACAGTAACACTTTTGTGGTGTGTGTTCCAGGTCTTGAGATTGCGCTAACCAGGCTGTTGGACAAACAGGGAGCTAACTTATTTGACATCTTTAACACAGAGGTGCTTCCTCGGGATGTGAGTGTTGACTTTTATTCATCTTGTCATGTGCCCTCTTATTTGTGTTGTACTTCTTTAGTCACAGTGCTTCTCTCTCTTTCCTGTTCCCTCTCTGTGCTGCAGGGCTTTGTGGTGATTCAGATGGATTTTGGTTTCCCTCATCACCTCCTGGTTGAGTTCCTCAGGAAGACACTACAGTAACTGGGGCAAACCTTAAAGCAGTTTGGGCCAAATATGTTTTTTAGTGACTTGCCTAAAAGTGTTGCTCGTATAGAAATTGTAACCCTTCACAGTGATTATTGACAAGTGTAAGCCGCACAAAACATACTTCTGTTGCACTGCAGTACATTTTGATTTTGATGTATTTTTTGTAAAATCGAGATAACAAAGACAAGCTTGTCACTGATGTTCTCATTTCTTGATATTATTTCAATTGTACCCTGAACTGATAAAATATACACCTTTATTGATCCCTAGTGGGGGAATTTGGTTGTTGCAGCAGCACAAAGAGATTAATAAATACAGATAAGTATTGAACGTAATAGAAATAATTTATAGAAGGTACATAAGCTAAAATAAGAATAGAATAAAATAGAAACTATACAAGAGCATTTGGAGACAAATGACATGATAAAGTGACAGTGGTGTTGTTGTAAACAGTCCACCAGGCTGCTATATGAGATGATTAAGTAATGGTATTCAGCGATTGTCTGCATTAATATAATATAATATAGTGTAAGAGTCATTAACATAATATAGTATATATGTTACATTATGATATATTTTGGGATATGAGATTTTGGGATAGTATAAGGTGTAATAGCGTAGTAATATAGTAGTGTAATATACCATAATATATAGTATAGCACAACAATATAATGTAGTGCATGGTGTAAGTATAATACATCAACATAATATAGTATATAGTATAACATAGTGATATAAAGATATAACACAATATAATATGTAGTATAATACAGCAATATAACATAGCATGATTAAAATATCTAATATAATATCTGGTATAGTATAATATATAACTAGAATATATCAGTATGGTGATGTATATAATCAGTCCAGGGTTAGGGTTAGAGAGACAATGAGAGGGGCTTCGCATCTTTTTCACACCTCATGAGTTTGCACCCGTTTATAAATTAGAATAGAATGAAATAGAATAGAATACTACCATATTAGGTCCTATGAGGAAATGAATCTTCTGCAATGAACCCATCCTAACACCCTGCTTACAACAAACAGCCATAAAGTCCACTTTATCATGTGTGTCAAACACACACAAATGAAATGTGCACAAGCAAGTTTCATCAGCAACTTAAACAACGACTAGAGAGCAAATAAAGTTTTTATTTACCTTACCTGGCCACTATATTTTGATAAGGGAAACAAGATTTATTGTCTCTTAAAGGGACTGTTTGTAACTTTTTACACGTATAAATCTACCAGGTCGGGCTCCCATGCGAGCGCGCATATGCACAAACTTTCTCATTTTACAGCTAAATCGTGCACTACAAGATGATTCTGAGAACATCTGAGGAGAGAAATAGACATTAACGTAACAGAATATTGATTCATATTTGATCAGCGCTACCTAGTTTGACCGTTTGGTCGGAGTTCAGAGTGATTGACAGCCGGCTCTCATAGACAGCAGATGGACAGCAGACCTCAGATCAGTTCTTACTGCTTGTTTTCCTCCGGTCTGTGAAATCCTGCAGATGCCGTTAGGAGCACCGGAGGACACAGAAGAACATGATACTTTTTCAGGTTACCTGTTTCATGTACTACTGTCACGGTATAGCGAGTATTTTATAAAAATAACTTTTTTTTTTCATATTTGCTCCAATCTCGCCTACTTCAGCTTTAAACTATTCCGAAAAATACAGATTCGTCAAATCTGCATCGTGCATCACACAACTTTCTGAACTCCCATAATTAAAAACACATCAGTGAGCACAAGAAAGCATTTCCATGAGTTTAACATGTGAGTGTAATAATGCACTCCTACATTCATAACAGGCTACAGGCGGTCTGATGAAACTGACAGCTGAGGTTAGTGCATCTGATTAACAGCACTAAAGTTTGCTTAATTTTGAATACAACATTTTTTCCATTGAAACTACGTGAGGCAAAAACACATTTTAAAACAAACAAACAAAAAAACAGAAAAACATAAACAAGGCCTGTTTTTTGCTTTGAGTTGATGGCACAGTTATCCCAGAAATTCTAATTCTTACCCATCTAGTAGCTACATCGACCGCGAGATGAGTCGTGTCAGTATCTGATTCATCTCAGGTGACTTATTAAAACACAGAGACTCCAGATTTTTGAATAAGTAACAGCAGAAAACACTGCTTCATGATCAACATCAGCATCAGTGATTTAAACATACTGAGATCAGTGCATGCCTGGAACTGTTTTATCACTGAATACTGAGAGGAAAGTATTAGCTTTCTTACTAGCTTTTGGGGGCATTTGATTATTGTTTAATACATATATTGGGGCTGGACTTCCACATCTCATTTATTGGGGGAGGAGGGAATACAAAGTCACAGTTCTGCATCCTAAACATCCTATGAATCCACCATCCATCGCACAGACGTACCTCACCAGCTGAAATTATATATATAGTTTCTGCAGACGTTTCACATTATAACAAGATATTTCCATGTTATAATGATTTATTACACAGCTTTGTTGAATACTCCATTCTGATTGATCAATCATGGCGTTCTAGTCAGTTATTTCTTTATAGCAGATCGCTGCTATGTATAACAGACCGTTGCCATGGACACAGTTCTGATCTCGGACTCTGGTGGACAATTTTTGTGTCAAATTAATGATTTCTAGTAGCCATGTAGTAAGCGAGATAACATACAGCAAGCGGGTCATTGTTGTGAAATAAACCTCTTCAGGGCGATGCAAGACCCCTCTGCCTCGCGACAGGTATTTCACAACAATGACCGGCTTGTTATATATTATCATTTACATATTTTCTTGTTGTTAATACTTACCAAATTATTTACATTTTACAATAAACCTTTCTTATTAAAACAACTTCACTTTTTGTTATATTTTGTTACAAAACTTTATCATTACACAAAATGAACATATCTTATTGGACCAAGAAAAATTTTCATTTTAAAACATTTAAAGTTGGTTTGTTGTTATAAATGAAACATATTCTGTTATAACAAGAAAAAGATCCAGGCAATGCCTAAAAAGACATCCGCTAGAAAAACTGACAAAGACTAGTTCACATAGTTTGATTGGATTCAGTTTTATTTCCTACTTTGGATGGAAGTATCAAAAAGATTAGAGGCGGTGTAAGAAAGTGAACAGAGATGAGAAATATGCGGAATAATATTGTCTGCCGCAAACCAGGAGCTCTTACATTAATGTAAGCCCATTTCAACACTGATCAAATGGAGACACAGTATTTTGGTCTGTGGGGATGGTGGGCAAAGTGTTAGTTGTGCCAGTTCACTGAGTCCACAGGCCAACCATTTGGCACATCAAATGTATCATATTAACATTAAATATATATGTTGCTGTAATGAATTTGATTTTGTGCAATAACGAGGACGTTAGGAACAAGAATAGAATGATATGTTGGCACGATGACAAAAGTTTATTTAAGTGTTTATACATAGTGAACCCTTAAAGGTGCCATATCGTGCTCATTTTCAGGTTCTACTTGTATTTTGTGTTTCTAGTAGAACATGTTTACATGCTGTAATGTTAAAAAAAAAAAATGTATTTCCCTCATACTGTCTGCCTGAATACACCTGTATTCACCCTCTGTCTGAAACAGTCCGTTTTAGTGCATTTCAACAGAATTGCAAAGGAACTGTGTTGCTAGGCAACGGTGTTGGCCCATGTTTACTTCCTGTCAGCTGATGTTATTTACATACACTGCAACAGGAAATAAACTGGGACACATTTAGAATGTTTATGTTTAAAACCATGTAATGGTCTAAATATTGTATATTTGTGACATCACAAATGGAAAGAAATCCTAACGGCTTGTTTCAAACACACAATTTCTGAATACGGGCTGTTTGTGTTTCTCCGTATATTGAGCATTTTGTATAGTATTTTTATAGCACTTAAACCTGCTTTAAATGTAGAAGACCTGAAAATCTCACTTTTTATAATATGGGCCCTTTAAAGGTTCAAGTTGTACTGCATTTATTACCATAATGCTCAGAGGGTGTTTGGCTAGGTAGGAGATTTGCTTTGTCTACTCTCCATAAACTACAGTACCGTACTTACTTGCTGGTTTCTTAAACCCATATTAGATGTATGTTAAGTCATTAGTTGTTTAAAAAAATGGGAGGAACGTCCTGTCCTCCACCAAAGAGTGCGAGAGGTTCCTCAGTTCTCTAGGGTGGAAGACTGTCTTGTATCCGAGGAGATTAAGAAGAGGCTGGCAGGCAGTCTGAGTGTAAACCACCATGTCGAAGGACAGCTTCACCCTCCAGTTCTCTGCATTCGCTGCTGAGTCCCGAACTGTGGTGAACTTCTGCCGGGATGACAGATCGCTGCTGCCTCGGGTGTTGTTGATGATCCAATCCTCCACACCGTGGTCCTGAACCAGTCCAAGGAAGCTGTAGAGCTCCCTGGTCTTCTGGAGAGGAAACCTGGCCAAGTCTTCATACCTGACCGAGAACAGGGAAAGCAGAAAGGATCATTCAGTAATCCTTTTCAGACCACATATTATTTAGTGACCTTTTCAAACCCTTTCAGTCTGCTTTCAGGGCCTGCCACTCCACTGAAACTGCGCTTACTAAAGTTGTAAATGATCTCCTCCTAAACATGGATTCAGATTCCACCTCGGTACTTTTACTACTGGATCTAAGTGCAGCTTTTGACACTTTTGATCATCCTATACTCTTTGACCGATTGGAGAACAAATTTAGCGTCTCTGGGCCAGCTCTCGCATGGTTACAATCTTATTTATCTAAAAGAATGCAGTGTGTCTCTTGTAATAATACAACATCAAGATTCTCTGAGGTGAAATATGGCGTACCTCATGGCTCTGTTCTTGGCCCTCTGCTCTTCTCCTCAACATAGCACCTCTTTTATATGTAGTCATGGAATTAAGTTCCACTGTTACGCTTATGACACAGCTGTATATGCGTTCCCAGTGCACTATACTTGGCACATGCTGAGGGCCATGCTAACTGGGAGATGGCGACCATGATTTCTTCCTATATCCTGTCTGGAAAAAACGGGGCTATTATAACCACTGGCAGTATATATTAATTTACTATCTCGACAAGAATTTAGCCACAAGCATGCAAAGAAAACAAACAAGAAATCAGCAGGCCTATGGAATATAAAAAAACGACAAATAAAGATGATTTTTAGGTCTAATCCAAATATCTAGTGTATCAACTCAACTTGGAGTGGTTCAGATAATTGTAAAAAAAAAAAAAAAAAGAGAGCAAAAAGCCTGTTTAAGAGGAAACAGGTGTGGTCAAAACTAATATCCATCCATCCATCCATCCATCCATCCATTATCTTCCGTTTATCTGGGGCTGGTTCGCGGGGGCAGCAGGCTTAGCAGGGTATTCCAGACGTCCCTCTCCCCAGCCATGTTTTCCATCTTCCCAGTCCAAACTGATATCCATTCAAGAATAAAATAACTAGCGTCTATGCCTCCTTGTTCAGAGGTTATGAGTCAAAACATATAGGGCTGTACAAACTGTCACATGGTGACACTCTAACCACTTATTCATTGCCAAACTTGTTGTTCGAGTCATCCCACTGACTGACGGACAAACAGGGCCCTGGTGAAGGTGGATGGATCAGAGTAGTTCATTACAACTGAGCACTAAAAGGCTTACACTCTTTACACAGATTGTATGTCTACAGATATTATGTATCTCACCTGAGCAGCATGTATCTCCCTCTGAGCCAGGCCGGTTTGGCGAGGCCCGTGGACACAGACCTGAGGAAGTCCTCACACACCGTGTTGATCTGTCGTAGGTTCAGGTTGTGGGGTCGACGTCCGGTGGCTCTCCACAGACGCCACAGCCGGTAAGTGTCTCGAAATGTCTCAATACGAGATGCCAGGATACCACGTGGATCTCGAACGAGCTGGACCACCTGATGATGATGAATAATGAAACGTATTCACCAGGAATACACTGTGGTTACAACATCAACAGCACAGATGTCTCTGAATGTCTCCATGTGTTGAAAGGCTTCTGAGTGAGCTAGAGGTGTGGACATTTATCGATTCTAAGATGCATCACTGCATCAATGCATCAGGAGTTTGGCTTCATTTCAGCTCAGACCCCTTTCACACCAATGACCAGGGTTGGACCCGGGTTATCTGACCCATGTTCAACTCTCCTTTTGTCAATTCAAACCAAGCCGGTCAACCCGGGTTGAACCCTGGTCAGAAGAATTCAGATACGACCTGGGACACATCTAGGAGCAATGCATACCAATTACTAGATATAGGTGGAGGATTACACGTCTGGAGGATTACAGAGAGGATGATAGTGACATCATCAATGTGTGCAAAAACATAAAATGTCACAGAATGATGCATGTTTTTGGGACACAGTGTAAATATAGTACACACAGCATTTTTGGCTTTATAAAATGTAAAATTATGTTGTATGTATGGAGCTGTAATGTATGCAAAAACATACAGACAACATAGAGATTTACAGGATCTATTCACCAACATGCACCTTTTTTCCTCTGTCTATCTACAGTACCCATTTATCATATATCAGACCACATTGTGTTATCTAATCCCAGTAAAGATTTACTACATTTAGTAGACCTACTAAAGTTTTTCAGCTGGACATGTGGCAACTGTGGGATAATGTAAGAGTTTGTCCAAACATAATAAAATGAGTTTATATTTCATTTAGTTTGCCAATTACTCAATAACGTAATGAACTGGGACTGGGTTTGTTACTTTATAACAGAGAGAGCAGGCGACAGATGGATCTTTTACCAGGTTTATTTTGAAAGATAAAAAGTTAAAAAAAGATAACGTTACAAGTAGAAGATGTGCAAACACGCTTTAAAAACAGATGTGCGTACAGCTGGTGTTACTGTGAGGTGGTCGGATTATTATTAACACGGTGTGTTTCTGTGTAACGTATCGGCGGATGTCTCTCTCATTCAGCAGCCTTGTTATGTTCGTTTAACGTTACACTACGTTGTTCCTCACCATCCCGTCATCTACCGCTTTTTTCTTCCTCACAGCGGACGGCCAGCAGCTCCCACACCTGAAAGTCTCGCCACACATCCGTGTTGTTCTCGTCCGTCGTTCACCTCTGGTGTGTCTGAAAACATTCCTGCTGCCGTCGCTCTGTTTGTTTATGAGCCACGGCGACCTGAGACAGTTACGTCACGGACCGTGCGACCTCATTTGCAACCGAATAGCTTTGTCCAGCCCCGTTTGTAAGCGACCCTGGTCCGTGCCATTCACATCGAAATCGACCACCTCTCGACATGGGTCGCGAAGCCAAGTCGATCAACGCGGGTTAACCCTTTCATACACACAATCAACCCTGATTGAGTCCTCGGTGTGAAAGGGGGTATCAGTGTGAGTCTTTACTGTGTTCTGCTGTCATTTACTGTTACGTTTGTTTCCCTCCCCTCCCCTCTTTCTCTCATCTCCTTGTAACTCTGTGTTTCACTGAGGGCGGAGCTTTGCACACACACTCCCAGAGAGACAGCATTCAAACACTTGGCAGTCCGCTAACTTATTGCTCTCGCTACCAATATCAGAACTCGAAAACTATTTAACTTAGGAACTTCAAATTTGGTATGATGGTTGATACAGTGGTCTAGTTGTGCCATTTGGGGGTTAGAAGTCCATGGTGCCCAAAATATTTGACATTTTGGCCAAAAACAGTGATTTTTTCGACTTCAATTTCGTTTCCGGAGTACAACTAAGTACAACTTAGTTCCAAAAGGGCAAAACCTTTGGCACTACTTTAGCACTTTCTAAATTAAAAGGGAGTTCAGAATGATCTGACTGCTTGTGTTAATTGATAAAAAGTAGCCATGTGCAGTAATATAGAACATTGAGGATGCGATACATTGCATCTAGAATAGTTGTGTATTACATTGTCTGGACTTTAACTTTAATCACATTCTCTCCATCGTAGTAAATCATGTTTGTATCACTTTACATCCACCCGGCGTTGCCTTTTTGTCCGCAGATAGTTCGTTGAGAAGTTTACCTCCCATTCAGCGACGGCGGGGGAAAGAAGGCTATGGCGGACGTGGTCTTATCTGCCGTCAAGTTTTATTTTCTGGAGAAATGTGAACGAGACGGAAAGGAGTTTCTCTTTATCGCCACCACATCTACTATCTATGGCTCCACTCAGCGAGCGTAACAAAGGCTACTGGCACAACACTGCCACTGTCTGTGAGCCTGTGTTGCATATAATATGTAGCCATGTGTCTGTGCATGTGTTTGCAGTATCTCTTGAGGGACTGCAGTCATTGTCAGTACATGTTCAATCAATACTAATTTAGAACAGCATTGATCTTCATTCATCTAACCTTACATAATCCAGTCAGCTAGTGGTAAGCTGTTAAATGCAGCCTCCTGACTCAGTAGTACAATGACCAGTAATGCTCACTACAGCTGGGTATCATTATAGTTCCAGCCACTAAAACTAAAAGTCTGTATTCATTGAAAGTCTAGCTGTGGTGAGCTATTTCTAAATTACAAGTTATTCATGTTGCTTAAAAGCAATCCTTAAATAACATTATACATTCTAAAACTGTACAAAACCCCATAGCTGTTTCCCTACAACACTGTCATCTTTCACTGCTTTCACACAAAATGCAAATTCCTTTTTTTTTTGCAAACACAGATGACAGAACAATTACAGTTTTTCTTTTTTTGTTCTGATGCACTGTTAGACAAAAAAGGTCCGGCTTTGAGAACATGTGACACAAACACCAAACTGTGTTCCAGTTTTCCAAAACAGCAAATCCATACAGTAGGACTGATTGGATCCACCATCAGTGTGACCATTCTTCGAAGGTCACAATCATTTAGATGCGATTACAATAAAAAACAGACGAAAATCCCAATCTTTCTACTACTCTACATATTTCTTGTCAGACAGTATATAAGGCAGCACACATCGCTGATTGCCATTCTACACTCTCTTCAGCGAGTGATGTAGGAGCAACAGGGACCCCTCGGTAGAGGGCTCTGCCTGTGCCTATAGAATTAGGGTCACAATATTGTAACCTTCATTCTAACTCACACAGGCTCCGCCCTCTACTGGACTATATGGGTACAGTGGGTGGAGCCTGATGAATGCACGCCCTGCCACGGCATAAGATCAACCCAACCATACTGACCCTGACTGGCTAGAGGTTAGTTGCTGCAGGCCACCTACTTATTTATAACATGGGCTGCCACAATGGAGAAGTAGGGGGCCTCAGCCAACCCAGGTAGTTTGCAACTGCACTGGGTAGAGCCATGGAACCTAACCACCAAACAAGGTTACAAGGGGCATGTAGAATGTGTGCTGACCATGGTGGGAGGGTCTCTTTCCGCCTGCCTATAGGCTTGGGAGATGCACTTACAAAGCCATCCTGCCAGGCGTTTCTTGGAAAGGGCTTTACCGGTCAAACCATCACGGAAGCACACGGACAGCTGTTCAGTGTGTCTGATGGGGCCGTGCGTGCAACATTGTTATTACTGGGCAAATCAGAGGAAATTTTGTCCCCCTGTCTCCCGCATGGGGTGGAAGACAAAAAGCTTCCGGTTGTATAACCCTCGATCTGAAAGAACTCATTAAATTCTTGGGAACAAAGGAGGGATTTGGTCTAAGAGTAGCCCCGCTGTGGTCACCACGAGGCAACAAGCAACTGGGGTGCACCGACACGGTGGTTAGTTCACATACTCTTTCAGCAGAGGTCAGTGCAAGCAGCCCAACCTGTGGGACGGTCCAGGACTGCGGTGCATCATCTGAGCCATTTCTGCATTCCACGGCGCAGAGCGGTGACCTGGGCTACCAGAATGACCAACAACTGCTCCTGCCTCACTCTCTCCAACAGGGGAGGGATGAGGCGGAGCGTTGGAGCGGCGTAAAGCAGCTTCCTTGTACAAATGCATCCACTCCCAAGGGGTGGCTCGTCCTGCTGTGCCAGGGAGAGCCATAGCGGGCAGCGGGTGCTGCGCCAGTCGGCGAACAAATCCACTTCCACTTTAGTGAATCGGGTCTAAATGTGCTTCACCACCTTGAGGTGAAGCCTCCACTCAACTGTTAGGGGTACGACATGAGGTCGGCACCCCTGTTCTCCAGCCTGGGCTGTGGAGTGCCTTCAGAAACAACAGGAGCTCTGAGGCACACAAACACAGGCTCTCCGCCATCCTCAACAGGGACCGGGCAGCGGACCAAACTCAGGAGAGCGGTGAGTCCCAGCCACGCATGGCAGGATTGCCTTCTGTGGCTAGAGACATCACATGACCGTTGCAACACATTGAATCAAATTAGTTATTTGGCCAATACTGCGGTCCAAAATGTCAGTCTGGGACAGTGAGTAAAGGGGGGCCAACACACCCGGATTGTTAGCAGCTGAGCAAGCTGTGCTCCCACCTGAAATATCTTGTCGGTTTGAGCGACATCATTGATCTCAAGCTCCGATTCACTCTCATCGCACGTCAAAGCGTTAAAAGTGATCCCACCGTTGCCGGCGTCCGATGAAGTTCTTCTTCTTTTACCACCTGAAGCGATGACTGCATCCAAGGAGGAAGCAAATATTATATTTCAGTAAGCACGTCCTGATTGGCAGGCTGCGCTTCTGCAAATTTCCAGTGGGCGAATGCATGCTCATGATTGGAGGAGAGTATTATCCATGAAGTCCAATAGAGGGCGGAGCCGGTGTGAGTTAGAACTGTAATACATTTTGTAACAAATATAATAATAACAATGATAATAATAATTGCAATTATTTCTATACCTTCAGGTTGAGTCTTGGGTCTTCAATCAACGCCCTGAGGTCGCTGATTTGTGGAATCCGGACCGTCTTGATGGCCGCGTGGCGCTTTGCCCTACAGGCATCACCAGCCAGCAACACATTGAGGGATCCACACCTCCTCGCACACTCGCCCTCATCAGCCAGCACCAGGCTCTGCTCCTCTGGGCCCAGAGCAGCCTCACATACAGGTCGTGAGCACAGAGACCGGCCTAAAGAACGGATACATACAATACAAAGCTGTAACACAATGACAATGCACTGCAAAAAACAGCTACATTTATAAACTATTATAAATAAACTATAGGAAGACAGGACAAGTGGACAAAGTTCTTACTAGCTCCTCGTCTGAACAGCTTGTCTGTGGAGTGGTTAGCAGGTCGGGGGTGTATATAACTCTCCAGACTGTTGAGGTGACAGTGGTACAAAGACCTTAGCAGGTCTCTAGCCGGTCCCAGCATCACCCTCCTCTCAGCCAGGTTCCGACTCTGCGCCAGCCGAGGAAGCAGCGCCGACTGGACGTGGTACAGAGGCTCGAACAGGTAGAAGACCTGGGATATGCAAAAAAATATCAAAGACAATATATGACAGTTACAGTGCACCTCAGTACACATAACAAACTGTTTAACAGAATGACGTTTCTAGGTGCAATCGATACATTATTTTGTGCCCCCTTTGGACATATAACCATCACATTCCAGTGGGTGTTAACATGTCTTATTGATCAAGTGCCTCAATGGTTGCTGAGCTGACTGAACTGGCATTGCCACCCTGGTTCTGTGTATATGCTGGGAATGCTCCAACCTCCAAAGCCCCCAAAATACTGACCTTGCATTCTGCAATTTAGAGGAGGGTCTGGACTTGAAAAATAGAGATACTGATGCAGAGCGGAAAGAATATTTCTAACCAATCTGTGATGTAGCGCTGCCTAATCTTTGCATAATGACAAATGTGGTGAAATCGTCTACAAGCTGTGGTGATGTCACAAGCTCATTCAGGAGCGCGTGTGTCTGTTTTTCCAGGAGGAAAGCTGAATCCCCTTTTCCACTCATGGATCCCTCTCTCCACCCCAGGTCTTTTGGTATTATGGGTTTGTTCATATACAGTTGTTATATTTGAAAAGTAGAGCATTTGACAGTTAGGTCACGGAGACACTCAAGTATCAAAGTCTCTCTGTTTGTCATGTGCCAAGACTGGTGCTATCGGGGCTGTAGGAGGCTTACTGTGGGCTGAGATGGGCATAGGTCCCAAGTTACAGCCGGACAATTGACCACATTTTTGATGAGGTCAGTGATGGAAAAAAACAACATGACTATCAAGCTGGAATCTGTCTCAAATTTCCAAAACAATTTTTGCCTTGAAAATTTAGTTTCTCAAAAATTGTTTCTGCCTCCAAGTTTGTAGGTTCAATTATTATTATTGCCTTACATTGTAATAAAACATATTTTTCACTTTAACTTGTGTGTAAATAATATTTGTGGTGCTGCAAATATGGAAAAAGCAGCTTGGGGGTGGCCAAAGTGTTCTATGCCACTAAATGCCAAGGTCATCAGAATGCCAATCTGCAATGGCCCAATATCGAGATTTCTTCAAAATATATTGAGCTATATACATGTCAAATTTGGCTCTTTTATCACAAAAAGGCTTACTACAATAGGCTTGCTATGGCTAGGCTCTTTCTTTACTGCTTGCATTGCAGTACTTCGAAGTTTACATTGGATCAAGTACGTTACCCATTGCCGTGTACGCTGACCACAATCCACTTGTGTCTTTGAGCCAGATGGGTAACGCAAATCAAAGATTGATGAGATGGTCCTTACTGGTGCAAGATTTCAATCTGGATATCCGCCAGAAAAAAGGCACCAAAATGTAGTGGCAGATGCCCTTTCCCGTGCGTCGGTTCCCTCCTAAGTAACAAACATCTTTGGGGGAGATGTTTGTTCTTTAGGAAGGGGGGTGTTACGGCCGCCGGCCGTATTTATGTGTATTTATGTTTATAAATTGTCTACAGGTAATGGTATGGCTAAATTAATGGAGAGTGAGAGCTCTTATGTTCTTCAGAGGATCTGTGTTAATAGGTTCTGTTTCCATTGGCTGGCCTTCGATGACGTCGCCGCTGCGGATTGGCTGAGGACGGCGGGTTGGCCTATTTAACTTCTGGGAAAACACAGCTGATACAAGGTCGATGGCTGTCGGGTGTTTGCTTCGATCCTCCTCGCTAAACCAATCTTTTCAACAGCATTTGTAGCGTTGTATTTGTAAACTGTGTGTCGGAAGTATTAGAGTGGTGACCACGTGAAGAGTGGTATAGTGTGCTTTAGCTCGTGTTAGCCGTAGCCTTTTTCCTGTGTGTGTTTTGGTGTAAACATTTGTAACTTTAGTTTAAGTAGTATCTTTGTAAATATATTGAACTTTAATCTCTTGTTGTATTGACCTCGGCATCTAACACAAGTTACATTATCTTTGTAAATATATTGGACTTTAATCTTGAAGCTGTAGGGGTGAACCGCCATTTGATATAATCTGTTTTCTCCTGTTTTAAGTTAAGGAGTTAGGTTTAGCCCATGTATTTTTGTTTGTTTCTTTTGTTACAGGGTTTAGTTAGAACTTGTTTGAGAAGTTCTTTAGTTTTTCATTTTGGCCGTTGATTCACCCTGAGCCTGCACTTCCTGTGTTTTCTATTTGTAAATAGATTGTTTAATCATTGTGTGCAACAATAAATATTAATTGTTGCAATTCATTCGCCGATTCACTTTGCATTTTATGTTGCGCTTCCACACCACTAGAGTTGGGCTTAACACTGTAGTAAGTGTAATAAGTACTACATTAAAGTCAATGATAGTCAATAAGCTCATTCTTAGTCAATGGTTAGGTTAGCGTTGATTGCTGTCAGAAAAAAAATAGAAACCTGTATTGTCATGATGGCCTAGTGGTCTAAGAAAGATACCCTGTGTCTGCAAAGTCACTGTAATGAAACCAGCTTGGTAACCTTGGTGTGGGCATCCTCCTGTTTCTCTCTACTGTTGTGAACACTGTTGACATTTGTGCTTTAAAAGTCGTTAAATGCATACAATGTGCTTGGACCCCGCTTATCGCCGCTTGTGGCTGTATTGTTTGGAACTGTGTCCCACTATAGCACATTGTCAACTGAAGGAGAGGTCATATGTATCCATATCACATTCTAACCTCTGGATGCTGGTTGAACAGCTGACCCACAAATGAGGATCCGCTCCGCGTGGTGGCCAGAATGAGGATGTGGGTTCTCTTGTTGCCAGAGAAGGAAGAAGGGGTGTGGGAGAGGATTTCTTCACAGCCCCGGTCTGAGCCCTCGAGCGTCTCCTGGCCCGATCGCGTCAGATCTTTCAGGCTGCAGTTGACGGCGTGGTCCGTAGGCGGCAGGCCCACAGAGCACAGCAGGCTTAAGGTCTTGGTGGAGAACGTGCGGATGGCCGTGTACTGGATGGCTATGGAGGCTAATGCTAGCAACACCATGGACTTCCAAGAACACTGCATGGTGGCTGGACAAATGCATCAGGAAGCCACAGCACTGTCTGCCAGAAAAAGGGGACAGAGACATAAAGAGGACAGGAGACAAAGAGATATTAAGACTGTCGTCTATTGTTGTCTTTACTGGTTTGGTTCACTCTTACCACTCTCATCAACCTTGTTTCCAGCAGCAACAGGTAGCTAAACCCACCCCTATGTACATTCATTCAATTTGGCAATCAGTTAACACACCTGTCATCATTTTAAAATCGTCATCGGGAGTATGAATGAATGAATGATTCATTTATTTTCGTGTCTGGTCATTTACATAACCCATCTGTCATGGGATTATTCAGACACATTAACTAACAGCAAATCAAACATTCTGGCATGTTAGATCACCGTCATCTAACAGCACAATAACACCAGTACCATCCATACAGAAACAGAACCATCATCCAGGCATAATCGTAAACATGAACCTCCCACACATAACGCTCAAGGATACGTACACAAATCCAAACATGACAAAGGAAGTCTGAGGAATTCATCTGTCGTATGTTACTTTTCCCCCTCACAGAAAAACAGCTTTTGCATGCGCCTCCTCCATTATTACCTCCGCCAAGGCCAAACGCTTAGGAAGGAGGTTATGTTTTCACCGGCGTTTGTTTGTTGGTTTGTCTGTTAGCAGGATTACTCCAAAAGTCCGTGATGGATTTGAATGAAAATGTTTTGGAGGGGTGGGGTGTGGCACAATGAACAATCCATCAGATTTTAGTGGCGATCCGGATCATGATCCGGCTTCAGGAACATTTTTTTAAAATTCCGATCAGCCAGAACATTAAAGGTCCCATATTATAAAAAGTGAGATTGTCATGTATTTTATATTATCAGGCAGGTTTAAGTGCTATATAAATACTGTTAAACTATCAAAACGCTCAATATACAGAGAAATACACACAACCCGTATTTAGAAATTGTGCGTTTGAAACAAGCCGTTAGGATTTCTCTCCATTTGTGATGTCACAAATATACAATATTTAGACCATTACACGGTTTTAAACGGAAACATTCTAAATGTGTCCCAGTTTATTTCCCGTTGCAGTGTATGTAAATAACATTAGCTGACAGGATGTAAACATGGACCCAAACTGTTGCCTAGCAACGCAATTCCGTTGCAATTCCATTGAAATGCACTAAAATGGAGCGTTTCAGACAGAGGGTGAATACAGGTATTTTCAGGCAGACAGTATGAGGAAAATAAAGTTTTTTTTTAACATTACAGCATGTAAACATGTTCTAGTAGGACGTGGATGATGGTGCAAGCTGAATAGCGGGAGGGGGGGGGGGAATCGTACTCGGGCACCTTGGCGGATGTCTGTGCTCTCCGAGTGCCATTCTAATTGCATATGTGTTTGTTGTCCACAGTGCACTGGGGGGCCGACAGTTACAATTTGTTGAACTCTGACCCAAGCAGCACAGTAAATCGCTGTTGACGTCGAACTAAAAGATGGACTAAAAAAACAAATTACTGGTGTTTCTGAATTTCTACAACTGTACGATAACAAATTTTGCCTCATATCGAGACTGGAGAAAAAAAAAGATCTTCGTTGGCAAAATATCAGCATGCAGATGCAGCTACTGTTACAAAAACACAGTTTGAGTCTCATGGCAATTTACTGCTAGCACTCTGAACAGGCACTATAGTGGTGATTACCAGAAATGTGTCACACACACGAGAAGGCACACTCCAATCCCAATGTACAACCCAAAGCTCAGAGTATTGAACTCTGACAGACATTTCCGGACATTTGTGTATTTTTCTCGTCATCAACCACGACTCGGTCCGACTTACTATTGTCAGTGTATCCAAAGCCTGCACATTGGAAACCACTTCACTAGAGCTCCAAATAGGTATTAATCCATGACTGTAATTTTGTTAGACTCATGACCTCAATATTTCTAAAAATCCCGGCTACAGCCATGACTTTATTTTTTAGCACAAAGCATTGGACACTCTTATGTTAAATTGTGGGATTTTTTTTACTGTTGAGATATTATATTTCACTCACTGTTTAATTTGCAAGACGCTGTGATATTATATTTCACTTAATATATTTGATCTGTACAGTTTTATAAACATCCCAAGGCACATTTAAAGGTGCCATATTGTAAAAAGGTACCATTTTCATGGCTTTTATATCATAAAACAGGTTTAAATTTTATATAAATGTTGTGAAAGTATCGAAAAGCTTAATCCACAGAGAAATACACACAGCCCGTATTCAGAAACTGGGCATTTGAAACAAGCTGTCAGGATTTCTGTCCATTTGCGATGTCACAAATATCCAATATTTAGACCATTTCACAGTTTTAAACGTAAACATTCTAAATGGATCCCAGTTTATTATTGTTGCAGTGGATGTGAATGACATCAGCTGACAGGAAGTAAACATGGACCCAAGCTGTTGCCTAGCAACGCAATTCTGTTGCAATTCCATTGAAATGCTCTAAAATGGAGCGTTTCAGACAGAGGGTGAATACAGGTATATACAAGCAGACTTTATGAGGAAAATAAAGTTTTTTTTAACATTACAGCATGTAAACATGTTCTAGTAGAAACACAAAATACAAGTATGAACCTGAAAATGAGCACAATATGTCCCCTTTAATATCGTTAGCTGCCTAAACATTATGTGAATTTAAATTGATTATGAACTGTTTTCACATTTTGAAAACAATATCATGTACATAATGTTGTATAACCTAAATAGAGAAAATGTCATTAAGATATTAGCCTAATTAGTGCAGCTAATTAGGCTAATATCGATCTTTCTATCTATCTATCTATCCATCCATCCATAATAACCCGGTGACTGTCTGTCATCATGTCTCTCTGCTAGCTGTATCGTGTTATCTTTCCTTACACTGCCGCTGAATATTCCCTCGCGCTTCATGCCGTTATTTCTTCATCCTGAGCAGCAGACAGCAGCCTGACGGTAGTTATAGTTACCTCTCATCTGTGTGTGTGAGCCGTCAGCAGGAGGCGGCGGGCTGGCTGCGGCGGAGACATGGTGCTGATGGTGCTGATGCTGGTGCTGGTGCTGGTGCTGATGATGATGCTGCGCGGCGTTGGAACAAACAGCATTCTGCGTCCGTCTGTGAGCCACACGAGGAGGATGAGGACATGCCGCCGCGGATAGGAGACAATCCAAAACCCAAATCTGACCTGAAACGAACGAATGTTTCAGCAGAACCCGTGACTACTGGCAGTCACGTGCACATCAACAGGCTGCTGGACATGACGTAGGTGTATAGAGCGGGTCTCTTTAACAGTAAAGGCTGTCTATCTCTACATCACCTCCCTCTCTCTCACTGCCTCTACCCAGAGCCCCCTCCTCTTTATGGTTTACATTTTTTTCTATCTCAAAACAATATTAACATTCCAATGTGTAAATTGAAAGAGTTATTAGTTTCTATAATTCCTCTCCAGGACTCCAAGATAAAATTTACAATCTGCAATTTAGTTTTTACATAAACAAACACCCTATTTTTGGATAATAATTTAGAACAAATAGACATTTTACACATTTGGATGACATAGCCTATTAAAGTGGCAGTAGTCAGTATATTTTTGGCATCATTGGGCAAAAATCCCATAATAACCTTTCAGCATATTGTAATTCAAGTGTTCTGAGAGAAACCTAGACTTCTGCTCCTCCTCATGGCTCTGTTTTCAGGCTTTAAAAAATCTAATGTAATGTCATCGAGAGAGCGTCCCCATTGGCTGTGCTCCGGTCATGTGATCGGAACTTGGCGTTCCTTCAATGGATTTCACAATGGCTGCCGCGTCACAATCTTCTGAAAAAAATTGAGGAGAGAAATAGGCATAATATTGATTCATATTTGATCAGCGCTGCCTAGTTTGACCGTTTGGTTAGAGTTTGCGAGTGATTGACAGCCGGCTCTCATAGACGGCAGATGGACAGCAGACCTCAGATCAGCTCTTACTGCTTGTTTTCCTCTGGTCTGTGAAATCTTGCAGATGCCGTTAGGAGCACTGGAGGACACAGAGGAACATGATTTTTTTCAGGTTACCTGTTTCATGTACTACTGTCACGATGTAGCGACCGTTTTATAAAAATAACTTTTTTTAATCATATCTGCTCCAATCTCATCTACTTCAGCTTTAAGTCAGTAGATGGCGCTTGTAGGTTTTCTTGGGTTAACCAGGGAGACTGTATGCCCACATACATACAGATATCAAGAAGAAACGAGCGCGGCTCGGGCAAGACTAACTCCAGTCTTCTTTTCATCGATCCAAAGTTTACGATTGATCCACAGATATTTCTAGCCTGTGGATCGCTTGCTGCTGGTCCAGATTCCCCCTATAGGTCTGGTGCCTATATATGGGCATGTGAATAGGCTAGGTAATGCAATGTTATTAATGCACAGCGACAGAACAAAAGACAAATATTAAAACATAACGATATCAAACATATACAGACGTAGAAGAAAACAACATTGAATATAACATGATATTGTAACTTACACTTACAGTAATATCTGACCTAACAGCGGGGCATTTTCTGAACATTTTGGGGCCCTAAAGCGTCATCTTACACTGACCCAAACCACCACCACCCCTAGGGATATACGGCCTCAAGGCCTCCAGTCATTTTAATATCCCTGAATGAAAATGAATAACTGGGCACACTTTATCAATAATGAAGAAACAAAATAAATAATTAACAAATAAAGCACAATATCAAAACAATAAATGACTATTTACAAGAAAATGAAATTGCACAAACATTTGGAAAAGAGAATAATATAGTCCTTTAAGTATACATTACGAGAACATTCGAATGCAATATGAAGAAATAACTTTTAACTAGAACGAGTGGCCGGTAGAAATGTTCAGTGACCTGCCACAGTGACAGGTGGGGAAAAAGGTTATTTTCAGACCCTGGTTGTAGTACATACATACCATGCACAATCCCAGCAGTGATAAGCACACACTTAAAAAGCAAATAGAATTGTCAAAGGTGAAAATCAAATATCAAAGAAAAATGTCAATTCATGTACAGACTGAGGAAATGAGAAAGATAAGTCAGTGATATACAGTATGTATATATATATATATATACATACTGTATATATAAATTTATATCACATTACATCACTGCAGACCCTCCACACCCTGGACACAACCTGTTCCAGCTTCTCCCCTCTGGGAGGCGCTACAGAACTCTATACGCTGAAACAACCAGACACAAGAACAGCTTCTTCCCACAGGCCGTCACTCTGATGAACACTTCATCAGTCATTCACTGTCTATAACACTCTAACACCAAAACATCCACTGCTGCTCCACCCACCACAAAATCCCGGGGAAACATCATATTACGTCATCCAAAACTGGATGATTAATGACACTTCCGAACTCATTCCGGCGCCGCTGCATGAAAGTTTCTCTCTCACATGGACGGAGGTGTGCTGGAGACCTTCAGACCTTCAGGACCTCAAAGATAAACTGGCTTAGCTGACGTTACAGGCTCGGGTGGTGATACACGGCGACATTGGACTAGTGGTTATCCCAACACATTTGTACTGATTACAATTCCATAGATATACATAGATTACATTTATATATATATATATAAACATTTATTTATATACACAAAACATACAAAATGAATTGACATGAAACAAATACAACAGGAGGGTTAAAACAAACATGAGTTGGAATATTGTTTGTATCTTTTTTTATTTATTAATTTCTCATACTTCTTTTACGTTGGAGCAAATTAAACAGAAAATGAATGGAGAGTACAGAAATGAGAATAACTTCAAAACTAAAAAGAAATTCAAAATCTGAATTAAATCTTGAAAACACGCTTTATTATAGTGGAGCTTGGAGTGTCTAGTTTAAACATTGTAAGAGGGGATACATTTTGAAATGTTGAGCTTCAGAGTTTAAAGCTGAAGTAGGCGAGATTGGAGCAAATCATGTTCCTCTGTGTCCTCCGGTGCTCCTAACGGCATCTGCAAGATTTCACAGACCGGAGGAAAACAAGCAGTAAGAGCTGATTTGAGGTCTGCTGTCCAGCTGCTGTCTATGAGAGCCGGCTGTCAATCACTCGCGAACTCTGACCAAATGGTCAAACTAGTCAGAGCTGATCAAATATGAATCAATATTCTGTTACGTTAATGCCTATTTCTCTCCTCAAATGTTTTCAGAATCATCTTGTAGTGCACGGTTTAGCTGTAAAATGAGAAAGTTTGTGACGCCGCCGCCATTGTGAAATCTGTTGAAGGAACGCCAAGTTCTAGTCACATGACCGGAGCACAGCCAATAGGAACGCTCTCTCTCAATGAAATGACCTGTGATTGGTCAAAGTCTCCCATCACAGGCTAGATTTTCTAAAGCCTGAAAACAGAGCCATGAGGAGGAGCAGAAGTCTTGTTTTCTCTCAGAACACTTGAATTACAATATGCTGAAATCTTATTATGGAAGTTTTGCACAATGATGCCAAAAATATACTGACTACTGCTACTTTAATGGAGTTAAAATATTTGTTTTGATATTTCTCCAAAAGTCTAAAAGCAATAGACGCCCCACCCAACCCCATTTCCAGAGTGGTCTTCACTTTGTCACCTATAAGGGTCAGTCAATATATTGATCAATTTCAATACTTTTTGCTGTATTTTGCTGTATAAAACATCTTTGTTACAAACATCATCATTCAACTTTTGAAAAAACATATTTGTGTTTGGTTCTACCTCGGCTAGGGGTATCTGACTAATAACTAGTGCAGTAGAAGTATAAAGTAGTTTACTGAGAAATTCTCCTTACCTCAAAGTAGAAAGAGGTACCTCAATATTGTAGCTCACTCAAATCACAGTACTAGAGAGCATGTATTTAGTTACATTCCACCAGTGCTCTCTCCTGGTATCTCCCGGTGTACTCAGTGAAAGGGTCGTGAGGGAAAGATATAAGTGACGGAAACGTGGTGCAATAAAGGGAATTATGGGAATGTCACTAAAAGGTCCCTATATTGTAAAAAATGAGATTTTCATGTCTTTTATATTATAAAGCAGGTTTAAGTGCTATATAAATACTGTTAAACTATCAAAACACTCAATATACGGAGAAATACACACAGCCCGTATTCAGAAATTGTGCGTTTGAAACAAGCCGTTAGGATTTCTGTCCATTTGTGATGTCACAAATATACAATATTTATACCATTACACGGTTTTAAACATAAACATTCTAAATGGTTCCCAGTTTATTTTCTGTTGCAGTGTACTGATGGTAAATAACATCAGCGGACAGGAAGTGAACATGGACCCAAGCCAATTTCGTTGAAATGCACTAAAACGGAGCGTTTCAGATAGAGGGTGAATACAGCTATATTCAGGCAGACAGTATGATGAAAATAAAGTTTTTTTTTTAACATTAGAGCATGTAAACATGTTCTAGGAGAAACACAAAGTACAAGTATGAACCTGAAAATGAGCACGATATGGGACCTTCAATATCACTTTAAAAGAGGCTCATCAGCGTGAACGCTCCATCGATGACAGAGGAATGTAAGTTTGATGACAGATGCAGTGTTATTGTCTATTCATAAACCTGGTATGAATACTCTAAACATATCGGTGCTGGACATAGGCACTGTGGATTATAAGAAAGGTTATGTCCTCTGTTTTGGGTAACACGGACGCACACTGTCACCAGCCCACACGCACACATTGCACAAACTAAAGTTACCATTCCTGTCTTAAACCTCAGAGAGATGCAGCAGCAGCCAGCGGAATATTTCCATGAATCATCCTCTAAATCCTGTGGCTGACACTGTATCATCTGTTTCAGTCTGTGGCTCCGCTGGAACCTGTACCTTTCATCCTAGAGAAATATGAAACATGTGTTAAGATGTCTCAGCAGAGTTTTATCTAAACTGAGACGCTTATTCAAAGACATGTTCCAGCAGCAGACCAGCAGGTATGCATGTGTCAGAGTACACTAAAGCAACCTGTTGCCACTATTTCCCTTCTGAATTTGTTCCTTGGTGCTGCATGATGATACTGTGAACGACGTCAGAGTGGCCAGACATGCAGTGGGTGGACTGATCTGGTGGACTGGACAAAGAGATCATCCCACAGGGTTGTTTGTGAGGCTTTTTGCATTCCATATGTTGGAAACAAGGCAACTCCCCCAACTGGAAATGAGCTCTCTGAACAACTCTGTCTCTTAGAAATGGTCTTTATATTCACAAATTTGCAACAGCAAATGGCAACCGGATTACGTTTTGTATCAACGTAATGAGGAAATGTGGTTAATTAACGTATCTGACAAGTCAGAAACTGTTGATAGTGAACGAATCAGTAGAATGTTCACCGACAACTTCATTTGTTTTCCACCAAAATATCAGCTGGTTGTGACTACAGCATTATTAAACTGTGTTATGGTTCTGTTCAAACTCTCGGGTAAAGGGACTGTTTGTAACTTCTTACACGTATAAATCATTGCGGGTCGGTGTCCCATGCGCACAGAATATCTAGTGATCTAGTGGTATGTTTGTTCAGAAATAACTGCTGCAGCTCCTCCAGACCAACAGAGGTTTCCCGTGTCTTGTGAAGTGACGGGGCTCCGCAGAGAGAAACGTTATCGTCTCCGACCAAAACTCCGGTGTCTCCCCTGTTCCCTCCGGCCGCGGTCGGGAAGCTTAGGCAGGAAAAGTCAACACTAGGATCAGCATTGATTCATGGAGAGACCTTCGTCTGGTCAGCTAACATTACTGCCAAGCAGCTGAAATATAGAGTGATATCCTGGTTTTAGCTGACGTGTGTCGCCTCACTGTTTTGAGCGATACTCGTTCATGTCTATGTAGAGCGAGCACAAGCGGAGCGCGAGCAACAGGACGCTGACTTTTGTTGACTTAACGGCCACAGGTGTCGCTGTTAACAAGACATTTCTGATTCTTACAAACAGTCCCTTTAAACTGTGTTATGGTTCTGTTCAGACTCTCGGTTAATGTTAGACAAAGATCATGACATGGTATAATACAGAAAAAAAGTCTGCAGTGACTTGAAGCACAAGACACAATGTGATCATCAACATTTAACCAGAATTATGATCTTTCCCTATCTTTAACCAAAGTGCTTTTGTTGTTTAAACCACAGATGGGGACTAGGGATGTGAACCCTGCTCTCTTGAATCAAAGTCCTGACATCTGTACACCATCCACATGTGGTACATACATGTAGCACTTCATTCACTCGAAAAGTAAAGTGGTGGACACACTGCCCGCATGAGGCTCGCGTGAGTCTCGCGTGGCGTGTTGTTTTTTATTTCGGCGTCCATGTTAACAGGTTAGAGTGGACACACTGCCCGCATGAGACGCGCGTCTATTTTATAGAATAGAAGGGTCGCCTATTTTACACGCGAGCCCCTCGCGTCTCAGCTGCGTGTCCCAGCAGCAACAGACAGTGAAGGTGATCTATTGACAGTATATGAACATCATACCAGCAAGATTACTATAGTTTCCATGTCTGGACATCTGTAGAATATGTCACAGACAGTGAAAGTGATCTATTGACTGTATATTAAAGGGACTATTTGTAACTTTCAGAAATGCTTCTTAACAGCGACACCTGTGGCCGTGAAATCAACGAAAGTCAGCGTCGGGCTCGCGCTTGCTCGCTCTCAATATACCTGAACGAGCATCACTCAAAACAGTGAGGCGACACAAGTCAGCTAAAACCACAATATCACTCTATATTTCAGCTGCTTGGCAGTAATGTTAGCTGACCAGACGAAGGTCTCTCCATGAACATGATTTAGATCTGATCCTAGTGTTGGCTTTTCCTGCCTAAGTGCAGGCTGAGGCAGCGGGGCTCTGCAGCATGTCTCCTCTGCACTCTCCACCCGCAGCCGGAGAGAGCAGGGAGACACCGGCACCCGGTAGGTAACGAGAAGACAACGTAACTCTCTGCACAGCTCGGTCACTTCACAAGACACGGAAAACCTCTGTTGGTCTGGAGGAGCTACAGCAGTTATTTCTGCACAAACGTCCCCTGTACATTCACTAGATATTCTCAGAGCTAAACTAACTCTTCTGCAGTGTGGAGTGAGCGCGCGTTCACGTCTAGAGGTGGAGCGAGCTGAGCTGTCTGAGTGAAGGCGAGCAGGCAGAGGAGGAGGGTACAGCGGCTACACGCGAACGAGCATATGCGAGCGCGCATGTGTGACGACCCGCTACATTTATGCGCGTACAAAGTTACAAATAGTCCCTTTAACTTCATACCTGCAAGACTTTACTACAGTTTCGAGGTCTATCTGTAGAATATGTTACAGAGATGAAAAAAAAGTAAAGTTAAGTACACTTGTTTTTAAATCAACACTTCCTGCTCTCATTTCAAAATAAAAGTCCTCAAGCGGGTTTTCTTTGCACAGAATCCCTTCATTTGTTAACACGAGGCTTTTATTCTGAAATATGTGCCGGACAGTGATGTGGAACAAGCAGTGACTTGGAAAGCATCATAAATGAATACAGTACGGAGTTTTAATTGTGGATTATTACTATTATTTACTAATTACCACACGTTTCTGAACCCTTCTCTGTCTAAAATAAATATAAATTATATTTATCATGAAGTTAAATGGCCATTAAAAGGCAAACTCTATGCAGAAAGAAAGGGCTGTGCATCACGCAGCCACGACGCGACGCTGCCGTCACGCGAGCCTCATGCGGGCAGTGTGCCCACGGCTTAATACTGTTTATACACCTAATTTCTAGTTGACAGGGTTGAGCTGAAGGAAGTGGCAGCAGGATTTTGAGTTGTCACCTGCTCCTCAAGCTTTCAGGCAGCTGTTTGTTTGGCAGCAGTCGGTGGCTCACATATGAGGTTAACTGTACCTGCTGCAGCGCAGATGAGGCACTATTTCAAGCTGTCTTCAGCATTCAAGTGCAGGGCCACATGGGAACCCGGAGAGTGGTAGAGAACCGGCTGTCTTCAGGGAAATAAAACTACCCACTCAGGATCTGTGTTATCTGAGCAGTCAAATTTGGTCCATCTCCCTGCTGTGCTCGAAAGCAGCAGTTAGCTATCATTGACCCTTTCTCTTCTCCTCCATTTGACACCCACTATAGGTCACGCAGGGCCACAAGGGGCATGCACTCATCCGGCATTCAAAGGATAAATCTCAGAGGTCTACTATTTCTTTCCTGGATGACCTCTCAAGTCTGGTGAGCAGGGCTGCAGTGGATGGTAAATGCATATAAACATAATTTACTGTCAAAATCTGGAATTAGGTTTATGTACAGGATGACCGATTACTCATTTATGGTATCAATTTGATACTGTCAGAAAGAAGGCTTTTGCTTCATAGGCTAATTCATAACTTAAGTATATGAATTATACTGGTTTTATAGCCATCCGTCACAAACTGGCTCAGAGAAAGTAGTAAGATATATACTCAAGCCAAATGTAATGTATTACATTACACACCACAAAATCAGCGATGTTAGCCATGCAAGCATGGATGTGTGCTATTAAGGTGTCGACGGTGCGAAAGAAAATGTTGCACAGTGGATGTCGGCTGAGGAGACATGACCTTTGAGGCGTGGAAGGCCCAGGTGAACTAGATCAACTGATGACACTCCACTGACAGCCGATTATCTCTGGAGGTCAACAGCAGCCTCTGGACAGTGGGCATAATACGGTTATACATATAAACAGGGGAGACTGGGTTGTCGAGCATTGCTTTGCCT
Source organism: Sebastes fasciatus (assembly GCF_043250625.1). NCBI lineage: Eukaryota > Metazoa > Chordata > Actinopteri > Perciformes > Sebastidae > Sebastes > Sebastes fasciatus. The sequence continues at coordinate 4,119,835 of NC_133798.1, forward strand.
TTGCATAGTAAAGGCCCAGTTTCACCAGCATTTAAAAGCGTGAAATATTCCAGCAAAATAAATAAATTCATTTTAATTTTAATTAATTTAATGGAATTGCCACAATCAGTACACTCACACATCGAAGCAAATCTGGGTCCATTTTTCACGCCAAGTTGGTGAACTTTTACATGCCGCTATAGCGTCCTAACTGACGGTTAGCTAAGTGCTTGCTTGGAGGGCTATATTGGGACTGACTAGTGCTAGCAGACATTTTGACTTATCATGGCAGGAAAAGCACAGATGAAACATTACCGATGGCTCAGTTCTATCTAACATCTCTGTAAGCCATGCCAGTGAGCCAGTATGCACGGTACCAGGACTCTGGAACTGGTTGCCCTAAATGGAATGCAGCCAATTTTAGGGTGTTTTTTTTACACCTGTAGTTGGTTTGCTCTGGTCCGAATCAGGGACCAAATTGTTACAATGTTGCATATTGCCTCAAGTTTGGTTTGTGTTCACACGGCAGCATTTACAAGTGGACCAAAATTGTGGTGCGCAAAGAAAGTGCTCTTTAATTGGTCAGAATTTCCATACTGGAAAACTCCCGGAAGTAAACAAAGAAGAGCAGACTTCCAGAACGCAACAATGGAGGGACAACTACGCCGCTTGATCTTGGTCCTGGTCATCTTTTTTTACCTAGTAGCAATTTTTCACCCAAGGCAAACGATACAGTTTGAAAATGAGGCGTGGCTGCAACTGGAAAACAATGTATTGCTGCACTGGAGTCGCTGAAGGCGCATATGAAGACGTACGGAGAACAGAGAAGGAGGCGTGCATTAACCCTCCTAAACTGTGATATGCTCATCGGCCGAAAATATTTCCGAAGATCCATCAGGTACGCCCGTGGTCTTCAACACAGCCTGATGTTACACCTGTTTAGTATTGATGTGAATAGCGAGGGCAAGCGTAGGCTCTTTTGTAGTATTGTTGTTGTTGCACAGCGCAGCTCGCTACCGGAGCTGGTTTAATCCAAAAAGGCACCATGCTTTCTCCAGTTGGGCCGGATCGAGTTCGGATCATGTTCTCACCACCAACGGAGCATACCGAGCCGTACCGCAGTTCGTTTGGAAGCGGACCTACACCACCCCTTCAAGGAGGTCTCGGTTCACTTGTTTTGGTGCGCACCCGAGTGCGATTAATTGCTGTGTTCACACCTGGGTTAGGGTTAGGGTTAGGTTTGGGTTAGGGTTAGGCTTAACCCCTAACCCGCACCAAGAGGGTAAACGCTCCAGGGTTCGAATCAACCGAACTAAACAAGGCAGGTGTGAATACGCCCTTAATGTTATTAGTAACACCTGTGCCTGTCTGATGTGAAAAGGTATATTGCTAATATAAACTACCTGAAGAGGTGTACATTTCTGAGACTCAATCATTATCATAAGCGACACCCCAAGGCACATTTTTGGGCAAATTTTATTCACACAAATGCCACCTCGAGGAAAAAAAGAACAATTTCCCACCACAGATCTTGAAGACCTGCTGTCAGAAAGCAGCAGACAAAAACAGAACAAATAGCCTAAAGCAGTGTCATATTCGTACATGCCACTAAAAAAAATCGGGTCCTATGTCTTGTGCATGTGCCGTCACAGATAGTCCATGCTGTTTACCAGAATATGGCTGATAAGTTAGCTGGTGTGTGTATTGGAGATGGGCAGTGTGCCTGCAGAGCAGCTTGGGTTTCAGGCCTTTTGGAAAGGGCTATTTCAGTCATGTATGGCATGACAAGTGCAGAGACTATCAATGCAAGCTCATTACACACTCAGTGTTGATGGATGGCTGCGCACGTCAGAAGAGCTGCTCTCGAGCCAGCAGGGAGCGGGACTCACTTTCAGCCCGGGGGTTAAGCAGTTTAGAATTTTTGTTCTGGACAAACTGACTGGGTAGTTAAAATGTGTGTATATATTTAAGCCCTCCCAGAGATCCCTCCAGGCAGTGAATTACAGTTTTTTTACAACTCCTAAATCATATTTCTCTATACTGAATTCAAGTGTTCACACAGCTCTCTCTGCCAATATGCAGCTCAGCACAGCAGTTAATCTCACATCCCAAATGCACCAATGCAACCAGAACACTTGATACACATCTCAGGATCACTGACAATATTTGTCTGCCAACAGTATCACATTAACAGTCATTACGCAATAACCTAAAACAACACTAACAACAGGTAACATTACAATACAGTGTGTATTACTAGTGTCTTTGAAGTATCTTTTCTCTAGTTTAGGCAACAGAACTACTTAATAAGGCTTAGGAATAGATTGTGGTTTGGCTTAAAATAACGTGCAAGTGGCGTTACTTCAGTAAACGTTGACTTCTGGTTTCACGTGGGACACAAATGCCGGCCTCCTGGACAAAAGCCCGCTATTTTTTGACCCAACGGAAACCGAAATATGTGCAAAATGGAGTGTACATACAGTGTGATGTAGCTGGTGAAGGTGGAGGCCTGGGATAGCTAGCTAGAGAGCTACCAGAGGACAACTAGATGGGGATTTTTCACAACATTACATTATTCTCGTGCCATTTTTTCCCCTATATTTGGTCCGCCTGGTCTCCTGTTGTAATTAGGGCCCGAGCACCGACAACGTCGGGCCAGCGAAGGCCCTATTGAAACTGTAGGAATTCTTATGATTTTTCTCCTCTCAAATGAATCGCATTTTTGAGGACCTTAACATGCTCAAAAAGTTGTTAAATTTGGCACACTAATCAGACGCGGTGAATTATTTGTTATTTTAAGGGTCTTGGGCTTGGGTGTTGCAAAGTGGCTCACAAGCAAAATGGTGAGTTATACTGAGCGACCTTGCTGTTGGGGGGCGGCCATTTTGAGTCATTCGCCATGAAACAGGAAGTTGTTGTAACTCCACTGTACATAGTCCGATCTGCCCCAAATTTGTCAGGCATGATAAGGGTCAAGTCATGAAGGAATTCACATGTCCTTATTGAGTCACACTCATAGCGCCCCCTACTGGCAACAAGAAATCACATGTTTTCTTTTTCAATGTACTCCTCCTAGCAGGTTGAACAGATGGCCCTCAAGCGTGGTCAGAAAAGCCTTATTAGAACATGTGAACATGCAGTTTTCTCTCCCTGCTGAGGAACACTGTCAACTTTGATTTACTGTGTGAGATGTTAAAGAGGTTCTATCAAACACAGTTGTTGGATACTAATACGACAAAATACCTGCAGTCTCATCTTTACTACGATGATGAGTTCACTGTCCAGAGCAGTAACAGATATTAGTTCATCTTAAAATGTGGACAGAAAAAAGACCTTGATGATGAATTATTGTGAAGACTGTGAGTTTGCGTTGAACGGCGTTGTCGTGGCATGGCGGCCATTTGGCGTGATTCGCCATGAAACAGGAAGTTGTTGTAACTTTAATGTACTTTGTGAAATCTGCTCCAAATTATTCAGCCATGATGGTGGTCCAGGCCTGAGGACATTTTCATGCCAATTTAGACCCATAGCCCCGCCCCAAGACGTTAGCAGTATACACATGTCTTGCATCCATACAAGGCCTTCCTGCTTGCATCAGAGATTGCCACGGGTGAGGCCACATAATTGGGCTGTCAGCTCCTGCAGGAAGGCCCTGTGGTTCATGACTTCCTCTTGCTTCTCTCTGCAGAGCTCCTTGTTTGTTGCTGGGTAGGATGCTCTTCAGGCTCTTCAGGAGCCTGTTGCTCATCATCACTGTAAAATAAATACAAATCCTTAGAAACAGTGAAGGTTTGAAATATCAGATCATATATATCAGTGCGTTTGTGTTTCACATCTCACACAGTAAAGTAGAGCATATGAGATTGCTTAGTAGTTACAGTGTTTGGAATATCTTCTGATACCTTGAATAAAATCATAAAACACTCTCTTCCCAAATGACCACCAAATAATATAAAGGCATTGTGACAGTAGAAATTGTTCCTGGTCCTCTAAGCAGGACTCAGTCCACAGTATAAATACAGAGTGCAGGCTGTTATTCATGTGCAGGTGTTTGTTACACAGGTAACAGGCTACAGAGAGAAAACACTGCTGCTCTACCACTGAGAATAACTGAGTGTCTTTATTAGTGGCTATTAGTACAGTTCAGACACAAACTCCATCAAAAGTCTTTACAGCTGTTAGAGCCGACTGACAGCTGTGATCAGCTGCCGCCTTCATCAGAAAAGGACGTCTCATGTCTCTAAAAACATCTTTTCCTCGTTTCCTCTCTCCTCGCATGGTTTTTCTTGCATCTCTCCATGCATCCCTGGTGGGAGGAAGGACTGAGATGCAAGGAAAAGACGCAAGTGAGGGAAACGTGGATGAAATCAAGAGACTTGGGATGCACCTATAGTTTTCAAGCTCTGATTTTAAATTGATCTAGTTAGTTACAGGTGTTTTCAAAGGTGCATTCTGGATGCAGGTGATTGATAATTGAGTGTGGTATTTCAATGGCGGTGTTTAGCAAGTAACACACATGCTTTTAGTTTTGAATAATCTGTCTAATGTAGGAAACTGTGTGTAGTATGTCTGTGTGAAGTGATATAGAATTTCAAACTTAGTGTAAAGCAGACCATGTGCTTATGGTTCAGCATAACCGGTCAATAGATCAGCTACATGAGTTAGTACCTTCAATAATTGTGCCACAGGTACTAGGTTTGTGTCTTGGCAATTGCAAAAAAAAAAAATTAATCCGTCCACCTTTGACCAATGCAACTCTTTGCTGAATTTAACATTTCCACATTATTTATGTTTTCACTTTTCAAAGTACAATATGTTGCACTCAATTCAACATTACAATGATCTATCAAACAGAGATGTCGCGCTTTTTGCTCTGCTAAAAAAAAAAAACACAATCGGCAGACACATTACACTTCCAACAGTGTAAGAACATGACAGATCCAGCTCCAACATATTTAACATACAAGAAAAGCATTAAAAAAAAGCATGAATTCAAACTGAAACAGAAAACAATGATACCTAAATATCCACCAACAGTCATGATTATATACCGCTGCCTATACTCCACCATGCATGTTTCGGCTACAGATGCACACCCTTGTTTCACCCCTGCGTTGTTGTTGTTGTTGTCCCCGACTGTCTTCAAAGTTGGCATGCAAACCATTTGATCTGATCCACTTGAAAAGTATCCAATTCAAGTGATGAGGCAGAGTTATTTTCACTCAGGATTGAGTTACACCAAAGGCTATTTCAGGCAGTATCAATCGTGTTAGCAATGGACCGTGCAAATGAAAGAGGGCAAAGGAGAACACTGAGTTTAATGAGCGAAGAAGAACTATAAATGATTCTGCTTTATCTATCGGCCATTGTAGTGCTTAGATAGCTGAACATGTTTATTAATATGTGATGATTAACAGTGCTTAGAATGAAAAGCTCACCTGATGTATAAATGAATATCGTCATTTGCACCTCTTATATTATTATTGTTCACTGACACATTTTACCCTCACTAGGCATCCTAAACATTGAAACTTAAATGGTTGCACGAGAAAAGGTCTCTAATTTTATTAAAACCTTAAGTGATGCATGGTACCTATTTAGTGAGAAACATTGTTGCTCAGCAACGACGTTAACCTCAACCGGGGTCACTTGAACTAATTATTTTTGCTGCTTGCTAACTTTAGCCTACTGAGAAGTATCAAGAAGTACCGGAAGCCACCAGGACCAAAAATCTGTCTGATGTCAGAGCATGTAGAATGTTGTTGTTGTTTTGGGATGATACTTTGTGCTAACAGTCTTTTTTAACCCTACTCTAATGATATCTGGATCTATCTCCAGATTTACCCACCATTAATCTTAATTTCAGACTGAAATTTAAGACCTGTACCTGTTGAGCTGCTGGCAACACGAGACAGGACCAGAGCATGGTTCACATACCAAGATACCGAGATGATGTTCTGTTAAGCCTCGGAGATGGCAAGTATGTCTCAGTATGACTTTCTCTACCTCCACCCACCAACGATGGCAACGGTAGTGGTTAAGTATTTTAACAAACTTCATGGCACCAAAAATGATCATTTCTGTTGATTCAGGCCACTACAAAAACTGGAAACGTCAAAAGTTAAAAGTTTTGCCAACCCTAAAAGAGGTTAGAACACACCCACATTCACACTCCTAACAGCATGCATACAATTAAAACCAAACGTTAAATACAGTTACCAGCCAGTGAGTAAAAGTACAGTTTGTTTTTTTTACATTTGCTTAAGCACAATTTTGAAAACAGGGCTCATTTTGTCGAAACACTAAACACAATTCACGCAAACGCACACAAGTAAGACCACGTCAGACCTTTTGCAAAATTCAAACACTTCATTCAAAACTATAAAATCATTTATAAAAAAACATAATTTTTCAACATGGTTCATAGGATCTGATTCTGTTAGAACCAGTTACACACTGCTGTGCTCAATCTAAAGGTCCCATAATGTGAAAAGTGAGATTTATGTCTTTTATATTATAAAGCAGGTTTAAGTGCCTTATAAATACTGTTAAACTATCAAAACGCTCAATCCACAGAGAAATCCACACAGCTCGTATTCAGAAATTGTGTGTTTGAAACAAGCCGTAAGGATTTCTGTTCATTTGTGATGTCACAAACATACGATATTTAGACCATTTCACGGTTTTAAACGTAAACATTCTAAATGTGTCCCAGTTTATTTCCTGCTGCAGTGTATGTAAATGACATCAGCTGACAGGAAGTAAACATGGACCCAAACTGGTCCCTAGCAACGCAATTCCATTGCAATTCCATTGAAATGTACTAAAACAGAGCATTTCAGACAGAGGGCAAATACAGAAATAAAGTATGAACCTGAAAATGAGCGCAATATGGGACCTTTAATGTTGTGGCCGATCGGAATCCTTAAAATGACCCGAATCGCCACCAAAATCTAATGGATTGTTCATTGTGCTAAACCACACCTCTCCAAACAATGTCATTCAAATCCATTGCGGACTTTTGGAGTAATCCTGCTAACAGACAAACAGACAAACAAACAAACCAACAAACCAACGCCGGTGAAAACACAACCTCCTTCTTTTATGTTTAGGTTTTAAACATAAACATTCTAAATGTGTCCCAGTTTATTTTCTGTTGCAGTGTATGTGAATGACATCAGCTGATAGGAAGTAAACATGGACCGAAACTGTTGCCTAGCAACGCAAAGCCGTTGAAACGCACTAAAACGGAGCTTTTCAGACAGAGGGTGAATACAGGTATATTCAGGCAGACAGTATGAGGAAAATAAAGAATTTTTTGAACATTAGAGCATGTAAACATGTTCTAGTAGAAACACAAAATACAAGTAGGAACCTGAAAATGAGCACGATATGGGACCTTTAAACATTTCTACTTTTCTAATGATATAGTCTGGGTTTGATTTGTTTCAGAAATATAATGTTAAAGTACATGAATATACAGTATTGACCAAACACAACACAGTTTGTTGTACTGCGCACTGATGAAAATATGTATTTCTCACTGCAATGTTGGCTTCCGTTGTTGTTGTAAACCGATGTGATCTTTATAAAATGCTTCCATCCTGATTGAGTCGACAATTGAGCAATTAGGGGTTCGGCAAGGTGGCACATGTCTTGGCCAATTAGTCCATTGGTGGGCAGTGTTTTGAACTTTAAAGTGACTTTATATCTGGCATAACACAGGCTTTCTTTTGTCTGTACTTAATTGCCTTGCCGCTGCGTTCTACACCAGTGGAAGGCGAGATAAAAACACCTGAGGGGTGTCAAAGAGCAGTTGTTCAGGTCTGTCGCTGCTTGTAGTTACTTGGCTTAAGTTGCGTGTCATCAGCATAGCCATTCAACAATATATTTTTGAGTGATATGGCCTGGTTGGAGCATTTAAATGGAGAAGACCCAATATGACGATGGGGGGCAGAAGATAAGATTTAATTTCTGATGGAGGTGAAGTAACTTTTATATGATAAAGTAAATCAAAAGCAGACTATAGATGAGCCTCTAGATGAGAATGCTTTGGTCTACTGTAGCACTTGCTGTACTGGGTTCTAAAAAGCATCAGCTGCCAGTGGCCCACTCGTTATATCATTCTGATATTGATATGTGCTTGTGCAATGCTCCCTCGGCTCCCGGGTGTCAGGGAGGAGAAAACATATATCAGGGAAACTCACCCTGCAGTTGTGTGGTGCCATGTGTCAGCGGAGGGCAGGAAATAAACTTGTGTGCTGCAACTGGCTATACTGATACAGAAAACACCGGCATAACCTTTATTCCAAATATATGGAAAGAAGCAGAGGTGGAACAAGTATTCAGATTCTTAAGTAGAAGATCAGTTTGAAATGATCTGCAAGCAAGAGGTTCTAGGTGGAGCTAATATCATAGGACTGCCTCCTTAACATTGATGACTGGAATGATCAGTCAAGAACTTGTCGCTGTTGTTGCTCTCTCTCTCAGCTCCGCTGCTCCAGTTAGTGAAGTTGGCTAATTACTTCTGAACTATGTGTAACACTCTGTCTCTCTCTCTGAAGGAAAGAGGCAGGGTCATGCTTCATCAACGCGTCATCAGCTACACTGCGCATGTGTTATACCCAGAGGTCTTAATGTTCTGGCTGATCGGAATCCTTAAACAAATTCCTGAATCCGGACCATGATCCAGATCGCCACCAAAATATAATAGACTGTTCATTGTGCCACACCCCACCCCTCCAAAAAATTTCATTCAAATCCATCGTGGACTTTTGGAGTAATCCTGCAAACGGACAAACAAACAAACCAACGCCGATGAAAACATAACCTCCTTCCTAGGCCTTAGGCCTTGGCGGAGGTAACTATGAGCAGGATGCACACTTTTTATTTCTGTGACTGTGAAATTGTGATGTTTTGCTTTGCTATAAAATCAGCTGAGAATTTTAGAAAGTAGGGATCAATAAGATCCAGCCCATTTGCCTTTCGTGTGTTGAGAGTTTTCAGGGTTATGTACTTCTTGCACAGTAAAAGGTAAGAGCATCAGGACAGTCTGACAGGTGCAGAGCAGGATGAATCAAACAGAGAGCCAAAAGATATAAAATGCTTGTTAGCGACAGAGTCCTTCATAATGCAGGTAGGTAAGGTTTGAGTGATATTACTCACAGAAGGGGTTTTTATGGCTTTCCAAAACCTCTTTGGGTCATTTACATCAGTGGCGACTGACAAATATAACTCAAATCTTTTTAATAAGAGAAGAGCATTTTTTTTTTCAGTTGTCTAAAAACCAGCAAGTCAGTGCTAGAACCCGTCAACCTTGCCTTAGCCCAAGCTGCACTCACGAATGACATCTGAGAGGTCAGAGGAAAACCAAGGGTTATCCCTCCCTGTATACTGTAACTATATATCACTGTTAAAATTGTTAAGTGACAAATTCAATTCAAGTACAGATCTGTCCTGTTTATTATGTGGTGCAGAGTGAGATGATCAGCAGCTTTGTGTTCAGACCATCTGGACACTTTTACGTGATTCGCATGCTAAAGAAAAACACCTGCCACTTTTATTCCAGCTACAAATACACACGGAGTGAAAATCCTGCTCTACCTCTCCGAGCGTCATGCTCGGCAGGTCATCTAGCAGTGACAGAAACGGAGATCAAAGCTGGAACCCGTTGCTAAATCTGGGCTTTACGCTCAGGCAGTGAGTGTGGACAGTTTAGATATCTCCGACAATGACTTCCATGTCAGGCCATGGGTATAATGAGGCTATGAATATTACCCTCAACTGGTCCAATGGACTTTGTGAATCTCCCAACATTTACATACGCATTTTTATTCAAGGCGTTATGCTTCTCCTTTTTTTAGAGCACATTAAATTGTAACATAGTATATCTGTATTGCTAAATTGACACTGGCTGTGGTCACTGTACATACATGTAAATCATTTCAGTAACACTTTCTATGACACCCATGTCTATAATTTTATAATCTTCTTATAGCAGTGTGTAATTAGTTATAAGCACTCAAAAATATTCAAAATGCTTTATAACAATGAGCATAACACATTATAAGGCATTCCATCATGACTTATAAGGTCAAGTATCATAATACTTCATAAGTGCTGGACATTTTTTTGCGTGAAAGTGTGCTCCGCCTGGTGGGCGGTGCTTGGTATTTCTTCAACTGATCTCAACATGGCTGCCAGGTCACAAACTTTCTAATTTTACAGCTAAACAGTACACTACAAGATGATTCTGAAAACATTTGAGGAGAGAAATAGGCATTACAGTAACATAATATCGATTCATATACTGTGCTACACTTACCTGACAGAGAGATGTTACTGGTTACTTTGCAGATTCAGATTTGACACGCAAAATATAACAATTAAAATATAATGGTTAATTTTTCATATTTGATATAGAGCTTACATTCCCCATGATGACAGATAAATAAAGGATTTATATTTTCTCCCCGTGGGTCTGCATTAGGCTCCGGCTCTACACCCCCTTCATCTCGCCTATGTTCCTCTGGGATTTGGGGCTTTTCTTCGGCCAGTAGGTTCGGTCCGGAAACGCAATCAGCTGGTTTTGTGGCTAAACAATACCCCCAGTCCTGTCAGCGTGACTTTTGCACCAAAAGTGAAAAAAAAACAAAAAAACAAAAACACCAAGCCAACCAGTAGAAAATGTCTAAAGAGCATGATGTCCATCTGCAGTGATAAAGTAGCAAAATTATCTTATGCAGATGACATGCAACTCTATGGCCCTGTTCAGACCTGGTATTAACATGCGTCCTCAGTGATCCGATCACAAGTCGACAAGCTCTAAGTACAGATGTAAATGCACTCAAGACGCATTGAGGACGCATTGAGATCGGATCTTTCAGACCACATTCAGAGGTGGTCTGAGCCACATATGACCACATTCTTTTAGCAGTGTGTACGTGAATGTGTCCTGGACCACATTAAGGACCGTCTACTCATCTGATGTCCAGCTGGGATCCGCGGGACCAACGCGCCCCTCAGGTGAATAAACAGGCAGACACGGGCGCTTGTCAGCATTGAAACGGCCTCTGTGCTCTACTGTATCCTGTCGGTACAACTGTATTTTATCATATATCTTGTTTATGGGCTACATATGTACAGACCTTCAGACTAGGCACGCAAAGTGCATTATTATCATATTGTCTGTCTGTGTTTTTGTTCCGCTGCTTTGTGCGGAGCTTACAACCGACCGCCTGTTCTCTGTCCTCCCCGCAAGCTATGTGAGCTATGTGTCCCGCTGTTGTCTGGCAAAAGCAGCGGTGCCAGCGGCGCGGAGGTCTGGTGCGATAACCTTTTATTTTGATGTTAATACATGTACCATAATTCACGAATATCTAGGATATTACTACTGACATTCATGTAATATTACGTCACAACGGCTGCTGTATTAGCCGTGTGTTTACTACGTGTTTATTTGCATATAGAGCGGGGAAGTGAGATCGGATCACAAGTGGCCACTGAAGACGCATGTGAAGATGCGTTCTAATACCAGGTGTGGACAGACCTACTTAAAGCTGTCCACTTGTGATCCGATCACTGATGTTAATACCAGGTCTGTGTCCCAATAAAGCCTGGTACCATCAATGTGTTCTTTATGATGTTCTGCCTTGCTGAAGTCTGTAGGATATAGCTTGTACAAGGGGCTAAAAAGAGCCTGCTGCAGGGGTAGTATTTTCCAAGATCTGTGATCTGATCTCCCTATGAGCCTGGGCACGCCTTGAGATCCTCTTGCAGGATATACAGTATATACTTACCTAAATAGATGGAGGACACAGGGTACAAACCCAGTGATACAAACCAACACTACTGATGAGGTTAACCCAGTCTGTTGAGCTGTAGGTATTTTCCACCCTGCTGTGGACAGCATGGGTTTCATTTTAGAGCCCCCTGCCTTCATAATGCTCTTTCTGCTTTAACGTAACAGTGTCAGTAGATTCCAGTGCAAAAGCTAGATTTATGAGTATGGGTTTTTCTCAAAAAATAGTGTTGGCTTCGTCACCTCTCATGCTCTAGCTCACCAACACACATTGTAAGAACACACATTCGTTACGGACAGCAGCTTCCAGAATGTTTTATTTGCTATAAGCTCTGAAAACTTAGAAATTAATTCCTAACGTCTCATAAAACTCCAGAGGATTGATTGCAGAAGACACATTTGAGCCATTTTCTTCTCACTGATAGGCAGGTGTAAGCATATGACATTGTCAGTATAAAGAACAATGTGTGCTGGTGGTCACGCCTCTCTTAGCTCTGGTTAGAAGCTTGGCAGCTGAGTTCTGTATGGTCAGTAGCCAGTCAGGAGCCAGCTTTGTAATTCTACATTCACTATACATCATTTTACAACTAAACCGTGCACTACAAGATGATTCTGAAAACATCTTAGGAGAGAAATAGGCGTTATTAACGTAACAGAATATTGATTCATATTTGATCAGCGCTGCCTAGTTTGACCGTTTGGTCGGAGTTCGCAAGTGATTGACAGCCGGCCCTCATAGACGGCAGCTGGACAGCAGACCTCAGATCAGCTCTTACTGCTCGTTTTCCTCCGGTATGTGAAATCTTTCAGATGCCGTTAAGAGCAGCGGAGGACACCGGAGGACACCCGAGGACACCGGAGGACACAGAGGCAAATTATTTTTTTCAGGTTACCTGTTTCATGTACTACCGTCACGATATAGCAACCGTTTTATAAAAAATACTTTTTTTTAATTATATTTGCTCCAATCTCGCCTACTTCAGTTTTAACAGAACAGGTATTGTTGGATAGAGAGAAGGGGACCCAAAATGATGAGACAAAAACATACGATTGATTAGGTTGACACTTCACCACGTCACCGGACGAAAAAGTTGAAGTCAGCTCAACTTAGATGTGTAGTGCGTGATGCCCATAATGCAGAGACAAGTGTTGGGCGTCAGTTTGTAGCGTCACGTCATCGGCTTCCATTTAAAATGACTTGTAGCCTGCTGCTTTGTTGCTCGTAGTGTGAACATAAATCGGTCTTTGGTTCAGATTGAAATATCTCGATAACTATTGGATGGGTTTTACATGAAATCTAAACATTAATTTCCCTTTAGAGGATGAATTCTTGCAGCTTTGAGTAAATCTTTTTTCACAAAAGCCACCTGAAGATAAAAGGAAATACCATGTTTGTGGGACATATTTGCATCTATTTTACATAATTTATAGTTATTCTGGACTTCAGACTATTTATGTTGTGCCGCAGGTGTGCATGGTGCAACATTAGACCCCTGGAATCGCTTCAAAGACAAATGATCCCCCCCCCCCCCCACACACACACACACACACACACACACACAAGCTGGCTTCGGCTTGAGCTTGATGTCTTTTACAGCAGGTTGTCAGTCGGAAACAGTGGAGCCTCTGCCCCGCACTGTTGACAGCGGTGATTTACATGCACTTCTGTTCAACTTATACCACACACACACACACACACATACACAGGGGCTGTAAGCTCACCCCACCTACACTCTTGCACACACACACTTGCAGAGCTGTTTGACATTTGGGCTCCTAACCAATAAGCTGGCAAAAAAGGCACAAGGGCATTTTTTAAAGCTCAGCCAGGTGCTTATAAAGTGCTGCTCGCACACTTGCTCTCCCTCCAGTCACACACCAGCCTGGGGTTCCATCACACTTGCTCCCAGTGTAAGGAGAAGACAAGGAAGTGGGGGGAAGGAGTCTCTTTTTATTGGCAGTTTATCCATTTAATTCTAAAACCGGCTGGATCAAATAGACAAACAGATAACCAGACAGACAATACTGCAGAAAAACAAGTGGGAACAGTCATAATGTTTGGTTACGGCCGAAACAATTTTACCTGGAATGGAACTCTGAGAGAGCTAGAGGGCAGCTACCCAGCATTCTCTGCAGGTAGGCATAAACGGAAAGTGTGTATGTGTCTATGTGTGTTAGTTGCATGATGAAGAGAGAGAGAGAGAGAGAGAGAGAGAGAGAGCAGCAGAGTTGATTTGGAAGTCTCTGTGAGGTTGGCATGAGTCACTGTGTGCTTCTTACACATCAGGGTCAAGCCGACACGGACAGCACTTGCATTTAGTTGCAGTAAATTTTTATATAAAATTAAAAAAAAACTTTTAACCTGAGATTTAAGTCATCTTCATCATTATCAGAACAACTCATTCAGAATTCAGAAAGGCACACTGAGTGTTTAAACGGTGAGGGTGAAATTTAAGCTCCACATGGTGCTCTCAAAAATTACGTCCATGGCATGTACACAACTTTCTGCTGGCAATCCCACAATGCAATGTGTTGCATTTTAAAGATCGAATTACAATTGTGCGACTCTACAGCGGTCAGTGATGACACCAAATGATGATGATGATGAAGTGCCTGATTCTCAATTTACTGCTCGCTATACAGTAATAACATAGTGAGTAGTGAATAAACCAACAAAGGAGTGATTTCAGCCACAGCTTTGCAGCACCTGCCTCCGGCCACTCATCTTGCAAACACCAGCCCAGTCTTGAAGAAGTTGCACCAGTTGTTATTTCACACATTTGAAAGGACATATTCCTGGATTTCCTTCACCTTCACTGTGTTTTGTATCCAAAGTGATACCGATACCAATAGAATATAATACCCATCATGTGAATGGAAGCTGTGTGTGTGTGTGTCCCACTGGCCAGCTCATGGAGTTGTTTGTTCCCCCTCCACTCCCCAGCTCAAAGCCGCTCCAGTCATATCAGTCAGCGCTCGCACCAAAAAAATTAAGAAACAAACAAGCTGCGTTGTATTTTAATTAGGGCTGTAGGCTACCAAATGTCTTTTATTAACATTTGAAGCTTCTGTCGAGGTTTTCGGATGAAGATTTGAATATCTGCTATCATATTTTGACCCTAAAAAAAATGAATCCTCGAACCAAATTCTCAATTTTAATATGTGGTCGCACACATCCAAAACCGTAGTAGTCCGGTGCAGCAATGAAAAACGTAGTAGAAGGTCCGCACACCGTAGCTCCCTTAGAGTGCAATATAATGTCACATCATTGCCAATAAATTGCACTCTCAGGGAGCTACAGTGTGCGGACCTTCTTCATCGGACTCAATGAGCCAGTCTTTTTTTTTTTTATTAAATCATATTTCTTTAATGAAAAATAACTTGTCAGTTTCGTTTGATTGCTGCTAGACCGCCCTGTTAATACAGGTGCGTCCTTTGTGTGTGGCGAGTGGGAGAGAAAACCGTTTTTGACCACGGTGAAAATGTTGTTTTGGAAAGGCTAAACACCAACAAATATGGATCAGCTGTCACTTTTCATGTCAAAAAACACGAAGCAGATGAATGATTTTTTTCCCCGCAGTGACAGTGGAGGCCACTAAAAACATTGCGGCCATTGTGCAGTGTTGCCAACTTGGCAACGTTCTTTCTCTGGACTCTGGACGCCTCATCCACATTGGGAACGTCAGGAGTGTGTGGTGGGAGCGTCGCGCGATGGTTGCATCGCGTGGCGGTTGCGTGGTGGTGGCGGCTGCGTAGCCGTGGCGTGGTGGCTGCGTGATTCACGCGCCGGATGTTCACATCAGCTGCATTTCAGCTGCGTGTCTGCTGCGTTTCTGCTGCAGCTGTCAGCTCTTTCTTTCTACAGAGTTATAATGGCCATTTAATTTCATTATTAATATAATTTACATTTATTTTAGACAGAGAAAGGTTAAGAAATGTGTAGTAATTTGTAAATAATAGTAATAATCCGCAATTTAAACCCCGTACTATATTCATTCATGGAGCTCTCCAAGTCACTGCATGTTTTACAACACTGTCCGGCACATGTTTGAGAATAAAAGCCTTGTGTTAACAAATGAAGGAATTCTGTCCACAGTATGTGTATAGACTCATACAAAAATAATCCCTCTCAATCATCACCAGTGGGCAACCTCTGGGTCTGTGAAGTGAAGCCAATGTAGAAGTGCCTTAAACCTGCATTCTCTCTAATAGCCAGCAGGGGGCGACTCCTCTGAGAAGTAGGCTCGTTTTCTCATAGACTTCTACACAACCACTTGATTTATTACCTCAGTAAACATTGTAAACATGAGTTTATGTTCTCAATCGCTACTTTCAAGTCTTCTTCGACACAGCATGATGTTCATTTAGTAAATTATGATCCCATTTAGAGTCAAACAGAACATAAAGCAGGGGATGCTTTAGGACGGGGCTACCTTGTGATTGACAGGTCGCTACCACGGCGTTGTCCGGTCTGGGAATTACAGGGAGTTTCTGTCGTACAACTTTAACCCTGTCACAGTGTGTTTTTAGTTCATCACAGTTAAATATAACCTGAAAAAGTCAGCGTTTGGTTGTACTTAGCTCCACCCCTGCAAATTGTGGGTGCAAAAATGCCTAACTCGAGGCTTCAAAACGTCAGTCGACAAACAAATGGGTGACGTCACTTTGTATATGCAGTCTCTGCTTCTGACCCACTAGAAGTGTGTGGTGGTGTCTGTATTTGCAGAGACCCTGCCCTCTACCTTGTTTTTCTTCTTTTGCTGTGCAAAAACGCAAATATGGCGAGGCGAAACGCCAAGCGGACAAAAGCCCATTCCAAACGAGGTTTAATTTGGGGTTGGCTTTCACCCGCTGGCGAGCAACCCTAACCCTAAAGCCTGGAGCACACTGCCCGCTTCATGCTCGCGTGACGGCAGCGTCGCGTGTTGTTTTTTATTTCGGCGTCCATGTTAACAGGTTAGAGTGGACACACTGCCCGCATGAGACGCGCGTCAGACGCAAGTAATCTTGTTTTTAAATCAACACTTCCTGCTTTCATTTCGAAATAAAAGCCCTAAAGCGGGTTTTCTTTGCACAGAATTCCTTCATTTGTTAACACAAGGCTTTTATTCTGAAATATGTGCTGGACAGTGATGTGGAACAAGCAGAGAGTTTGGAAAGCATCATAAATGAATACAGTACGAGTTTTAATTGTGGATTATTACTATTATTTACTAATTACCACACGTTTCTGAACCTTTCTCTGTCTAAAATAAATATAAATTATATTTATCATGAAGTTAAATGGCCATTAAAAGGCAAACTCTATGTAGAAAGAAAGGGCTGACAGCAGCATCAGAAACACAGCTGGCAGGTAGCTGACACGCTCCCGAGAGGCAGCTAACTCGCGTCTAGTGTGAACACCCTAGGTGGGCATTACGCGGCCACGACGTGACGCTGCCGTCAGGCGAGCCTGAAGCGGGCAGTGTGCCCCAGGCTTAACGCAGTCAGGAGGGCGTGCACTTCTGGTGTCGTTGAGCAAGGGAGGAGGGCCAACTTTGACATTCACAGAACAACTGTACTTGTTGCAACCATTTCAAATTTGCAGGCAATGCAATGTATCCTTGTTCCCCTTTCATCAGTCTGGCAATTCAGATGGCTGCAGATGTGCAGGGTGCTCTGAGCAGCACCTATTAGGTTAAACATCAGTCCCATGTTTTGCACAGAACAAGAACTTGTGAGTGTGTTAGATGTTCATGAGTGTGACTCTCTTGTGAGCATATCTACTGTAGGTGTATGTACAATTCTATGCAGCACATGTCATATACAGTACAACATACTGTATGTGTGTGTGTGTGTGTGTTGGGAGGGGGTAGGTATCATGCTGTATCATGTTAAGCTGCTATAAGCAGACCTCTAAGAAGTAATGGCACAGGTCCTGTTTTAGCTTCTTTTTCCACTTCAGCCCTGCCGTCCACATGTTAACAACCAGACACAGATGTCCTGCACACCTTGCATGCACCAAGCTGTTTTTTCTGATGTTATTTTCTTATTTGAAAACACATATTCTCTGTTAATGAGCCTGGATACAGCGGCAGCAGGGTGGAACACATTCTTCTTGTGTTTCTTCATGTTCTGAACAAACATTTTGTAAGATTAATACAGTGCAGGGTTTTGGTACTACTTAGGTTACAAATGATACTAACATATGTGAATGCCAAGTGAAGAGAGGAGGTTGCGAACTCTGTACTATATACTGAACTAATACTTTGTACAAATACATAGCAGCTAGTGCACAAAAGATGTGTCAAAGTACTAATTGTAAATATTAATTAATTAATTATATTAAAAAAAAGGTGCATGCCAATTGATGTAAATAAAAATGACATTTAAAATTTCAAAATTTGACACAAATAGTAAAAAAAAAAAATCCAATGACTTTCTGAGCTGTCTCTGAAGTTTTGACTTCCATACACACTTACAGAATCTTCCACTGCAGGAATGAAATGTGACGTAACATGTAGGTATTTTCATAGGTTCTAATTTTGTTTCCACTGTTCTCCACTCTGTATGGAGCAGGACAACTAAACAGCTAAACAGTAAAGGGACAACACATGGTGAATCAAGAGAAAATAAAGATAAACTAGAATGGCACTCGGGGAGCGCAAACCTCCCCCAAGGTGCCTGACTTTATAAACAGATCACAGCTCACAGCTGGCGGTACCGTGAGGTGGTCAGCTTGTTATTAATACCGCGGATGCCTCTCTCATTCAGCAGCCTTGTTATGTCTGTATAACGTTACACTACGTTGTCTCTCATCCTGTCAGCTACCGCTTTTTTCTTTCTCACCGTGGACGGCTCCCGCACACACATCCACACACGTATCTCTCTGATCGAAGAAAGAAGAAGGAGGCGGGGTCACGCGTCATCAACGCATCAGTTACACTGCGCATGTGTTATACCTTGTGGTCTTAATGCTCAGGCTGATCGGAATTCTTGAAAAGATTCCTGAATCCGGATCAAGATCCGGATCGCCACCAAAATCGAATGGCTTTGTTCATTGTGCCACACCCCACACCTGCAAAATAAATAAATTAAAACAAATTTCATTCAAATCCATCGCGAACTTTTGGAGTAATCCTGCAGACAGACAGACAGACAAACAAACAAACCAACGCCGGTGAAGACAATACCTCCCTCAAGGCCAACCGCCAAGGCCAACGCAAAAATATCAATAAAGGAGGAAACCGAAGAACTACAAAGTGTACCGGCTTGTGCTGTTCCCAGCAGTTGCCCTGGATTCTCTGTCGGTGTATAAACTTGTATCTCACATCAGCACCACTTTTTACATTATTTGTTTGTCCCACAATCACTTACTTCACTCACTGTAGTCTGCATTTAGAAACACAAGGAAGAACTTGGTACCCAAGTCTCACAAGATTATTGGTTGTGAAGTTCTTGTGGTGGAAGGGGCTATTTTTTCCCTTTTTGTCTCAGCTGTTCCTCACTGTGTTGCATTATGGGACAACAAGTCCATCACAACCACATGTTCTTAGTTCATAAGTACAGTGATTTCAATCAGGAGAGACAAAAAGATAACTGTTTATTATAACCAGTGGTGGGTATTAATAAGTTAAATTTACTCAAGTAACTTTTTGTTGTGCCGGTGTTTTTCAAATATATTTTATTTAAATTAATCGCCACTTAAGTAAAAAACTTTTTCAGTAAATACATTTGTACTCTTACTCAAGTAGTTATTTTGATGACTACTTTTACTTCTACTTGAGTACTTTTTTGTGATATTAAAGTCTGGACAGAAAGTCTTTAGGAAAAAACAACATGGTTGGACTTAAAAATGACTACGTTTTTACAGTGAAAATGTTACTTGACGTTGTGAACACGGTAAACGAACGAACACCTGATTGTAAAGTGAAAGTGGACACACGCACAAAAAGGCGTATGAATGTCCCGATAATGCACAAGGCATTTAGCATGCAATACGTGTACCTTCCTTGCTCTTGACGTGTCATCTGTACACCATGTAGTCTGTACTGAGTCCAATGTAAATGCTCTGCAGAAATATGCTATGCTCAGAGCTAGTGACGTTGAATAAAAAGCCACAAAGACCGTTTATGGTGGACAGGTGGAGGTTGATGGGTCCAACAAACAAAAACTTTTAACCAGGAAAACGCTGTTCGAGACCAGTGTTTTGTTTTGGAAGTTATGTTGGTGACGTTTGTCATGTGTTTTTTAGTGAAGTTTGTGACGTTGTTTCCGTACATATTTTACTTAGCTTGCATACTTATTTTAAACCTAACCATTACGTTTTTCCCAAGCCTAAGTGGTTTTGTTGCCTAAACCTACCTGCGGACGTTACCATAGTTTTTTTTGCAAGTACAATTAGAGACTGGCTGGTGAAACATTTAACATCTAAAGAGACAGGTATTTTACTCAGGAGTTGTTGGAGACCAAAACCAGTGCTAAAAGAGAGATAATATTGGACTTACATTCATCAGGTAGACTACAATAACAAACTCCACACTAATGATAATGTTGATTCGTAAGTGCTGGATGTGGAAATAGGCAACTATTTCCCAATAAGTTCACCCTATGAGCTGAAAAGGTGATGATATGTTAGTGTTGTTTTCACAACCTGCTTCTGCTGAAAATAGGTGGACAAAAGATCTGTTATTGCTGGTTAAAGAACACTGTGCAGCAGTAATTTCCCAATTCCTCCAAAACAGGTTTGGGTGCAACCCTGCATTGCTTTTCACTGAGCTGTCTCTATTTTGATATGAAAACTGAATTACCTAGGGCAGTGGTTCTCAAACTATAGTACACGTAACACTGGTGGTACGGAGAAACGAACATTAACGGAGGTGCCATTAAGTTATTGTTATGAGGCGTTCAAAGTCGGCTCAGGAAAAATGACTATTGGGTGAAAGTAAATAACAACGTTATCATGATGTGTTCAAATGTAATCTCGTAAAATGTAGTTTTGGCGAGAAACTTGAATAGATCCAGTTGTTTGAAGGAGATGTTTTCACATCAATATAAAATAGATAATAGAGAGAGAATTATGACCTGTTTAACTTGCAGCTTGCAACAAAAGTACAGTACAGTACTGTGTACAGTAGGCTACCCTCACTGCCCCAAAAAATAGGTTTTTTTGGACCTGCAGTGCATGTTTTTATATTGTGGCATGCTGGGGGATTCTCTGTTTTGTTAAGTTTTGTTAATGGAAACATTACTACCCAAAACAGTCAGTCCTGTACAGTTCAAAAACTCCTGCATATAATGTAATTTTCTTAATAATATGCTGTTTGGAGTGATTTTCAGTAGAATAAGTGTTGAAAAATAAGTGCACAGTCTGTTTTCTATAACTTAATGTAGTGATAAAATAGAGGTAATGTCTGACAGAATTTTTTTGGCCCCCGGCAACGATCTGGGTTTCTCATGTGGCCCCCCAGGAAAAACAATTGCCCACCCCTGGTCATAATGGTGGTACTTGGAGAATCAAACATTTTCTGAGGTGGTACGTGATGTAAAACGTTTGAGAACCACTGACCTAGGGCATAAAAAGCTTTCTCATAGTCTGATTATGTTAGAGATGATATAAACAACAGTTGTAAAACCAAACTTTGGTTCTGCTATGTCCAATGACTTTTCTTCTTAGAGACTATAGCTTCTATGTTTGGGAAGGAGCTGTTTATGTTCACAGTTACTGAATACGCGGTTTATGATCACAGGAATAGTAAAAGGGGAAATGTGTGTTACTGTGACTTTTGCTCTTAAACATTCCTTGGCTGCACTGGAATGTAAAGTGGTATGACCCTACCCCTCAGCAGTTACTACCATGACGCTGCTGATCATGCATGTGCGTTCTTCACACACCACGTTACCATGGCAATGTCACGGAGAAGTTACACGCGAGTGTGTGAGAGAGAGACACTGAGGGAAAACGGGTGTGTGTCGGTGTGACACATGTGAACATCGTAACTCAGCTGACCTGTCACCTTCTGCACGGACACTGTCACCTTACTGTCTTCACTGACTATCTATTTGCTTGTGTCCCCTCAAACACACTGAGCACTCATAAGGTCTCTTTGCACGCAAAAGGCTTTGACCAATGAGGGTTGCAGAGGGTCAGTTCTGATATGAACATCCTGTTGGCCAATATTTAACAGAGATATTTAAATTACTCAGCACAATGTTCAAATCTACCTCATTCAACCTAGGAATGAACACATCATGGCCTTGTTCACACCTTAAAGCTTCAGTAGTCAGTATATTTTTGGCATCATTGGGCATAAATTCCATAATAATCTTTCAGCATATTGTAATTCAAGTGTTCTGAGAGAAAACTAGACTTCTGCACCTCGTCATGGCTCTGTTTTCAGGCTTTAAAAAATCAAGCACTGTCACGATATAGCGACCGTTTTATAAAAATAACTTTTTTTAATCATATTTGCTTCAATCTCGGCTACTTCAGACTTCAGGCAAAATGACAAACTGAGTTATTTTGTTTGTCCCCAAAGTTTAGAACCTAGTCCTTCTTTTAAAACAACAAAAAATTGAGATATTGCGTTATTCTCACCACTTTTTGGATGCCAAAACCTAACCAGATGAAGGGTAACGTTAATGCTGCTACAGCGCTGCTACAGCCCTGCTCCCGCGCAACTACTGTGGTAACGGTACCTATGCTAGCGGCACAATACGGGAACCACATCCTCAAAGATAGGCCGTCCACTATCCGATACTACCCGCACAAAAATTCCGGCCCCACCCGTGAAATCCAAAGATGAAGCAGAGGTATCTAATGTCACCATACTTGCAGCTGTGAACAACCTCCCTGCTATGCTACGAGAGCTTAATGTTCAAATGAAGAACAACACTAGCAAGATCGCAGAGGTGGCCAAAGGTGTCTAGTTCAACACCTGGTCAAGATCCCTCCTCACAGCATCGTTGACTTGGTACACTTGCTGGGCAAAAAAGGAGGAAGGCAGGTATGGCCTTATCGTCATGCTGTTCACTATGAGGCACGACGGAGATGAGCTCTGGTATCTGACCAAAGGCTCTTCTGCAGTTTGCAAGGAGTTTTGCAGAGCACATCCTACCGGCTGACAGGGAGGCGAGAGCAACAATTTGGCCACAGATCAAGCGAGCCAGAGAAGCAGGTCAGTGGGCGTTCTTCAGAGGGCCAGCTGGCTACACCATTGGGAAAAGAATTGTGCTCCCCTAATTATCTATTCATCTATTCATCTAAATTCATGACTCAAGTCACTTTATAACCAAATACTGGGGACTTTTTTTTATTTCTAAGAAGGACATTTCAGTTGATTGCCTACAAAGGGGACATTGCCTTATGTTCATATCTAAACCCAGAGTTACTATTCTTAGGTTTTAAGTTGTTCTTTATTGTTCTCTGTTAAATCAGATCTTACTTTCAATTCACTAAAAGCTCCCATATCGTTCTCATTTTCAGGATCATACTTGTATTTTGCGTTTCTACTAGAACATGTTTACATGCTGTAATGTTAAAAAAAACACTTTATTTTCCTCATACTGTCTGCCTGAATATACCTGTATTCACCCCCTGTCTGAAACGCTCCGTTTTAGTGCATTTCAATACAATTGCAACGGAATTGCGTTGCTAGGCAACAGTTTAGGTCCATGTTTACTTCCTGTCAGCTGATGTTATTTACACACACTGCAACAGGAAATAAACTTGGACACATTTATAATGTTTATGTTTAAAACCTTGTAATGGTCTAAATATTGTATATTTGTGACATCACAAATGGAAAGAAATCCTAACGGCTTGTTTCAAACACACAATTTCTAAATACGAGCTGTGTGTGTTTCTCTGTATATTGAGTGTTTTGATAGTTTAATAGTATTTATATATCAGTTAAACCTGCTTGATAATATCAAAGACATGAAAATCTCACTTTTTACAATATGGGACCTTTAATGCAAGGGGCCTTAGAGTTGGTATTAAACGAAAGGCAATTTTTCTTTTCTGCAAGGGCAAGAAACCGCACTGTGTTTTGCTATAAGAGACTCATTCTAATGAAACCTTTTTGTTTTATTTTGTCGTGGAACCAATCGCTCTGCAGGTACCGCAATTCTACTGAATAACTTCCCTGGGAAAATAATTACTTCCAAAAAAAGTTTGTACGGATACTGGATCTTATGTGTTTTGTCAATTGAGCGTTCCTTTGTTATTTTGGGGGAATATTTATATATATTTAATAATATAAACCAGAATAAGAGTTAACTTTCTGAAATCAATAATCTTATTAAGGATCTGAAGTTTAGATACCCAATTAATAATATTGTGTTAGGAGGTGACTTCAATATGGTCCATAATGAGTGGTTGGACCGTATAATCCTCATCTAGTCCATTTTTGTAGTAGTCACAATCTGATTGACCCATGGCGCAGTATACATCCTAATTTCAAAGAGTTATCTTGGCTTAAGCCAGATGGTTCAAGTAGATCTGAGATAGACTTTTGGTTAATTTCTGATTGTATGAAATAATTTGTTGCGGACTGCTCAATATCTACTGCTCCCTTAACCGACCACTGTTTTATTGGTTTAACTTTGAAATCTACTGATGTTTAAGCGAAATACGGGTTATTGGAAGTTTAATGCCAGACTGTTGAAGACTGTTTGGAGTTGGACACCTTGGAGCATGTCCAACTCCACTTTTGCTAGTTAAGGGGCGCATGATGTGGGCGCAATGTAAGGCGCAAGGGGCAAAGGGTCAAAGGGGTTGTATTTAGTCTCCTAACTAATCATAAATGTGTTTTGGGCGTAACAGGAATGAAACCAATCAGAGCGTCTTCTCCCATTCCCTTTCAAAGTTGGCGCACATTGGCATATTGCTATTTAAAAGGCGGATTCAGCAAATCGGAGAAGCAGGAAATGGATCTGCTTGTGCACAAAGTGAAAGTGCGCGAGCTGGTGTATGTGGTCCTTGGCCGGTGGACCCTCTGCATCCGCCGTCTCCCAATCCTCTGTCCCATCAACAATTCCATTTGACTGCATATGAGGAAATGCACCGATAACCTATTTAAAGTGGCAGTAGGCAGTATATTTTTTGGCATCATTGGGCAAAAATTCCATAATAACCTTTCAGTATATTGTAATTCAAGTGTTCTGAGAGAAAACTAGACTTCTGCTCCTCCTCATGGCTCTGTTTTCAGGCTTTAGAAAATCTAGCCCGTGACGGGAGACTTTGACCAATCACAGGTCATTTCATTGAGAAAGCGTTCCTATTGGCTGTGCTCCGGTCACGTGACCGGAATTTGGCGTTTCTTCACCAGATTTCACAATGGCGGCGGCGTCACAAACTTTCTAATTTTACAGCTAAACAGTACACTACAAGATGATTCTGAAACCATCTGAGGAGAGAAATAGGCATTAACGTAACAGAATATTGATTCATATTTGATCAGCGCTGCCTAGTTTGACCGTTTGGATGGAGTACGCGACTGATTGACAGCCGGCTCTCATAGACAGCAGATGGACAACAGACCTCAGATCAGCTCTTACTGCTTGTTTTCCTACGGTCTGTAAAATCTTGCAGATGCCGTTAGGAGCACCGGAGGACACAGAGGAACATGATTTTTTCCAGGTTACCTGTTTTATGTACTACTGCTTCACAGGGGGGCAAAATTAATTATATGATTAACTTGTATTGATAAATATAAAGAAAATACTGTGCTGGACTTTAGATCAGGTTTCTGTTGGTCAATGGCTTAATCGCTTTCTGTTGCTTCAAGATAACAATGTGCCAACAAAGCGCCTGACCACACCTCATTTTAAGATCAAATTTAAATATAGAATAAGAAACTTTTCAATATCCTTTAGTAAACAACTGAAATAATCCGCACAGCTAGGCCAAACTGACTAGTGAGATACTGTAAGTCTGTCCTGCAATAAACCCGCAATTATTAATGCTGACAAAAGGAAATTACTCAAAATGACAAGGATTAACAAGGAAAGCAAGGGGGGCTTACGTTAGATCTAAAGTAAAAATGGATCAAGGAAGGAGAAATAAATTCTTCTTTTTTTTCAGATTACAGAAAAAACAGCCAGGAAAACAACAACATGGAAACATTGATCATCAATGACAACGAATGCTCTGACTGAAAGAGAATAGCCAATGAAACTTATTCCTTTTATAGTAATTTATATTCATCTAATTTCTCACCAGATACGGCAGAAATATTCTTTGAAAAAAATCAAAGACTTCATTCCTCAATCATGAACTGATTGTGAGGGAGAGACTATGAGGCAAGGTATAATAGCTCTTATTCTAAAACCAGGTAAAGATTCCAAAATATTTGATGATTGGCGACCAATAACGCTCCTCAACAATGATTACAAACTGATAACGCACATATTTTCAAATTGTATTGAAGAAGGGCTTTCTCAAACAGTCAGGATTTATGAGAGGTAGACCAATACATAATGATCGCCTAGTACTAGACTTGCTTGAATATAGTGATTATATAGATGATGATGGCTTTATTTTGTTTCTGGATTTTTATAAAACCTTTGACATGGTAGAACATGGAATTCTGTGGTTTTGGAGAGAACTTCAGGAATGTAGTCAAATGCTTTTACAATGACATTAACAGCTCAATGTCTCTATAAGGTGCTACTTCCCCTCATTTTACAATTAACAGATGTATAAAACAAGGCTGCCCAATTTCGCCATCTCTCTTCTTAGTTGCAGCGGAAATGCTGTCAGTTCATATAAAAAATTCAGATATTGAGCGATCAAGAAAATTGAGAACCAAGAAGTTGTGTCAGTTGGCAGATGACACAACTTTGTTTTTGAGAAATGTTGAGCAGGTTCCACAGGCTATTCAAATTATTGATTTATTTTCCAAAGCATCTGGATTACAACTTGAAGAGTGTGAATTATTAGCTATACATGACTGCCATCTTTTGGCAGAATATGGTATCCCCATTAAAAACAACGGTCAAATACTTTGGCGTGCATATTACAAAGAATACTAAATTAAGTGAATCTTTGAATATATGGAACAAAATGGATGATTGCAAATTAAAGTTAGACGGATGGTTAAAAAGAGATCTTTCTCTTTTTGGTTGCATTTATATGACGAAGAAAAGGGAACGTTTTTCAAGGTGCATTTATCCAGCTTATTCTTTTTCCATATCATATATAACGGTGAAGTCCTTCAACAAGTTGAACTTTGACTACATTTGGAAAAGAAAAACCTCATTATTTAACGAAAGCAACCATGGTAAAGGATTATGAAGATGGTGGTCACGATATCAGATTTTCACTATACGATTATTGTGGCTTAAAGAATTCACGATAACGATATTATCATGATATCTTTAGAAAATGATTCTATCAGTCAAGTTCATCTTTAACTCAAAATATGAGTGTAGGGAGGTGGAGAGAGAGTCTGTAATTATTCTATATCATCTATCTATCGATATATCTACTGTATCTATATAATTTGGGAAGTTTTCATTAAACTGTAAAGTATCCAGCCTCCATTACATATATTTGTCTAAAATGACATCAGCGCACTGAAACAGTAAACTTCCCTGGGAATTAAATTATTATATATCACTAACCTATAAATAGAAATAAATGGCCAGTCAAAAGTCAGGCTCAGAAAAGAGAGAAAAGAGAGAAACGAGAGAAAATGACCGACCACTTCCTGACCTCTTGTGTCACTGGAGGCATGATGCCTCGTAGTTTGTTTTACATACTTTGACATCAGCATACAGAGTATTTATTCCCCTTGTGGCACAGTCAGAATGTTGATGGAAGTTAGGTATAATCTGCATCAGTGACCTGTGTGCAGTCGGGTTCATGAGCAAGACAATCGGCAGGCCTGAGCTGCACGCTCTGCCAGCTGAGTATTGTAGCGATAGGGACGGCCCACATTTCCCATCATGCCTGCCTAGTCCCGAGTGCCGGACTGAGTAGTTTGCTGTTTTTATGTTCCAAAATGCAAATGTTGCTTTTGTTAGTGTTTGTAATGTAATGTATCTGTTCGGAACATGGTGGCTTATGCTGGTAATTGTCAGTTTGTGCTGGTTAACCAGGAGTGAGGTGGCTGTTACATGTATTGAGTCCAGCTGCATTTTGCTGATGTGACTTACATATAAGGGCTGTTAAGTAGGTGCTGAGTTATATAAACTGGAAAAACAAAATTCAGAAACTTGTGTTTGGTGGATTATTTCTCTGTTGTTTCAATGCTAATTGGCATTGTATTTTACATTGTTGGAAAACCTTCGCAATGATGTCCAACTTGTAAGGATCATGCATTTGTGGGATGAGCAGCACAGCTGATTATGTGGGGAGCGCCCAAGAAAAATGTGCAAAAAATGCTCCGTCAATGGTAAACAGTGTATTCTCCTGTTGGTGTTGACTCTTGTTTTGAGTTGTTTGGTGGATTGGATGATTGAACTCTCTTTCAGTAACAAGGAACAAACAAGACATATTGGCAATTTTACACTTTATTCATTTAATACACCGTCAGGAGCCTCAGTAGCGGTGGAAGATCCATACGCAGCCACAACAGCCTGGCACCTCCTCCTCATGCTGGTCACCAACCTGGTCACATGTTGCTGTGGGATGGCGTTCCATTCCTCAACCAGGATTCGTTGCAGGTCAGCCAACGAGGTTGTGTCGGTCACTCTAACACGTACAGCACACCCAAGCTGATCCTACAAGTGTTGAATTGGATTGAGGTGTTGACTCTTGGCAGGCCGTTCCATTCTCTCTACTCCCACATTATGGAGGTAGTCTGTGATAACCCTGGCTCTGTGAGGATGAGAGCTGATTCTTGGAGGATGAAGTTAGGTCCCAGATTGTGGAGATATGGGATCGCCACTGGCTGCAGAATCTCATCCCGATATCTCCCTGCATTGAGATGGCCTTCAATGATGACAAGCCTTGTTTTGCCAGTGTGGGAGATGCCGCCCCACACCATGACACTGCCCCCACCAAAAGCTGTTACTCGATCGGTGCAACAATCAGCATTGCGTTCTCCGCGTCGTCTCCATACTTTGACCCTGCCATCCAACTTTCGCAGACAGAACCTAGACTCATCACTGAACATGACATTCCCCCACATGTTCAGGTTCCATTGTCTGTGTTGTCGACACCAGCGCAAACGGGCCTGACGGTGAAGGGCAGTCATTGCAGGCTTCCTGGTAGCCTTATGAGAATACACTGTTTACCATTGGCAGAGCATTTTGGCAATTTTTTCTTGGGCGCTACCCACATAATCAGCTGTGCTGCTCATCCCACAAATGCATAATCCTTACAAGTTGGACATCATTGCGAAGGTAAATAAACAGGCTTTCCAACGATGTTACAATGCTAATGGTCATTGGATTTTACAACAGAGAAATAATCCACCAAACACAAGTTTCCGAATTTTGTTTTTCCAGTATAGTAACACAATATCAATATTTCTTGTTATAGATATCATGGTAATCACCAACACCGGTATGTCGCAACACTCTTAGCTGATATTTTACAAGAATTTGTGAAGGGGAACGTCACTGCTTTGCAAGGTCAGATGCTCGACTTCACTGAGAGAATGAATGATGAAGGCACAAATGAAATGATTACGGTGCTCTAAGAGAGGCTCTGTTGAAATGCGGTGCAGCCACAGAATATTTGTAGAATACAAAAGCTCTCCGTGTCTACATGAAATGCTCTTTTACAGCGACATTCGTCGGCTGCAGCTGCACCTGAATTTATTCGAGATCTCGAGATTGTTGGGCGTTCGCAACTGTACTATGTGTGTGTGTGTGTGTGTGTGAACGTGTGTGGATAAGGGGGCAGCGTGTGGCATATGGTGGGCGCCCTGGAGAGGTCAGAGTTCACAGTGGCGTTTAGTCAGCATCGGCTATGAAATTAATGAATGAAATTCGGAAATACCCCTAGACCAGGGGTCAGCAACCTTTACTATCAAAAGAGCCATTTTAGGCAAAAAAAAAAAAAAAAGATCATTGTGATGAAGGTAACACAGTTTATAGTCTAAGTATATAGTATATAAGTCTAATGCAGTGAGGGCCAAAGTGCAAATGTACTACGGAGTATTAGGGCCACATTGAGAGAAAAAAAATCTGAGATTTCAAGAATAAAGTAGTCGTAATATTATGAGAAAAAAGTCATAATATTACGAGAATAAAGTCATAACTTTACGAGAAAAAAAGTTGTAATATTATCTCGTAAAGTTATGACTGTATTCTCGTTATAGTACGACTTTTTTTCTCGTAAACCTATGACTTTATTCTCGTAATATTACGACTTTATTCTCGAAATGTCAGATTTATTTTTTTTCCTCAATGTGGCCCTAATACTCTGTCATACCGTCGTACCATAGACCTACAACTGTAACAAAATGAAAACAAAAAGCAGTTCTTCATTTCCATTTTATAAATCCACAGGGAGCCACTGGAGAGGAGCTAAAGAGCCGCAGGTTGCTGACTCCTGCCCTCAACTGACGTTTTTCATTATACAACGTGAACTTCTGCAGATGAATTATACTTCGTGCACAGACCATAAATAGGAAGGTGTTTATGTGAAATAGATCAGACAGTTCTCCATGGGCTTAAAAGCTTTACTTATTTTCTGAGGAGGTCTACATGTAGGCCGACCGTATTACAGTACGTTTCCCATCAACGTAATGAGGACATGTTGTTAATCAACGTATCTGACAAGTCTGAAAATGTTGATAAGGAACTTCTATACTGCCATTATTTCATTGTACGTATTTATTATATTAATATGTGTTGATTATACTGTAGATTTGAATTTGAACCCCAGGAAAGACTAGTAGTTTCCAAGGTAACAACTAATAAACAATACCATATGTACTGCAGGTATATATGGCTAGACCTTACACACTGTGCTTTATACATTTAGAGGTCAACAGTTATACACTCTTCTAAAATAATTTCACAAAAAAAAATAGAATTGACTTGACTGTATATTGACTACTATTCCTGTTGTGCAGCAGTGAACCAACTTGACTCAATTTGTGATCAGTTTGAAGAGTGAATGAAGAATATATTTTAAAAGCAACAGTTCAAGTTGCGGTCAGCGTTGGTGACAGCAGGGAAGCTGCTTCACTGAGAGACACTCGATACAGACGTCGACAACAGCTGGGAGACTGTTTTTACTGGTGACCCCTCGAGACCCGTTCCCAGTCTCACGGAGAGAAACCCAGACTTTAAAAAACGGTGTCTTAAAGGAGATTATCTCAGTAATGATATGCTGAGAGTAACTGGGGTGTCTAACACTAATGCAATAACAATGTTTCCATAAACTAAAATATTCTTTTTACGGATTAATATGGTGTGTTAGAAGTAAATATGATAAGAGTATCAGAGGGTATAGAATTGTCTTTCAGAGTCTATAATGAAGCTGATCAATAAGATCTCATCCTCTCTAATGTTTCCTAAAGGTTGAGAGAAAGTCACTGTCTGTCAGTCTGGTTCATCCGGCCTGTATGGAGGAGGGTGATGTCTTTCTAGCCAAGTTGTTCAATTTGTCTGATTTATGGGTACATTTAATCACAGAGGGCCTCTCGCGCTTCAAGTTTCAATTGCAGTGTGATTTACATCCCAGGGCGTCAGTTTTAAAGCAGAAATAGTCCAGGATCACTGCCATGGAGCTGGCACACCATAAATAAACAAGAGAAAAAAGGTGTAACGCCCCACTGTCAACCTCTAGAGGCTGCAGTGATCACTGCAGCACTATCAACGAGTTGAATAATTTTTCTATTCTTGCAGCACTTACCAGTACGAGGAGCTAAACATGCAACGTTTGCCAGAGGAAAGGTCATGGAACCAATCCTCTAGGGAGCAGGAATGTGCTGAGTGAATTTCATATAAATCTGTCTGGTTTTCAATGAAAATTCTGACCTGATGATGCAACGTCTAGACATCTGTAGAATATGTCACAGACAGTGAAGGTGATCTATTGACTGTATATTGACATCATACCAGCAACATTACTACAGTTTCAATGTCTGTATCTGTAGAAAATGTTACGGAGATGAAAAAAAAAGTAAAGATTTATTAACACTTCCTGCTTTCATTTCAAAATAAAAGCCCTCCGGCGTATTTTCTGTGGACAGAATTCCTTCATTTGTTAACACAAGGCTTTTATTCTGAAATATGTGCAGGAAAGTGTCTTAGAACATACTCCATGAATGAATAGTACTATAGTACTAGAATAGTACGGGGTTTTAATTGTGGATTATTACTATTATTTACAAATTACCACACGTTTCTTAACCTTTCTCTGTCTAAAATAAATATAAAGGACATATATAATGAAATAAATGGCCATTATGAAAGGCAAACTCTATGTAGAAAGAAAGGGCTGGCAGTAGCAGCAGAAACGCAGCTGGTCTGAACACTCGACGCGTGAATTACGCAGCCGCCACACGACGTAACGCAGCCGCCACGCGCTGTTCATGCGGGCGGTCTGGCTGGGGCGTTAGATCTGGGTGGGGGTCAGGAATTAAACTAGATAAATACGAGTGCTTGTGAGATGATTAACTGGATAGGAAAAAAGCAACGTATTAGTGATACACAAAGTTATGTT
The DNA here is from genome assembly GCF_043250625.1 of Sebastes fasciatus. Classification (NCBI taxonomy): domain Eukaryota; kingdom Metazoa; phylum Chordata; class Actinopteri; order Perciformes; family Sebastidae; genus Sebastes; species Sebastes fasciatus. The sequence continues at coordinate 4,152,225 of NC_133798.1, forward strand.
TTATTGTTCTCTTGATTTTTGCTTTTGTTCTTTTGAACTGCTGAATAATTTGACTTATTTAGGATTCATCCAGACAGCTTTTAAACTGCATCACCACAGTTTTCTACTCATGTAGACTGACAAATAACAGAACAACTCAGACTCCCAATGTTTAGATTTGACTTTTTTTCTGATTCATCATCCAGCTAAACAGAGTATCAGTGTAGGTTATGTGAGGGTTTAAAAAAAACCTGTTCATTCCCATTAAATTTGGGTTTGATTACTCTAAAAGAGGCCCTCCAGTTTGCGTGAGGCGTCCATGTTTGTTTGGTACTTCTATATTATGAAGCACCAAGTCGCATATAATGGAGCTTTCCCTGTCATAATTATGACTTGGATGTTGACTTGAACGCTATAAGTTATTCACTGGAGTCAGATTCAACTGGTGAGAGAATGACCAGTCGGGCCACTGGTCTAACAAATCTTTTCCCTTTCGATGTGACCTCCACTTTTCGGGTCCTTCCATCGTGACTTGCGAGGATTTGTGACACTTTCCCTTCAGGCCATAATCCTCTAGGTAGCTGGGGGTCCATTATCAATACTACTGTTACCGTACCTGCAGGTTGGGAAGGTAGTTTCTAATGAAAGAGGACCAAAACCGATCAGCTAGTATTTGACTGTGACTACATCGTCTCCGTCCAAGCAAGTTAGTTTCTGCATAGACGGCCTGTGGAAGAGAAGCATCTCGCCGCACCATGACAAGGAGATTTGGGGTAATGGGGTCAGGGTCTGCTATGTCATTGGTATCCGATTGGTTTGGAATTTAGAATTCCTTCTATCTCCACTAGGACTGTGTTTAAGACTTCCTCAAAAACAATTTGGCTTCCCACTGTCACCCTGAGAGCAGCTTTAATGGATCTGAGTTCCCTTTCCCACATTCCCTCAAAGTGAGGGGCATTTGGAGGGTTAAAGTGGAATCGTATTTGGGATTTACCTAGCTGTTCTCTCAGGTGTGGATTCATGGCTGCGAATGCATCTCTCAGCTCTCTGTCTCCTCCTTTGAAGTTGGTGCCACAGTCAGAAAGGAGCTCATAAGGGCGTCCTCTACGTGCAATGAAACGCCTGAGGGACATAAAGGAAACTGTCAGAATCAAGACTGTTTAACAGTTCTATATGGGAACATCTGGTGGTCATACACTTGAACAGTATTCCCCATTGTTTCTCTACCCGGCGCCCCACTTTAATGTTTAGGGGACCGAAACAGTCTACTCCTGTAGACTAGAAAGGGGGTTTCCATAGCCTCAGCCTGGATGAAGGTAGGTCTGCCATTTTTGGATAGACAGGTTTTGCCCGCCATTTTCGGCACGACCACTGATGTTTTTTGTCAGCTTGTCTGCCCCGGAGGATCCAGTAATCCAATTCAAATCACTTTATTTGTCCCCGAGGGGCAATTGTAGAGGCTCGTAGAGTAGTACAATTAACAACACAAAACAGGAAATTTGAAAACTCTTGAAAGTTAAAAAAAGTGATACTAATATAGTACTAATACTAGTAAAATACTTAAAATAGTGCAAATAGTGCAGTATACACAGTATACGGTACATATGGATGTAAAAAACAGATGAATTAAAAGCAGTCCAGGGCCAAAGCCATGTGCAAGTCTGTGGGTGAGAGAGATTGTGTGGGGGGGAGGTTAGTTGGGTGAGTAGAGGGACAGGGATGGTTGGGAGTTGAGGAGCAGGACAGCCTTGGGGACAAAGGTTGCCCTTCTCCTCTGTGTCCTGCAGCCTGGGCAGCGAAGCCGGCGTCCTGAGGGGAGCCACTCAAATGCAGGGAACAGGACGTGTGAGGGGTCCTGTAAGATCCTGCTGGCTGACCTTAACATCTGCTGCTCGCATAGGGTGGAGAGAGCTCTAACAGGAAGTCCAATAATTTTGGAGCAGACTTTGACTGTGGTCTGTAGGCGGTTTCTGTTCTGAAGGCTAATGGAGTGGAACCAGCAGGTGATGGAGAAAGTCATGATGCTCTCAATGAAGGAGTAGTAGAAGGTTGTGAGGATTTCCTTGTTGACCCCAAAAGAGTTGAGCTTCCTCAGGAGATATTGTCGCTGCTGGCATTTCCTGAGGATCTCCTCTGTGTTGGAGTAAAATTTCAGCAGGTTATCAAAGATTGTGCCCAGGTACTTGTATTCCACAACAGTCTCTACAATGTTCCCGTGGATAGTAGTGGTGACTGCCGCAGCCAGATCTCTCTGCTTGTTGGAGAACGTCACTACCATCTCCTTGGTCTTGGTCACATTCAGTTCAAGGCGAGAGTTGTCACACCACTCCACAAACTCATTAAGAGATGAGTTGTGATGCTGTGAAGGGCCTGAAAGCAGAGATAGGAGGACTGTGTCATCTGCGAACTTGACCATGTGACAATTTGGCTGGTCGGACCTGCAGTCATCAGTGTAGAGGATGAAGAGCAGGGTTGAGAGGACACAGCCCTGCGGGGAACCAGTTGAAGTGTGTAAGCACCGCGTATTTCAGCAAATACCCTGTCAGGTCCTGGGTGAAGGAGTCGCATGTCATAATCCTCAATCAGCAGTTGTGTTAGAGGATGTTTAGGGTCAAGCACTATGGGATGGATGGTATCAGGTTCGAGGTCTTTACTGTGTCTCAGTCTGCCACCAACTCTTATGATTCCAAGTATTTCATCAAACTCAAGGGAGAGAAGCGACAGACGACTATGTGGGGGAAGTTCTTTGCCAGATTTCAGTGCCTGAAATTCCTCTGGGAAACTCTCAAATTGGGCATGAGAGATTAGTGCAGTTTCTGCTTTGGTTCTTGATATGCTAACTGGGTCAGGACTTAAATGACAGGTTGAGGTTTGCATCTTTTGATATGTGGCATTTATCAGGTTTGTCCAGGTGTTGTATCCCTTTGGATCAGGTAGGTCAAATGGCTTAGTGGGTTGTGTGAAGCCACAAAAAGGGGTTTCCTCAACTCTGTGGTTAGCTCGGTAGCAGGAGCAGGACAGACAGGCCATTTACCAGGAGGAAGGTGAAGGGATGCAGGACCTCTATGCCATCGATGTGTGGTAGTTAGATCTTTGAGTGGCTTACCTCTGGTGATATCGTCTGCAGAGTTTTGCTTTATGTCCACATACCTCCATTCACTGGCTGAGGTTAGTTCGAGTATCTCCACAATTCTGTTAGCTACAAATGCCTTATACCTGCAGAATTCAGATAGGAGCCATGTTAGTACCACAGTGGAATCAGACCACAGAAAGGTTCTGTCAATGGGGACTGTCAGTTCAGATTTGATCAGTTTACTCAGCTGGGCTCCAGTCAGGGCTGCAGATAGCTCCAAGCGGGGTATAGTCAGTTGCTTTAGAGGAGCTACTCGTGATCTGGCCATTACAAATGAGACATTAGTCTCCCTCATCTGGTTTATTGTAGTCAAGGTGGTTAAGTTTGATGGCAGTTGGTGGATGATTTGTTCTATACAAAGAAACATTAACAGAGGATATTATATATATCATAAATATAATACAAATTACAAACAATAAATGAGATCATTTTAACTTACATTATTCATGCATCCACAATCTGGAATTTGCCTTCTCTCCTTGACATATTAAACTCAGGTCTCTAACATAACACAAAACAATCTGTTAACTTTCAAACAATACATATTTAATTTCAACCAAATAAATTATAATTATAAACGACGTACATGAAACCTGCCTTGGCGGAGGTCTGCGTTCTCCGAGTGCACTTCTAGTATATATACTGGGAAAACAAAGTTTGGAAACTTGTGTTTGGTGGATTATTTCTCTGTTGTATCAATGCTAATGGGCATTGTATTTTACATCATTGGAAAGCCTGTTTATTTACCTTCACAATGATGTCCAACTTGTAAGGATCATGCATTTGTGGGATGAGCAGCACAGCTGATTATGTGGGTAGTGCCCAAGAAAAATGTTCCAAAATGATCTGCCAATGGTAAACAGTGTATTCTCATAAGGCTACCAGGAAGCCTGCAATGACTGCCCTTCACCGTCAGGCCCGTTTGCGCTGGGGTCGACAACACAGACAATGGAACCTGAACATGTGGGGGAATGTCATGTTCAGTGATGAATCCAGGTTCTGTCTGCCAAAGTTGGATGGCAGGGTCAAAGTATGGAGACGACGCGGAGAACGCTATGCTGATTGTTGCACTGATGGAGTAACAGCTTTTGGTGGGGGCAGTGTCATGGTGTGGGGCGGCATCTCCCTCACTGGCAAAACAAGGTTTGTCATCATTGAAGGCCATCTCAATGCAGTGAGATATCGGGATGAGATTCTGCAGCCAGTGGCGATCCCATATCTCCACAATCTGGCACCTAACTTCATCCTCCAAGATGACAACGCTCGCCCTCACAGAGCCAGGGTTATCACAGACTACCTCCACAATGTGGGAGTAGAGAGAACTGAACGGCCTGCCAAGAGTCCAGACCTCAACCCAATTCAACACTTGTGGGATCAGCTTGGGCGTGCTGTATGTGTTAGAGTGACCAACACAACCACGCTCGCTGACCTGCAACGAATCCTGGTTGAGGAATGGAACACCATCCCACAGCAACATGTGACCAGGTTGGTGACCAGCATGAGGAGGAGGTGCCAGGCTGTTGTGGCTGCGTATGGATCTTCCACCGCTACTGAGGCTCCTGACGGTGTATTAAATGAATAAAGTGTAAAATAGCCAATATGTCTTGTTTGTTCCTTGTTACTGATAGAGAGTTCAATCATCCAATCCACCAAACAACTCAAAACAAGAGTCAACACCAACAGGAGAATACCCTGTTTACCATTGACGGAGCATTTTGGCAAATTTTTCTTGGGCGCTCCCCACATAATCAGCTGTGCTGCTCATCCCACAAATGCATGATCCTTACAAGTTGGACATCATTGTGAAGGTAAATAAACAGGCTTTCCAACGATGTAAAATACAATGCCAATTAGCATTGTAACAACAGAGAAATAATCCACCAAACACAAGTTTCCGAACTTTTTTTTCCCAGTTTATATATTTTTTACATTGACCTAAATGAAAATGTTTGGCGAGATCTCACAAAGTACATATTTTTCTTTTTCAACCCTTGACTGAAATGATTATTTTCTCCTGATTGCCTGTAACTACCAACATCTCTGAAACTGCTAATTCCGAAGACGAGGGTCCAAATTTTAGATCAGTCATGCAAGTGCAACATACCAAACCCCTAGCAATGTTGAGACCATTAAAGCTTATGCCCTTGGCTCAGAGTCATAGAGATTCATATCACTGTCACAGCCTGCTGTCTGTAGGCATCAGTGAAATAGCTTAACGAGACAGCTGAAGCAACACGCAGGGTCTTCCCTCATTATTGAGGAAATGGATCAATGCGTGTGTGTGTGTGTGTGTGTGTGTGTGTGCAGTATATGTGTGTGTGTGTGTGTGTGTGTTGAGCCAGGGGAATCCTGTCTGGGACAGAAGTGTGTGCATGATTTCACGAATGGATTAGCATTCTGCCCCCGAAGGGAATGACGAGGCCTATTTGAGTGGTTCCATGTGTCTGGAAGTCTGTGTCTTTGATGCCATGTTGGGATTACCCTTGTGTGTGTGTGTGTGTGTGTGTGTGTGTGTGTGTGTGTGTGTGTGTGTGTGTGTGTGTGTGTGTGTGTGAGAGTGTGTGCGTGTGCGTGTGTGTGACCTTATGAGGAGAGAGCACGCTGTAAAGTTCATGTGGACTGGAAAGCTGGCTATGAGCTCACTGGTTGAAAGTTAGGATTAAAGATGGGTATAATCAGTGTGTCCTTCAGTTTGACCCAGTCTGTCTCCATTACTCACACACACACACACACACACACACACACTGGCAGGGAAGAAATGAAAATAGAGATAGAGTTGCTGCTGATGAGGGGAAAGACAAGATGAGACAAATAGTTACTCTGTTTGGAGTGTCTCTGATCATCACAGATCCATAGCACATTAACATAAAATAATAACTGATAATGTATAAATGTCTGGATGGTTTTATAACTTATCAACAATGTGAGAAAAACACCTGTATAAATAAATAAATAATATAATAGTGTCTATATTGTCTCCACTTCAGTGTCATTATGTCGCCCTCTGGTGGTAAAATTTGGTTAAACTCACATCTGACACAGGACACATTCTTTGAATGGAGACAGGGGTTAGACATTGTCAGACCTTTTGTAAACCAAGCATTCCCTATTGCTGCTGCTAAAACGTCCTAGTCAACAGGCTGCTACACACACACACGCACAGAGAGAGGAGTGAAGGGAGAAGTGGAGGTGAAGATGAGGGTCAAGAGTTCATACAAACTTGATGCCACCAACCGAGTATAGAACATTTGAGCTGGAGAGGAGCGAGCACTCATTAAGAAATGTGACAGAGACCTCCCTGTCATCACCTCTAATGAGAAGAACTGACCTGAACTGTAGATGGAAGCTTGAACACATCAGATACCGTTCATACCAACACAACAAGTCCTCTAAATGAATGTTCCTAACTACCCAATAGATATAATTATCACGGTCAATGGTCAAAAGAAACAACCAGTTTTTGACTGTCGGCAGGAAACAGGACAACGAACGGCAATCTCCCACGTTAGAGTCCAACGTCTTGTCGACCCGTCCGTCCAACCCGACTTTAAAAAGCACTGAGTGGATTTATTCTGAATGTCTATTTTTCCACACCCAGGCAGCTTGACAGACCCCTCAGTCACTGACTAATGATTGCCACTTGTCACACTGACAATACAATGGCAATACAATTTGATCTTAATCATTTCAATTCAGCAGGAAAGAGACGTACTGTAAGATAAGATAAGATAAGATAAGATATACTTAATTGTCTCCAAGGGAATTTTTTCTTGGCCAATGGTTCTTACACACACTCTCTCTCACCGACCTCCACTGCTCTTTGTATTTACTTTTATCTGTACAATCCTCTCCTGTATATATATATAACTTATAATTCCACCTGTATATACATATCTACCCTCCTATATTTATCTTATATATATTCACTTAGTCTCATATGCATATAGCTATATGTACAAAATCTCTCTGTGTATAGATATAACTCCACCTGTATACATCATTTATTGTTTATAATACTCTTATAAAATGTTTTATTAAATTTCTCATCAGTGTGCAACTTATAATTAAAGCTGAAATAGGTGAGATTGGAGCAAATATGATTTAAAAAAAAAAGTTATTTCTATAAATTGGTCGCTATATCGTGATACATGAAACAGGTAACCTGAAAAAAATCATGTTCCTCTGTGTCCTCTGGTGTCCTCCGGTGCACCTAACGGCATCTGCAAGATTTCGCAGACCGGAGGAAAACAAGCAGTAAGAGCTGATCTGAGGTCTGCTGTCCAGCTGCCGTCTATGAGAGCCGGCTGTCAATCACTCGCGAACGCCGACCAAATGGTCAAACTAGGCAGCACTGATCAAATATGAATCAATATTCTGTTTCGTTAATGCCTATTTCTCTCCTCAGATGTTTTCAGAATCATCTTGTAGTGCATGGTTTAGCTGTAAAATGAGAAAGTTTGTGGCGCTGCCGCCATTGTGAAATCTGGTGAAGGAACGCCAAGTTCCGGTCACATGACCGGAGCACAGCCAATAGGAACGCTCTCTCAATGAAATGACCTGTGATTAGTCAAAGTCTTCCGTCACGTGCTAGATGTTCTAAAGCCTGAAAACAGAGCCATGAGGAGGAGCAGAAGTCTAGTTATCTCTCAGAACACTTGAATTACAAAATGCTGAAAGGTTATTTTGGAATTTATACCCAATGATGCCAAAAATATACTGCCTACTGCCATTTTAAGCTCTTATTTATCAGAATATAACACATGTCGATCACTTGCACCTTAATTACAATCTGTGTATATGCGTATGCCTATGTACATATACCAATATATCCTCATTTGTATATATTATTTTATCAGCACTTTACTAGTTTGCACTCTGGTTAGATGCAAAACTGCATTCCATTGTACTTGTACTTGTACTATGTGCAATGACAATAAAGTTGAATCTAATGTGATCTAATCTGATCTGATCTAATCTGATCTGATCTAATCTAATGTTGTTAGTGGTTGGTACACAGGACAATGGAGGACGTGATGTTTGTTCTGTTTCCAAATTGGGGCATGGCAGAAAGTTTGAGAACCATTGTGGTACAGTAGTAGAGGTGTTGATTCAAGTCTCTTATTATAGTATAAAGGTATATTTACTGGTTTCAGAGGCTTGTCTCTGTGCTATGTATAACACCGCAGAAATCACTGAACAAAATCATTTTTTTTTTGGTGTTAGAGTTTGGTGATTACCATAAAAAAATGGCTAATTTCAGGGTTAATTTTAGAACAGCCATCAAAACCCTTATTGGTTGAAGTCTTCCACCGAACATATTCTGTGTCCTGCAGCTGCCCAGCTGGCCTTGTCAAGGTCTTTTTATAGTGGCAGCCTTCTCAACACTGCGGCACAAATGTTTTCTGGAGCGCTTTATCCTGGAGGGATAGGGTTACACATGCACAGAGCAAGTGCACGCACTCAGACACAACTACCCACCCATTTAACCCCTTTTATTGATGTTCATGTGTCCAATAGTGTTCTACAATATAAACAAAGCCCCGTGCAATTAATGCACAAAGACACTTTGCCTGTATTTTAACAATGGGAAGCACGTGAACAATGGAGTTTCTATTATATTTGTACTGTAATGTGTGGCAAGATGATATAATAAAGACACAGAAGACAAACACATACTGTACACATAATGAATATACATGCATGTAACAGTGACACACACACACCCTCCCCTGGGAGGTATTGCTAGCCAAGTTAAGTCAGGGGGAGTCTCCATGTCACTCTCTCTCCTTAGACACGGCGATGCGGCATGTGCGCACCTGTCTTGGTGTGAGAGAGAATACGAGAGAGACAGATGCTTTAAGTTTCATGTGTGTGTGACGCTGTGTGCACAGTGGTGAGGACGCAGTTTGGATTTGTTCTGTCTGCCTCCCCCGACAATGATCTTCATCCGTCTGAGGGCTCCTGTCCTGTCTTTTTGTCTGTCTTTGTCAGTTTAACAGTTTGTTTACCTGTCTTTCTGTCTGCCTGTCTGTCTAACAGTTCGTTTACCTACCTACCTGCCTGTCTGTCTGTCTGTCTAACAATTTGTTTACCTTTCTGTCTGCCTATTTATTGTATCTGTGTCTGTTCGTCTGTCCGGCACAGAGCGAGGCCGAGCAAGTATGACAGCCTCCCCGAGCTCCTGCAGCGGCTTGGAGGTCCTCCTCTCCACTCTGCAGGTAAGGATCCACAGTGTGTTGTTTGGTATTGTTCATTGCTATTTGAAATGCATTGTTGCAGAACTAATCATGTGACTGAGCTGTTCATTTGGGGCTACATACTTTTTGGTTAGTAGTTTAGTTAGTATTTAATATGAGATTATGATATGAGCGAGCATAGGCAATAATAGTCCATGAGCCTGAATCCCAAATATGTCCGTCATGCCACTTTGGAGGGACCATGTCTCAAAGGGATTTTAGGTCTGTGTTTGTAGTGTTGGAAAATGCATGATAGCATTACAGCAATGGTAGCTTTCTATGTGCTATCACTCCTTTTTTCATCCCTCCATCATTAAAATTCAGTTTTTTTGCCATTTTACACACATACAGTATAAAAGAGGGTCACCTACACAGAATATCATGAAGTCATATATCATTGTGAAGCTTGGACTATAATCTATCTACCAGTTGCAAATGCCCTTATAACTAGCTTCATATTGATTATTTGATGTGCCCATGGATAGTTCCAGCATAAAGAGAACAAAACAAGCTTTAAAATGATATATTATATGACTAACAACAATAATAACATTTCTTATCAGAATAAACGTAACTTTGTGCAGTTTGTATCTGACAGAATGTTCTGAATTTTGCATTGGATAGCATTCTGTTATTGGGGCAGTTATAAATAACTCTCTAAGCAGCAGAAACACAAAGTAATACAAAAAATCAAAAAAACTTTCCAAAGAAATGAATTCTCTACCAGGCTCATCCATTATTTTATATTTTTTTCCCACTCTGACTCCATATACGCCTGTCCATATAAACATGTTACTACTGATGAGGGGTTATAGTCCAGGTGATATGTGAAAATGATGTTCACTTTTTCATAAAAGCATGAAACATGGAAAAACATTCTAGACATTTTCAGAAATCGAGCAGATAGATAAATTCACAAATTCAAATTACATTCACCTCCATTGTATTGGACAGGAGACAGAAACCTCAGAGTATGTACTGTAAAACCAAAACTTAAAACGTGGCTCGATACCACTGGACGTAAGTGAGAAATATATATTTTTTTTGTAATTTAGTAAAACCATGTAGGAGCTAGTTTGACAAGAAATTCTTAACTCGAGGTTCACTGACTAGGGGTTTCACAGAATAGTCGACTATCGACGCTACTAGTCGACACTGCATCGATTGTCGTTGTAGACTAATTGTTCATCTGTCGTTTGCTGCTGGCGGCACGGCAATGCTTGTCCAACTGAGCTTTCGTACCTCACACCCCCAAATTGTAAATATTCTATATATTATAATAAAGATGAAATATGATAAACATGTATTGATAAATAAGGAAAACTGTACTGCTGGAAAGGGGGTGTGTAATCCATGGATCCGTCAGCCTTGAAACGCCACCGTTTTCATGGGGAGAGGGCCCACAAACGTGACTGTGAAGTAAAGCCTATATCTACACTCACACACACACACACACACACACACACACAGAGGGATGAGGAGAGGAGACACTGAGTGCAGACAGAGGCGTGTGTGCACCGTCCACACGAGACGTAAAAACAGCACTCGTGGACTCATCATGACACATTTTGTTAGAATCTTCCCCCACACATGATTTTTCTGAGTGTGTGACGGAGGAAAATTGCTGCTTATGACTCGAGTCTGCGGCCACCACGGGGCGTCTCTGTGACAAGAGAAGCACTGAGAAACCTTTTTGTTTTGTATTTTAATTTATATCATATAAATAAAAAACATTTCCACCATTTCCAAGGTGGATCTCTGAAATGAATAAATGTATACCCCTAGAGAAAATAATTTACCAGTTGAGGAATGACAGTAAAATATTTTACAAGATATGGTAACTCTTTTTGGATTATAAGGAAAACCTCTCGTTGAATCAAATTGATTGTGTCTCTGTCTAATTTTCCTATATTGGGGTTGTTTGACCACATGATCCTTAAAGGTCCCATATCGTGCTCATTTTCAGGTTCATACTTATATTTTGTGTTTCTACTAGAACATGTTTACATGCTGTGATGTTCAAAAAACCCTTTATTTTCCTCATACTGTCTGCCTGAATATACCTGTATTCAGCGTCTGTCTGAAACGCTCCGTTTTAGTGCATTTCGACGGAATTGCGTTGCTAGGCAACAGTTTGGGTCCATGTTTACATCCTGTCAGCTGATGTTATTCACATACACTGCAACAGGAAATAAACTGGGACACATTTAGAATGTTTATGTTTAAAACAGTGTAATGATCAATATAATTGTATATTTGTGACATCACAAATGTACAGAAATCCTAACGGCTTGTTTCAAACGCACAATTTTTGAATACGAGCTGTGTGTATTTCTCCGTATATTGAGCGTTTTGATAATTTAACAGTATTTATAAAGCACTTAAACCTGCTTTATAATATAAAAGACATGACAATCTCACTTTTTACAATATAAGACCTTCAATGGTCACATAATGTGCCCATTCTCGGGTTCATGCTTGTGTTTTGTGTTTCTGCTGGAACATGTTTGGATGTTTGTAATGCTTGAAGAACCCTTTGCCTTTCCTTGTGCTGTCTGTGTGAGTGTGCCTGATACTTTCACAGTATTTGTGCGGCACTCAAATCTGCTTTATAATAAGGGGGACATGAAGATCTTATTTTTTACAATGTGGGACCTTTGAAGTGGCAATCCTTAAGATTTCAGTCCTGGTTGATTTAGAATATCTATTTTGATTGAAAACAGTGGAGTTGTGCTGAGAGTTTAGTAGTCTGGAGTGTCTTTGCTGACGCAAGCTTCGGGTTTTCGGAGTTGTGTGTGCATGGTTCCACTTCTTTTTTTTTTGAGTGTGTATGTAACCCGCGTGCTGGAGCCTCTCTGCACGCCCCTGGGACTCTGCGTTGTGTTTCTTAATGTGTGATGGGGTGTGGTGCAGAGAAAAGGAAACATCAAGGCACAGGAGTTCTGGATTGTGGTTGAGACCGGTAACACTTTATTCGCCCACAACATCGGCTGTCATCTCTGCCGCTGGTCCACAACCTTACGAAGCAGTGAAAGCAAAGTAAACTTCCATGAGGAAATATATTCTAGTGCAAAAGTAACCAGAGTAAAATAATAATCTAACACTGAAAATAACGTGCTACACATACAATTAAACAAGGCACTCTTAACATAAGATCTAACGTGAAAATAATTTAAATGAAACAACAAGACAGATAGCAGACAATAACTGAAAAGGCTAATTCTCCAGCCTGCACTATTTTCTTCTCCACTGAGAAGAAAATACGTGCTCTGCTCGTACACAGTAAGCCGGCCAGTTGCCTTACGGCACCTATTTTTACATACAAAACATAACTTCTGACTTTTCCAACTCACGCCAAAGTGAAAGTCAACATCTTAATTAACACTTTAGTTGAACAGATTAACTGGAAGAGTGCTTTTAACTAATACATTTTACAATGATGTGGGCCGCCATGCTTACCTTAGGAAGCGGGGAAAGCAAACTTAAGAAAAAAATGGCGTCCCACAGGTAACTGGATTTCAGAACTACGGTGTCCTGTAAGGGACAAACATGGATGATTGCTCCATTCCGACAGCGCAACAGCGACACCTGGTTACCGATTTAGGCTACTGCCTTACATGTATATAAAGGGGAAAATTTGTAATGTTGTAGGTGTGTGGGTACTGCGGTACTTTCATCGGTGGGCCATGGGCTTGGTCACCATTGTGTTGCCTTATTTGGCTGTGGATAGTGACTTAACAGTCATTGTTTAGATGAAAGTCTTTGAGATTGCCACTTTAAGGTGAAATGTTGTCCTGTGTCTCTCAATGTTTTTGTTTAGTTACATTATTTTGTTGTCTATTTAATTTGAATTTGAATTTTGATTTGTATATTGTTTGTTGTCTTGTAGACTTTGTACTGTCATTTGTCATTTAATGGGTATGTGTATGTGTTGTTTGTCAATGTGTTTGGTTTTGAAAAAGTAAAAAAACAACAGAAAATTATTCTGTTATAAATTCGTTCATAAAAATTCACCAGAATGCAGGAAATTACGTGTTTGATGCTCAGAACTTCCTGGACAGTATTAAAGCCGTGACAATGCCTCCCGCTATCCCTGCAAGAAAGCAAGACAAGCTTGCTGGGTTTAATACAATGAGATCGCGGCTCATTTGTAAACAGTCTCTTAGAGTCCAGGTGGGTCCCCCCTACATTAGTTAACCCTTTACTAGTTGTGTTTTAGACTATTTTGACGAAAATTAATCATTGTTATTGGGTGAAAAAAATAAATAAAAATATAAATATATCGGTCCGTAGAGGCAGAGGAGGTTGCTCCTCTTTTATTTTTTGAGTGGCAAGACGGTGATCAAAATATGAAAAAATAGTAATTGGTTGAATTAAACCTATGTCAAATGTTCTAGTCAAAAATAAGAAATACAAATTAATTGATAAAAAAATTTAAATAAATTGTGTATGTGTATAGGGGCTTAGAACATTATTATAGTCGTACTGTATATGATGTCCATTCCCATGCTCTATTATGTATCATAAGTTGTTGCAGCAACTTTTGGGTTGATACCATTTGTTACACAGATTTGGTGCTAAATTTAACAATTTTTTTTACCACTCGAGAATTGATCAAAATGATCAATAATCCCTCCAAAATACCACATTAAGACACCAAGACCTTGAGGAACACCATAGAAAAAGCCATGCTGTGATTTGGTATCAAAACCTTTTGACTTTTGAAGATTTCTGCAAGAATTGCATTTTTCGGCGATTAGATGGCGAGCTCTTCTGTTGTGTATACTGCTCAGAAACCCCCTTATTGTCAATCTAGCTAGAAAAGCCATCCATTCTCTGAATGCTCTAGGTCTTTAGTTTGTGGCTATAAAGTTTCATGAGGCTGTGATTATCCTAGAGGTCACCACAGGTCATTTTATACAGTGAGGTCAAGTTTCAAAAAATGGTCTAACTATACCAGTCATACCCCATTTATTCAATTCGAAGACTGTTTTGGGACCCCAGTATGCAGAAATATTCAAATACATTATTTTCAAACAGGCCAAAATAACACATTTATACTGCATGCAAACATCTGCATGGTTTTATACCAAACCTGCATGGGATTAGGATAATGTGTTTATCTCTGTAAAGGGGAGACTCGTGGGTACCAATAGAACCCATTTTCATTCAGATATCTTGAGGTCAGAGGTTAAAGGGACTGTTTGTAAGAATCAGAAATGTCTTGTTAACAGCGACACCTGTGGCCGTTAAGTCAACGAAAGTCAGCGTCCTGTTGCTCACGCTTGTGCTCGCTCTACATAGACATGAACGAGCATCGCTCAACACAGTGAGGCGACACACGTCAGCTAAAAGCACAATATCACTCTATATTTCAGCTGCTTGGCAGTAATGTTAGCTGACCAGACGAAAGTCTCTCCATGAATCACTGCTGATCCTGGTGTTGGCTTTTCCTGCTTCAGCCTCCCGACCGCGGCCGGAGGGAACAGGGGAGACACCGGAGTTTTGGTTGGAGACGATAACGTTTCTCTCTGCGGAGCCCCGTCACTTCACAAGACACGGGAAACCTCTGTTGGTCTGGAGGAGCTGCAGCAGTTATTTCTGCACAAACGTCCACTAGATATTCTCAGAGCTAAACTAACTCTTCTGCAGTGTGTAGTCGGCAGGCATGCACATGAGGTGGAGCGAGCTGAGTGAAGGCAGGCAGAGGAGCAGAGGACAGCAGAGACTCCGGCCCTGGAGACCAAAGCTACGGTCTCCCCCGCGTCCTCCGACCGCGGCTAACACTGTTTAACAGACGGGCTTCACTAGATACAACCAAGAGGTTTTGGTGCTTACGTGTAGTTTGTGTTGGAGTCTGAGTCTGAACAGCGTAGCCACACGCGAGCGCGCATGGGACACCGACCCGCAATGATTCATACGTGTAAGAAGTTACAAACAGTCCCTTTAAGGAACCCCTTTGAATATGGCCATGCCAGTTTTTCCTCACCAACATTGAGTGTAACTTTGTAGCATTATTTAGCTAGCATGACATGGTAGGTAATAATGGATTCTTGGTTTTTCTACTTAGTTTTCTAGCTTGAAAACTGAGCCCGGTGCGACCTCTAAAAGACAGAATAGGGGCCGGGTCCGTTGGATTGTTTAGGGGTTAATGAGTTCCCTGGATTATACACCTCCTCAACAGCAAAATAAACATCTTGGAGCAACATCGGTATTAAATTTGATTATGTAGTCCGGGCCGACATTAAGATGCAACCTGCTCGATTTGACGACATGCTGAGTAGGCGGATAGCAGCAAAGCCGAAGCCTATATGGCACATGTTGTTAGTAGTCTATGTATAACAGCATCTCTATGTATCAACCACAAACTAGCTGAGCAGAGGCTGATATTAAATCCTTCTTCATGTGTATGAAGTTTAACTCAGCACTTATCTTTGCCAAGGTCAGGGCAGCGAATCCTGATCCACTTTGCGTACGCTGTATATCAGGTTCTCATAATTTGGTTTGTGGTTGACACTGGAGCTTTGGTACGTGGGGTGATATAAAAAAATATGAATAACACTGTACATATCCTTTGGTCTCTCATCAACATTAGGGGTCTGGTCACACCAGTAATTGGCAGATGAAGATTCAAGACTGGACGCAGGAAAACGACAGCATATCTGTCATTTCAGAAAATGCACCAAACGTGGGTTTACGGGTCAACTAAATGTCAGATTTGAGCACGGGGCACAGCTTTTCGTTTCCTACTGACAGTCAACGTTGGTTTCCATGACCACTGTCATTCCATAACCAAGTGATTGTCAGTGACCAGCTCTGTTGTGGAGTCTGGGGGGAAACGGGACTCAGGCTAGTGTTTATTGCTGGGGGGTGGGGGGGTCACGCATATGTCAATCTCTTACTCCTGAAGACTCTACACCCCTTCAGCTGTCAGTGAAGTCATTGTAGCTTCGCCAAAGTTAAACCGATGCAAAAGCCTTGTGCCAATTTAATTTGCACCTGCAGCGAAGTCACAGATTGTGTCAGTTGCATTTGAGTGAAGTGAATTCGTTATGAAATATCACTGTTGTCTTAGTGCAGGGGTCAGCAACCTTTACTATCAAAAGAGCCATTTTAGACAAAAAAAAAAAAAAAAATCTGTCTGGAGCCGCAAAACATTTGATCATTATGATGAAGGTAACACAGTTCATAGTCTAAGTATATAGTATAAAAGTCTAATGCACTGAGGGCCAAAGAGACAATGTACTACGGAGTATTAGGGCCACATTGAGGGAAAAAAAGTCGTAATATTACGAGAATAAAGTCATAACTTTACGAGAAAAAAAGTCGTAATATTAAGAGAATAAAGTCATAACTCTTACGAGAAAAAAATAAAATAACACGTAAAATTACTACTTTATAATATTATGACTTTATTCTCATAATATTACAACTTTTTTTCTCAAACTTTTGACTTTATTCTTGTAATATGACTTTTTTCTCGAAATCTTAGATTTTTTTTTTTTTCCTCAATGTGTCCCTAATACTCCATCGTACCATCGTACCATAGACCTACAACAATGATCAATAATAATGAAAATATGTAAACAAAAAACAGTTATTCATTTCCATTTTTATAAATCCACAGGGAGTTACTGGAGAGGAGCTGAAGAGCCGCATGTGGCTCCAGAGCTGCAGGTTGCTGACCCCTGTCCTAGTGTGACCCTGTGCGTGCATGTCAAATATCAGAGGGAACAGTCCATGAAAGTTGTAGGTGTACTGAATGAGTTGAAGATCAAATGGTATGGAACTGAAATATAAACATAATTATAATGCAAAACCCACACGTGTGCAAATACATGCAACATAATTGAAACAGGGAACATTATAATGAAAGCAAATGCATAAAAGTGCTTGCCTGGGGCACGACATTATTGTTCAATATGAATGCTCTTGCTCTGACTATGCTGTGCATGTGTGAGTAGTTGAGACAACGTGTATATATCTCTATAGATAGACTTTGATAGCTCTATCTTTAGACAGACAGCTCATGAACGGAAACTCTATGACTGAAAGCGCACCACTGTATGCTGTGATATTGTATTCCAATGATAAGCATGTAACTGTGACTGTGACTACACTACCACCACGTGGGCAGCTAACACAGCAAAGAGAAACAATGTACAGTAAAAGCTTTGTGACATTTAACAGCGTTATGAATGGAGGTGGTGTGTAGCGGATTACCTCTGTCTGAACATTTGTTTTTATACTGAGAGCCAGCTGTTGACTTATCCTAAGCAACAATGGGCAAAAAGGCATTTTTGCATACTATAATCACCTTTATTATTTCAGTATTGGTACTTTCTCATGCAGCATTGCATCTAGGCATCACCTTTCCTTCAAGTCTGCCCAGATCCAAGTTTATAACTTAGTCTAAACATGTCTGGACTTCTGCTTCAGGACAGAGGTTCCTCCAGCTGTCCTGGTTAGAAACACCCTCAACACATTCTCCTTTCTCCAGCCTTACGGTATATCGCACAAAAAGTAAAGTGTCCTCGATGGTAAATAATGAAGCGATGACAGTTGTCATTCATTCTGTTTAAGCCTCCCTGCGGCAGGTGTCTTAAAGCCATCATACTGATAAGCTGACATTTTAAAGGCCCGGAGAGATCACCGGTACAGAGAAGGGCCAATTCTGTTTCATTTAACAGCTGACACATGTACAGTAGTCTACAAATATAAACGCAAACGGTAACTAGAATGGAACTCTGAGAGCGTAGACCTCCGCCAAGCTGCCCGAGTACGATTGCCCCCACCCCTCTCCGTTCAGCTTGCGCCATCATCCACGTGTATTTTTGTTTATGTTGAGATCAGCAATTTCCACTAAGGTGGACAATAAAGTCAAAGTAAGTAAGTAAGTCAAACTCAACTTTATTTCACAGAGTTTAATGTGAAAAAACGCAGAATCTACAGTTGCCCCCCCCCCCCATTTGTGATGTCACAAATATACAATATTTAGACCATTACACGGTTTTTAATGTAAACATTATAAATGTGTCACAGTTTATTTCCTGTTGCAGTGTATGTGAATAACATCAGCTGACAGGAAGTAAACATGGACCCAAACTGTTGCCTAGCAACGCAATTCCATTGCAATTCCATTGAAATGCACTAAAATGGAGCATTTCAGACAGAGAGTAAATACAGGTATATTCAGGCAGACAGTATGAGGAAAGTAAAGTTCTTTTTTTAACATTACAGCATGTAAACATGTTCTAGTAGAAACACAAAATACAAGTATGAACCTGAAATGAGCACGATATGGAGCCTTTAATGTTCTGGCCGATTGGAATCCTTAAAAAAATTCCTGAATCTGGATCATGATCCAAATCGCCGCCAAAATCTAATGGATTGTTCATAACCCCACCCCTCCAAACAATTTCATTCAAATCCATTGCGGACTTTTGGAGTAATCCTGCAAACAGACAAACAGACAAACAAACAAACCAACAAACCAACGCCGGTGAAAACATAACCTCCTTCCTAGGCCTTCGGCCTTGGCGGAGGTAATAAAGCAGACACTGATTGGAGTTAAATGCCCTCAGTCTGCATAACAGCAATGTGTATAAAACCATATCTGTTTCTCCACCTAATACAGTAGGCCTATTGTTCTGATATTGTTGTGCATTATTACATTAACTGGACATTCTCTGGGGTTCTTCAGATCAATTTTACACACTGAAACGTAAGTGAATACATATACAAAATATCTATGACAGTTTTATGTTTTATTAAGTCTTTCTAAAGCGGCATTCAATATATCATCTAATTTCAAGCACAACTAATTTCAATTGGCACCATCCAGTTCTATTGTAGTGTGGTAAGCTCTTAAAGCTGAGATGTGCTTCATTAATATCTTCATCCACCTGCCATGTGGTTGTGTTATCAACTGTTCCACAGTGTGTGCATGTGTGTGTGTGTGTGTGCGTGTGTGTGATGCATTGGCTGAGACACAAGCTTGCATTTGGAATGGCTTACAGAACAGTGGGTGAAGCTGTGGCCACCTGTGTGGATAAAAGCTGGGAGTGAATCCAACACCCATCAGCCAGGATCTTTGTTTAAGTGGGCTTACACTGTGGCACATATTATATTATCATAGGATAGAGATTATGGGGTCAGATCAGTCTCAATATTAATGAATGCACACAGAAGGATTCAAAAATTATATGTGATTAATATATAAATGACTCTCTCCACGAAACAATATATTTCAATGAACACAAAGATAGTTATCGTTGTATATAAATGTAAAAAAATCCCACACACAAACACATAAAACTAGACTTTGTTATCGTTGTTTCCAGCCCCGCTCACCTTGAACCAGTGGTTCTCAACCTTTTTAAGTTGCAACCCCCCAGAATAATCAGGTTGGTGTTCGCGACCCCCCAGATTAGTTTAGTTTGAACAGCTAGCTCTTAGGCGTTCAAAGTGCTCCAGGCACTGTGGATTTTTGATGCCTTCCATGACTCTTTCTCTCTCCCTGACCCGCCGGAAATCCCCAGAGAGAAACTCATGCGCATGCACACTTTGACTTTCACAAATACTGTACATTCAATAAAATGTATTCAAGTCAAGCCATGTTATTTTACTACTAGTACAGGCGATGTAATATAGAATTCCCCAGTCTAAAATATGTTATTAATTTTTTCTCCACAACCATCTTGCGACCCCTAGAATCGATCTTGCAAACCCCTTGGGGGTCCCGACCCCCAGGTTGAGAACCACTGCCTTAAGCAACTCTCCCACAGCAACGCAGCCCCCTGTCTTGTTTTAAGGGCTGTTTTCAGTCTGAATGCTGACTAAGCCTTCAGTTTCTCTTTCACACACACATTAGATTTAAAGGTACTGTTTGTAACTTCTTACACGTATAAATCGGGTCGGTGTCCCATGCGAGCTGTTCCAACACAAACTACACGGAAGCACCAAAACCGCAAAGTTCTATCTAGTGAAGCCCGTCTGTTAAACAGTATCAACTCTTCCTGCTCCAACCTTCCGACCGCAGTCAGAAGACACAGGGGAGACCGTAGCTTTGGTCTCCAGGGCCGGAGTCCCTGCTGTACTCTGCTCCTCTGCTCCTCTCCCTGCCTGCCTGCCTTCACTCACACACCGCGCTCGTTCTCACTCGCTCCACCTCTTACGTGCATGTGCGCACACTACACACTGCAGAAGACGGGAGTCTGAAGCAGGAGAACACAGTATCAGCATTGATTCATGGAGAGACCTTCGTCTGGTCAGCTAACATTACTGCCAAGCAGCTGAAATATAGAGTGATATTGTGGTTTTAGCTGACGTGTGTCGCCTCACTGTGTTGAGCGAAGCTCGTTCATGTCTATGTAGAGCGAGCACAAGCACGAGCAACAGGACGCTGACTTTCGTTGACTTAACAGCCACATGTGTCGCTGTTAACGAGCAATTTCTGATTCGTACATAGAGTCCCTTTAAGGAAGCCATGTCCCCAGGCCCTGTCAGAGACATGCTAACCCAAAACCCAAACCCTCTCTGTTTTTATTTGGCTGCAGCAGTAGGTGTGCAGGGGGCTACAGTTGGTACATTGGACATAACGTGTGCCATAATCAGAGATGATGTTACCTCTGTGTTTAGCAACTGTCTCTCATTACAGTAACTCAACACAACTCTGCATTGTTTGTCTGTATTTAAACTGGCAGATTGTTGGCCACTGGAGGAAGCCTTTTCTTTCAACACACATTTTAATGAGGGTGATGTTTGGCCAACCACCAAAGATTTCTGTTGAAGCAGCAGAATTCAATCAACCATATACAGTATACACCTTCAGTCACACTGAGACCAATTTGAACATTACGATGAGAAACTCCTCAGGGAAGAGTGCCATTACATCAACATGTAGAGTAAATGAGACATCAGATATGCAAACCTATATCTCTACAGCTTCTTACACATACGTTTGTAGTGGGGAATGGCAGGGCCTCACACCCACACAGGCCTGCGGTGGTCCCATCACGGTAGATACTTGCCACTTGTGGCCCCATTCATTCCTTGAATGTTTGCTAAGACTTGAAACAAAAAGAAGTAGCCACCAAAGAGTATGTTTCAGTGCATTCATCTAGATTATATGTATACAGCATTCTGGTTGAGGTCAGGCATTATCTTCAGATTAGATAACTTTTTGCATTTATTTTCTGTCTGTTTTTTGTCTCTGCAGAATGCAGGGGATGTGGAGAGCACCTTAAATATCCTCAATGTCCTAGATGAGCTTCTGTCTGCTGGTAAGCTGAGATCCGATCTCGACCACTTAATTGCATTTGATATGGCAATACCATGTAGGGGACTGACTGTTTTTTCTCCAGGAATAAACACAGGGATGGTGTAAAAGCTGGTAGAGAGACAAAGAATAGAGGGGAGCAGGTTTGATGCAGGAGAGTGAGAAATCTAATCTGCTTAAGACAACTGGGTTGCAATGAGTTTTAAACTTCTCAAATGTATCCCTTTTATGCATGAAAAACCTCCCATAAGTCTCTCTCAAGTCCTAATGAGCAAAATAAAAAATAAATAATAATTTGCAGTATACAGTTCAGGTGATGTATCTGGACAGTAGAGGTGGGCGATATGGCAAAAATATCACATCACAACTTTTTTTTCAGGCAGGATCACGATCCACGATCTTTTCACGATTTTTTGTTTCATGCTGGTTTTTAAGACAATTTTGCAAGTTACTGAACATTACAAACAAACTAATTTCCCCATTTAAAGAAAATCCAGCCCTATAAGCTAATAAAACATAAGGAAAAATAATAACAGATCTTTAAGGCCAAACAGATTTTAATCAAGTGTGCAATTCTGCAAAGTAAGAATATTCAACAATATATTGACTTGGTTTAGACTTTTGCATGAATCCCATCCCAAAATGAACATTGGTTTCAAAAGGTAAACAACAACACTCAAGTAAAGTGCACTATTGCTACATAACATTAAAGGAACTGAATTGTAAATCAGGTAGCTGATTAGACACAGATCCACAGGTGGAATACAGACAGCCGTAATAATCACTACTGTCAGCTCTCCCTGCAGATAGAAGGGTCCACACATCACTGACAGAGCCTCTAAATCAAGGGAACAGTGACTGTCAGTGATACGTCTGTTTGGACACCAGCCATTATGCACATAAATACAGAGTCCGTCCCCTGTTGCTCTTACTGTACCGGTCACCGCAGCGTTGGGTATCAGCGGGTGAAGCCAGGTCTCCGTTATTAACATCACGCAGCAGTCCCTGGTGGACGTGTTAGCCTCCTTCTGTAGCTCCAATTCTTCCATTTTGTGAACGATGGATCTGGCGTTAGAGAGAAAGATGCTTGGTTGCGGTGGTTTGTGTGTCTGCTTCTTTAGCCTATAGCCAGCAGCCCCGCCCGGCATCCCCTGTGATCCGGACATGTCCGTCGGTATGTCGCGCGTCCTTTGAAAGTCGCTTGTGACGGCGGTGCTGTGCTGTAATCCAATGTTGATTAAGTCTTGACGACTATACACATACTTTGCCTGACAAAACTGGATAAGCAAATCCAGCATTCACACAAATAAGCACCAAACTAGAAGCGAAGAGCCGCTGCACTGACGCGCGCCGCTTACTTGAAACTACCAGCAACTGCACTGTACGCTGTAGCACGGTTCTACGATTTTGCTGTAAAGTCAGATCGTAGAGACATTTGAATCGTTCACGATCTAATATCGTCATATCGCACACGCCTACTGGACAGTGATCAAATATCTGGTAAAACAAAATGTGAACGAATGCTTGTTTCCATCCACACCTGTTGTGTGAATATACACTACTGTTGTAAAGTTAGGAATCAGCTGTTACATTGATGTTGTTCTTTTTCCCTTCAATAATAACTATTCTAAGAGAGACAAAATCAGTATAATTTAGACACCAAATATATATATTTTTTTTACATTTGACAGTCTGTCCCCAAATAAGAAGAAACTTCCATTTAGTCGACAGTTCACAGTGTTGAATGACAGGGGAGAATAGGGGAGAGCGGGTACAAAAGTAACGCAGGACGAAAGTAACATGACGAGTTTCTCTGAGCCCTTACGAGTCTGATTTGCCCGACTACGTCAAACAGTTACCAGAAGCACAAAAATTTGCCTGGATTGGTCATACTGTTGCAGCATTGTACCGGGAAAGCTGTTTTTGATCATGGGAAGTAAATTCAATAAAGCGACCATTTTTTTTTTTTTTTATGACAAGTTGTATTTATTGTTTCATGTGATATAGTCATGACCGTTTGACAGATTATTTAACACATCCTGAAGTTTTCCGTTTTAGAGAAGCAAGTCAGGTTTAACTGTCAGGAGTCATTGTCGGGACGATAGTAACAGATGTTTCTCTCATCCCTCTCACCGTGTGTTACAGTATTTATTAAAACATGTGTATTCTGGCATATTTCACCAACAAAATATGCCGGGGGAAGCGCGGGTGCATGACCTGCCGCAGGTGTAAAGCTCATCATGTGATGTAAACTCACAGTAGCCAGGTAATTTTTATTTATAGCTAAATTATTATTAATTGTTAAATGTTCTTGATAAGGACCAAGGGAAGGCCTTCACACCCTTTTTATGTGCAAATTGAAAATGCTCATGGAAAGAAGGTGGCTGGAAACACTCAAATATTAAACAGTCCATCTGCTATGGATTAAAATTAATGCTGAGAGTCAATACTTAAACCTCACAGTCCCCGTTTTATTTCGAATCCAATGTGCTTACGGAGCCAACACCACAAATGATGTGTCGATCGTAACACCACTGAAAACACATCCTTCCCTTTAAATCAAACTGCTTTTCTCTGCCTAACAAATTACTAGTTGTTTGCAGTAGTTTGGAATCCTTTCCACAAGTATCTCTCTCTGTGTTCAGGTACAGATCGTCGAATCACCTATATGATCAGTAAAGGTGGCAGCGAGGCCTTGCTCACTGCACTGGTGAACACCGGCCGCAGTTTCAGTCCCAACTACACCCTCCTGCTGCCACTGCTGCACCTGCTGGCTAAAGTTGGACACAGAGGTGAGGATGAATGAAAAGATGAATAGCAAAAAATATTATGGTGATGGATGAAAACCCAAATGTAAACCAAACCTCAGATACATGAGAGCCAAGTTACTCATCAGGAACAAGACATGCTGATAGGATGACTCGTAGTGTAACCACTGGACTTTTTGGTAACACAGCAGGGAATCACAGCCTCATACATATTATCACCATTACACATTATCTGACCAATAGAGGATAGCAGAGGCCACCACTCAAAATCACTGGCCCTGCAACATTTGACAAATAAACCAAAGGCTACAGACTGTATATACTATATACTGTATATTGTATATAGCCTTTGGGTTATATATATATATATTATATATATATATTATATATTATTTATATATATATTTATATATATATATATTTTATATATATATATATAAATATATATATATATATATATATATATATATTTATATATATATATATTTTATATATATATATATATATATATATATTTATTTATATATATATTTATATATATATATATATATATATATATATATATTTATATATATATATATATATATATATTTATATATATATATTTATATATTTATATATATATATATATATATATATTTATATATATATATTTATATATTTATATATTTATATATATATATATATATATATATATATATTTATATATATATATATATATATATATTTATATATATATATTTATATATTTATATATATATATATATATATATATTTATATATATATATTTATATATTTATATATTTATATATATATATATATATATATATATATATTTATATATATATATAATATATATATATATAAATCATATCAATATATATAGATCTATATATATATCTATATGATATATATATCATATATAGATCTATATATAATATATAGATCTATATATCTATATATATAGATCTATATAATATAGTTTAGTTTTGGTGTGTAAGCAAACGGAACCACACACAGATCAATAAAGAATGATTTAATATTGAGCTCCTAAAATACATCATATGGTCGGGCTGATTGTACGCCGTTCACCTCGACGTCACTCTGTCTAAACGTTCATGAAAACATCCGATGTTTGTGTCTCTGCAGATCGTCGTATAGGTATGAAGGCAGAGGAGGCCGGAGCTGCGCTGCTGACTCTGAATCTGCTCAGACACAATGTCAAACATGCCAGGAGGGCTGCAGCCTGTCTCTGGGTGATCCAGGTCTTCTCTTCATCAGGTACACTCACACACACACAAACATCTCTTTACTTCTATCTTTGTGAGGATCCTTGTGATGGAGTAGCTGTCACTGACTCTGGGCAGCGCACACACATCACCTCAGGCCACACACGCCAAACATTTCTCAGCTCCCTTCCTGATTCACTCCGAAGTTAAAACACATCGCGACATCTCCCTCTCCCCTAAACTGTTTGTCAGTAGTGCGACCAAAGGTGCACACTTGATTGTTCTGCTGTTTCCTATACGTATATATTCACACAAACATTATTCTCACTCACCAGTTGAGTGATACAGATACAGATACAGATACAGATACAGAGAGCTTTATTTATCCCCGAAGGGCAATTCAGTTTCTGCAGTCCACCGAAACATATACACACATTCATACTGCACAATCATCATTGACAGAGGGAACACAGTAGGTGGCATATGGGTAGGTGCAGAACAATAAAAGTACAAGATTAAAAATTAAAAATCTTCGCAATAAAAACAATGAATACAAGAATAAAAACGAGACGAGATAAAAGAATAACGGAATAAATAAATAATTAGAATAGAATAAAGTGCCAAGAGTATTTGCACATTGCAAATTGTATTCCAAGAATGTACCTAATGCAAACACAGACAACCGTTATGTGGTTAGTGCAAAATAATTGTACATTCAAAGTAAATAAAACATTTTTTTGTTGTCGTTCATCCATGATAGTTACTCTGCGTTCAGCAGTGTAATGGCGGAAGGAATGAATGACTTGGAGTAGCGGTTTGTCTTTCTGTGAGGCGGCAGATAGCGCCGTCCTGAAGGCAGTAGTGTGAACTCACTAGACAGGATTTGGTTGTGATTAATAATGTTTTTGGCCTTCTGGAGGACACGTTTCTCCCAGAGAGTTTAAGTTGCTCTGCTGGGCTCCGATGATTTTGGAGCAGACTTTCACAATGTTATTTAGGCAATTCCTGTCCTTCATAGACAAACCGTTAAACCAGCAAATAAATGAAAAGGTTAAAAGGCTCTCAATATATGACAAGTAGACAGTGCACAGAATAGATCTACTCACACCAAAGGAGTTGATTTTCCGCAGCAAATGAATTCTCTGTTGGCTTCGTTTAACAATGGACTCAGTGTTTACATCGAACTTGAGATGAGAGTCAAACACTGTGCCCAGGTACTTATAAGAGTGCACGATGTCAACATCGTCGCCATGAATTATACTCTGAGTGGGATTAATCTTGTTTTTTCTAAAGTCAATCACAAGTTCTTTAGTTTTTGAGACATTAAGATCAAGATAATTTTTGTCACACCACTCGACAAAGGCAGGAAGAGCGCAGCCATGATCTGACTCTGCCCCCTGTAGGAGCGACAGGAGTGCAGTGTCGTCTGAAAATTTCACTAATAAGCTGCCCTCCTTAGAAGACCTGCAGCTATCTGTGTACAAAATAAAAAGCAATGGCGAAAGGACGCAGCCTTGCGGAGAACCTGTATTAGAGACCGAGGTATTAGACATAATACCATTAACTAAAACCTGTTGTGTTCTGTCTGTTAAGAAGTTTAAAACCAATTTTAAAAGCTGGTGAGGTAGGTTAAAATGAGATGCAAGCCTCTCAATCAGAATGTGAGGCTGCATCTTATTAAAAGCTGAAGAAAAATCAGCGAATAAGAGTCTGACATGAGCTTTTGGTGTTTCCAGGTGTCTATAAACTTTGTCCAGGATAAAGAGTTTAGCGTCTTCCACTCCTTTACCTGTTTGATATGCAAACTGAAGTGAATCCAGTTTGCCCTCCACCAGGGAAAGAACCTCTTCCTTTAAGATTTTCTCCAGGTTCTTCACTACCAGGGAAGTGAGTGCAACAGGTCTGAATTGGTTTAATTCCCTGGGGTTTTTAACTTTAGGAATGGGAATTATGGTGGAGGATTTCCAAATTTTGGGTAACTGGCAGCGGTCAACACAAATCTGAAAGAGCTTAGTGAAAACCTCACTAAGTTGATCAGCACAGTGGTGCAAAGTGCGACCACAGATGGCGTCAGGGCCAGAAGCTTTCCTTGTCCGCGTTTTCCTAAATAAACAATTGACCTGCTCTTGAGATATCAATATATCGCTGTGGAGTACCAGGGAGTCCCTCAACCTGGATACATCCTGAGTGAAGTCAGACCTTTCAAACCGCGAGAAGAACAAATTAAAAGTGTTCGCCAAGTCTACATCCTCAACTCCATTAATGCTAATAAACTGCTTGGATGTATTTGCTTGCTGATTAATAGAGGCCATAGATTTAATCCCCTGCCAGGCTGACCTTAGGTCGCCATTTACGTACTGACTTTCTATTTTTTCTTTGTACTTGGCTTTAGCCTTGGCTATTTCAACCTTAACCTCTTTGGAGACAACCTTCTTCTCCTGAGGGTTGCCAGTGAAAAAGATCTTTTTCTTTTTATTAATAGCAGATTTAAGATCTTTTGTTACCCATGGTTTGTTATTGGGAAAAATAACAACCTGTTTAGAGGGGATTACAGAATCAACACAAAAAGCGATGTAGGATGAGACAGTTTCTATAAGTTCATCAATGTTATCACCACAAGCATCAAAGAAGCCTTGCCAGTCTGTGCAGTCAAAACAGGCTTGGAGGGAGGAGATGCTGTCCTCTGTCCAGATCTTAACAGCCTTCTCCTCTCTCTCCTGGCGTCTGAAGCATGGTTTATATGTAGGCAGTAAAAATATGCTGTTGTGATATGAAGCTCCCAAAGCTGGCATAGGTATGGACTTGTAGCCTCCCGTCACATTTCCGTAGCACAAGTCAAGGATAGTGTTTTTTTGTGTGGTGGAGCAACTTACATATTGTTCATATGTCCGTAAAACTCTGTCTAGTCGGACATGATTCAAATCTCCAAGATAAAATTTAGGAGCATCAATACAAATAGAGTCCAGCTTGTGTGATACATCCACTATCAGCTGAGTGGCAGCACTGGCGTTGGCTCTGGGGTGGATGTACACAAGAGTAAAAAACAGTTGGGGGAACTCACGTGGCAGATAAAAAGGACGTAGGGAGATGGAGAGTAGCTCTATATCAGGGGTACATATTTTCTCCCGCACAATGATGTTGTTACAGTACCGTTGATTTACATAGAAGCAGACCCCACCTCCGCGGCTTTTCCCCGTCGCTTCAGAGGAGCGGTCCAGTCTGATGGGACAGCCGAATCCAGTGAGAGCCAGGTCGCTGTCCTGGTCGCTCTCATTAAGCCACGTCTCGGTGATCGCGAGCAGGCAGCATTCCTTAAGTTCACGTTTGTACTTTGCCCAGATCTCCAGCTCGTCAATCTTGCGCCTTAAAGACTGGGCATTACATAAAAAGACCGAGGGCAAGGGGGGTAACTGACGCCGGTTATCGAGGCAGAGTTTTTTCATTTTGCGGCGAATACCTCCTCTCCTTCCTCTTTTCCGCCGCGAGAGCCGGCGTGAAGATCTTCTGTCCAGGTGGAAAGGGACAAAAATCTCTGCTGGAATGTTTGTCGGGATCTCTCCCTCCGCCGAAGAACGTAGCGACAGGAGAAGCTCCCTATTGATAGTGATCCGATCGCCATGTTGTTGCAGCGTCTTTTCCCCTTGACATACGCTGCAAACTAGCGTCAGGATAAAAAAGTAAGCAAGGAAATGCGCATACTTTCCCAAAGTCCACATATTGGTCCTCCGTACCGTCACACACACACACACACACACACACAAGAACAGATAAAAAAAGAAAGAAACGGTGAAAACTGTAGCGGGTCGCACACAAGGAAGCGCCCCAGGTGATGTAGGATCAGTGAATTGATCAGTGAAACGCTGCCTGTCCATCCTTTCATGTCCCATTCATGGGTTTGACGAGCGAAACAGGGCCGTAACAAATCCCCCCGTTAAAAAGGGCGCTCTCGCCCGTTTTTGAGATCATGTGATCAGCATAAATATGTTTATTATTTTGAATTGTGATTTTGTTGCAAATGAACTTGTTTTGGTTGGGGGGGGAATGATTAGACAGAGGTATAGAATTTATATGTAAAATATGCCTAGGTTAAAGGGGCTATAAATATCTTCTCTGCTGAAGAATGTTGTTAATTGTTATTTTTCTATGTCAGTAATACGCCCAGGGGAGGGGCTATTGGGTTAAAAGGGGGTTATCTTGGCCAGCTGAAGTCAGTCTGATCTTGAAGTGGTTCCAGAGAAGGTAACACTCAGGAAGGTAACATACAGATTGCATTTTTGGATTGTTTTTGCCTGTTCTGACAGAGAAGTATGGAGTTATTGAGGAACTCAATTTTCAGTGCTATTTGATGTATTGTACATAGCTTATTTTCTATTTTTTCACTTTTTGTAAATATTAAGCACTGATTGCACTTTGGGAGGCCGGCATAATAAAAGGGATTAATACAACGTTTTTCGACTACGCCAGCGTTTTTCATGTTGTACGGAGTTTTGAAGTAGAACCCCGCGACAATCCTCATTGACATAATGCATTCCCATACCTGAGCCAAATTCTAACCTGAACCTTAAAGCAAAGTCTGAACCCACTTCTCTTTAACTCATCACACTTTACTCTCCTCCCATTTATCGTTCACTGTCTCAACACTTCCCAAATGTTTGTATTAACTATTTATTACTCATTATAACATTTCCTATTATCCTTGTTGCTTATATGTGTTAACAAAGTCTGGCTGGTATCTGCTACATCAGCAGCTCATTGTGTGGTATAAGCACTGAAAGACATGAGTCTGAGCAGTGTTCACACACTAGATGTCAGTGAAGTAGCAACAAACTATATACTAACTAGATGTATCAACTTCCCAATGCTCCAATTATCCATCTTCTCCTCAGACATCTTCATTACTTTATAAGCAAGAAGGAGAGTAAAAAACGTAAAAAAATAAAATAAAAAAAAAAGTAAATTGTTTCATCACCTGTTTATTTGTAAATTCAATATGTAGATTTTCAGACATTTCTCACTTCTGGGATTCCAGTAGTAGCCCATAATTCTGGCATTATTCTGTCTGAGTAGTCACGTAAACCTTTTAGTCTTTGACCCTGTAACATTGTTCACAGTCTCAGGTTTTATTTGTACAGTTTCACAGTCGTGCTCCTCTGCTAAGAAGATAAAATAAACATTGCCAGCTTTCTTGATGCTTTCTACACCTGGAGTGGTCACGCCATTCATCAAACAGGCTCAGCAGTTTGTCTGAAGAGCAGATGCAAATAGCACATGTGTATAAAGTAGTAGTAGCTCATACTGGGATACCAGCATTTAGAGAGCAACAATAACATCCACCAGCATATGATCTTGTAGCTTGCAGCATCGGACTTTTTGCACAAAATGGAGAAATATTAGAATATAGAATTTTTATAGAGCAGTAGACTATCTTAAGTTGTCAAAAAGAAGTGCAGAGCCAAATCACGTAAGATATATGAAGTCAGTGTAATTTTAATTGGTCAAATATGAGTCAGTTATAGTGTTATTTCCACCCACTAATAATGTGTATATGATTAAGCAGTGAGAGCGAGTGAGGGGGCTATGTGTCATCTGGGCCGCAAGTTAATGGTTGATGTTTTTATGAGTCCATAAAAGCAGTCCTGCCTGCCCACATATATATAACTAGAGAGGACTCCTCTCCATCCAAAACACATGTCAGCTTTATGACAGGAAACTTCTTTATCAATAACTGATCATTTCAATCTTATTAAAATGATACACATTACACTACACTGTTTTACTTTTCATGTTTTTAATTTGTCCCGTGTTCTCCTCCTCACAGTTTCTACAGCAAACCTAATAGGAGAAAACCACGGACTGGATGCCATCTACCGCCTCATCCCTCAGTATACCACCAAACATCTGCACACCATCAAGTATGTATACCCAGGCTTTTTTGCATTTGACACTGACCACTGACCCCATGTCCAGGAGAACTGGACTGGAGAAAATGGTCACAAACAGTCCCTGGACAAGACTGACTGAAAGACAGATACATCCTGCAACCCTTTGTCCTCTTATGGGGGACATTACATTTTGAGTTTGCTGCACCTAACACTTCATTCTGCTTAACGTAGACCTGTTGTCCTCATTCATAGACACATTTTTGTTCCATCTAGTGGTAGGAACAGCACAATACACTTATCAGTGTAAAAACAAGATGGTGGGCACCTTAGTTGTTCTCCAGAGACAAACATGGACAAGGTATAAAACTAGGGCTGTCAAACGTTAACACGATAATAACGTGTTAATGCAAATTCTAATTTTAACGCCACTAATTTCTTTAACGCAATCAATCTTTTAGAGGTGGTAGCGTTCTCGTTTTTAAAGCCGGAGTGAAGATACTGGTAGAATATGAAAGTCATGTCCATTTTCAAAGGAGTCCCCTTGACCTCTGACCTCCAGATATGTGAATGTAAATGGGTTCCATGGGTACCCACGAGTCTCCCCTTTACAGACATGCCATGTTATGATTTGAGCATACTTTTAATGCTAAATGCAGTACCTGTGAGGGTTTCTGGACAATATTTGTCATTGTTTTGTGTTGTTCATTGATTTACAATAATAAATATATACATACATTTGCATAAAACATGCATATTTTTGCCCACTCTCACGTTAAGACTATTAAATACTTGACAAATCTCCCTTTAGGGTACATTTTGAACAGATGAAAAATGTGTCGTTAATCACGATTAACTATGAACAATCATGCTATTAATCGCGTTTAAATATTTCTCTCTCTATATATATATATATAGACATATATATATATAGATATATATATATATATATAGACATATATATATATATATATATGTCTATATATATATATATATATATATATATATAGACATATATATATATATATATATATATAGACATATATATATATATATATATATATATAGACATATATATATATATATGTCTATATATATATATATATATCTATATCTATATCTATATATATATATATAGACATATATATCTATATCTATATCTATATATATATATATATAGACATATATGTCTATCTATATATATATATATAGATAGACATATATGTCTATCTATATATGTCTATCTATATATAGATAGACATATATGTCTATCTATATATATATATATATATATATATATATAGACATATATGTCTATCTATATATATATATATAGATAGACATATATGTCTATCTATATATGTCTATCTATATATAGATAGACATATATGTCTATCTATATATATATATATATAGATAGACATATATATATATATATATATATATATATATATATATATAGATAGACATATATGTCTATCTATATATATATATATATATATATATAGATAGACATATATATATATATATATATATATATATATATATATATATATATATATATATATATATATATATATATATATATATAGATAGACATATATATATATATATATATATATAGATAGACATATATATATATATATATATATATATATGTCTATCTATATATATATATATATATATATATATATAGATAGACATATATATATATATATATATATATATATATATATATAGATAGACATATATATATATATATATATATATATATATATATATAGATAGACATATATATATATATATATATATATATATGTCTATCTATATATATATATATATATATATATATATATATATAGATAGACATATATATATGTCTATCTATATATATATATATATATATATATATATATATATATATATATATATATATATATATATATATATATATATATATATATATATATGTCTATATATATATATATATGTATATTGTTACAGCTGCTAGTTTTCTAGTTTATCCTTATCCTGGTGTGGTCATAGGGTGAGTTTTTACTGTACACGGTGGACCCACCTGTCAAATAACTGTTAAATGCAGTACCTGTGAGGGTTTCTGGACAATATTTGTCATTGTTTTGTGTTGTTAATTGATTTCCAATAATAAATATAGACATACATTTGCATAAAGCAGCATATTTGCCCACTCCCATGTCGATAAGAGTAATAAATACTTGACAAATTTCCCTTCAAGGTACATTTTTAACAAATAAAAAAATGTGCGATTAATGTGCGATTAATCACAATTAACTATGGACAATCATGTGATTGATCGTGATATTATTACCAAATCTATTCGTGACCACTGACCTCTGCATTACCAAACCAATGGTAGCAAGCTACGACGCTGCTAATTAGGAAGTACTCGTTTGAGGACATTGGGACTTTATTATCGTACTTAATTAGCATTTCACACAGGCCAATAGGTGTGATATACAGATGCTGAAGGGTTCCTCAGTGCGTCTGTATCGGACACCGAGGGGCTATGATCAAGTGTCGGTATTTGACGAGTTGGGGGTGAGAACGGGTTGCCCTGGCTGACCCACAACATGAAATAAAATCCTTTTCTCAGAACCCAGAATAAGACCATAAAGATGGGTCATTCAATGAATCGTTGACACAACGAGCAGTTTATTTAAACGTTGGTTTGTGGAGTTAGAATTAGCATCGGGCTGGCTAGGAAAGGCCAAAAAAGAACCTAAATTATAACTAATGACCTCATCACCTTCTTCACCTTTCATTTATTTCAAATGGTCAGTGATGGTATTAGATGCAAATGCAAAAAGGTGCGTGTGGTAAGTCCAGTTTAGTTTTGGTTCATATTGATCTCCAGATTTTTCCCTCAGTTCCACAATTGTGTTGCTTGTTGCAGGCAGTTCACTCAGAGTGTAAACTCCACAGAAGTCATTCTCATAAAACTTCACACCACAAAAACATATTTCTTTAGATACCACCAAGAAATAAGCCCAGAAGTACATCTTTTTTTTTTTATCTGTGTTGTCAGCGGCTGCATTGAAAGTTGATGAGGTTGTCCAACACTTCATAGCAACATTCCTTAGAGAAACTATATTGTCCCCGTAGGATCATCTCAGCTGACCCCCAGAGCTTTTGTCCAGAACCTTTTCAGGCTGAACTTATATTTGCTGTGAATATTGGTGATACTCTAGAAAATCAATCAAAATGTCCACTGTTATGCAAGAAATATATAAAAAAAAATTATTGGGCAGGCTGCAGTGAAATTTGCTGCCTTTATTATTCCAACTGCACAATTCCAAAGACAAACATAACATTTTTTATTCCACTACTGGTCAGGCTCAAAGATGAACTAGAATTACCGCCTCACGGTTGCGTGCCTCCGCCAACCAGCTTTAAGTTTCAGTTTACATCCATGCCTGTCCAAAATGTCATCACTTCCTCATTTTATCCTGTTAGACATTTGTGTGAAATTGACATAATTAGCATAGCCTGTGAACGCTTGTGTGAGGTCACAGTGACCATGACCTTTGACCACCAAAATCAAATCAGTTCATTCTTGAATCTAAGTGGACGTTTGTGCCAAATTTGAAGAACTTTACTCAAGGCGTTCCTTTGATACCGCGTTCACGCGAAACGGGACGTACCTACGGACAATCCAAAAACAAAATGCCTCTGGCCGAGGCTGTTGCCATCAGCGCGGAGGCCGAGGCATGATACGACCCTTGTGTTTTGTTCGTAGACTGTATCATAGAGGCCACTAGCGGGGCTGAAGACTTTTAGCTTGATATAAATCAGGCGCTATGGAACGCTATGGTCCCTGTCTGGTTTATTTAAGCCAGATCTATGAAATGTGCACCATCTCCGTGCACAAACTGCATGGCAGTATTACAGTTTACAGGGAAACATCATCATTATATCAACATATTCTTAGTCTCAACACATCATCATTTCTCCTGAACTCGTGCGTACACACTCCAACTCTTACGTAAGCGCCATCCTTCTCCTCTTGGATCGTATGCCTTCCTTCCCATCTGTCTCTGTCAGAACTGATGGCATTTGGCTCAGATAGCCAGCATCCTCCAGTATACCCAGTGGAGCATGCCAAGAGCACCCGGAGTACCGGCCTCTCCGCCTGGCTCGAGGCCAGGCATACCGACCCCTGATCAGCCTACTAGTGAACATGAAACTCCACCGGTGGTGTGAGGGAATCGGATGCTCCGACACAGATTTACAGCCCTCGGGGTGAGTTTTCTGTATCATTTACATGCAGGAGCCAGTTGTTAATTGTCGTAACACAATTAGAAGACTCTGGGATTCCAGATTTCAAAGCCAGCTGCTGCTTTGGATAATTTGTTAGAATTGGCAGCTGTGAATTCCTGCGTTGTAAGAAGAGCAACGAGGCAGGAGATAAGCTATTTCCCCTTAAGTGTGATAGGCAGTTAGACATGTCTGTCACAGTGATTTATCCAATTATAGCAATGATATGGTGACCGTTAGATATGCCGATTGGCTGCTGCGCACGCTTTTAAAGCAGTAAAGACAGTCAGTCAGCTGTACAACTAAATCTGTCCATCTACTCTCAACTGTCAACAGCACTTAATCCCTCAGTCCCATCTGTTAGACTGCTAGGCACCAAAGCGCTTCTTACTATCCTCTTTAAATTGTTACAGCTTGGAGCTACTGTAGACTACCAAGGAGACATTTTACTTTGACTGACACTCACAAATAGTTTGTACTCTCAATGTCACCTGTGTGGACTCATAACATACTACCCATAATGCATCATAGACTTAAACATGGCAAACAGAAATTTTGATTTTGATTTACCTCCTGGTTCCCCAATTACTTTTCCATTTGCTGACTCTATTATTATTTACAGCACAGGGCAAAATGTCTTGGACCACGTGCACACCCTTGACACTTTCTAAACGGAACAGTAAATCACACCTTTAACAATTCAGTTGAGGTCTATAGATATTCTTCACCATAATAAATTCTGTTTCCCCATTTGATCATAGTGAGTATAGAAACCAGTCTGTCTGGCCCGGTAGCTATAGTGACCTCTGTTAGGGAAAACAGGCCTGCCAACCATAATTCAACACAATGTTGAAATATCACTGCATCCAGCAGTAAATCATTTCTTTTATAGAGTTTCTCTTACTTCTCATACATGGCATTTCTCCTATTTTAAAGTGACAAGCTGGAATCTTGGCCTATTTACCTAAAAAGCAGTGGTGGAGCCTAAGAAAACACAGAAAATCAAGTGAGGAGCATTCCTGTAAAATCAGTCTATGTATACTGGAAAAACACAGTTTGGAAACTTGTGTTTGGTGGATTATTTCTCTGTTGTTACAATGCTAATGGTCATTGTATTTTACATCGTTGGAAAGCCTGTTTATTTACCTTCGCAATGATGTCCAACTTGTAAGGATCATGCATTTGTGGGATGGGCAGCACAGCTGATTATGTGGGTAGCGCCCAAGAAAAATTTGCCAAAATGCTCTGCCAATGGTAAACAGTGTATTCTCATAAGGCTACCAGGAGGCCTGCAATGACTGCCCTTCACTGTCAGGCCCGTTTGCGCTGGTGTCGACAACACAGACAATGGAACCTGAACATGTTGGGGATTGTCATGTTCAGTGATGAGTCCAAGTTCTGTCTGCGAAAGTTGGATGGTAGGGTCAAAGTATGGAGACGACGCGGAGAACGCTATGCTGATTGTTGCACCGATCGAGTAACAGCTTTTGGTGGGGGCAGTGTCATGGTGTGGGGCGGCATCTCCGTCACTGGCAAAACAAGGCTTCTCATCATTGAAGGCCATCTCAATGCAGTGAGATATCAGGATGAGATTCTGCAGCCAGTGGCAATCCCATATCTCCACAATCTGGGACCTAACTTCATCCTCCAAGAAACAACGCTCACCCCCACAGAGCCAGGGTTATCACAGACTACCTCCACAATGTGGGAGTAGAGAGAATGGAACGGCCTGCCGAGAGTCCAGACCTCAACCCAATTCAACACTTGTGGGATCAGCTTGTACGTGTTAGAGTGACCAACACAACCTCGTTGGCTGACCTGCAACGAATCTTGGTTGAGGAATGGAACGCCATCCCACAGCAACGTGTGACCAGGTTGGTGACCAGCATGAGGAGGAGGTGCCAGGCTGTTGTGGCAGCATATGGATCTTCCACCGCTACTGAGGCTCCTGACGGTGTATTAAATGAATTCCACACGTGGAACCAAACATCAGCAACCCAAACAGAGAGTCAGCGGTCCAACACGTCCAGCAGTGGGAACCTGAGGGAGAGCATCCTGTAATTACACCAGATGTGATTCCTTATAGTTTCTGCTGCCTGGGCTTCATGAAAATACCGTGGAAGCCTCCTTTATAGAATATGAATAAAGTGTAAAATTGCTGCTCATCCCACAAATGCATGATCCTTACAAGTTGGACATCATTGCGAAGGTAAATAAACAGGTTTTCCAACGATGTAAAATACAATGACCATTAGCATTGAAACAACAGAGAAATAATCGACCAAACACAAGTTTCCAAACTTTGTTTTTCCAGTTTATTTAGTGTTTAGTGACGATTCGATCTAAGGAGCCTGATTCGACTGCCAATCTCACAGTCAAATCATCACAATGTGGTTATGAAACAAAGGTTCATTCCATTTGGGCTATATGAAGGCGTTGAGTGTCTTTACACTCTTTACATAGACTTTACATAGAATTGCTTGGTTTCTCCTAATAAATTGATTTATAGCCCATTTGGTATAAATATCAGCCTATTAATAAATAGCCCTCTAGGGTGCCCTTCCAGTAGAGAAAACGTGATGAAATGTCCGTCCAGTAGAGAAAACGTGATGAAGTGTCCTCTAGGGTGCCTGTCCAGTAGAGAAAACGTGATGAAATGTCCTCTAGGGTGCCCGTCCAGTAGAGAAAACGTGATGAAGATTCCTCTAGGGTGCCCGTCCAGTAGAGAAAACATGATGAAATGTCCTCAAGGGTGCCCGTCCAGTAGAGAAAATGTGATGAAACAATTTACAAAATACTTAACAAAGTTATGGGCTCATAAAAGAGGCCAACTAAACAGACTTAGACAGAACAGAAACAGACTCAGGCAATGCTAATTTACATACTCATAAAACTGAACAGACTAATCTGACCTAATGAAGACAAAATCTGACCTAACAAACTTCTTTTTTTTTAAATGGAGAATTGCAACCGGGCGGAGACTCCAAATTCCTTAGTTATATCTGAAATAACAGAAACTTGGTGGAAAAAAATAAACAATTTAAGATTTGTCTACACATATAGTAAATCCCCACATCGGAGAAAAGTTTTCAACTTCACTGATATCTTCCTGGACTTTCTGCACAATATATTGCATATTCCTATTCATGTCATAACCTTTTATCCCTAAATCAACTTTGACATGATGAGAATCATTTATTTCTCTATAGTGTGTAAATCTTTCTGTATCTGTTTGTTGACGTGTGCATGAGGTCAAAAAAGATCAACAACCCAAATAGTATTTTCATTTGGAAGTTATGATTCCTCCAAAGTTACCTTTGGTAGTGGTTGTTCTTTGGAGAAGTTAAACAGTCTATACTATTTTGAGTCTTTATACTCACTCTATGACCTGCAATGCGACTTAAATTCCTGTTTGGTACCTTTTTTTAAGCACAACTCAAACACTAAAATTGCAGTGGGTAGAAATGGAGCAAATATAATTTAAAAAAGTTATTTTTATACAACGGTCACTATATCCTGACAGTAGTGCATGAGACAGGTAAAAACATGTGCCTCTGTGTCCTCTGGTGCTCCTAACAGCATCTGCAAGATTTCACAGACCGGAGGAAAACAACCAATCAGAGCCGAGCTGGAGCCTTGCCGTCCAGCTGCCCTCTCTGAGCAGCTGTCAATCACTCAATAACTTTTTTTTAATCATATTTGCTCCATTTCTACCAACTATTGATCCCTTCCATAGCAGTAAAATACACAGACATGATAACAGTAACACAGCTGTGTGCTGTCCTTTTGAAGATGTGTAGTATTTCCCATCCTCAGTAAACATAGCACGAAGCCTTGTGACTCTCAATGGCCCCCTGAGGGTCACGGCCTCGTCACACTTCGGACCCCCTACTAGTGACACCTTGGCTTACTTGCTGCTAGTAACACTACACTGGACAGTGTTACATTCTTCGTCTCAGTATTCACACACACACACACTTTGAGGTGTGTGAAGGGACACGGAGGACAAGATGCACGAAAGTGCACACAAGACATACATACACGTGCACGCCTGTGTGTGTTGGAGTCACACATTTATACACACATGTGGGACTTTTAGTAAATAATCACATGTACGTATATGCGTCTTGTCCTTTAGGTCCATTTACACCATAACAAACACACACCCAGAGTCTTAATTAAGAATCACTTAGTTGTGGATCGCCAGGGAGCTGCTTGACGAATTGATCTGCTGTCAGACAGAGTAAATCGATACGCCTCTGATCAACACCAACACAGCTTCTCTATTTCTCAATGCACCACCACACAGAGCATTTAATGCCAACACTGTGGGCCATGTGAAGATGGACAGAGATGTGGAATCCAATCACATGTTGTGGATGTCACTGAGGAAATGCATGTACGGGGGGAAGAAAGGCAGAAACAAATAAGGGAGAGGAGAGGAAGTTGAAATTAAAAGACAAAGAGCCAGGGAGCAGATGGAAGAAGGGCAGAATGGAACAAAGTGAAGGGAAGCGGTACAAATGAAGGGGAAGATCCAAAGTGCCTCCACCTCCTTGACCCCCCATGAACGGAGGAGGAAGGCTGCAAAACTGGAGAGAATATCCCGATCTCGGCATCCTGTCCATTCACTAACACACAGATGCGTCGCCAATCTTCGTAAAACTGCGTGAGAGGGCGAGCCATCATCTCTGATACAGCTTCACATAAATGGAAGACTGGCCCAAGGGGGGGCCAGCATGGAAAGGGCTGAGCCGGTACGGAGGCCTTTGAGCACAGCACCGGTTCGCCCGTGATGACGGACGTCACGTCACTGTGTTCTAATCCTCCCACATCTCGTGTTTGAGACCGGAAAAGAAGAACACCGTGAAGGTCCGTGAACCTATCATCTCTGGCTCAGCCGTGCATGCAGCCGTAGACATAGCGGCATCGTGCTGTATCTCCCTATTCACTCCTGTATGTGAGAGAAAAACAGACATGGGAGACAAAGGTAAAACATGGGAGTACTATCCCCCCCCCGGGTCAAACTGGGCTGAACATTATTCCTTCTCGAGGTAACACTGACAGACCTCACAGACAACCTGGGGAACGATTTGTACAGCTTGTCAGT
This sequence comes from Sebastes fasciatus, assembly GCF_043250625.1. NCBI lineage: Eukaryota > Metazoa > Chordata > Actinopteri > Perciformes > Sebastidae > Sebastes > Sebastes fasciatus. The sequence continues at coordinate 4,193,133 of NC_133798.1, forward strand.
AACGTTATTCAGAACCGCTACACCCATGGATGTATTAAGAGTACCGTTGGAGGCGTGGCCCCGGTCATTCCTATGAGAGTTGCTCATTGGCGCATGAAGCCTAAATGGCTCGACTTCCATCTGGAAAAGTACCCGGATCTTGGCGGAGTAGCGTCCGCTCGGTCACATGACTTGGTCACGGGGTCCCAATATCACGCCGTCGTCACGGCTTGCGCTCCAGCCTCAGCCTGGGTCTCACTCACATGAACAGAGGAAGGGAAATAACTATGGATTCAGCTATTAGTGTGTTTTACAACTTTAAAAAGTAAATTTTTTGAATAAGGACTATTACAGTGTTCGTACTGGGGAGTTGGTTCACCTAAAAAAAATTTATATATATATACACATACATACATACATACGTCTCTTTCCAAAGTAAGTCTATGGGAAAAAGTCTTTTCATCACGTGACTGACACGGAAGTTGCAGTACCACCGAGCGGGGTAATTCCTGGGGGCTTGGCTCACTGGGTGAGGTGTGTTTTCTGACAGCTTCATGTCAGATATAGCGCTCGTGATTGGACACATCCCTCTGTGTCCGCTTATGTTAGCATGAACGCGCCAGGGGTGGCTGTGCCGGCCCGCTGCACTACGGGCACTGTAGCGGCGACTCCATCTGTGGAGATGTAGCAGTTAGTGGGCAATCGCCGATCACTGAAGAGGAAAGGATGTCAGGCAGCGCTGGACGTCGCCTTATGTGGTGACACATGTGTCCGGTAGGCACGTCCTGATTTGCAGGCTGCGTTTATGCAAATCTCAGTGGGAAATTTGCATTGAGTCCAGGAGAGGGCGGAGCCTGTGTGAGTTAGAACCCTCACAGGTACTGCATTTAGCTTAAAAAAATATGCTCAAATCATAACATGGCAAACTGCAGCCCAACAGGCAACAACAGCTGTCAGAGTGTCAGTGTGCTGACTTGACTATGACTTGCCCCAAACTGCATGTGATTATCACAAAGTGGGCATGTCTGTAAAGGGGAGACTCGTGGGTTCCCATAGAACCCATTTACATTCACATATCTGGAGGTCAGAGGTCAAGGGACCCCTTTGAAATTGGCGATGCCAGTTTTCTTTGCCAAAATTTAGTGTAGGTTTGGAGCGTTATTTAGCCTCCTTTTTGACAAGCTATGACATGGTTGGCACCAAAGGGGTCCTTAGGTTTTCTAGTTTCATGTGATGCCAGTATCTTCTCTCTAGCTTTAAAACTAAGCCCGCTACAACCTCTGAAAGATCAAATAGCAACTGAGCCCAACAGCGGTCCGTCGGATTTTTAAGAGGTTAATTGAAAATCGCAAGTTGCATTAATATTTTAAAGAAATTAATGGCGTTACATTTAATTTGCGTTAACACATTATATCATGTTAACTTTGACAGCCCTAGTTTTTGTTGATTTAAGTAACTACTACAAATAAAAGTCTAAAACTAGATTTTGACACATCTTTGACAACTCCGCAGAGTTTTTAAAGCACATCAAGTACTATGCTTCTAAAATAGGTTTAACATTTGATTTTTCTATGTAATATACTGTGATGCTGTATGTGACAACTCCACAAGAGCTACAGAAAATACTTACATAAGGCCGATTATGATAACATTAATTTGCATGCAGTCACACTAGTGTATCATGTACAACTTCCATATTAAAAGTGTGTGTTCATTCAAATGTCTGTTTATTTTTCAGGGCAGCCATCGATGCCTTGACTGCTCTGCTATGCACAAGTACGTTTTTCATGACTGTCATCATTCACCAGCTGATGGTTTCAATCATACCCGCTGTAGGCCTACTCATCATCATTACTCCACAACACTACTCAAACCCTTTCTCCAGGGGCACACTAGCAACGCCTGTGTTTCTGAGGCCATTTTCTTGTTTAATGATGTATTTTCTCTTATTCCATGGATAGCTGGACATGCTATGATAGTGTGACATCTCACTGAGATACAGTATATTGGATCTAGTGCAGCTAGAGTGGGCTGGAATAGGACACGCATTTTCCTCTCTTTAAACTTAACAAGTAAGGAAGTATGTTGTCTTTGCAATAGCTGACATAAGCTGCTGGATCCAGCGGAGAAAATAAGGAATAAAAAGGAATAGCATTTACAATAGCTGTGTGCAGGTTTTAGACAGTACTGTGGCAGAAAACCAAGCACGGATTTTTGTCGGAGATTTATAAAAACTGATTTTGTGGGTTCTTATGAATGCTTGCACTCCCTTGCGAAACATTTGTGCGTGCGAAAAATATTTAAATTCAGCCGATTTTCGCCTGCAGAAATATGTTTGACCAATGAAATCGTTTGTTCCAACTTTCGAGGGTAACTTACTGTCAGACAAATGTGCTTCTTTTGGTCCAATGGGACATTCTTCTTTTGGTGACTATTTGTGTTTTGGATTAAAAATGGGCTGTCCCCTTCTCAATACCAAATAATGTACGGCCAACACTACTATCTCAACAACCAAATAAAGGACAACATGAGGCTTGAGATCGCCCGGCAGCTGGGACACGATGAAGAAGATAATGATGAAGATGGTAATGTAGCTGATATGCACTTACTGACGTTATATGTTGGTAACGGAACTGGGCTAGCCACAACAGCTAACGTTAGCATCACATTTGGGCTCCGATTAGTTTATGTATTGTGTCGTTAACATTCGCCTCTTAGACATTCTCTGTCCGTTTTTTGTTGTGGCCTATTATATAGCCTGATCAGTGGATGGGTTTAACACATGCAAGGCTTTCATCCAGGAGACCGCTGTTTGTGTCCCGTTCGTCACGCTGCAATCAGCTGTTTGTTCGTGTTGTGTGTTCATAACCTTCAGTGTTATTTTCACTGTACAAATGTAGTAGTTTTAATCCCAACCATGTAGTTCTTTCCTAAACCTAACTATAGTGTTTTTTTTGGCTAATCCTAAAGTGACACCAAGGGGCGTGTTGACACCAATTTGGAATCAAATAATCTATTCACATCTATTACAGTTTGGCTTATGTCCACATTATTCCACAGACTGCTAATTGCTTTCTTATAGAACAGCTTAAATCATCATTTTAGAAAAGTGAAATAGTTGGGTCAGTCTTTTTGGATCTTAAAAAGGCATTTGACATATTAAATCACAATATTCTTATTCATCCACTCTCCAAATTTAATATACCTGATTAAACTTCACAGTGGTAATCTTTGCACATTTAAGTTATTGTGTAACCTCCTGGTCACAAGCAGCATCAACATAACCAAGCCTCTTATACAGTCGAGCAATTCCAATTTTGGACAGGAAGCCAATAAGATTACATCATTGCCGTGTTCTTAAGAAATTGAATATGTTAAGTTTTGATCATTATATTAAATCTGCTAATCTTAAATTCATCTATAAATGCCTACATATCCCAGCTCCTCAGGTGCTCAGAGACCTTGTGGTTCCACTCAGAGCTTCAGGCTCAGTAACAGGTGGAGCATCCAACAGCTCAATCTGGGGATAGAAAGAACCCACAGGTCACTTCAGAAGAAACCAACGAACCCGATTGACCACCGACACTAGACACTGATGAACATTCACAGCCAGCAGTAAATGTTGAGGAAGCAGCTACCACAAGTGTTGCAAGCAGAGATCATACTGTGAACATGAATGAAGGACAGGCTGTCCAATAGCCAGGTATCATGTGAGGACGACATGGACTATAACCTTTAACAGGTTCACAGATCTCTATTCTTTAGAGGACTTCAACCCATTTTTGGATGAAACATTCAAAAGGTCTGTTAAAGTGAGCGATTACTTCAGTGACACAGGCATGTTCATCAGATCTGTTGATGTACTTAAAAAAACTGGTAGGTCATGACCTTATGGATGAAAGGAAACGTTTCCGTCTCAAAAAGCATATTACCACTTTGAGGAGAAAAAAAACAACACTAAAAAAGTAATATGATCATGTGCAACATGGTGTTTTCCTCTTTTCACTGTTCTCTGCTTGTTCCTCCTCTCTGAACTCTCCATGCAGATCCTCAAAATAGGGTCTTTGAATATCAAGGTGGAAGAGATAGGCACACAGGGGCTTTAATCTCCTGAGGTCTCCATTAAGAAAAGGGTTCATGTGTTGTTTTAGCAGGAGACACACTATTCCATCAGATGAGACAGATTTTTAATAAATCTTTAGAAACACAGCATGTCCTCAAAGTCTGGAAGGATGCTGTTATTGTCCCCGGTTCCTAAATCCAACTGTCCCAATTTATTTTAAATGATTTTAGATCAATCGCCCTGACCTCAATCCTAATGAAAACTCTTGAAAAACTGGTAAGGTCAGAAATAAAAAAAGCACCGAACATGCACTTGATCCGCTGCAGTTCGCATATCGGCCTAACGGAGGAGTGGAGGATGCCACACTCACTCTGCTTAACCTGCTTTTTAAACACCTGGAGGGAAATGGGTGTCATGCCCGGCTTTTATTCATTGACTTCTCCTCTGCTTTTAACACAATTCAACCACACATTTTAACCCACAGGCTTTTAAAACATTTTAACTTAAGTAACAACCTTGTGGGCTGGATTTTAGACTTTTTAACCAACAGAACACAGATAGTCAGAGTCAATGGGTTTTTATCAAACAAAGTGGGCTCTTCAAAGCTCCCCACAAGGGTGCATGCTCTCGCCCTTGCTTTTTATCCTTTACACTAATATGTGTCAAAGCACTTTTAAAAATCAAACTATTTTAAAGTATGCGGATGACTCTGTGATTGTCAGTCTGCTTCAGGGCAATGAGAGCAGCCATGGCCCTGTAGTTGATGACTTTGTCAAATGGTGTGAAGAATCATATCTGCAACTAAACATATCTAAAACCAAAGATATGATCATTGATTTTAGAAAACATGCCTATTAACATGAAGTGACAAACATTAAGGGTCAAACTGTCGAACATGTGCAGTCATATAAATACCTCGGGACTATCATTGACGCTACACTGAACTTTGAGGCGAATTGTGAAGCTGTGTGAAAGAAGGGGCACCAGCGTCTGTTCTGCTGAGGGAAGCTGTCCTACTTCCACATTGGAAAAACCATGATGACATTATTTTATCGTGCTTTTATTGAGTCTGTTTTATCCTTTTCACCAGTTTTATGGTTTGGTACTCTGCCTCTGAAAGACAGAAATAGGCTGAGTCAGATCGTTAAATATACCAGTCGGCTGATTGGTGAGTCACAGCTGAGCTTAGAGTCCCTGTATACCAGACAGTTACAGCGGATAGCCAGCGATGACTCTCATCCTCTGTCTGGTGAGTTCCAGCTTCTCCCATCTGGTTGGAGGTTTAGGGTCCCAAGGTGTAGAACAAAGCGCTACAGGAACAGCTTTGTTCCAGCTGCAATTGTTCATTTAAATAAGTCCCAGCAGCTTTGGCACATATTTATGGAAGTTTATCCCTTTTCTCGTTTTATTATTTATTATACTCATCTTTTTTGTCCTGATATTTCAGTTTTTTTATATTGTTCTTGTGTCCTTCTCTTTTTGCTGGGTCCTGATACCCGTAAGCCTTTGAGTACTCTTTGTCATGTTTTTGGTGTGTCTGTCTCTTGTCTGTGCTCTACCTTATTGTCAATACGGATGCCATCCTCTATTTTGCTGCAAAACAAATCTATCTACGGGTACAAATAAAGTCACCTGACCTGAGCTGAGATTGGGGCTTATGGTGGGAGGGGTCATATGCCCTAAGCCATGGCATTCATTTTAGTGTGGGTGTAGCTGTTCTGTTTAGAACAACTGCTAATGCTACTGTCTTATCCTCTTCTGAAGTGGTGAAGGGTCGGCTGTTGGTTGTCAGGGCAGAAATAGAGGACTCTGTGTTCTGCTTTGTCAACATATATGCTCCAAATCAAGGAGCAGAAAATGAGCTGAAGAATTACCATCAGGACCAATTAAGTATTGGAGGAGATGTGAACTGCACTTTAGACTTCCCTGTAGACAGGACAAGTCATCACAGAGCCTTAACAGTATCATCTCACAGCTGGATCTGTCAGACACATGGAGGTTCAAACATCCACAATCTAGACAATACATACGGTGAGGGTCAGTAATAACAGGGTGAGTGCAGCCAGAGTAGACAGGATCTACATTCCCTAAAGCCTCAGGTCCAGATTAGTTCACAGTTGTATCTATCTCCAGTTGGCTTCACTGGCCACCACTTTGTCAGCATAGACTACAATCACTTTGCCAGGTCAAAGGGTTAAGTCCTACTGGCTTTTTTAACAACAAACTCAAACTGATATAACTCTTTGAATCAGTGGTGGGAGGTTTGAAAGTCACATGTGTTTTTTTGTCAGCAGTACACCTCCCATTCTACTGCTAAGATCAAGGCAGCAATTCAGGAGCTTGAAGCCAGCATCGGGCATATTGTGGAAGGGTTACATCGAGACTCAGATCCCAATACGGGTCATCTGCTGCAGGAGAAGAAGCTGGAGTTGAACTCCTTCCTGCAGGAGAGAATGAAGGGGGCTCTTGTCCTCGGCTGTCGGCACTGTTTGAGCTTTTAAAAAGAGGTGGTTTCAGGGAGGTTCTTTCTTGTGATTTGTGCTCCAAAATACTCTGCTAAGAGAAAGACTAGACACACACTTTTTGTCTGGTTCTGCCAAGTAGGCCATCTGGCTGACGCGCAGGAACCAGGCTCAGGGTGCCAGCAGCGTTGATTTGGGGGAATGCTGAAGGCCTGACTAATGGTGGAATACATCTATTACCAAATGATAGACAATATAATAATAATATATACGCCGCATATGGACTTTAAGGGGGGTTTGAATGAATGTGTTTTTTCTGTTGTATGTTCACCTCGAGGTGAATGATGTGACAGTGATCTGATATTTATTTCTCTGAAATGTTTAAATAAAAGGGATTTTGAAAACCAAACAAAAAAAACTCTCCCCTCCTCTCCTCTCCTCTCCTGAAGGTTCTTGTCTCAGAGCAGAACTCTGTGTTATAATGGTTCAGTTGTTCCTGCAGGGGTCACTATTGCACTGTGCTTCCAGGCTGAGCACCTGATGGTGATGGATCTCATTTTGTGTGTGTGTGTGTGCGCGTGTGTGGTTGAATCATACTCATTTAGTGTGTGAGACATTCTGAATGGAGGATTTGTTTCATCTCTTACTGTATAGTATAAACTCACAGACATACTCTACTTTATCTCTGTATTTCATGAACAGTATACTTCACACATGCAGCCCCACACCTCTCTGGTCCCCTCCCGCATGTTGGACCGTGCTATTTCCTCCAGTCTGCAGAGGTTCTTTGATTCTCAGCTGCTATAGACAGACAGTACTGTGGCGGTACTGAGTTCCCCAGACTTTAGTTGTTCAGTCAGAAGACTGAAAAACAGTTCCCATCCACATAATAATATAAAATAAAATGCCTCCTTAATAATGATAATGAACAAATGCCTCTATAATAACAAACAATTAAGGAAACTGAAATATTGGTTTTTCTTTTCCTTTTACCCTCCTTTAAAGTTTTCCCAAATAAAATACACTAAAAGAAATGGGTATAAAGGGTTTCATTGAAAATCAACAAATGAATAGAATACAAAAATACAGCCTGCAGGCGTTAGGCTATCATAAGGCAAGCCAGATCGTTGCACAAATAGCACCTAATCGTCCCAGTGCAGGTAACCCAATTGATTGGCACTTAACTTGTTTCCCTAACTAGGAGAGTCAACACTCTCAACAAACAAAACACAAAGATCACAGAATCCCAAAAGGGCCCAAAACAGACCAGAGTTTCTGGTTTTGCTGATAACACATGTTGCATTGAGTGAAGGAGAGATCAGAATGACACTGGGTGTGCAGTTTCCCTCCTCTTTTAAGCCCTACAGAAAGGGCGTTGTTACACCCTGATTGGCCAAGAGGGGAATGCACCAAGCTGCTCTCAACTATCATTTAAGAGCCTGTCCCCACACCCTGTGCAACAGGTGAACTGAATAATCCTCTAATCACTCAGCAACTCAACCAAAAAAACACCAGGGAAAAGGGAAACAACAGCAAGCACCAGAGAATTGGCAGCTGTCACAGTACAGTATGTGTCTATGAGCATGTGGCGCTGTGAAGAGCTCTTGGTTGTTAGCTATGGCTGTTATCTTCTGAGGTCCTGCTCAATATATTTATTATGGAACAAGGACAGAACATTTGTTTTATTTGAAGGCTAGGGTCCAGAATCGGATATTTTATTAGCAATACTAACAGCCTGAAGTCTGTTAGTGGCCCTCAGTGTTCATCACACCCAAACAACATGAAACTGTTGAAAGAATGAGAAACACTGTGACATTGTTGATGTTCGTAGATCTCATCAATAGTGCAGCTAAAGTTTGTCCTGAGCGTGGTGCTAAAGGAAAGCGCATGGAGTTCTAAAATGGAAATGGTTCATCCTCTTGGGAGCAGGGAAACGTGGCTTAGCAGCTCCATGACTCTTTGATTCTCTGGGTCTGTGCCCAGGAGGCATGTTTGGTAATCCATCAATGTTTCATGGGTAGACCTACAAGAGGTAAACTGCAGGTCCTGAAAGTGGTGCGAGAGAGGAAAGGTTAGGGGGTTATTATCAGGGGATCCTGAATATTGATCTTGATTATCGACACAGCCAGGATGTGTTTTTATTGCGTTCTGGACGAGCTGTTAAGATATACAAGGCCCTATCTATCTTACACCGGGCGCAAAGCAGCACACAACGCAGCACAACTGTCGTTGCTAGTTTCAGACTGACGCAGTTGTCTTTTTCACGCCCAGCTCTTCCACGTTTTGTAAGAAGCAAATGTACTCTGTGCGCCCCATCGGCGTGTTGGTCTTAAAATGATGTGTGGTCAGGTGCTTTGTTGGCGCGTTGCTATCTTGAGGCAACAGAAAGAGATTGCGTCACTGATCAACAACAACCTGGTCTAAAGTCAATGTCGCAGTGTTTCCCTCATGTTTAAAAGGTGCATTATTCAGATAGTAAGATGCGTCTACATCGGCGGGTTCACAATGGAAATTTTGAGCGTCAAACATTTAATTTCTTGCTATTTTTATGCACCAATTTATTGTGCCAGATCCATCATACAGCACTTGAAGTCCGGAGCCACTCCAGTGACTTCCACTTATCCCCAGGATGTCCAGGTGACTCCTTTTCATCTCACTGAGGACTTGTGCTGCCTTGGAGGTCTCAAACATGGTTCGGACATTCCATGCTCCAAGGCGGATCTTGGTTTTTGGCCCAAGTAGACCCTCTCTCTCACACTCCTGACTTCGTGGAGTTGATTTGTTAGTCCTCTCCCTTAAACCTATTGTCTTCCAAGTATCGGATTACAGACTCATACCACATGGAACCAGACAGGTTTTAAGGTAGTGTACAAGCTGCCCCGTCACGTCAAGCCCAATCAACTCCTGCTACCATGTAGGTGGCAATTGCCTTGCAAGTTACCACTACTGGCAGCACGAGCCAGAACAGTAAACAGAGAGGCAAACATAATCATTAAACGGATTATGATACTTGTCAAAATTAGACAATTCTAGGGCTGCACAGAAATGTTGGAAGCTTTGAAGCTTCATTCATAACAATAAACGCCATAACCATGATGCGCACCTAGCTTTTAAAGGGAATGGGAGATGACACTCTGGTTTAATTCATGTCATACCTAAGATTAATTCCACAGAGAAGAAGCAGCATCTGGCTGGTTTGTGACCCTGTGGGATCAATTCAGCAAATAAAATGATGCTTCCTTCTCTCTCTCTCTCTCTCTCTCTCTCTGTCTAAACTTTTTTTTCTTTTCTTGTTGTGTACACAGTTTTTTTCTTTCTAATCCTCTTGTCAGAGCTCATGGACACATTTTGTGCGGTGACAGTTTAGAGAGTCACTACTCCAGAGGCAGCGAGAGATTTGGTGGGCTCTGAGCTTTTACATGATTTATGCAACATTGTGCTTGCGCTTCATGTCAAAGTGCCAATTTGCACAAAACATCAAGGGGACTGCGTTCGCCCCATAAACTAGAACATCGAAATGAGCCTGCTCTCAGTGTTTCACTTTGATCTGTAATGCAATGTTTGGAGTGAACATAAAGGCAACAATTAAGCTAATATCAAGTCATATTTTTAGATTTTAAGTATTTTTTTTCTTCCTGGCGACCAATATTTTGAATGCAGTTTCCCTCCTGATCCCAAACTGTTCTGGGAGCATATTTAATCGAACAACACTTATTCTGTGTTTGGCATCTTACATACTTCACTGCTGTGTTTGTCTCTGCTTTTCAGGAGCGAATGAAGACCTGACAACAATAACTAAACATTCTATTACTCTCTAAAGCAGCTTTTAACTCCGGTTTGAAAAGCATTAAAGATGCATGAAGCTCTATTTACACTTATCTTTATTTTTGCACGGTGTTCAAATTTAGAAGTATTTCAGCATATTTGCTTTATTTGTCGAGGTTATCCTTACCTATGAAAAAGGCAAACTTCAGATGCTTTCTTGATGGTTTTGGGACTCACAGATACTGTAGAAGTTCCTCACATTGTTGACACAATTAAATGGCTACAACTTGGTAAAGTTGTCTTTTGTTTGGTATTTCTTCAGGTTATTGTGCATTGTATTTAAACTGTATCATGTAATGTTCATTTGTACTTTATATATGTAAATATTAAAGGGACTGTTTGTAACTTCTTACATGTAGAAATCATTGCGGGTCGGTGTCCCATGCGTGCTCGCGTGTGGCTACGCTGTTCAGACAAGACTCCAACACAAACTACACGGAAGCACCAAAACCTCTTGGTTGTATCTAAGCCCGTCTGTTAAACAGTGTTGGCCGCGGCCAGAGGACGCGGGGGAGACCGTAGCTTTGGTCTCCAGGGTCGGAGTTTCTGCTGTACTCTGCTCCTCTGCACCTCTGCCTGCTTGCCTTCAGTCACACACCACGCTCATTCTCACTCTTCTTACGTAGAGTCCCTTTAAGGTTATGTTGTACATACGGTATATTAAGTTAATTTATACTAATTGTGGGAGGGTCTGTGCCCTTCACTGTTATCTGCTACACCTGTTAACCTATTTTGTTGTCCATCTGCCTGCAACCCATTGGTGAGAGTTGAGTGAGTTTTGTAACTGTTTATGGTCACAAGTTGAAAAAAATCTGAGCGGTGGTGCTAGGGGGGCCCCTAAAAGTCCCTTTTAACTTTTGGACTCTGATATTATATTTTTTATGAATAAAAGCCTGAATTGTATTTTTTTTTTCTCAAAACGTGTAGTTTAATCAAGCCAAACGATATTCGTCACTGACACCTAGTCCACTGATTGCTGTGATGCAATTTGACTCTGACCTATCACCTCACATGCATGTGCATTGTTTATCAACGCCGTTGTGTCAGGTGCCACTGTCCGTAGTAAACGGACGGAGAGACAGGGAGAGGGGTGAGCTCTAATGCTCGAATAATAGACTGGCCTCAATGCAGTCCCTCACACTGATCCAAGTGCTGTCCCTCATGTTGTGCCTTATACAGGCCCTAGTATCAGTAGTCATGCTGACCCTGACACTCTCTCCATTGCAAGCCCTAACTTACCCACTAAATATACTATCAACCATTATTGAGTTATGCCTGTCTGTTGACATGTCAATGCTTGGCTTTTTCAATGGCGTTTCAAACTTCTTCAGAGAGCTTTTCGTGCCATTTTTGCCACAAATATATATTTTTAGATTCTTTAGCTGATAATTTGCAGCTTGAGAAAGATCAAAACTGCTGCATTAGCATCATGAATCTGTAGCAAAGTAGCAGGACGCACCTTTCCTTGCACGTCAAGCAGCTTTTTGGTCAAGATACCCGATGGATGAGGGCATGGATCCTTTGGATGGTTCGAAATAAAAGACATATTTTGGAAAAAAACAAGCTTTTTCCCCTTTTTAATACTCAATTGTTTCAGTTTTAATTTCATGGTGTTTAATCTATAATGTAAAGGTTATGAAACAGGGTTTTGAACCTACAATTCCTCGTTGCAACATTGTGCGTGTTGTTCTTGCATAGATTTAATTATATTTTTTTCACTTTATTTAAAGAAGCAGTATGTAGTATTTAGGGGGATCTCTTGGCAGAAATGGAATATAATATTAATAAGTATGTTTTCTTCAGTGTGTAATCACCTGAAACTAAGAATCGCTGGGTTTTCCTTACCCTACAATGAGCCTGGTTTATCTACTTACGGAGTAGGTCCTCTTCACGGAGCTGGCCGTCATGTTTCTACAGTAGCACAGAACTGTTTCTAGTTGTAAAATATTGTTGTTGTTAATAGTAAATATGTCTCTTGCATCATGTATTTAATGTAACATAAGAAGGGTTCCCATGCTGCTACAAAAAAAGTACTGAAGAACTGGAATAATGACGTGTGGAACAATTATTTCACCAGTATATTAAATTCACCATCATCTCTGTGAAGGTTCTCATTTGTCCAGGTCACTGGATATCTCGCAGTCTCACATCCAAGAGGCTTCATGAAAATGTCCTCTTGACCAAACAAAGTCCAGTAGCTTTAAATGATCTACTCCACTTGTGTCATGTAAAACTAGAGGGTTCCTGTGCTTTAAGAAGACAGGGAGAGTGCTCTTTTTTTAAAATTGTTACATTATGTGCTGAATTTATCACAATATTCAACTTTTTTTTTGCTCAGTTTATAACGTAATTAGGGATGCACTGATACTGTGCTCATGTACTCGCAAAACGGCTCCGATACAACGGCCCCGACACCACTTTATGGCAGCGTGACGTTACGTTAAGGGCGCACGCCGGCCCTCACTTTCATTGCGCCACAGGGTTTTGCTTGCACCCTCTGACTCGCGCGTGCGTTAGACTCCTTGGTCCGTGTTTCAAGACAGGTTGGGTGGGTTGCCGACATCGCCACAGACCTCTGGCGCCTTTTACGTGGGCCGCGGCACGATGCGGTTGGGGCGCACTGAGGACAGTCCGCTCCGGTCGACAGTCGCACCGGGGGCAGGGAGCCCCGTCACGGTGCGGCGAGGTCCGGGCGGGGAGCGCTGTAAAGCTGCAGCCGCGAGCCACCTTCGTCCCGAGCCTTTCCAAGCCAAACTAGAGCCGGTCGCGGCGCACCGCCTCGTATGCGGGACTCCCCAGCCTGTCGTGCGTCGCTCACACCCTCCAGCTGGCTGTTAACGAGGGTCTTTTGGCACAGAGAAGTACTCATGTCGGTACTCGGTATCGGCGGGTACCCAAATCTAAGTACTTGTACTCGTTCTGAAACAAAGTGGTATCGGTACATTCCTAAATGTAATAATGCTAATAACTTATTACATTATGAACAAAACTGTTATTACGTTATGAGTTACTACACATGGACAGGTTACCAGTCAGTCACAGTAACATAAAGCCAGACCACCATTCACACTGCTTTTTTCCACACAGCTGCTTTTCTGTGGGTCAGAGTGGATGAAGAGCGGGCCGAGTGACATTATGTGGCCAAATGAACAGACGTAGTTAGGAATCCCAGATCTTAAGTAAATTTTGAGTCTGTACATCGCCGGATTTGATGTGGATTTGCTCAGTCCACGTTCTCTCCAGTCAGCCATTATTGAAGTGGATGTCAACAGAAGAAGAGTACTGATCCTCCCCCTCCCTCTCCTGTGTTTGTCTGTGTCTCTCCCTCACAGAGGCTAATGTTTGCTCGGTGGTATCTAAGGGTTACATCTCTGGCCTCTTGCGGCTTTACGAGGACTGGCACAGCAAGGGAGCTCCACATGCTGCCATCGCAATCCGCCACGCACTGCTGCGCTGCCTCCATAAGGTCACCCACAGTACTGCAGGCAGACAGGCTTTCGTATCCCACGGAGGCATCAGACTGCTGTATGAAACTACACAGGTGAAGTTCAGATTTCCTGATTGTTTTTTTTTGTCTGTACTATTTCCAGTCTCCTTGCCCTCTCCTCACTGCACTGATCTATTAATGGGACCAAATATTTCCCTTTCACCATCAACAGAAAGTCATACTGTGAACTGGTTCACTTGGCTTTTGCACGCATATGCAGTCGTGAAGATTTCTTTTGCGTCCTTGTGCTCAGCGCGGGCCCCCCCTTACGTCCACACTGAAGTTTTCATTTTGAAAACACATCAGTACTACTGTCATCCCAAGATGAAGTTTGATGGACGTCTTTTGGCACATTCTTTCCCTGTTAGTACAGTCCTTTACTTTTCTATAGATAGATATATTAACTGAGTTTTAATTATTTTTTTATTTCTCTGCAGACGTGTTTGCTGAGTAAAGGTCTGGAGTCTCTGGTGGAGCTCTCTGTGCAGCTGATGAGGAAGTGTCTTCCTAAAACCCCTCTTCCACTGACATCAGATCAGTCCGCGTACACCTTCCCCCTGCCTGGAAGACCATGCGCTTTGCCTGATATGGATGCGGAACCAGGTACAGTATCAGTATTCACCTCATGTCAACGTGCAGCAGAAGCACCCTTTGATAACAGTTACTGACTCAGATCAGTGGAGTTGTAAGATATGTAAAATAATAGTAAATAATCATAATAAACCGAATAAATGTAACATACAATGCAATACTTTCAATTTGGGAATATTTTAAGACGAGTTGGTCAAAGTTTTATGACTGAAAAAATGAATAGTATTTATTGAAGTGCGTTGCATTTCTTGGCCTATTTTGTTGAGTATTTATATATTTAATGTAATGTTCTATATTATATTTTGGATGTAGTGTAGTCCATATTCCCAGTGGCAGAAAAAAATTAACTTACATTTTCAAGACATCCTCAGTCTTCTCCGGGGCCCCAGTTCGTAATAATATCACGTCTTTGTCTTAAGATTCTTCTTGTTAGTTTGAAATCCCTTTTATTAATTAATTGTAATGCAATTGTTATAATAATAATAATAATAATAATAATATTGGTGGTGGTGATGATGATGATGATTATTATCATTCATTTTACTGATGTGCAGATGTTAAAAATGTGGGAGTACGACATTGTATGAATCTTTGGATATTGTCGGTTTCCTCCCAATCAGAGCAACAACAAATATCTACAAAGTTGTAACAGTTTTACAGCGTTCACTTTACTAAAAGTCATGAGTAAACTTCCCAACAGACAATTAAGTACAGAACACTGACGCTGGCTGCTTTGTTGTCTCGGTTGTATCCAGATGAGACCAGTGAGGAGAGTGATGACGAAGAGGCTGAAGACATCCAAGAGGCAGACTATGTAAGTGTGTGTGTGGCTCTATGTGGCCTTGTGTTCATGAGTTTTTGTGTTTACTTTCAGTCACCAAAGTACGTCATGAGGGCCAGTATTGGTAGTTAGCAGAGAAAAAACAAAACAATTCTGTTATTCATTAGTCGTTTAAATTAATTTCTTTTGACTACCCTAAAAAAGTAGTTAGGATTTGTATGAACAACTTCCTTTATATCTCCACTCATCACACTAGTTTAGCATTAGAAAGATTGGGTCTCATTCACCGAGATCTTCCTAAGTAATCTATCATCCATAATGATGAATCCTCGTAAATTGAAGGCGTGTGCCAGTTGATCCTAATTAGCAGGTTAACGGCCTGCCAATCCCCATAAAAGGGCATGAGTCTACATGGCTGTGTGCACACACAGAGACTGAAAAGAGAGAATGAAGTCAAGAATGCCCAAATGAAAGTCTAAAGCTCGGTCCATGTCAGCAGCGCGTGGCGGCTCTACAGATATATTGGCAAGAGGGTGGCATGGAGACTTTTGGAGGTGGCATATATATATATATACACAATTGTGTCCATGTCTGTATATATATATATATATATATATATATATATACACACACAGATATATATACTGTATATATATGCTGATTTAATTGCATACAATCACATATTAATATTTGTTTGGAAAAGCCCCCAAATGAAGATATTTTAACTCCAAAACATTACATTATTGTTAATTTATGTTTTTTAAACATTATTATATAACATTAAATTAATCTAAATTAATAAGGTAAATTTGACTCTCAGGTAATAAGCTTTGAATGAACTGTCTCTGCATTGCTGACTTGTGTGGCTTTTTGTTTGGGGGTTTGGAACGAGTGGTTTTAGCCTTTTAAACTGGGTACTTTTCTACTGATCTAAAATGTGGACACGTTTGTCTGCAAAATGAGCTGTTTGAGAGATGTTGGTAGTTGCAGGCAATCAGGAGACACTTCTTCTCCTCTCACAGTGAGTAGCCTATATGGGTTTGGTAAGGTTTAAGTAAGGTTTAATCTGTCCCTCACACAATCAAACCCGATTTACCTTTAGGCCCACTAAACAAAACAAGCTTCAACAAAACACTTGGACGCCACTATCAGGAAAAAGTAAATAAAAGTAATAAAAGTCATGTGGCTGGGGCCGGCGGGAGAGGCTGCACAGAAAACTGCCGGGCCGGGAGAAATCGTAGCTGCTGCCCGGCGCCCGCTGCAGCCTTAGATGGCTAGCGGCAGCTCGGTGAAATCGGTATCCTCTATCTGCTCCATTTCCAACCAGCCACAACTTTATATAAACTGGAAAAACAAAGTTTGGAAACTTGTGTTTGGTGGATTATTTCTCTGTTGTTACAATGCTAATGGTCATTGTATTTTACATCGTTGGAAAGCCTGTTTATTTACCTTCACAATGATGTCCAGCTTGTAAGGATCATGCATTTGTGGGATGAGCAGCACAGCTGATTATGTGGGGAGCGCCCAAGAAAAATTTGCCAAAATGCTCCGTCAATGGTAAATATGTCCCCTTTAATATAGCCCTTACTTACTCTTTCCTGCAATCCTGATTCAGGCCACCTAGCTCCTAGAGCTGCGTTACGACTGCATCTGTTGTGTTAGTGCTAATTCAAAGCAATCACTTCCTGCTGCTCTCGTTTCACTTTGAACGCTTCGCATTGACAAATCACATGGAGACTTTTATGGTGAAGAGCTTAGGCCTACAGGAAATGCATTGTAATGTATTTGCGCCAAAGTTAGCGACGTGAACTTGCATCACTGTTACTGACGCTGTAACTTTGTGTACACAGCAAGTGCTTTTTGCAGGGAGAAATTGTAAAAGAAGAAACAGTAGTCACAGTAGTCGGGTTTCATGACACAAGCGTCTGTGGGCTAATGTTTGTGACCGGTCGATCTCGGCTCATACTGTATGTAGGCTACAGTCTGTCTGCTCAGTAGTGGATGGGTTTGCAGGGGTTTTACCACTGGAGTTTTTTGACCTCTTGCAAGGTACCCATTAACCTGACCTGGTTGGAAACTGAAAAAAAGCCGGCACTTTCAAAAAGGTGGACTGGATGAACTATCTGTCAATCAAACCCTTGCCGATGCCAGTCGGGAGAAGAGCAAAAACCTTGTCTTCAGTGCCGTTCTTTGCTCTTCATTCAAAAGAAAGAAATACTCTCCAGTTCTAATAGAACTGATGCTATTGCAGCATCTACGATAACCTCTTCAGGAGCCGCTATTGTTGTTTAGATCGAACAGTCGCCTCTGTGTGTCGTCACACCACACCCGTAGCTGCAGTAAATCCTCACAGGACGTTGATTGGTCCGTTCTCTGGATTGCCTGACACAAACGCATAACTTGAAGCCTGACCAGATGTATTTTTCCATGGTACCCATGGCAACTGTAATAAAAAAACTAGTATCTTTCAACAGATGATCCAGTCCGTATGGGGTTAGGTTTCATCACCACTGAATTAGCAAACTGCTCCAACACCTGGGATACACAGTATATGTATGTATGTATAAACCTGCGCATGTTAAATGACACTTTGTGGTTTTAGGGGGAGTTCCATGCTGGAACTATTTGGAGAAACAACACATTTTTCCTCCCTCTGCCCAGTACTTCCGCGCAGCATCCCCATCTACCTTGTGAGGTGCTAGATACCGTTGGTGAGCACAGGTTGTGGTATAATTGGTACCAAACCTAGCAACCTCACTGTGATGACAAAACTCAACAGGACAGGAAGCTGCACAGTCACTGCACCACCCTGTTGTTCAAAGAGATCCTTGTGATCAAGATGCAGACGTTTCCTGTGATTGGTTCACAGGTTGTATACAAAAAACATCCAAAGTAAGAACATCGTAATGCTGTCTGTGCCATTGCTGTGAATGCGAGTGCTTTTATTCACTCGTGAGTCATATGTATTCAAAATGTCACTAAGTAGGCAGACTGCCAGAGTGACTAACAATAGCATGATGCCAACATGAGAGAGAGCAGGATGTTTATGGAGTAAAGTGATTGTGTGGAAGGAGCTCTGTACGAGTTTTTCTTCCACTGATTAGACAGAAACTGCACAGTGAACAGTGATGATTTACAGCACACAGTGACTCAGTCACTGACTCAGTCACTGACTAATGCTGCATTCCCAGTGTGGCAGTATGTGGTAGACAGGAAAGACGGATGTTATTTGTTTTCAACCGAGGGGCTGACAGTAACTACGCCAGCAATGGTGCTAAGTGCCACCCACGACGCCCACAGATACCGCTTCGTCAGAAAAAGTTCCATTTGTGTTCCACCATCTTAGTGAAGCAGTAACATGGGTGTATCTACAAACTCTTGGCCCAAATGCTTTTATTGTCACAGCACCTAGCAACAATTGAATTGTAAAATGTTCTAGTTTGGTCTGTCTGAGGGAAAAGACATCAAGTTTGGTTTGACTTTTCAACTTACTCTCCATGTGCCTATGAGCTCTTATGGTATGGTTATATTTAAAACAATTCTTTGTCATTTTATCCTCTTATTTTTTTCAGTTATTCTATCAGATAGTTCTTGTTTCATTTCAGGTATTAGTCGTTAGTTTGGTTTTCTCCATAAAGACTGACATGTACGATAAAGCGGAAGTAGGCGAGATTGGAGCAAACACGATTAAAAAAGTTATTTTTATAAAACGGTCGCTATATCATGACAATAGTACATGAAACAGGTAAAACAATCGTGTTCCTCCGTGTCCTCTGGTGTCCTCCGATGCTCCTAACGGCATCTGCAAGATTTCACAGACCGGAGGAAAACAAGCAGTAAGAGCTGATGTCTATGAGAGCCGGCTGTCAATCACTCACAAACTCCAACCAAAGCACACTTAACCTTTTTCTGTCTAAAATAAATATAAATAACATTTATAATGAAATGAAATGGCCATTATGAAAGGCAAACTCTATGTAGAAAGAAAGGGCTGGCAGGAGCAGCAGAAACACTACAGGTGTGGACGCCACACGCGTGAGAGACGCAGCAATTCAGCGAGGCAGCCACCACACACTGCTGACGTGCCCGGTCTGGCACGTTTCAGAATCATCTTGTAGTACACGGTTTAGCTGTAAAATGAGAGTGAACAGGCAGATAAGTAACTAAGGCAAGGATCCAGGTCGAGGAGGAGCAGAGTGTAGGAGTGAGCAGGCAGGTTGGAAGCAGGAAGCAGCAACAGCTGGCAGGTGAACAGACCTGAGCAAAGAACAAAACAAAGTGAATCCAAAAATCCCAAACATGAGCATGAGCAAAGTCAAGAATCAATTACTAAGAGAGCCTGAATATGTCTTGTACCACTGAGGGCGACGGAACGATCTGGCGATGACTGGCAGGAAGACCGGGGTTGATATACTGCAGGTGTGTGTGATGGTTGGTTAATTGCTGTCAGCTGCTCCAGCAGTGCCCGCCCAGGAGAAGGAGGAGGAGGAGGAAGGCCACACCTCCCAACACACTGACAGACTAGACAAACAGGGAAAAACACACAGGAGACAAAAGGGCAGGGAAACAGAGGAAACAAAAGGAAACACTAGACTGCCAAGGTGAAATCATGACAATTTCAGTCTGGTTGATTTACAATTTCTATTTGAGTGAAAACAATGGAGTCGTGCTCAGAGTTTAGCAGTCTGGAGTCTTTTTTGTTGATACATGAGCGTAGAAATAGAATAGAAAAAAAAATGTATGTATACACAAGCTTCAAGTTTTCAGAGTTGTGTCCATAGTGTCATTTTTTTGTTTGTGTATACAACAGCATTTTTTCCAGGAATGTCATCACAGACACACAGTTCATAATACTGCAAATAAATAAATATTGCAATACTTTTATCAGTGGGGCCATGGGATCAATCTCCATTGTGTTACCTCCTTCAGAGAGTGACTTAACAGACATTTATTTAAATGAATATCTGTGAGTTTGCCACGTTAACATCCGTGTTATATTTATATTTTGAGCATGGATGAAGACACTCCATCAGAGGCGTGCTGTTGTCTGAAAATAATGCATGATCTTCTCGGCCAATCAGAATTCAGCATTGTACAGCAACCGTGTTTGGTGATACATCACTATGAGAAAAGACCATCTAGTTTTTTTCTTGAAAACAGAACAAAGAATAGTTTTTAAAGCTAAATATTCTACCTGCTGTGTACATGGCACATTACACATGAAATTATTTCAATACCAGCCCAGTGTAATAAAGTGGAAACATTTTCAGAACAAAAGACAAACTTTCATTAAAGGTACTGTGAGGAACTTTTAACTGGTTATGAAAGAGTCTCAATGCACTTTAATGTCAGATTCTGCGCAAAATCAGACAAAATCATCACTAGAACCTCCTTCAGCTCAGACTTCGGCAGGCCATCCGGCAACGACATGTCCACCATGGACAGACCCAGTTTCGGCTTCACTGCTGCCTTCGACCTGCAGTCAGAGCTTCGGTGGGAGGTTGAGAGCTCCGCGCCCAGCAGCAGCAGTAGCTCCTCCTCTGGCCAGGAAGCAGAGCTTTGCTCGTTGCTCCGCCGGATACCACGCTGCTGGAGGCTAAGCTAAGCAATGTTTCTGCTTTGGAGGCCACGTTAGTTCAGATCTGTAGGCCACACGATAACAAGCAGTAGATCAGCAACTCCTGTGTTCTGAAAAGTAAAATTACTGTTTTTGTCAATGAAGTCTGGTGGCTTTGAAGAGAGCATAAATACCGGCTTCAATTCCCCATCAGAAGGAGCTGTCTGATGGCGAAGTAAAGCGGTAAAAATATTGTAAATATAGCCTACACTGAGACTGATATTGAGTTTTCCTGCTGCTCTCGTCCAACTGAAACTGAAATATCGTTCTCTTCAAAGCCACCACACTCCATTGCCAAAAATAGCAAATTTAACCTTGCAGAAAACAGGAGTATGCATACAACCCCACTAGCTATGAGCCGCCGGCTCAGCCGTTGCCATGTTGAGAGCTGTGTGGAGGCAATAGAAATGCTCCCAAACTTGCATTCAGCGCCTTTAAAATCAGCTTGATTAAGACTGAAAACAACAAAAGTATTATTGTTGTTAACGAGGTGATCAGGAAGGAGGGTGGGAGGAGAGGAGAAAGACGAGATAGGTAGCTGATCTTATTTTCTTGTGGATGAAGGAACATTCTATAAACTCTGACTTTGCCTGGTTCCAGATCCCTGACTTGCCCCGAGCACTCAACAGTCTCTTTCTTTAGGTCTGTGATTCCCACCATCTCTTCTGACTCCCACGTGTGTCTTTCTGTCCAGGATGACGATTTGGAGACTGACCTGAACAAACTTCGTCTTCGTCCTGACCCAGACAGACCCAAAGAGCTGCTGCCACAGTACAGCCGCCTCTGTCCTGAACTCTCACATGACTTCCAGGTACACGTGTGTGTGTGTGTGTGTGTGTGTGTGTGTGTGTGTGTGTGTGTGTGTGTGTGTGTGTGTGTGTGTGTGTGTGTGTGTGTGTGTGTGTGTGTGTGTGTGTGTGTGTGTGTGTGTGTGTGTGTGTGTGTGTGTGTGTGTGTGTGTGTGTGTGTGTGTGTGTGTGTGTGTGTGTGTGTGTGTGTGTGTGTGTGTGTGCGTGTGTGTCTGTATTACCCACGTTGTGGGGACATAAACCTGTTTACACATTGTGGGGACTCACCTTCCAAACGGGTACAAAATGCACGTCCCCATAACGTAAACCATTATATTTTAGGGTAAGTACTTAGTTTAGGTTTAGGGTGCGATAAGGTTAGGTTTAGGTTAAGGTAAGGGTTAGGATTAGGCAAGTAGCAGTTACAGTTAGTGATAGCGAGCTGAAGCCTCGTGAAGCATTGAAGCTTTCCATAAAAAAAAGGCAGATATGATCTTAACCATGTGATCTGTGATATACTGTATTTTGCGCCAGTAAAGGCTGTTGGGAATGACTATAAACAATGAAAAAAAATCTATTACCATGTAATCCATTTATATCTATATAATATATAATATAATGTCTATTTTCTAGGAAGTATATTATGAGTATATAACATACATGTATAATAAACTATAATTGTTTTGTGACTAATGCATCTTATGTGTGTAAACCAATCCTTTGGTCAATAATTGTATTGTAGTGTAATATAATATAATAATGGTAGGAGGGGTAATATTTGAGTTCTGTGTCACTTCTGGAAAGTGGCATTGGTTTGACCAGGCAGAGGACAGTGAATGTGATTGTGTAACTTGGGAGAGGGCATTGAATGTGCTTGTGTAACTAGGACAATGATGTACAGTACAGGGGAGACTTTATTTATTTTTATTCAGGAACAATAACTTCTCAACCGTGTTCGGGCTGAGGCGATTTCTTTTTTTTGACACAACTTCTCCTGCCTTTGAAAACACTCTTTCACAAGGCACCGATGAGGCTGGGGTGCACAGAAACCCAACAGCAAGTTTATATAAATGTGGGTAGATTAATTTTTGTCTTTCCCAGTACAAAAGAAGGTCCCCCATTTGTCCGATATTTAGTTCTGACAGGAAACGCTGGACCTCCACAGTAGCGTCTGTCATCCAAATGACGCCAGAGTTTGTTACCTGAGACGTACACACAGACCATGTTAGTGAGTGTAGTAATAATCAAACTTGACCTCAAAACCAAATAGAAACTACGTTGGGTTACAGGTTGAGCATCCTGTGATGTTGATGGCTGATCTGACTCTGGGGTTTTTGAGCAGACCTAATAATGGCTGTACACTTTGATGTTAGCCTTTTTATAGCTTCAGTGACTTTTGTTGAACTGAAAAATCCAATGACTTTAAACCCAGGGTCCAGTAGTGTTGCTAGTGACATGATGCTCATTGACTGCAAGGTGTGTAGCCTCTCTCCTCAGCTGCCTTATGAGGTGGTCTCCCATTTCCCTATAGCCACTGCAGCTGCCGTGTTTGTGATGTCTTCCTGCAGCATCTGTTTCAACATTTTCAGCAGTAGCACTACCTTTGATCCGGAAACATTTTCCTCTGCTGAGAGCTCCACAGTGGCATCATTAAATGATGACAGCAAAGACAGGCACCCACGGACGGTGTTGTACTCCTCTGAGGTCAGTGAGGGGATGTCAGTTTGTAGTCCGGCTAAAGCCGCCCCCACTGGCTCTCTGAGCTCCACCAGACGGTGCAGCATGTGGAAGGTGCTGTTCCAGCGAGTCTCAACTTCTTGGAGAAGCTTCAGTTTCGGCCTCCCAATATCTTGTTGCACCTGTGCAAGCTTCTCCTTTAAAAAAATACAGATTAGCAATTAATTCCGTCACAGCAGCCGTAACACAAACAAAATATTAGCAGTATCAAAAATTGTACTAAAGTCAAAGAACATACCTTAGCAGTGGTGCTACTTCTAAAGTATTCAACCAGCTTCCTCGCCTCGGTCCGGATGTCAGAGAGCACGGGGGTCAGTTCAAGAGCCTTTTTAACAATGAGGTTCAGAGTGTGCGCTATGCAAATAGTGTGGCGGAGCCTCAGTTCCCTGCCACAGGCAATCATGTTAGCTGCACCATCAGTAACTAGACATGTTACCTTATTGGTGATTCCCCATTCCTCCATGAGGGAGGCTTTCACACACGCTACATTTTCAGCAGTGTGTGTGTGAGGGAATTTCAGTACTCCTAACAGTACTGAACGCAGACGAGTGTTTTCGTTAACAAAATGGCAGGTAACTGCCAGGTAGGCATCCATGTTAATAGATGTCCACATATCAGAAGTAAGGCTTACTGCAGCCACCTCCTGCACTTTAGCTTTGGCCTTCTCCTTTGCTGTGGTGTATTTGGCCTCCACCATGGCCTTTAGAGCCTAAAGGAAAGAACAAAAACAATGCTGAATTGCAGATATAATATCAAAATGCCCTTTTGTTTTATCCATGCACCCGTACACACCTGCCTTGTGGGGAGAACATAGGTAGGGTCTAACTTAGACACAAAGTCCCTAAATCCCACATCCGCCACAATACTGAAGGGCTGTGTATCCTTCACTATCATGGAGACCAAGGCCTCATCCAGCTCTTGGCTGGAAAAAAGAGAATCTATGTAACTACAGTGTCTGTTACTTTTTTTTTATTTGCATGATTAGCAAAAGTCAACATAGTAAAATTGCGACAGTATATTTGTAATATTTGTAATGACCTACCTTGGCTGGGTTCACCTCCAGTTCCCTCCCTGTTCTCATGCAAGGCACGGTAATGCCTTAGCATGGACGGAGTGTTATTATTGTAACCCAACTCCTTTGAGCACAATAAACACTTCACCTTTGAATGAAAGACAGATAGTGAAAAATAAAGAATGATAAGCAAACGTAATGCACCTGTAATAATGTTATATGTAGTCTACCTTATTAGGAGAAATCAGATCAAAGTGTTCCCATACAGGGGAAGTCCTTCTCTTCCTTGCTGGCTCCATCCAAGCAACTATCCAAAATCTCAAAGTATCCAAAATCTCAAACTATCAAAACTGTCAAACTATCAAAACCCTCAAACTATCAAAACTCTCAAACTATCACAAACACATTTTGAAAGGATTCCATGGGGTATATATTGCTGTCAAAATCTCGCGCCAAGATCTGGACCACTTCCTGAACCAGTCACTGGTATGGCTGGGCAGCGAGGCTTCGGACGTCAGCAATGACGTCATTGGTCTTAAACGATACAAGCCTCAATACGCGCATTGCGGAAAACTTCCTCGATTACTCGACACACGCTCCGAAGCCTTGGCACAGCACGTAGAATCACTAGTTACAGTTAGGGTTAGAGTAAGTCTCCATGAAATTACTTTTAAATCAATGTAATGTCCTTAAAAGTCATGAAAACAGGACTGTGTGTGTTCATGTGTGTTTGGCAGCCCAGTGATTTGCTTAGACGATGGCACCTGATGTAAAAAAAGAGTCATTATTTTGGCAGACTTGAATAATAGCTGGTGTGGGATCACATTATAAGAATTATCATAATTATTGTCCTTGTTTTACGCAGAGACCAGACGTCCTGGTTTTTGTCTGTGATTGTCCCGATTTGTCCAGGATTATCCCGGTTACAAGCTGGGTGTGTCAGAGTTGTGAGTTTGAATGGTGGACCCAAACGCAGAGTTGCCAGGCAGAAAAGTAGATTTAAATAAAAGCGAGCTTTAATAAATGAAGCTGAAGAGTCCAACAACAAAAACCAACAAGCATCAAAAACCAAACTGAGAACAAAACCAAAAAATACCAACCAGAGGACACAAGGAACACCAGGATCAGGGCAGGAGTGATGAGCAAAACGGAGGACCAGGTAGACGGGGCTGAAGCGACAAACGAACCGACAAAGACAGAGGGGAACACACAGGCTTAAATACAAGAGGGTGATTAAACACAGGTGAAACAAGTCAGGGCGGGGCAGACAATCAACAAAAGCGGGAAAACAAACAAAGGTAGGAAGTAAAACCAGACAAGACGCAGGAGGAGTGAATTACAAAATAAAAGAGGAAACACTGGAATGAAATATAAAAGAAATCAAACCCAACACAAACCAAAATCACATTAACATAACTAATAACAAGAGACAATCTTAACTTATAACAAAGAGAAAAAAAGTTCAATGTTCTGGCACAGCCAGACCATGACAGAGTGTCCCGAGTCCTGACAAATATCTGTAAAACACTAAAATGTCCCGGTTTTCAACATTCATTACTTGGCTGAATGTGAGCACGAATGGAAAAAAAATGATATAAGAACTGAGGAGGGAGACAGAAAAGATTTTTTTTTTCCTGAAAATTGAGTGACACTCAAATTGTGCTGTCGGCAGCAGGTCAGTGGCTTGTGGCAGCCTGGTCTTCAGTCCATGTTTGATCTGTAACTCCCTGGGCAGGCTGGGAAAAATGATTTCACATCTCTTCTTCTCCAACACAAGTTTATCCTTCACAAGAACAGTCATTTTGGGAACTACTCCAGATGAGTAAAATAATACAAATTTCCTGGGTACATCTCAGTTCCCTTAACTGTCTCCTCGTATCCCTCTTTTCCTTGTGTTTTACCCTTCCTCTGAAGATGGGAGGAGAGATTCAGATGCTGATGTTAAGCCTAGCTTAGCACAAAGATTGGAAGCAGAGAAACTGCACCCTACACATTCTTCAGACCAGCTTATACACGGTTTGTAATATAGTAGATATAATGCAATCAGGAGAGACTCCATTTCAAATGAACAATAATTAATTACATGGTGCGTGAAAAGATGAATAGTGAAAGTCTTTGGCGATTAAACTCCATCGTGACGTAGTATATTAAAGGGGGTAGTGATGCCATGGTGGAGATTAGATATATCCCCCCGAACGTTGATAGCAACGATGATTGGCTCAGGGAGAATCTGTTTAGTTAACTGAGTGAGTGCCCGTAGTCAGCTGATAGAGTAGGAGCCCGTAGAGAGAGAGAGAGAGAGAGAGAGAGAGAGAGAGATTTGTGAATGAATGAGAGTGTAAAGAGAGTCCGTGACTGATCTTTCGCTAAGCTACATTGAAACATTAAAACTTATTTTTTTCTTCTTTTTACCATGACCACAATGGATCCTTATCCATAAGCGATTAGTTTAATTTGCCTGAATGAAGCAGACTTTGAAATAGAGTTGGCAGATCAGAAAACACTCAAACTGATTGTTTTGGAAGGATCTATTTCGTTGTTTAGATCCGAGACTGAATTATGACTGATTTGATTTGTTGTTAGGGAACATCATAGTGTGTAGTGAGACAAAAAATCAGCGTAAGAACATACAGGGAGAATGTGGAGTATGAAATATGCAGATTACCATCATGACTTACATGGCTGTTACTGCAGGACTGATTAGAGAGAGAGAGAGAGGAAATGACAGAGACCGAAACAGTGTGTGTGTGTGTGTGTGTGCGTGTGCGTGTGTGCTAATTTCAAACATGGTCATGATCATTCTGACTTCCATGGCAATCAGAGGTAGTCATGAATAATTCTATGGAGAGGAGAGAGAGAGACTATCTGTTGTCTTTAGGAGATAAACGTTCAATTTGATCAGGCTCAATGTCAACTCACCTGACACGGTTAGAGATTCTGAAGGGCCTGTTGACTCGTGCACTTACTAGTAAAGCCGTGGTATTTATACTTTTACAGTAAATGATCTGAATACATTGTCCACCGCAGAGAAGTGCTAAGACAGCATTGCCCCACTAGTGGATTGATCCCCCCACTAGTGAAGTCTCGACTAGTGTAAATTCTTCTTTCTTTTTTTTAACCACACGATATTCTTGTCTAATCCAGGGGTCAACCTGTTTGATTAATGTCCCCGTATGAATTCTACATCAGAACAGAGGTCAGTCACAATGCCCATCAAAAGACACAGACATAAATAAAAGTAAACACAATTCTTTCATTAATGTAAATTCAGCATGTGGTTAAAAATACATCCCAAATCTCACCTGTACTCCCTGCCTTACAGTTTTTATCTTGTCTTTTTAAGTGTCATTACGTACACACATGGAACTGAATGGCATTATCATCCTAACCAGTGCCTTCAATCTGAGCACATTTGGCTACCAGACCAGCCCCGTCTCCTAAAACTTACGTTCCCATACGACTGAAATGCATTCTCAATTACGTTTAGAAGGAAACGTATTTTGTCATGGATTACGTTGTCTATTGTCTTTTATGTATCACAAATACCTATGTAAGTCTGCAGACGGCCACAGCGAGTGATTTAGTACAATGTGCGATGTGCAGAGCTGGGGTCTCATTTATAACCGTTGCGTACACACAAAACGGGGCCTGAAAAGTGCGTAGGCCACGTCCCACGCAACAGTTGTGATCTATAAAAACAAACTTGACGGGAGAATGTGCGCACATTTAGGGAAACTTTGACCAATGCGTACGCACATTATGGAGACAAGGGAAACTGGCGACGCAGATAGTGAGATGGTGATTTGAAGCCAGACTGTAGAAATTAAATGTGAGAGGCATCATTATACGTATAATGATACCTCTCACATTTAATGTCACTTCATATCACACGTTTCTTATAGATCCGCTTTATCATAAACATTTAAACCAGCAGTGTTATTTGTGCTAATGAGCCATAACTAGGCTATTCCATAAGCACCCTTCAAATGTAAAAGATCAACTCAAATCTCAAATCAAATTCCATTCAGTATCTCATCAGCGCTGTCTCACCATCACGTTCCCTCCACATCCGGAGCTCAGAGGAGAGGACCGGACTACCGACACTCGCGGTCAGCTGTGGAGCAGCTGTTGAAATAATCAGCAACGGTTGAAAAAATCCAAGATTACATCAAATAGCATTAAAGACTGGCAAGAATGTGTTAAGTTCAAGAAAACAGACTAAGACAGGAAATTCAGGTTTTATATATTGTGCTTTTATTTTGGGGAACTCCTCTAAGAACTCTCTCTTTGAGGCCTACAGTACCTCTGGGGGAGTGTTTTCAGGGAGCACACCTGAAACTTCAGCCACAGGCCTCCAGCTGATTTCAGTTAGCTCGTTGGGCTGAACCAAGTCCCAAAGGAAGAGAGAGGGGAGTGAGGTAGAGGTGCTTGTTTGTTTGTTAAGTTGGCTTTTGATTGATATTTCTTCCATTTATCATCCATATTATTTAATCTGTATTATGTAATATTCATTTGTATGTTGTATATGTAAGTATCAAGGTTATATTGCACATTAAGTTAAATTGATTGTGGGAGTGGGTATGTGCCTTTCATTGTTGGTATGGACCACAGGTATATATGCCAGGTGGGAAAAGCAGTGTGGGAGGTGTGTGTGAGAGAGGGGGGGAATCAGGTTGAGTGTCACCTCCATCCTGAAATCTGCTACATGTTTTACTCAGTTTTGTTGTTCATCTGCCTGGCAACCATTGATGAGAGTTTTGTGATGTTTGTAACTTGTTTATAGTGACAAGTTAAAACCTGAGCTCTGGAAAATCCTGGTTGGTCTGTTGCTGCTCACTTTTCCACTGCGCTCACTGTACACGTCAATCCTGCTGGCTTTCTTCCTAGCTGTAAGGGTCCTCCATCTCAAAACCTTCCAGGGATATTAAGGCTTTCAAAAATATATTATATTTCGGTGTGTGTTTGCTGGATTGACACATGACTTACTGCCTGAGCACGACTCAGACTTTGTACCTCTTTGACCTAATGTGGATTTTCTGGCTCTGATAACTGACGAAGATAGTAGAAAATCTAAGATTCGGAAACCTGCGGGAGAGAGAGAGCGTGAGATAGAGAAAGAAAGACAGAAATAGATAGTGTCAGAGACGTTTGGGAGATAATGAACGAGTGTCTCAGTCCATGATAATGTTTCATGTCATAAAACGCAGGATACCATCCGACTTGACTCGTGATAAATGTGCTAATATCTGACTAATAGGAAGCACATTCATGCTAATTTGTCAGAATATATTATGAGGATAAAAAAGTGGAAGGTTTTTTTATCCTGTAATGTTCTCTGCATTACAAAGAAGATCATTCTTTACTGTGTGTACTTCGGTAACACATTTAATTGACAAGCAACTCCATCAGGAGGATTACATTTCAAATCTTACCACACCAGAGGCCTGTACTACGAAGCAGGATTTGGGGTTAGCGAGTTAACTTCTGAGTTAACCCCTTCAGGGTTTTCAGTCCTACGAAGGTGGTTCACTTCTTACCGGGGTAGATCGCCATGGCAACTGATGCTGAACAGCTAACCTGCTCCGGAGCAGGTTATGTTCCAGATAAGAGATCAACTCATATAAAAGCACCTCCTACTGACCAATCAGAGCTCAGTGTGCGGATGAATAAATTACAGTCATAATCAAGGATAAAAGCAACACAGTTTAATCTGATAAATGCAGAAAGAACAGCTGGATTTATGCTGTGGGTGTTTACTGCTTTGAATTATGTTTTTATATTTATATTTTTACTTGCTCTTGAGTCCGTTTCACACCGCCGGAGACGGGGACGTAGCTGAAAGAAGGTTGAAATAGTCACACACGCCGTATTGTAATTAATGGATACAATGAGCTGTGATCCATCCATCATTTACATATAGTAATGCTATCTATATCTAAACAACTATATCTCACTTTTGAGTGTTCCGTTAAATTAATAACTCTGTTAATTTACGCATTCACACATCGGGAGTTTTTTCTTTTACCAGCTGTTCTTCCTGCATTTGGCAGCTTCAACTGTGTTACTTTTACTCTGGATTATGTGTTTAACTTCTTCATATTTGTCTAATATAGTTCGCTCTTCCTTTGT
This sequence comes from Sebastes fasciatus, assembly GCF_043250625.1. Lineage (NCBI taxonomy): Eukaryota > Metazoa > Chordata > Actinopteri > Perciformes > Sebastidae > Sebastes > Sebastes fasciatus. The sequence continues at coordinate 4,223,604 of NC_133798.1, forward strand.
AAAATGTGCCGCGCTGCCTGTCTTTCTGCAAGTCAGTAGACTTATCCATGTCTGTGATTGGTCAGATGCTGCAAACACCGCCCCATTCATGTGAACGCGCTCACAGCCAGATAGAGAAACCCTGGGTTGATTTACCGAGTTGATAACCAGCGTCCTAGAACCGCTTAGCAGGATCATGTTTGTTAGGGTTAGTGAAGCCAGATAACGAGAAGATACCCTGGGTATGTTGAACTGGCTTCGTAGTACAGGCCTCTGAACCATCTCACTTAACAATATGTAAGCATAGGTTGTTTAAATTTGAAAATATGATCGATGCTGTTAATTGTCTGCTGAGGACAGTCTCCTCCCATCATTTAATGTGACAGCAAAGTTAACTACCAATGGATCCAATCAGCTGCAAATCAATGGGTGCCTCACGTAATAAGAAAATAACTCAGTGTAGACTGATATTCATCAAGTACCTACCACTCCAAAAGAAAAAGAAGAGCCACATCTGTGTTGCTCCTCTTGTGAGTACTTTTGATATTTGGACGATGTCACTGTGACTGTGTTATTGTCTCTGAGACACAAGCTTTTCTGTGTGTGTGTGTAAGACGTTTTCTACCAGACTGATGCTGCTTAATGCTAAGGTAGGCAGTGTATTTTTGGTGTTGTTGGGCACAAAGTCCATAATAACCTTTCAGCATATTGTAATTCAAGTGTTCTGAGAGATAACTAGACTTCGGCACCTCCTCATGGCTCTGTTTTCAAGATTTAGAAAATCTAGCCTGTGATGGTAGACTTTGGCCAATCACAGGTCATTTCGGAGAGAGAGTGTACCTATCGGCTGTTCTACAGATGCGCGTGCACATCCCTTCAGATGGTGAAAGTCTGATTCAATGGCGGAATATCCTGCAGGAAAGAAATGCTATTTCATCATTGGCAACAGCTGCCTACACTGCAAAGCAACCCAAAACAATGAAGACAAACTCATCAAAAAGAGAGTCTGACAATATGGGCTACAAAGATAAAATAATACTCAAGTAGATAAAAAAAAAAACAGCCAGACACGACAAAGACACCAGCAGAGCAGACATGACAAGACACATTTAGGCAGACACATATGATGGACTGATGGACACTACAGTGAATATGCAATATGTAAGACATATGAAAATACTGCTTTGAATAATACATTGTGTCAGATACGTACATAGCACATAAGTAACTTCACAGAAGATTAAACAGCATTTAATGTATTTATGGACCTTTAACTAGCCTCATTTGTCTACTTTGCACGTTTGCCCTGTCCAAGAGGTTTAATCTGAATTTTGTGGAAAGTGGAACAAGAGTTTTTCACCCTACAACATCCAAATCTTTGACAAGTCAACAACTATGCTGTTAAACAGAACGTTAACTCTATAGCTTAACCAATACATTCTGCTTTTTATATAACAAATAACTGTGAACCAAACAGAACACCAGAATTGTCATTTGTCACTTATTTATACTTTTTTTTTTTTTTTTATATAAAAGCCATGGTATGAAACATTTCCTCAATATTTGTAGTTCTCTGAATGTCTCCTGACAGAACCCATGTCTTGTATTCTGTAGGGATGAAGATTGGTTTACATGCTGCTCCTTCAGGCATAATGACACATACAGTATGTTTTATCCACATGTCTGTTCAAAGTCCATTAAATGAAGTGTGAGGCATGAAGCTAGTGTTTCGGCAGACGCTGAAGACCCGTTGGCCTTTGAGAAAATCACTCATGACTATAAGCCGACATCTGTGTTTCACAGGAGCTGGATTTGAGTTCCGAGCCAGAGGAGAGTTCAACGGCGTCGTCTTCATCGGATGAGGAAACTCTGCTGCTCAACGGTTTCCCTGTTCACTCCTCCAGGAGGGACAGAAGGAGCGCTGCCAGCAGTGATTCGTCCACCTCCTCTTCAGTGTCTCACTCAGTGACAGAACCAGAGGGACACACACCAGGTCAGAGGCCAGGTCAAATGTAATGTCCAACATCCATATTAACATTGAGACAAAAACAAGATAACGTACTCTAGTCCTGAAAGATAGCTCAGAATAATGGCATTGCCTGAAGCAAATCGTCTCCTCATCACAAATAAAGGTGGGCTGAAAAGCTCTCTCCATCAATAGCATGTCTTTTAAGAGCAAAACAAAAAAAACTGTAAAAAAAACCCTGTAATGACTGTTATTTCCCCCATTAACTGTTATTAGGGATGCTATTAAAGTCAGAGAGAGAAGGAGGGTCTGTCTTTTACACCTTTAACATCATTTATCGTCATTTCCATTCAGTCACATGTGAGGCTGATAATTCCTGAGAGTCGGGTTTCATATGAGTTACATTATTTCAATTTCCCCTCAAACATTCAGCCTAATACATCATTTCTGGTGTCAGAATATCAATAAATACAAACGCTAATAATGAATACACAATATAAAGGCATTGTGCCAGTAGAAATGGTTCCTTTTTAAAAAACAAAACAAAACACAGCATTATTTTTCCCTCTTATTCTTAAAAAGTGGAAATTCAAACATGTCCTATTTTCTCTTTCTCTCCAGCTGCTGCCCAGTTAGAGGCCCGTAATTTCCACAGTAACAGCAGCATCCTCAGCACCAGCCCCAGCTTTAGGAGCATGGTTAAAGAAGCAAGGTAACGCTGAACTAACTCTGTATTTCCTCTGCATGGAGGTTTGGACATTTGACATTTGTCAAGCTGTGATAATGATGAAAGGACATGTAACCCTGAAAGCAGAAAGCAGATTAGGTATATCTGAAAGAATTCAGGACACTGACCTCAGCCAATGCCTCTGAAAGCAAGACTTGGTGGAAACCGAGTATACGGCTGGACCGTGTAATGTCAGTGTGCTAAACTGTAGACAAGTTGTTACACAAATCAGTCAGAGGTGGTGTCTCTAATGTGAATTCATGGATATTAAATGTTTATCTGCAATTTTCTGTAGAGGTCCCAGTAATATGTATTCTTAAAGTGTACTGAAGTAGCATATCAAATGACATGGTTAAAGTTACTACAAGGAATGTTGGAAACAGTCTCAATTTAATGTGATGACCGCTGCATGACCTCTGTATGACCTGATGATGTGATAACCTCTGCATGACCTAATGATGTCATGACCTCTGCATGACCTAATGATGTAACAACCTCTGCACAACCTAATGATGTGATGACCTTGGTATGACCTAATAATGTGATGACCTCTGCATGACCTCTGCATGACCTAATGATGTGATAACCTCTGCATGATCTAATGATGTCATGACCTCTGCATGACCTAATGATGTAACAACCTCTGCACAACCTACTGATGTGATGACCTCTGTATGACCTAATGATGTGACGACCTCTGCATGACCTAATGATGTGACGACCTCTGTATGACCTTATGATGTGACGACCTCTGCATGACCTAATGATATGATGACCTCTGCATGACCTAATGATGTGACGACCTCTGCATGACCTAATGATGTGACGACCTCTGCATGACCTAATGATGTGACGACCTCTGCATGACCCTCACATCCCATCTGTTCTTACTCGTTCATGCTGTGAACGACGGGATATTCCAGCCGTGAGACGTTTGTTTGAAATCCTTGGCAACGGTCTGAGCTTTCTGATGATGCAAATATGCGCAGTATGAGGAGTTTTACAGTATTACAGAGATTTCTTTGGAACAGTCCTACATAAAGACTGACTTCCACTGACTGACAGTTGTCAAGGATTACATAAATGGACGAAAATTTAGAGAATGGTGCCCATGAGCACAGACATGTAAAGGACACCTCAGCCCTCATACATAGAGGACCCCTAGACTGAAAGATGCAAAAGTCTCTGTAGTCATTTTATGTCTCTTTGTGGTTAATTTAGCAGTCTGACGTTCTTATTGTCTTCTCCTCCTAGGGGAGAAGCCCCAGGCCAGAGAGGGGATGTGCAGGATGATGATGAGGAGGAGGAGGATGCAGAAGAATCGCAGCATCGTACCATGATAGACAGGTTACTGGAGAGACACGGAGCCTGCATCCCCTACCACGAACCCAAGCTGTACCGCGCCGCAGCCACCAAAACCAAATCCATTCCAGGTTTCAGCATCCTGGCTTTTCCCGACTTCTGGGGCCACCTCCCACCACCAGGACATGAACCCATGGCCCCACGCAAACCCAATGTACAGAGGTACTATACACGCTCTTTACGGCACTTAACTGATGGCTGTGTAGGAGTAATGTACTTCATGTATAACGTGAATATAGAGATGGGTTTAAGACTGCTTCATGTTAGAAGACATGAGACCTACAAACCCACGTGTGGAGCTTAACCGTGAAAGCATATTGGCTGGTTATTGTTGGCTGATCAGTTCAGCGTTGGTTGTACCTCCAGCTTGGTCGTCTGTTCAAACAGTGTTTCACAAACCTTTTTTTTTTTCTGAGGACCCACTTTTAAAAAAAATGACAAACCATTTCACAACAATCCTTACCTATAAATCGTTACTGCCATTTCCGCATCACCTCATATTATCTTGAATAGGTAAACCAGCATTTTCCACGAGATACCTCATAAATGAGACCAAATAAATACATTTAGCTGGAGTTAACAGGCCCTTATTGTTTTCCTCTCATCAGTAAAACAAACAGAATGTACGTAATCTTTCATATTAGATTCAATGTTATAAGTAGGCTACATTATCAGAACAACACGGCTCCCTCGTGTGGCTCAAAGGTGTACTGCAGATATAAATCTTAAATAAAACACTATGGAAGAAATTCTACAAATTTATTTGGCGACCCTTATAAAATCTCCTGCAACCTACCTGTAGGTCCCGACTCAGTCTTTGGGAATGACTGATCTAACAAAAAGTGGATCCTCCCTTAGCAGCAGTATCATGAAATATGCAGGTGGCACCACAAATCTTACTATTACTTTGAGACGGTGACACGAGATGATAACATTACAGGCAGGAGCGGCCAGTCTGAGGCCAGTAGCACAAAGTGTTTGCAGCTAATCCTACTTTCAAAGTCAATAACTGAATTCCTGAGCCGTTTTGTTTTATTTATTCACCGACAGCCTGAACACACTGCACTGCTACGTTCACAGCTTTAACGTTACTGCTGACTTCATACTCACTGCCACGCACACAAGCACAGGCACACAACGTACACACTGAGTTATTCCTAAAAGGAGTTTGCCGTTCGCTACTTGTATAACACATTTTAGTTTTAATAACACCTTAAAGATATAATATGCAAGAATTTACTAAAAAACAATGTATAAACTGATACAAAATGAATCCCTCTAAATCATCACTTCTGACCCACTAGAAGTGTGTGGTGGTGTCTGTATTTGCAGAGACCCTGCAGCCCTCTGCCTGGATTTTCTTTTTTCTTCTTAATTTGAACAAAAGTGAAGGAGTTCAAGTACCTCTGGGTCTTGTTTGCAAGTGATGGGACAATGGAACGTGAGATTGGCTGGGGAATCATCAGAGCAGCGGGCGGGGGGGATGCGCGGTATTGCATTCACTTTACCGCACCGTTGTGATGAAAAGAGAGCTGAGCTCTCGATCTACCGGTCAGTCTTTGTTCCTACTCTCACCTATGATCATGAGGGCTGGGTCATTACCCAAAGAACTAGATTGCGGGTACAAGCGGCCGAAATGGGTTTTCTCAAGAGGGTGGCTGGTCAGAGTCTCCCTTAGAGATAGGGTGAGAAGCTCAGTCATCCGTGAGGGACTCGGAGTAGAGCCGCTACTCCTTTGCGTTTCAAGAAGCCAGCTGAGGTGGTTCGGGCATCTAGTAAGAATGCCACATGGACGCCTCTCTAGGGAGGTGTTCCAGGCACGACTAGCTGGGAGGAGGCCACGGGGAAGACCCAGGACTAGATGGAGAGATTATATCTCCACACTGGCCTGGGAACGCCTCATGATCCCCCAGTCAGAGCTGGTTAATGTGGCCCGGGATAGGGAAGTTTGGGGTCCCCTGCTGGAGCTGTTGCCCCCGCGACCCGACCCCGGATAAGAGGTTGAAGATGAGATGAGAGAGATGAGATGTTCTTATTTTGCTATGTTCGAGACGTTTCAAGACCTTTGGGCCCCACGTGGGGCAGTAGCCCCCAGCCAATAACAGCGTGCAGGGTGTGCAGCCCGTTCAGGTCGTCAAATACCGCCGCTATGTCACGCCCCTCGACATCTGACACCGAGGCACAAGTCCCCCTTTAGCTCTGTCAGATACAAAGTAACCGTATGTCATGGATGAGTACAGGTTGTGTGTTCTTATGTGCATGTGCTCCAGACAGTGTGTCCCCCTTGACCAAGAGCAGCGCTGACAGAAGCCTGCTCTTCAGCTGCATTCATTCAAAATCCGGCAACGTGTCACCTTCCCACAGGGTTGTGCGGCGTCAGTTGTGTGTTTATTTGTGTTTTAGAACATAACCGCCGTGAAACAGTCAGAAAATAATGTTTTATTTCTCTGATTCACTGCTTTGTTCTCACTAACGCCACTCCCTCTCTTCATTCACTCTATAGCTAACTGTTGCATACTGTATTGTACCTTTTAAAAATACATAATTTCCCGATGCTTAGGTCCAGTAGGGAGTCAACTTATGCACACCTCTACCTCAATGCCTCACTGGCTTTCCGTACATATACAGTAGGCGATGTGTGTTTCATATAGGTGTACCGGTAACACGTTTGCCTGTGCTACACCTACGCTACACACCGACACTACACCTGACATAACAGAATTAATCATGTGTGTTAACGTGATGTGTAGAAGCAGATGTGGTGCCGTGGTGGGTGCTGTTGGTTTTTGTTGACATTAGCAGACTCCAATTGTAAGCTAACGTTAGCTACTGTTGCACATTTTGGGCGCTGTAGGGGAGCTGAAGAGAGTCAAGAGGACTCAGGACTGTGCATAATGTCACATCCTTTGGATTTTCCCAGAAAAAAAAACATCCCATGTAAACATCCTCTCCATAGAAGTCAGTCCACAGGCTGTCATAGGGAACCGAGAAAGTCAAGGAAGGTCTCTTTTTTTTAAGTTATGTGACAATCCGTCCACCCATTGGCAATAAAAAATGATAAACACATGTAAAAATTTACACATAGAACCTTTAAAGCATCAGTAGGCGAGATTGGAGCAAATATGATTAAAAAAAGTTATGTTTATAAAACAGTCGCTATATGGTGACAGTATTACATGAAACAGGTAACTTGAAAAAAATTGTGTTCCTCTGTGTCCTCCGGTGCTCCTAACGGCATCTGCAAGATTTCACAGACCGGAGGAAAACAAGCAGTAAGAGCTGATCTGAGATCTGCTGTCCATCTGCTGTCTATGAGAGCCGGCTGTCAATCACTCGCGAACTCCGACCAAACGGTCAAACTAGGCAGCGCTGATCAAATATGAATCAATATTATGTTACGTTAATGCCTATTTCTCTCCTCAAATGTTTTCAGAATAATTTTGTAGTGCACGATTTAGCTGTAAAATGAGAAAGATTGTGAGGCCTATAGGAACAGCCAATAGGAACGCTCTCTCAATGAAATGACCTGTGATTGGTCAAAGTCTCCCGTCACGGGCTAGATTTTCTGAAGCCTGAAAACAGAGCCATGAGGAGGAGCAGAAGTCTAGTTCTTTCTCAGAACACTTGAATTACAATATGCTGAAAGGTTATTATGGAATTTTTGCCCAATGATGCCAAAAATATACTGCCTACTGCCACTTTAATGTGTGCGTTTCTGGGATGCGGCTGCTGTTGAATTGAAATTCTCTATTCATCTGTGGATGCCTTCGTGATGCTTTATTCAGCTGTTAAGAAAATTTCACTTGCATGTGAGTTAAATATTCTAGTACTCCTCACATAAGTACAAATATATATCATGTCAAGTACAGTATACCTGGACAGGTAAGTATTTTTACTCTTCGCTAGAGAGGTATTTGGCGGTTGTCGTGCCCCACAGTGGGAGCAGAAGACCAGTAGGGACATTGTCACTGGCAATCCAGTGGCAATCTGTTTCTCCCAAGCCTGTATAAAGACAGAGCGTTAGCATCAGTCTTCCTGTCATCCCTACATTTGATCTCTCCCTCTACAAACTCTTTTCTTCTCTAGCTCCCCTGCTCTGTTTCTTATCCAAGCACCTCTGTTTTTTTCCCTCTCACTCATTACTGTCTTCCCACACTCCTGCAGTCTTTCTCAGTCTCCTTGTCACATTCCATTATTTCCCCGTCTGTTCTTTTATTAAGCCATCTTCCCCCTCTCTCCAGCAACTGCTCCTTGTTCAGAATTGTCTCTGTGAGTCTATTTCCTTCTTTATTCCTTCCCTCTCTTTTGTCCATTATATTCCTTCTTTCACCCCCCTGTTTCTCTTTGGTGTGATCTGTCTTCATGTAACCATGGCAGCACTGAGTGCTGTATAGCTCTCTGACAGTAATGAAATCATATAGAGGTAACATATATCTATAGATACTAGATTGTTCCGATACATATGACACTGTCAGTTTAGACTGTGAGCCTACACACAGATATCATGTAGCTAAACATCATTCAGTATTATACACGATGCATACAAAGACTGTAGGTTTTCTAACACAGACTGAATGGGCTGATGACACAGAGGAGAGGAGAGAAATGTTTGTGTAAAACTCTCCACACTGTGCCTTGCATTTCAATGTGGCCCTCTCCATTGCTACGCTGATTGCTGCTGATAGCAAGTGCCACTGATTTTTAAGCATCAGTCAACTTCAGGTTTTATATTTCAGTTCCCAAGAACCAGTAGGTTATAGTAAACAACAAAAAGGTCATTCACGAGCATTAGCTCGATAAGAACACTTTTTTCCCATTTCCCATGTGAGAAGATGATGTTTGCCTCATCGGTGCCGGATGATAGCTACAGCAAACGTCACTGCTCGATAGGGGTCGTGTCCATTGGCTGCACTATAATAGTCAATCTTGGGATTATCTACATGAGTGGGGACGTACGAGGGTTATCGGTCGACGAGATTGGCCGCGTGGCGCTGCTTACTGGCGGGAGGAGAGTTCCGAGATTTTTTTTTCTTTTCTAAACTTTGAACAGCAGCTGCAGTGAGGGGACGCATGTCACCGCCCCAATATAAAGGGCTGCCTTAAAGGTCCCATATTGTAAAAAGTAAGATTTTTTTTCATGTCTTTTATATTATAAAGCAGGTTTAAGTGCTTTATAAATACTGTGAAAGTATCGAAACGCTCAATATACAGAGAAATACACACAGTCCGTATTCAGAAATTGTGTGTTTGAAACAAGCCGTTAGGATTTCTGTCCATTTGTGATGTCACAAATCTGCAATATTTAGACCATTACACGATTTGAAACGTAAACATTCTAAATGCGTCCCAGTTTATTTCATGTTGCAGTGGATGTAAATAACATCAGCTGACAGGGAGTAAACATGGACCCAAACTGTTGCCTAGCAACGCAATTCCATTGCAATTCCATTGCAATTCCGTTGAAATGCACTAAAACGGAGCGTTTCAGACAGAGGGTGAATAAAGGTATATTCAGGCAGACAGTATGAGGAAAATAATGTGTTTTTTTAACATTACAGCATGTAAACATATTCTATTAGAAACACAAAATACAAGTATGAACCTGAAAATGAGCACGATATGGGACCTTTAAACGCTAGTCATAGTTTTCAGTCATGTGACTGGCGCCGAGCCTGGAGGGCCAAACAACGTTCCATCATTGTGGCTGACACTGGAACACTGGGTACTCTGCACAAGCCTGTCAAATCTATATTTTTTACAACCCATAAGTGTTTAGATCACCTCTCAAATGAGGAAAACTGGTCTTTTTATTAGCAAGGAAGAGAAAGAACGATCAGACCCGTTGCTGGTGTGAGTTCATCCCAGCAGGAAACACATGGGCATCGTAGCTTCAGAGAGGGAGAAACGTCACTGCGCGATTTTTCGGTGTCTTTCTAATTGCGTATTTTCAGTCTGATATTTCAACAGTTTTACAACAAACCGACTTCCTTGACTTGCAAAATTATCTTTTAAATAGGCAAACATCGTATGTGTGATTCATGGCGCAATTCAAACCACCGTTCATATTTTTTTCCGAAATAAGGTCCCATGGTGGTCCACCGGACTTCGCCTCTCTATACAACCTAGTTTTAGCAACAAAACCAGGGAGATTGTCTTCAGGCTGTAGTTGAGCGTAGAGACTTGTGAGTCTAGCACCATAACAATAGTCAGGTGCAGACCTTGTAGTCTGTCCATCACTTTGTGCCAGAGTTAGAAACTGACAGATGATGCTCACATTGCAACAAGTTCTGTAATTGACGTTGTTTGTCCATGCCCTCCAGAACGAAACATAGAAGTATTTTCTGATCTGACACCATCATCTGTCAGTTCCTTCCCACAGATCACTGTTGAAAAATAAATCTCTTTTGTGATTTGACAACGCTGTGGTTAAGGTTTGGTTAGGTTTAGGCAAACATTGTGGTTTGGGTTCAAATAAGTACTTTGCTAAAGGGACCATTGTTGTTATGGTTACAATGATAAAGATGTGGTTAAGGTTATGGAAGGTTTGTGGTCATGCTTAAAAGACAAAACAATGATGACTATTGGTAGAAGACAGGAAGTAAACAGTCCTATACAACTTTGTTGCTCTCTCGTCACCTGACTTCCTGCCACTAATGATTTAAGTGAATCCCTGACCTTTCCTCTAGCACAGTGGTTCTCAAACGTTTTACATCACGTACCACCTCAGAAAATATTTGACTCTCCAAGTACCACCATTATGACCAGGGGTGGGCAATTATTTTTCCTGGTGAGCCACATGAGAAACCCAGATTGTTGCCGTGGGGCCAAACAAATTCTGTTAGATGTAACCTCTATTTTATCACTACATTAACTTATAGAAAACATACTGTGAACTTATTTTTCAGCATTTATTATACTGAAAATCACTCCAAACAGCATATTATTAAGAAAATTACATTATATGCAGGAGTTTTTGAACCGTACAGGACTGACTGTTTTGGGTAGTAATGTTTCCATTAACAAAACTTAACAAAACAGAGAATCCCCCAGCATGCCACAATATAAAAACATGCACTGCAGGTCCAAAAAAAAATATTTTTCAGGGTAGGGAGGGTACTGTACACAGTACTGTACTGTACTTTGTTATTGTCATCTATAGTGGTTAATTGCATAAAAACACACAATTCAAATGATTATGATTATTTAAATATTTGCTTTGATTAAAAAAATCTTGTCAAGCTGCTTAGAGCTAGTGTTAGGAGGTTAAACAGGTCATAATTCTCTCTCTAATATCTATTTTATATTGATGTGAAAACATCTCATTCAAACAACTGGATTAATTTAAGTTTCTCACAAAATCTACATTTTACGAGATTACATTTTAACACATCATGATAACGTTATAATTTACCTTCACCCAATAGTAATTTTTTCCTGAGCCGACTTTTAACGCCTCATAACAATAACTCCATGGCACCTCCTTTAACGTTCGTATCTTACGTATTTATGTTCGTATTTATCCAGTCAGGACTGTGCTGCCCACCGGCTGCTAACAGCTAACATTACTAAATCTCCTCCTGCTGATTTAAACACAGATTTGTTGTTCACAGTGTCGCTTTATCAGGGAAAAATAGTGTGCGCCCCTCAGGTTTCGTAGCGCCATGATGTTGAGCGCTTTTTTTTCTCTCCACCATGGCTCCGATCCAAAACAAACTGAAACATGATACAGCGTGCGTATGCGTCATTGTGCATGTGTGACTGTGGAAGGCATCAATACAGAGGAATCAATAGTCAGAGAGTACCACCAGTGATACGTGTACCATAGTTTGAGAACTACTGCTCTAGCACTGCAGTTGCATCGAATTTGCCACTTACCAACCATTGAAAACTAATGGCTGATTTCCATGTAAATTTCCAGCAATTTGCAGTTTTTAAATGCTTTCATTGTTGGTTTGGTTCTGCACAAGATTTGTTAACAAATTAAAGTACAGAATATCACCAGACTTGTTCTTTAACTGAACAGCAGTTGCTCTAATCTTCAGAGTTCTTCTGCATGCACATTTTGTCTGCCATGATGTTAATGTGGAGTACACTGGGGTGACTCAACCCTATTGTCTTGTTCTAGAAAGGGTTGTTCAAAATATTGAACGTCAGAGCAAATAATGGTCCAACATTTACTTCACCTTTTACTTTGTCTGTTTTGTATTTATTTATTTCACCTTTAATTGTCTATTTTTTTTTTTCCTGTGTGGGTGTGTGAGTTACACATAATGTAAATCTGAATCTATGTTATTATGGTTATATGTAGAAGTGTGTTTGTGTTTGTGTGTGTGTGTGTGTGTGTGTGCGTATGGCATTGTTTAATGTCGCTCCTCCGTGACATTTCCTCAGCACTTTCAAGAGGCCAACAGACGCTGACATTTAAAAATGTTAAAGATGAAATTTCACTCTGAACGTAATCCAATTATGTTGCCAGTCTGTTGGCGCTCACATAAATGACAACATCTTCTGAGTTTGCAGTCCCATAACAGAACTAATGTTAATGCCATTTTTGTTAGGGCTGCTTTGTGAGTAAATTGTCTCAGGTGTAGAATAAGATTATGCCTAATGTGAGGGACAATTCAACGTCTGTCTTTGCTGTTGCATTCACATTTTCTGCTGCCAGACATCTCAAATGCGAGCTTGGGAGCATTTCTATTGCCTCCGCAAGGCTCTCAACATGGCGACAGCGGCTCGCAGCTAACGGTGCTAACAGTTAACAGATTAGTTACCTTTTTTTGTATCCTAATTACGTAACGCTGTTCCATGTAATCTGTAACTCCCCAAGCCTGATCGTTGCATAGCAAATAGTATTTTGCTGCTTTATTAATGATTTGAATATTGCATAGAGCGCCTTTAAACATTCCATTGATACAATTTGTCTTGACTCAAGTGATAACTAGCTAGAGAACTCTACTATTTACTGTTGTGTGTGAGCTACAATGCTGCAGCCTCTAGGGGCCATCATAGTATTTGGAATTTTTGGGCCTTTAATCTGGGTTATCGGTTGGTGGAGTGACAGTATGGACAAAGTGAATGTGGTAAGAAAGTTTGTGCTCTACTGAAGAGCAGTTTAAGTGTTTAGCGAGTGCTTCCTGCCTTATATCATCCATACTATCTCTCTCTTCTCATTTAAACCTCTGAAACACCCCGCACATCTATCAAAACTTATTGTGACCTCAAGCTGTTGTAAATGTCACATGTAGGTTATTAAAGTTATTACAAGGACTCTCAATGTAACACTGATGCTTTCATATGACCTATATAAGTAAACCAGACCATCATCATCATGCTTTCCACCGGTGCCACTGGGTCGGATTCCAGCGAAATCAGACAAAATAATGCAGATTCACCAGAACCTCCTTCAGCCTCAGACCTCCAGCAGGGCCTCCAGCAGGGCCCCCAGCAGGGCCTCCAGCGGGGCCTCCAGCGGTGCCTCCAGCAGGGCCTCCAGCAGGGCCTCCAGCGGGACCTCCAGCGGGGCCTCCAGCAGGGCCCCCAGCAGGGCCTCCAGCGGTGCCTCCAGCAGGGCCTCCAGCAGGGCCTCCAGCAGGGCCTCCAGCAGGACCTCCAGCAGGGCCTCCAGCAGGGCCTCCAGCAGCGACCCATCCACCATGGACAGACCCAGTTCCGGCTTCACTGCCACCTTCGACCTGCATTCGGAGCTCCGGTGGGAGGTGGAGAGCAGCGGCTCCTCCTCCGACCAGGAGCAGAGCTGCTGCAGTAAAATGAGAGGTTTTCTGAACGGATTCTAGTGGTCGTAAACATTACCGCTTCTGTCTACAGGGACTGCCAAAATCAACGCTTGTAGTAACTTTAAAGAGGTTTTGAAGGAAAATTTACATTTGTATGCCTGCATGTGCTTTTGTTTATCAGGAAGAAAGTGTTTGAAGACGTCCAACGTTTCCTGAATACTGATGACATCATCAACCAGGTAGTGTTTGACCTGGAAGACAGCAGGTAGGTAAACAACACACATATACACACAGCACAGACATTTATTAAAGGGGAACAATGGCCAATTTTAAAACATTGATATTCTGGAGGCTATATAACATGATGGAAAAGATACTGCAACCTGCTCATGTAGGCACATATTGGGAGGGCGCGTTGGGAAACCACGAACTGCCTGCCAGTGACGATATGAATGGAGCATAGAATTTCAACAACATTTACAATATAAATAAACATGCAGTCACTTTCTGAATCTATTTTATGTTAACAATAAACACTTATAAGACAAGGAAACTGTGTCACACCTTGCTGACTTCTTTCTTCTTCCAGTATAGTTTGGAACGGAGAGATAGTTTCCACAGGGATTCCCACTATGTGCGTACATGAACAGGTTGCAGTATCTTTTCCGTCATGTTATATAGCCTCCAGAAAAATATCAATGTTTTAAAAATGGCCATTGTTTCCCTTTAAGCTGTGCAAGATGAGGTTTGGATTTAGATTGTGAACATTTAAATTTTCCTTTGTTTTTCTTTTTTTGTTCAAATGGTAAATTAAATAATACGCACTTTAATCCATTTGGTCATCTCTGTCTCTTTGTCCGTCAGTCTTCAGTGTCCGTCCGATTCCTTGCGGTTTTTCTCCAAGTTTGAATGTGGCAACCTAAGGAAGGCTGTTCAGATCCGCAGGTATGAACGGACACACACACACACACACACACACACACACACACACACACACACACACACACACACACACACACACACACACACACACTATGAGCACAAGGTCTTTACTTAGTGGGCCAACATCCAGCACAGATTCAACCAGCCTTGTTCTTCTTCTTCTCTTATCCTCTGTAGATATGAATACGACCTCATATTGAATGCAGATGCTAACTGTAACCAGCACACCCAGTGGTTTTACTTTGAAGTCAGTAACATGGTGGCTGACGTCCCCTACCGCTTCAATGTCGTCAACTGTGAGAAGAGCAACAGCCAGTTCAACTATGGTGAGAAGGGTTGTGTGTGTGTGTGGGTGTGTGTTTGTGTTTTTGAATATACTGTATCTTTCAAAGTGACACTTCATTAATTTATCGATGTATTTAATGCATTATCCAGGATTCAATAATGTAACCAAGCACTGTTTTTTCCACAAGTGCTTACACATATTTAATTTCACAGGCCACGTACACTAAAGTACACATGATTTAAAGGTCCCATATCGTGCTCATTTTCAGGTTCATACTTGTATTTTGGGTTTCTACTAGAACATGTTTACATGCTTTAATGTTCAAACAACACATTCTTTTTCTCATACGGTCTGTCTGAATATACCTGTATTTACCCTCTGTCTGAAACACTCCGTTTTAGTGCATTTCAACGGAATGGCAACAGAATTGCGTTGCTAGGAAACAGCTTCGGTCCATGTTTACTTCCTGTCAGCTGATGATATTCACATACACTGCAACAGGATATAAACTTGGACACATTTAGTATGTTTACGTTTAAAACTGAAATAATCTAAATATTGTAGATTTGTGACATCACAAATGGACAGAAATCCTAACGGGCTGTGTGCATTTATCTGTGGATTGAGTATTTTGATACTTTCACAGTATTTATTTATCACTTAAACCTGCTTTATAACATAAAAAACATGAAAATCACACTTTTTACAATATGAGACTTTTAATATTTGCTAATATTGTAAACATGGTGAACATCAATGTTCTAACTGGCAAGCTCAGAAGTAATAAAGTATGGACTGAAAGATCTTTATGAAAAAAGTATTGTGAGGAAAATGCGACAGTACCTCGGACCATCCCAACTGCTTCCCCATCTGGCTGCAAACCGCATCAGTGCATGCTCACACTTGAATGAAGCTGGCAGAACTATATCAGGGGAGATGCAATTCTGAGGTCACCAAACTGGACACTCTCCACTCCTCAGCTAGACCCTAGAGATTCTGTCACAAACAGAATTGGCAACAAGGACTAGTCTGGTGGCGTTCAACACTCTCGACTTGACTTCCAATAATGCGGACGCAGCTCTCAGTCAGAGCCTCCTTTCAGCAGCATGACATAAGCTTTCCTGGGGTTACTAAGCAGTAGTATCCTATAATAACTGGACCACATGCTCCAGTCCTTTTCACAGAAAAAAAGGAACTCATTGTGTCCGTCATTGTTACTGGGGTGGGGGTGAAAAATGACCCGTCCAAATATGGAGTCAGTATGGCAACTCAAACAAACACAGATGTCACAATAAGTCATTGTCAGAAGCAAGAATGACAGGACACTTGTTTGCCAGGGAGTAAATGTAGTAAAGCTCACCTCAGACTGTAGTCTATCTGACGAAGCAGAACCTCAATGTGCGGGTGCATTGTGCATCATCGTTCCTCATTCCTTCCTGTCCAGTACCTACGGTTTCTCTTTGAATGCTGTGGTGCTTACACATTTTACATGTACTGTTTGTAACTTCTTAAACGTATATATCATTGCGGGTCGGTGTCCCATGCACGCTCGTGCGTGGCTACGCTGTTCAGACTCAGACTCCAACACAAACTACACAGAAGCACCAAAACCGCAAAGTTGTATCTAGTGAAGCCCGTCTTGCAAAACAGTTTTAACTCTTCCTGCTCTTCCAGGGCCGTAGTCTCTGCTGTACTCTGCTCCTCTGCTCCTCTGCTCTTCTGCCTGCCTTCACTCAGCTCGCTCCACCTCACATGCATGCGTGCACACTACACACTGCAGAAGACTTCGTAGCTCTGAGAATATCTAGTGTACAGTGGCAGTTTATGCAGAAATAAATGCTGCAGCTCCTCCAGACCAACAGAGGTTTCCCGTGTCTTGTGAAGTGACGGGGCTCCGCAGAGAGAAACGTTATCGTCTCTGACCAAAACCCCGGTGTCTCCCCTGTTCCCTCTGGCCGCGGTCTGGAGCAGTGATTAATGGAGAGACCTCCGTCTGGTCAGCTAACATTACTGCCAAGCAGCTGAAATATAGAGTGATATTGTGGTTTTAGCTGACGTGTGTCGCCTCACTGTTTTGAGCGATGCTCGTTCATGTCTATTTAGAGCAAGCAAGCGTGAGCCCGACGCTGACTTGCGTTGACTTAACGGCCACAGGTGTCGCTGTTAACAAGCATTTCTGATTCTTACAAACAGTCCCTTTAAGTGCTATATAAATACTGTGAAAGTATCAAAACACTCAATCCATGGAGAAATACACACAGCCCGTATTCGTTTGAAACAAGCCGTCAGGATCTCTGTCCATTTGTGATGTCACAAATCTACAATGTTTAGACATTTTCAGTTTTAAACGTAAACATTCTCAATGTGTCCCAGTTTATTTCCTGTTGCAGTGTATGTGAATGACATCAGCTGACAGGAAGTAAACATGGACCCAAGCTTTTTCCTTGCAACGCAATTCCATTGCCATTCTGTTGAAATGCACTAAAACGGAGCGTTTCTGATAGAGGGTGAATACAGGTATATTCAGACAGACAGTATGAGAATTTTTTTTTAACATTAAAGCATGTAAACATGTTCTAGTAGAAACACAAAATACAAGTTTGAACCTGAAAATGAGCACAATATGGGACCTTTAAACGCTAGTCATAGTTTTCTGATATGAGGCATGATATTTCCCCTTTAATATAGCCCTTACTTACTCTTTCCTTCAATCCTGATTCAGGCCACCTATAGCTCCTATAGCTGCGTTACGACTGCATCTGTTGTGTTAGTGCTAATTGAAAGCAATCACTTCCTGCTGCTGTCGTTTCACAACAGGACGCTGAATTTCGTTGACTGAACGGCCACAGGTGTCGCTGTTAACAAGCAATTACTGATTCTTACATAGAGTCCCTTTAAGGTAACATGATGGGATGTGAAAACAGACCTCATTCACTAGAACCATGTAAAGACGTGGCTGTGTCCCTTTCATCTCTATCAGTGGGATTTTCTTATTTATGCACCTTTGCACCCTGACCCTCTCAATGAGCTCAATCTCTGTCGCACACACACACACACACACACACGGTGTGGGGGCTGATGTGTTCTTTCTCTTATTCTCTCCCTTCTTGAGGACAGCTCAATACACACAGACCAAACTCACTCCAGTATCTCCAGAAGCAATCTCATTTCTTTCACACACACTTACTACACACTGATTCATACAATGCCCTTTGTACCGTAAAATAGCCCCTTTTTAACGTCCCTCGGGAAATCGGTTTCATCTCAGGAAGTAGTGAATGAGTAGAAGAAAAGGCAGCTCTTCAAAAATAGTGTGTATCCCATTGTACAGAAAATGGCTTTTCTTCTGAAAGATTGTAACGTGCTGACAGGCCAGAAAGTCATCCAACTATTTTTAACCCCTGGAGATTTGATGCTTTTTGATCCAACAAGAACAGTGGCTCTTTAACTTTTCCAGCCCCCTGGGCTAAAACCCAGCGTAGAAAAAGACTGTGGTTACTGAGGTGGAGAGCTTGGGTCATAGCTGCAAGGTCACCATCCTTCATGGTATTTTCGCCAGTGTCTTTCATACCAACCAAGCGTGAAATGTACTGTATTTACAAGGCTGCTCTATCAGGAACCAAAGTAGGATCCATGAATAATAAATACACAGGAAGAAAACACTTTGTCTTTATTTCATTAATTTATTCGATGCCCTCTCTTTGTAGTAGAGAGGGATGAAGAGACCAGCACACGCCTTCACTCGTCTGTATTATTATCAATTATACACAATGTAAACTATAAAGTTATGAATACAGTTTCCACAACAAAATTATCTTTTTTCACCTTTTTTATAATATTCTACTTATTACCCAGCAAACAATATGTCTTACTTCTGAAATATATATTTTTAGCTTTAGTGTTTTAGCTTATAAAGCAAACAAACATAAACAACAAAATCTAAATTGTATTTTTCGATAATATTGCAATAGTGGTACGAGTTATTTTTTTTGTCCAGTGCATTAAAGGGACTGTTTGTAAGAATCAGAAATTGCTTGTTAACAGCGACACCTGTGCTTGTGCTCGCTCTACATAGACATGAACGAGCATCGCTCAAAACAGTGAGGAGACACACGTCAGCTAAAAGCACAATATCACTCTATATTTCAGCTGCTTGGCAGTAATGTTAGCTGACCAGACGAAGGTCTCTCCATGAATCACTGCTGATCCTAGTGTTGGCTTTTCCTGCCTCAGCCTCCCGACCGCGGCCGGAGGGAACAGGGGAGACACCGGAGTTTTGGTCGGAGACGATAACATTACTCGCTCCGTAGCCCCGTCACTTCACAAGACACGGGAAACCTCTGTTGGTCTGGAGGAGCTGCAGCAGTTCTTTCTGCACAAAAAGTCCACTGTACATTTAATAGATGTTCTCAGAGCTAAACTAACTCTTCTACAGTGTGAAGTGTGCACGCATGCACGTGAGAGTGGAGCGAAAGAGGGAGAACGAGCGCGGTGTGTGAGTGAAGGCAGGCAGGCAGAGGAGCAGAGTACAGCAGAGACTCCGGCCCTGGAGACCAAAGCTACGGTCTCCCCCGCGTCCTCCGACCGCGGCCAACACTGCTTAACAGACGGGCTTCACTAGATAGAACTTTGCGGTTTTGGTGCTTCCGTGTAGTTTGTGTTGGAGTCTGAGTCTGAACAGCGTAGCCACACGCAAACGGGCATGGGACACCGACCTGGATTGATTTAAACGTGTAAGAAGTTACAAACAGTCCCTTTAAGAGCTGGTTTAAAGGCTAAAGCCTGATCTAGCATACTGCTAAATACATTGTTTTAACTGTTGCATACTGCATACTACTGAGGAACGTAGTATGCAGCATGTACTGTATACTGTATACTGTATACTGTATACTGTATACTGCATTTGTCAGTAGGCAATTTCGAATACGGCCAATGCCTACATATATTGTGCCAGTCAAATAAATTAATAAATTAATAAAAATTGTGTCCAAGAGGGACAACTGATAATGTGGTTGCTGGTCAGAAACCTACTTAACCATTCTTTGACTGGGAGAGATGGGCTGTATTCGAAACCGCATACTATACTAGTAGTACGTACTGATTTGGCCAAAATGTAGTATGTAGTATGCAGTATGCGAACAAAAGCAAAATCTCCAGTATGCCAAAAATACCCGGATGACGTACTGATTTGGAAAAATTCTCCAGTATGCATCGGACCAGTCTACCTCGCCTACTGTATCCCACAATGCAAAGCGCCGGAACAGCACAGGCTACCGGTACAAAAACAGCAGCCAAAAGCTGCTTGTTTTTTAAGTTTTTTGTAGCCATTTCAACACTAAATTCACTTCTGAAAGTTTTTGAGGCGAGAAATCAACTGTGTAGATTATTAATATCGGCAGTTTTACGAAGTTAGATGGCGAATCGAACATTTGTTCCACCGTTGTCGGAGTTTAGAAGCTCCACAGAATACTGTGACAGCCAGCGAGCGCCTGCCCGGGTCGCTGCCAGCAAGCCGGGTAGTCACGCTCAGAGACCGCTATGAGCTGCTGGAGCTCTCTAGAGACCGGTCTGTAGACGAGAGGCTTTGATTTCCTTGTTGACGGATAGTTTGTTTAAATATCACAACACAGATGTCCATTATAAATTAACAGGAACCTGTGTTTATTTGCCTTTTTTCGAATTAAAAAGCTCCACAATCGCCCGCGGGCGTAGCTCGCTGGAGAGCCGGTCAGTGACGCTCACAGAGCGGCTGCAGAGCAGCAGAGTGGCGAGGGAAGATGAGAGGAGAGGAAGAGGAGAGAGAAGAGGAGAGGAGAGAGAAGAGGAGAGGGAAAGAGCAGCTTCTGACGGGGCAGAGAGATTCCTGCTGAGACAACATGACACTTTTTTAACATTTCTCTAATATCTGGAGGGAGATCAGTCCTTTTGCTGTAACTGAAAAAGCAGTTTGAGTAAAGTAAACGTTGTGGATGAATGTTTTATATTTCCCGTCTCTCCTCGTTGATGATCCTGTTTGTCGGACTTCTTTATGAGCTGTCAGAATAAATAGTTTAAACCTGCAGTATCTTATAAAGTAAACAAGCATAACATAAACAACAAAATCAAAGTTGTATTTTTTGATAATATGTTAATAGTGGTACAAGTTAGTTTTTTTGTCCTGTGCTTTAAGAGCTGGTTTGAAGGCTTAAGCCTCGTCTAGCATACTGCTAAATACATCACTTTAACTGTCACATACTGCATACTACTGAGGTACGCAGTATGCAGTATGTACTGCATACTGCATACTGCGCTCCTGAGTAGTATGCAGTATGCGGTTTCGAATACAGCCATGGTGAATTACCACATTATCCCGTACAACAAAATACAAAATGCACCCTTTCCCTGACCTGGCACAAGTCTTTCATAGAGGAATGATAAGAGCCGCTCACTGTAGATGTATTAGAGGGTCTAATTTACAGTCATTTCGTGTTTGGTTTTGACAATAGCATATACACGTGTAAATTGGAGTATACATCCATTACCTCTATGCCTGGGAACTCAAGTTGCAACCATTTTAAAGAGGAATGACGCGGTGCTTTTATTTTTTATTTTTTTGTTTTATATTCATTTAATGGTTTGTGTTTTGTGTTCTTTTGTATATATTTGTTGAGTTTTATGTATTTGCATGAAGGCCTATCTAGGGACAGGCAAATTAGCTGGTGCTACACTGTGTAGTACTGTGGTATGTGACATGGGTCCATGCTAGAATGTGTCATATGAATAAATAAATAAATTCCTTCATGTACATTTGTACCTCAGAGAAGAAACTTGTAATATCATATAGCATACAGTACATGATAATATTATAGAGACAGTGACACCTAGCAGAGGACCAGACTGCAGCGTTATGGGCCATTTCCCCCAGTTTTACTGCTGTGACACCAAGTCTGTTCCATGTGGCTGACTGTCTATCTATCTGTGTGTGTGTGTGTGTGTGTGTGTGTGTGTGTGTGTGTGTGTGTGTGTGTGTGTGTGTGTGTGTGTGTGTGTGTGTGTGTGTGTGTGTGTGTGTGTGTGTGTGTGTGTGTGTGTGTGTGTGTGTGTGTGTGTGTGTGCGCGCGTGCATGCAGGAATGCAGCCGGTGCTGTACTCTGTAAGGGACGCTCTGGAAGGCAGACCACACTGGGTCAGGACCGGGACCGAAATTTGTTATTTCAGGTATGAATAAAAT
Source organism: Sebastes fasciatus (assembly GCF_043250625.1). Taxonomy (NCBI): domain Eukaryota; kingdom Metazoa; phylum Chordata; class Actinopteri; order Perciformes; family Sebastidae; genus Sebastes; species Sebastes fasciatus. Next base: position 4,245,810 of record NC_133798.1, read on the forward strand.
GCACAGATTCAATGTGTTTTTTTTCTTCAGTGGCAGACCAGAATAGCATGACTTTAAAGAAGATGCTGGCACCGCTGAGAGGAGGGGGGGGAGGAGGGGGGGGGGGGGGGGGGGGGGGGCGGTCCTTGGAAAAAATATGATTTTTATAGAAAGTAAAAGTTCAAGATGGCAACTTGATCCCCTTCAATAACTTTGATTGTGCCAGCGTGTTTCTGAAAGCCGTCTCTTCTTCAGGACACACCACACAAAGCCTGAATGACTAAAGTCATAACTCAATGATTCTGTATAACATATGATACAGCTTGATATTGATTCACCTACAGAGGCTCAAACTCCCAACAAAAGAGAGCTCAATGACAAAGAGCTGTTAGAATGACAAGTGATGTCTGAAGAGCGAAATAGTTCCAGCAGTGGAGTGCTCAGACCTCACAGAAAGCACTGGAGATGGAGCTTTTATCTACACAGAAACATAACTTATTGTTATTGTTATTTTTTCTCCTCCAGAAACCACTTTTGTCCAGCTCGGGGCCGAAGGAGAACAACATTTTATACTCTGACCTTTACCGTCACCTTCAAACACAATGAGGACGTCTGCTACGTGGCCTACCATTATCCCTACACATACTCTGCTCTGAAGGTACTGATCCACCCACCCATCTATCTCTGTTTGTTTTTTCTCTTGTATACTTCTGACATACAGTGAACATGTTGTAGCGTACTGAAAACCACTCTCGTCCTTCATAACATTTATCTAACAGCCGAACATTTTAAATGATAACACATGATAATCTTATAAAATACTAACCTGACCCAGTTTGTTTCACAGAACCATGTGAGAAGCCATCATTAAAGTTGTTTGGAAAAGGGGCAGGCACTTTCAAAAAAATACTTGGCAGGTGATTGGATGAACCATCTGTCAATCAAACTAACAAAAGTGAAACTAAGTGAAGGCCAAAGACTTTGCTTTTAGTGCCGTTCTTTGCTCTTCCTTCGATGAAGAAATACTCTCCACCTCTGATATAACTGATGTTATTGCAGCATCTATGATAACCTCTGCAGGAGCCGTCACTTCTGCTTTCACTTCTCCGTGTCGTCACATGTTGTGGTCTCACACACGTATGCCACACATGTAGCTCCTCGCAGGACGCCGATCGGTCCGTCAAACGGCGAGATGGACACAAACGCATTACTTGCAGCCTGACAAGATGGATTTTCGTGTGACATTTGATCCCGCGATTCTCTTGTGATCTCGTGACATCGCGATAATCCAGCTGCCGTGCAAGGTTAATGAAATACAGCACATTGTTAAAAATCTAAACAAGTCAGGTCGACTTTATTTATATAGTCCAATAAGTCACAAATTTGACTCAAGGGGCTTTACAATCTGTCATACCAGGGGTGTTTCTAGGATTTGAGGACATTCAGGGCATAGCCCAGACCTCGGTATGCAACACGTTCTCACTCCCAACTTGTCAAATACCGCTGTTTGATCAGGCTGCTTGGTCAGGCACCCTTTACCATCTGTATGAGACTTTCAGCTAACTCCAATGTAAAACCATCCACGTCATTATTAGACGGTCAGAGCAACTGGTGTAGTATAAAGAGCGAGAAAGTCTGTATGGCGGGTTGGGAGGAAAGGCTGGATGGGTCAAACAAACAGAATTTAAACCCAAACCACAATCTTTTCCTAAGCCTAACCAAGTAGTTTTATGAAGTAAATAAACCTAAAAACTAAGTAAACCTATGTTAGAAGTTTATTTTGAACAGACACTATGCATGTAACGAGGGGTACAATAGAGGGGTACACTAGCATCATAGTTTGAAGCGTAGGGCCACTGAACACGCGGTGGTATTTGAAGAGTTGGGAGTGAGACTGTGTTGTGGTATGGGGGTCTGGGTGGATCGTCACTTGGATTTTTTGACATTGGCATGTCACATGTGACTGCACAGTACATGCGTGTATACATCAGGACCTACACGTTAACTCCACGCACATGTGTCTGTCAGGCTCATCTGAAGGTGCTGCAGAAATCAGTGGATCCTGCCAAGGTGTTTTTCCAGCAGCAGAGTCTTTGCAGCACTTTGGCTGGAAACATGTGTCCAGTGGTCACCATCACAGCCTGTCCTGCCAGCAGGAGCTGGAGAGACATGCACCAGCTCCGTGAGTACTTATGTTTGTGCGTGTGTGTGCGTGTGTGTAAATCAACATATTTTATGAAAATTTATGTTGTTATTTTGTCATGCATTTTCCTACGAATGTCCAGCAACACGAATGATCAGTGCGCCTGCACAAGCCCCTGCAGGAGTTTAGGCAGCAAAACTACTGGTTAGGTTTAGGAAAAGATCCTGGTTTGGGTTAAAATAACTACAGATGTGAGGTTACTTAGGTACGAATGTTTTGTGACAAATAAGTCAACTTTAACTGTTGGTTTCACACGGCATACAAATAGTGGTCTCCTGGGTGAAAGTCTGATGTTTCTTGACCCACCCGTCCACCCCGACCTCCTCCCTACGCAGACTTTATTGCTCTTTATACTACATCACTTGTCTTGGCTCATGATTACGTGGATAACATACAAATTGATTACTTGGTTACTTTTTGTAGGCATAGCTACAAACATTGTATGAAAACAGAGACGGCTGTTCATGTTCCTTGTGAAACCACAAGTAAACGCTGACTTTACGCTTGTTACGTAACGTTGATATGATTGTTACATAGCAATACACTAAGGGCGGTTGTTATCTATTTACATAGTTATTTTGTTATGTTAAGTGTTATGGTGTTACGTTGTTAAGCTACGTTGTTACATTATGTTATGTTACGTTGTTACATTACGTTGTTATGTTACATTGTTAAGTTATGTTCTTAAGTTACATTGTTAAGATACGTTGTTAGGTTACATTGTTAAATTACGTTGTTACATTACATTATGTTACGCTGTTACATTACATTGTTGCGTTACATTTTTGCATTACATTGTTAAGTTATGTTGTTAAAATACATTATGTTACATCCTTAAGTTACGTTGTTACGGTATATTATGTTACGTTGTTACATTACATAGTTACATTGCGTTGTTACATTACGTTGTTACGTTACATTGTTAAGTTACGTTGTTAAGTTATGTTGCTAAAATATGTTGTTGCGTTACATTATGTTACGTTGTTACATTATATTGTTACGATACATTGTTAAGTTACGTTGTTAAAATATGTTTTTGCGTTACATTAAGTTACGTTGTTACATTACATTATGTTACATTACGTTGTTGCGTTACATGGTTAAGTTACGTTGTTAAAATACTTTGTTATATTACATTGACAAGTTACGTTGTTGTGTTACATTATGTTACGTTGTTACATTATGTTTAGTTGTTACATTACGTTGTTACGATACATTGTTAAGTTATGTTGTTAAAATATGTCGTTGTGTTACATTAAGTTACGTTGTTAGGTTGCGTTGTTAGGTTACATTGTTACGCTATTATTTTTACACAAACATGATGTTTTTTTCTAACCATAACCAAATAGTCTTGTTACCTAAACGGAACCAATCGTTTCACCAAATGTTAACCCTAATTAATTGTGCGTTTCTCTAAGTGTGATACGATATGATATGAAACCTATTTATGAAACATACTTTTTGTTCAGAAACATCTACATTCAACGTATCCCGCGGTTTGCACAAACATACAATGCCAAAAATGTTTCTGCCGACTGGGTTGGGACATCTGATGTCCACTTGAACAAGGCAATTAACCTGAAAACCTTTTCACTCTGACACTGACAGAGCAGGGGGGCTACTATGGTATGCTTATGTCGATTTGTGTGTGAGCATGTGCTTGGACTTCTCTAATCCTGAAGGGTGTGTGTATGTGTGTGTGTGTGTGTGTGTGTGTTGGACAAACAGCCCAAACTTGAGTACAAACAAGGCCTGGAGCAACAGCCAATCAGTTCCAGCCTTTTTCCTGTGTATGCAAATGAGTATGCTAATCAGGTCTAATTACAACCAGCCATGTCAGTCGGTATAGAACAGCACCATGAGAGCCGGTTATTGGATGAAAAGCTCATAACACCTCTCATTTCAATGAAAACCATGTTTGAATTCGAAGCTGATTTGAGTTCATAAACTCATAATGACATATGTAAACCTATTTATTTCTCCTGTATTTAAAAAATCATCATGCTGATGCCTAAACCAAGTTCTGCTGTTCATCCTTGGTATTTTCCTTCGACATGCAAGCTTTTCTTCAAAGGGAAAGGATTAGACAAAGCAGCCTGCTTCCTGCCTCACTCCTCGTCTCCAATTAAAAAAGGCTTCCAGTGCAATCACAGCTCATCTCTGAAAGCCGTTAATTATCAAACATAATCTCATTTAGCAGGACAGGCATGGCCTCAGGTAGCTGGAGCTGGACTGGGATTGTTCCTCTGTCCCACTTTGTGCTCTTTCTCACATCATTTTTGTCTGGAACTCGTTTTATTTTTTCTCTACTTTCTGTCTCTCGCTTTCTCTACCACCCTCTCTCCTGTTTTTTTCTGCTGTTGTGTATCTCAGGCTTACCAAGTCTGTGTCATCTCTTTTCAAACTCAATTCACTTGATTATTAACACAAACAATGATTTGGTTGACGCTTGGTCTGTGGCCCTCAGCGTCTGATACCGATGTACCGAGGCACCCTTTAATGTCTGTATGGCCCTGTTCAGACCTGGTATTAACATGCGTCCTCAGTGATCCGATCACAAGTGGACAGCTTTAAGTAGTAGTAGGTGTGAACACACTCAAGACGCATTGAGGACGCATTGAGATCGGATCTTTCAGACCACATTCAGAGGTGGTCCGGGCCACATATGACCACATACCTTTAGCAGTGTGTACGTGAATGTGTCCTGGACCACATTAAGGACCGCCTACTCATCTGATGTCGAGCTGGGATCCGCGGGATCACCGCGCCCCTCGGGGATAAACAGGCAGACACGGGCGCTTTTCAGCATGGAAATGGCCTCTGTGCTCTACTGTATCCTGTCGGTACAACTGTATTTTATCAAAATACATCTTGTTTATAGGCTACATATCTACAGACTATCAGACCAGGCATGCAAAGTGTATTATTATCATATTGTCGGAGAAGTGACACTGTTTTTGTTCCGCTGCTTTGCATGGAGCTGACACCCGACCGACCACCCCTGTTCTCTGTCCTCCCCGGCTCTCTGGAGCTCTGTACCCCGCTGTTGTCTGGCAAAAGCAGCGGTGCCGGCGGCGCGGAGGTCCCCTCAACAGCATGGCGCTACTAAACCTGAGGGACGCACCCTATTTGGATAATGCAACGCTGAACAACAAATCTGTTTAAATGAACAGGAGGAGAGTTCGTAACGTTACCTGTTAGCAGCCGGTGGGCAGCACAATCCTGATTGGATGAATAGCAGAGCTACTAAAGTTAAAGGAGGTGCCATTCAGTTATTATTATGAGACGTTCACGGTCTGCTCAGCAAAATTACTATTGGGTGAAGGTAAATTACAACGTTATCAAGATGTGTTCAAATGGAATCTCGTAAAATTAAGTTTTTGGTGAGAAACTTGAATAAATCCAGTTGTTTGAGGGAGATGTTTTCACATCATTTTAAAATAAATAATAGAGGGAATAATGACCTGTTTAACTTCCTAACAACTTGCCAAGATTTTTTTTAATCAAAACAAATATTTAAACAATCATAGTCATTTGAATATTGCGTTTTTATGTAAATAACCACTATAGATGACAATAACAAAGTACAGTACAGTACTGTGTACAGTACCCTACCATGCTCAAAAAATAGGGTTCCCCCAGAAGCCACGATGTACTTCGAACACTTTAATTTACCATGTATATAATGTTTTTTATGTGAAATATATCAAACATTGAATGACATCATATCTAAAATGTTATTCCTTCATTTAATGCATAGATTTAAAAAGTACCAATGGCACCAATTTATGGTGGAAATCTTTTTTTATGTAAAGGAAATCGCAAAATATATAATGGAGTATAATGCAGTAAGGCACTCATGTATTGCTGTTGTAGCAGACCCTGCAAGGACATAAGGACAGAGTTCACCAAGGCTTGTTGGTGGTGGGTGTCAGCACAAACTGTATAAGACATGGAACTCACATTCTGATACTATTCTGATGCTGTCTCGGTAAGTGTAGACATGTTCCCTTTAAGAGATTGGGTAACCATGGGAACGGTTGCGCCATTTTTGGGATAAAGCCGATGAGACGACAGGCTTTGTTGATGTGTGTTTTGCGCAGCCAAAAGGGAAAAGCTTGCTGGCCTTGTTGATCCCAACACTTCTACACTTTCAAATATTTATTCTCCTGTTGATCAACTTTTCTCATGTGTCTTTTGTCTTTAAATGTGCATGTGGCACCGATTCACTTCAATAATAGCCTATATTCATTCATTTTGATTCTCTTATAAAGCACTGGACTTTAATAACTCATAATGTGTTTCACCCACTAAGACTGTTAAAGTGCATCCTAAAAACGAGCCTTGGGTGTCTATCAAATTAAATAAACTTGTAATTCAGAAGAAAGAAACTTACAAAAATAAGGACGAAACAGCCAGAAGGGATATACCTTACTCAGACCCATGAGGCCCAACAACTGCCCACAAACTATCGTCCAATGGCAATGACATCGCTGGTCATGAAGTGCTTTGAACGTCTTGTGAAGAAGTACATTGTATCACAAACACAGCACTGCATGGACCCTCTTCAATTTGCCTATCAAGCCTCTAGAAGAGTAGAAGACACAATCATAACTCTATTGCACTTATTACACACTCACCTCGAGAAACCGAAGACTTGTGCAAAGATTTTATTTGTGGACTTTTCATCCACTTTTAACACTATTCAACTAGTATTTTAGCAGATACAGAACTTACAGAACTTTCTCTTGAAGCTGGCTTGATCTCATGAACTGTTGATTTCCTCAGCTGCAGAATCCAGCAGGTCGGAGTAGGTACGTCACTCTCTGGCAAAATGAACACTTGAACAGGCTCCCCCCAGGGATGTGTTTTATCATCTTTATTGTTTATTCTATACACCAACTCCTTCACAAAGCACTTTCCCTAATAGGCACTTAATTAAGTATGCAGATGATACTGCCTTGGCTAGCCTCCTAAATGAACTGGACTACTTTCTAAATTGGTGTGAGAAGTCAAACCTTGACCTAAACACCTCTAAAACAAAGGAAATTTCCATTGATTTTAGAAAACTGCAATCCTCTACCCCTACTTTCATCGACGGGGAGCCAATACAATCTGTAACAGATTACAAACACCTTGGCGTTGTGCTCAACCACAAGTTTAAATGGGACCTGTCGACTGACCTCATAAGCACTAAGACACAACAAAGAATGTACTTTTTAAAGAAATTGCTATAAGTTATCTGCTGATGGTAGTATCCGTCCCGTCTGACAGACACAGAACCCCATTAGGGACTCTGGTCTCTAGGTGAGACAAAGTTTAGGGATGCGGCTGTGTGCTGCTCTTCATCGCAGGTGAAAAAACAAAACTTACTGATTATATATGAAACGTGATTTGTCCCATATTTCCGTGACACAGAACTTAGACAACAGTGGTTATATTTGAATTTTTTTTTTATCAAAATTATTGTTAGGGACAAATCAGTAGTCACTGGATATTGGTAGGGACATGTCCCTACCGTCCCTACCAAATGCAGCCGCTTACTTAAGTATGCTTTGAGGTGGGGGTGACTCCTCCCGTATCTCCTAAACTCTCTTGTTGCTGGATCATCATCTGACTGCCGCTCTACTGTCATCTCAGACTCGTGCCACACAGGTGGAGCATACCTTCCTGTTCTCTCATTTCATCGGAAGCTGTGGCAGTGTGGTCTGTCCTGACAGGCCTTTAGTGTGTGTGATGGGCTCTCTGTGGTCCAAATGTTCACACAGACTGGCTCTCAGTCACACAGCACAGACATAATGTCTATCACACCAGCCAGATCCCACTCACACTGCTGCTGCTGCAGTGAAAAGATTTCCACTGAAAAAAATGTGAATGTCATCCTGTGCAACAGTAGATGTTCGATTCATCAGACGCGTCACGAAACGCGAGCAGTGAGACGATCAGACAGGTTGGAAACAAACCTAAAGGCTAGACGAATGAGTTTTGGAATTGGAAGAGAAAACAAAGGTGAACCAAAACGCAAACTGTTGTAAACATCCATCACAGTTTACAGACCCACTTCCTGTTTTCTTGTGCAATGAGGGATTATTTGTGACATTTCATGTGCATCACTTTAGGTTTGACCTTCAAATCAAAGTGCTTTAGAAACTGTTGGCTTCTTTCCAACTTGTCTGATCATCTGACTGTTGGTGATGTCACCGTGTTCCCAGATCTCAGCAATTAACTTGATGAGTAAAAAGTTATCATAACTGATAGAAAAACATATACACCGATCAGCCAGAACATTAAGACCACTGACAGGTGAAGTGAATAACATGGATTTTCTCGTTACAATGGCACCTGGCAGTGGGTGGGATATATTAGACAGCAAGTGAACATTTTGAACTTTGTGTTGGTAGCGGAAAAAATGGGCCATCGTAAGGATGTGAGCGACTTTGACAAGGGCCAAATAGTGATGGCTAGACGACTGGGTCAGAACATCTCCAGAACTGCAGCTCTTGTGGGATGTTCCCGGTCTGCAGTGGTCAGGACCTACCAAAAGTGGTCCAAGTAAGGAAAACCGGTGAACCGCCGACAGGGTCAGACCCGAGGCTCATTGATGCACGTGGGAAGCGAAGGCTGGCCCGCGTTGTCCGATCCAATAGTAGAGCTACTCGAGCTCACATTGCTGAAAAAGTTCATGCTGGTTCGATTGAAAGGTGTCAGAACACACAGTGAGGAGCAGTTTGTTGAGTATGGGGCTGCGTAGCGCCAGACCGGTCAGGATGCCCATACTGTCCTAATGTTATGGCTGATCGGTGTATATGCACTCTATCTCTGTGCATTGCATATTCTCATACTGTGAACATTTGCACATTCCTTGGACTTTCATTTTAATTCAGATGTATGTCCCGCTATACATGTACATTATCCCTTACAGTCATTGCCGTGTTCTTTCACAACAATGACCTGCTCGCTGTACATTGTCGCGCTTATTACACGGCCACTTACTGAAGAAATCAATATTTTAACACAAAAACGGTCCGCCGGAGTCCGACATCAGAACTGCACCCATAGCAACGGTCTGTTATACATAGCAACAGTCTGCTATAGAGAAATAAAAGACCGCAGAGATTGACCAATCAGAATGGAGTATTCAACACAGCCGTGTAATAATGTACTGTATTGTATATTTTATAGTATTTTTTCATATTTTTATTGGAATTTTTATTGTAAGTTTCTTGATTTTTATACTTACTTTTATCTTTAATTAAACTTTCTCATATGTTTATGTTATGCGCCAATACACCAATGCAATGCACAAAGGAAATGGTGGAGCTGCTCACAGCTGGAAAAGTACAACCAATTTTGGATGGTGATGAAAAAGCTCCAAGAAGGTGTTAGAAAACAAAATAGTAACTATTACATTTTTTATTTTGTAATTAGTTTACTTGACAGTGACATTCTAAAGTTGCAGTTTGATTGACATATAATGGTGCATGTATCATTTCCTGTTTTTGTCAAACAGTTAAGTATGTGGATTTATTGCAAAAACAGTACACTATAAAGATAAGTTCATACAACAATACTATGTAGTATGGAATTTGGACGCACTACAATTTAAAAAATCAGCTCCAAAGTTGTTGAAGCAACCCTTTACATAATGCAATGCAGAAATGGCCTAACTTCAAATGAAAATTGAGAAATGGCAGTTGTGTCTTGAACTGTGAACAACTACTTTTTTTGCCTTGAAAGGCATCCATTTTTTAAAGTAGAAAAGGATGGAAAAATGTCACTGAGGCAAAATGTTTATTAAAGTAAAGTGAGGTTTTGTATATGGGCACATTTTTTTTATGAATAAAAAGAGACGGTCCTCCACCACTCTGATTCAACCAACAGAATAAACACAAACACTGTGTGGTTGGTATATGACAGCCTTTCGTATCCCCTCTAAAAGGTTTTCAGTTTTTTATCAGTGTGTGGGGATGTTTTGCCAAATCACAAAGAAATCATTGTGAGTCAAATGTTTTATCACATTGCAAGACTACATTTTTGTTATTTTCTTTTCTGGTGTGAAATTGAGGCACAGACACCTTCCCGGAGAAAAAAAAGGCATGTGAAGATTTACCCAAAGTGGTGATGACAGGACCACACACACACACACACACCTAGCGTACACACACACACACACACACACACACACACACACAGCTGCTCTCACAATAGCTTGAGAATAGAGCCACCATTAGTGAATACAGGAGTTAAGCAGACCAAGGGACTCCTACGATAACTTAAATAATTCAAAATTCATCAAATAATATTGTATTTCAGGTTGTCCATTACAGACATCACATTACTGATCACTTACTACCAAAGATGAAAACTACAGAGAAGAAGAGGTATGAGCTACAATACTGGATAAATATGGACATTGATGAATTCTAAGTATTCATGAGGGCAAATGCATGATGTAGGCAGTTATGATGAAAACTAATATGACACCCATCTCACGATCTGCAACTAATATTCCAAGACTTCTCAGGCCATATTACCAGAGAAATCCCGGACGAGCCCCCATTTGTTACGTTCCCCCCTTTAGGATCCAGGGGATGGAGGGAGTAACAATAAATTTGTAAACCCAGGAATGAGAGACGCTGGCTGAAGATTTATTGACAGAAATGAAGAGTGTACAAACACCAACTTAAAACTACTTTCTAACAGAAAGCGTGATGTAATTATACAACTCAACAAATAGGGCAATAAACTATCTTAAAGCACTCAAATTAAAGCTACTGCTCAACAGGTGCAGCGGAAAACAACCAGGAAGTAATCAACTTAAAACTACTTCCTAACAATATAGCAATAAACACACTTAATTCACTATAGACCACTGCCGACTCCGACACACCCACCAATGTCCGACGTCAACCACCACACACAGTATGAACCACTCGATACTGCCGTTTGGCAGTATCGAGTGGACGGCGGCACCTGAGGAGACAGAGGAGAGGGCAGAAACTGTATTGAGGAGGGGGTGAAGCTGGGGAAGAGCGAGGCACAGCAAGGCCAGGTAGCATAACAAATGCTATGTTACCAGCTAACGCTAGCAATAGCTTGCTAGCTTGGTTTGCATCTGTAATTCATGTTAACTGTGATATTAATTGGGATGCTAAATTTGGCCTGCGAAAAACAGGCTTGTTTGTAATGTACTTACTCGAAAAAATTAAGAGCCGACTCCTTAGAGTCTCCTTTTAGCTTTTGAGTGTAGACATGATACTTGCCAAGTAGTGCTAACATATACATAAAATAATATTACAAGAGCCCAGACTTCTTGGACGGTCTGTTGGCACATTTAATCACACAGAAAGATACATTATTTGTCCAATATTTGCATGAAAGCCTAGCTAGCGGCTAGCCTGTAACATCACCCACCTGTCACTCAAAGCAGCCACGACCTTAATGATGCATAAATTCAACTCGCTTTTGGAACCGACATCAAGTGGCCATTGAGGAGCTGCAGTTTTTGGCACCTCCACATTGGCTTCATTTTTCAGAGCCGGAGGCTGCCGCTTAGTCACAGATTACAAACCACCCTGCTGTGTTTTAGAAGCTAGGATGTAATTGTGTATATTGTTGCAGATAACCACTGGTTTCCTTCCATTTCCATATGATAGGATAATCTATGGCCAGACTCTTGGAACTTGCTTGAGCTGTGCTATCCATCCAATATTAGTGACAGCAAAGAAGAATGGTTCGAAATGTTTTTTTCTTTGGTTTTGTAGCTCTGTCAATCGTTATTATCAGTTATGATCACAATGTACTCACCAAGTTCACTGTTGATATCTGAAAGCGTGGAGATAAACAGCCGATTAGACTGTTGTCAGGCTATTAAATAGGCGTTATCGGTCGCTATAAGCACCATAGATGTGGGTCAATAGGGGCCTGCTACACCCACTAGTAGGTTTTATCATTTATTCACATGGTAGATCACCAAAAGAAGGTATAAAAGAACATGACAGCGACCTCTAGCGACCATAGTAATTATGAAAGGAGCAGAAGCAGAAGTCAGGCTCTGTAGTACAGACAGCATGAAACTCCACAAGGGGTGAAGGTCGGGCGCGATGGATGGATTTACTTTTGAAATGTAGTTATTTTAAACCAAAACACAATGTTTTCCCTAAACTTATCTAAGTGGTTTTGTTGCCTCAAAACGTGATGTTTCATTCAGTTTAACATGTAAGAACGTGTTGCTTTTAAGTTTCACTTTCACTTTTACAACCTAGTAGGCGCAGTAGACCCCTATTGACCCACATCTATGGTGCTTATAGTGACCAATAACGCCTATTAAATGGCCTGATAACGATCGAATCGGGTGCGATAAACAGGCAGGTTGGAAGCTTAGTTGTATTACCATCATTTTGTAGGAGACAGAGTTGACCACTGTGTGCACACACTTACAGTGGGTCAGAGTTGAGGCAGGAAGTGTGTCTGTCTCTACTAAATAGGTTTATCTAACCTGGGGTACGTCCCAAAGCTCTTAATTTTCGTTTCCTCGCTCCTCGATCCTCGCTTGAACCGGAAGTTGTTCTGGTGCGCCATTTTGAAGACCGTCCCAAAGCCCTTATTTGTGCATCGAGGAGCGAGGAGCGAGGATCGAGGAGGCTTGCCGGAGGAGCTATGAGCGAGGATACATCAGTATATCCTCCACGGAAGTCTTTTACCGACCGACACGCCCCCTTATTGGATATCAAGATTCAAGATTCAAGATTCAAGATGTTTATTGTCACGCTGGTTGTACAGGTACAAACGTGTGAAATACTTTTCGCTAGGAAGCTCCATTAAATAATAAATTATATTACATTTACATTACAATTATAAAAGGAAATACTTTATACAAGGGCATATTAAGAACATATGTATTAACAATATATACAGTATATACAGTATAAGAAATATTTTTGTGTAAGAATGTGTCAAATTAATTATAGATTTAAAAGTCTGATGGCCTGGGGGAAAAAACTGCTCCTCAGTCTGCTGGTGAGAGTCCTGGGGGTCCTGTATCTTCTACCAGAGGGCAGGAGGGAGAACAGGCTGTTGTGGGGGGGTGTCGTGTCCTTAATGACCCTCAGGGACTTCCTGAGGCACCGCTGGGTGTAAAGCTCCTGCAGGCTGGGCAGCTCGCACCCGGTGATGTGTTGGGCCGAGCGCACCACCCTTTCCAGCGCCTTACGGTCCACGTTGGTGCAGCTGCCGAACCAGGTGGTGAAGCAGCCTGTCAGGAGGCTCTCTATGTTGCCCCGGTAGAAGTCCCTGAGGATTTGCGGTTTCAGTCTGAAAGTCTTGAGTCGCCTCAGAGCGTACTGTCTCTGCTGGGTCTTCCTGACTACAGCGGTGGTGTGGGTGGCCCATGTCAAGTCCTTATGGATGTTGACACCCAGGTATTTAAAGGTGTCCACCCTCTCCACCGCTGTGCCGTTGATGGTGACTGGGGGGTGAGTGCAACCCCCCCCTCCTGTAATCCACGATGACCTCCTTGGTCTTTGAGATGTTCAGGGAGAGGTGGTTGTTCTGACACCACTGTTCCAGGGTGGTCACCTCCTCCCTGTAAGCCATCTCGTCGCCATGGGAGATCAACCCCACAACTGCTGTGTCGTCCGCAAACTTCACGATGGTGTTTGAAGCTCTTGTTGCCACACAGTCGTGGGTGTAGAGGGAGTACAGGAGGGGGCTGAGAACACAGCCCTGAGGCGCTCCTGTGCTTAGAGTCAGTGAAGTCGAGGTGAGGTTGTTGATTCTCACCACCTGGGGGCGTCCCGTCAGAAAGTCCAGGATCCAGTCACACAGTGGTGTGTTCAGGCCCAGATCCTTGAGCTTACTGACGAGCCTGGAGGGCACTATGGTGTTGAACGCTGAGCTGTAATCCACGAACAGCATCCTCACATAGGTGTCCCTTCCTTCCAGGTGGGAGAGGGCGGTGTGTAGTACATGGGCGATGGCGTCCTCTGTGCCTCTGTTTGGGCGGTATGCAAATTGTAGGGGGTCGAGTGTGGGGGGAAGCATGGGGCAGATTAGGGATTTAACCAGTTTCTCAAAACACTTGCTGATTATGGGGGTGAGGGCTATGGGGCGCCAGTCGTTTAAGCTGGTTACTTTTTGTTGTTTGGGGATGGGGATGATGGTGGTGGATTTGAAGCAGGTGGGGACAGTCCGGAGAGATAGTGACAGGTTGAAAATTGTTGTGAAAACCCCCGCCAACTGGTGTGCGCAGGACTTCAGGACGCGTCCAGGAATGCCGTCTGGGCCGGCCGCTTTGCGTGGGTTGATACGCAGGAGGGTCCGGCGAACATCAGCCTCTGTGATGGAGAGGGGACGGTCCTGTTCTGCAACAGTCATGGGGGAGGGGTGTGGAGGTGGTGGGCAATCCAGGTTTTCAGCTGAGGTGGGGGTAGAGGGAAGGGGGTTGTCAGTGTTGGATGGTAGTGGTTGTAAGGGGGGGTTCTGATTGTCTGCAGGGGTGGGGGTGGGGCAGGACATGACACAGGGTCTGACAGAGGAGTCAAACCTGGCATAAAAATGATTGAGTTTGTCTGGGAGGTTGGGTGCTGTGTCTGTGATCTGTTGTGTGGGTCCTTTAAAGTCTGTCATGGTTTGGAGTGCTTGCCACAAGTGCCTTGGGTTGTTGGAAGTGAGTTTGGACTCCACCCGTTGTCTGTAGTCTCTCTTTGCCTGTTTGATTACTGTCCTTAAAGAGTAACGTGAATGTTTGTAGTCGTCTGGTGAGCCTGAGGTGAAGGCTGTGTTCCGTGCATTGAGGGCTGCACGGACATCACAGTTTATCCAGGGCTTTTGATTTGTCTTTGTCTTTATGGTTTTTGTGGGGACTACTTCCTCCGTGCATGTCCTGATGAAGCTGGTGACTGTGTCTGTGAAGCCACTGATGCTGTCGTTTGCAGTCCTGAACATCTCCCAGTCCACGTGATCAAAACAATCCTGAAGGATGGCGTCTGATTGGTCTGACCAACAGTGAACGGTCCTGTAGGCGGGGGCTTCACGTTTCAGTCTCTGCCTATAGGCGGGGAGAAGGAGGATGGAGGAGTGATCCGATTTGCCGAAAGGTGGGCGGGGGAGGGCTTTATAGCCGTTGCGGAAGGGTGTGTAGCAGTGGTCCAGTGTGTTGTCCCCCCGTGTGTTGAAGTGAATGTGTTGGTACAGTTTTGGGGAAATGTTCTTCAGATTGGCCCGGTTGAAGTCCCCCGCAACAATGAGTGCGGTCCTCGGGTGCGCGGTCTCCTGCACGTTAACTGCCCTGTGTAACTCCCGGAGCGCTCTGTCCGTGTCGGCCTGGGGGGAGATATAAACACCGGCGATGGTAACCGATGTAAACTCCCTTGGGAGCCAAAAAGGCCGACACTGCAGCATGAGGTACTCCAAGTCAGGGGAGCAGAAGGTGCCGATGGTCCTGATGTTCTGTTGGACACACCAAGTCCGGTTAACCATCAGACATACCCCTCCGCCCCTTGTTTTCCCGGAGAGCTCCTGGTCTCTGTCCGTCCGATGGACGGTGAAACCCGGGGGCTTGATGGCGTGGTCCGGTACCTCAGCTGATAGCCAGGTCTCCGTGAGGCAGATAATGTTACAGTTTCTGATGTCCGGCTGAAAACATATCCGCGCCCGCAGCTCGCACAGTTTGTTGTCGAGCGACTGCACATTTGCCAGTAACATGGTGGGGAGTGGGGGGCGATGAGCGCACCGTCTCAGTCGAACCAGGACCCCGGCTCGCCGGCCTCTCCTTCTCTGTTGGGACCCGGACTTCGGTCGGACCCCGGCTCGCCTGTCTGTCCTCCTCAGTTCAGGAAAGAGAGTTAGATCCGGAGTGAGGAGGTCCCGGCTGTGGTGAATGCTCCTCTCTCTGATGTTCAGAAGAGTCTCTCTGTTGTAACTGATCCTGGGGGCTTTGTTATTGTTGTTGTTATTGTCGCCGTCGTCCATTCTTTGAAGTTGCTTTACTTAACTGATACTATAGAGCCTGAAACTATCACGAGACATAAAACTAGCAAAACTTAACAAAATAACATAAAACTGGCCTAATAATAAAAATTAATCTTTAAAAAAAACACTAAAATAACCTTAACATGTACGGAGCTCCTGGCATGTCGCCCTGTCTCTACGGCGCCATGGTAACCGATTACCAGTTACTGATTGGACGCTGCTGCCGATCAGACTGATCTGATAACTTTACCTCTCAACATCACTGGAGTTTTATACCGGAGTGAAAACAGATCACATATTAAATGTTTTATAGTTTAGTTGTCTTCTGATTCACCATCTAGTTAAAATCTGTGTTAATTGAAGCTCTGAACAGCAGCAGAAGGACCTGCAGTAGCTCTCCTTCACACACCGTCAGTGAAGCAGCCTGACAGTCAGAGGGGCTTATAATACCTGATGAACTGATTCAAAATAACTTTCTGCATTTTTTAGAAAGATTTGTCTTTTCATGATCTGTTATTTCCCCCGTTAACTTTTATTAATGAAACTATTAAAGTCAGAGAGAAAAGGAGAGTCTGTCTGTCAGCAACAAACACCTTTTACATCATTTATCCTCATTTCCATTCAGTCACATGAGGCTGATAATTCCTGAACGTCGGGTTTGATATGAGTTATATCATTTACATTTTCCCTTTAGCCTAATAAATAATGTCCAGTGTTTAAAAAAACACCACAGTCATATTCTGGGTTATTAAATAATTAACTCACAATCAGAATATCAATAACTACAGACGCTAATAATGAATAAATAGTATAAAGAGCACTTGTCTTTATTAGTATTAGTACAGTTCAGACATAAACAGCTGTTAAAGCTGACTGACAGCTGATCCAGTTGTGGTCAGCTGCTGCTGTCATCAGAAACGGACGTCGCTTCACGTGACGCTTCAGAGGAAACGACCGTCTCATGTCGCTTAAATCGTATTTCCTCGTTTCCTCTCTCCTCGCATGGTTTCCTTGCGTCTCTCCATGCTTCCCTGGTGGAAGGGACTAAGACGCAAGGAAAAGACGCAAGTGAGGGAAACAGGGATGCAATTAAGAGCTTTGGGATGCAGCCCTGGAGGTTTGTTTACAACCTGTCTCCTCATCTGACTGCTCGTGTCAGACATCTTTGTAGTGATGTCATCTCGTTGTCAGATCTCAGCAATGAACTTGGTGAGTGCGATATTATTATAACTGAATATAAATGTAGTTTTCTTTTAAGGAATGATTCATTATTAGTGTAGAGCTTTTAGTGTCCCTAAAATGTATTGCTGTCTTTTCAGGCTTACATTCAGGTGAAAAACAAAAATAAAAGAAAACCATTTATACTCCAAAATTCTGTTTAGCTGAATGCTATTGAAGCTCACAGTAATGTAAAGTGATATTACCTCTATTTTTATTGATTTCATCTTCCTCCAAATACATACTTTTGTCTGCGTTCTCCTAAAACATGTCTGAGGCATTGTAACAATTCCTCACCTATAATACCCACAGCATGCTGTAAACTGACAAGTGCAATACAATAATCCTTCTAAAACTCTGATAAATGAACCAGGACAGGCCATTATCTATCCGCATGTTGCTCATCCAGACACCATTTCCCTAAATATCTGCTCAACAGCAGACTGTCATAGAGCTCAAACAACCCTGACTGATCACACACACTCCCATCTGTTGGCTGTTGCTATCTGTACACCATTCACATTGCAATCACTGACACTCAGAAATGTTAAGTGTGACCCCCTTGCACAACATTACAATTATCACTCATGACCTCTAGTAGCCGACATAATTGGCCAGCTGTCACTATCCCTGACAGAGCTTATTAGATTGTCGTGATGGGTGTAGAGGCCATCAGCACAGCTTTAATTAAAGGCCTGATCTGGGTAATTCAATGATGCCTGGCACTCAGGAAATGTAGAACACTTGAGTTTAGAAACAGTCCTGTTACTTGAATTTCACAGGTATGATCCTTGATAATCTGAACCCCTTTCCCACTGGACAAAAGACCCACTAACACCCACTAACATCTGACTTTTGTCTTCAGTGGGAGAGGTCACAATCTGTGTTAATTTCCGGGACAAATGACTCTGCCAATCAAAGCTGGAGTTGATAAATACCGTGACTACTGCAGTGATGGAAACAAGACACCCGGATGGAAACGCTAATTTTCACCCCTTTTCCGTGTGATGCTATGTGACGCACATTGAAGTGAATTTAAACTAGAATGGCACTCGGAGAGCGCAGACCTCTTGCAGCTTGCGCCATCATTCACGTGTATTTTTGTTTATGTTTTTGATCAGCTGAACGTAGCGGAGCATCGTAAAACACTTCATTCAAACTGGACAGAAACTAAATAAAACTCACCTAAACCGTCGTCGTTACTCTTTCCGACAATCACCAAGAGTGCTTTCACTGAGTTTAATGTGAAAAAACGTAGAATCTACAGTTGTCCTCCTCCCGACCCCCGATCTCTCTCTGTCTCTCGCTCTCTGAAAGAAAGAGGCATGTTAATGTGCCATCAACGTGTCATCGCTACACTCCGCATCTGTTATACCCAGAGGTTTTAAAGGTCCCGTATTATAAAAAAGTGAGATTTTCATTTTTATTTATTATAAAGCAGGTTTAAGTCCTATATAAATACTGTGAAAATATCGAAACGCTCAATCCAAAGGGAAGTACACACAGCCCGTATTCAGAAACTCTGCATTTGAAACAAGCTGTCAGGATTTCTGTCCATTTCTGATGTCACAAATATACAATATTTAGACCCTTTACATAGATTTAAACGTAAACATTCTAAATGTGTCACAGTTTATTCCTGGTTGCAGTGTATGTGAATGTCATCAGCTGACAGGAAGTACACGTGGACCCAAGCTATTGCCTAGCAACACAATCCTGTTGCAATTCCATCGCAATTCCGTCGAAATGCGCTAAAACGGAGCGTTAAGGACAGAGGGTAAATACAGGCATATTCAGGCCGACAGTATAAGGAAAATAAAGTTTTTTTTTAACAGTACAACATGTAAACATGTTCTAGTAGAAACACAAAATACAAGTATGAACCTGAAAATGAGCATAATATGAGATCTTTAATGCTCAGGCTGATTGGAATTCTTAAAAAGATTCCTGAATCCGGATCATGATCCTGATCGCCACCAAAATCTAACGGATTTTCAATTGTGCTACACTCCACCCCTCCAAAAATTTCATTCAAATCAATCACAGGCTTTTGGAATAATCCTGCTAACAGACAGACAGAAAAACAAACCAACAAATCGCTGATCATCAAAACACACTTCATTCAAACTTGTCAGAAGTCTTTCCACTGTTCCAACAATCACCAACTCTGGTTTGAGAATTTGAAAGAGAGACTGAATAAGTAACACATATATATATATTTATATATATATATATAAATATATATATAAAAACAGAAAGGCTACTTGTCTTCTGGCAATGGGAAAGGAGTCTATCGACTATTTTGAGCGGATTATCCTGCTTTTAAAAAACCTGCATATGCATGCTAATTTTGGTGGAAAAAGGGTAAAAGTGACTGTTGCCGAGCAAGATTGTGAAACTCTCCACATACGGTACTGTGGATCATGCCTCTATCTGTCTCTGTCCAGGTAATCGTCCCTGTATCATGCTAACATGCCGTGTCCATCCCGGTGAGTCCAATGCCAGCTGGATGATGAAGGGCACGCTGGAGTTTCTGTGCAGCAGTGACCCGGTGGCCCAGAGTCTGAGGGAGTCCTTCGTCTTCAAGCTCATCCCCATGCTCAACCCAGACGGAGTCATCAACGGCACGTGAGTGGGAGGCATGAACAGTGGAGGACATATAAATTCCAGTTTTTGTTGCTGTTTTTTTCTTGTATGATGAATATGATATAATCTTTCCTCTGATTACTGATTTGCCTATTTCACATAGTAATGACGGTGATATTTCTGGAAAGTCGTTCATCTCCATAATGGATGCCCACTCCTCAGTCATCAAAGTGTTGAAGTCAGGGTCTTGAAGTAATGATGTATTGAATCTCCATCTCATGGGGGGTCTAATAGATGATTGAATGTTTATATTGAGATATATTACAAGAGCGTGATCGCTAATGGTGAAAGAATTAATTGTGGTTTTGTGGATGTTAGGGGATAATGAATTGCTGACTAAATATAGGTCAATTTGAGAGTAGGATTGGTGAAGGGAGGAAAAATAAGAATATTCTTGTGACGAATGGTCCGTCATTCTCCAACTATCGCCAAGTCCATAATCGTATTGTTAATAATACTAATAATTACAGTATTGAGAATTAACAATATTAAAATCTCTGGCAATCATAGTATTTGTTGATGCATTCAATTGGGGAAAAAGGCATCATTATTGGGACCATATAAACTGGAAAAACAAAGTTCGGAAACTTGTGTTTGGTGGATTATTTCTCTGTTGTTACAATGCTAATATGCATTGTATTTTACATTGTTGGAAAGCCTGCTTATTTACCTTCGCAATGATGTCCAACTTGTAAGCATCATGCATTTGTGGGATGAGCAGCACAGATGATTATGTGGGTAGCGCCCAAGAAAAATTTGCCAAAATGCTCCGTCAATGGTAAACAGTGTATTCTCCTGTTGGAATTGACTCTTGTTTTGAGTTGTTTGGTGGATTGGATGATTGAAGTCTCTTTCAGTAACAAGGAACAAACAAGACATATTGGCAATTTTACACTTTATTCATTTAATACACCGTCAGGAGCCTCAGTAGCGGTGGAAGATCCATATGCAGCCACAACAGCCTGGCACCTCCTCCTCATGCTGGTCACCAACCTGGTCACACGTTGCTGTGGGATGGCGTTCCATTACTCAACCAGGATTCGTTGCAGGTCAGCCAACGAGGTTGTGTTGGACACTCTAACACGTACAGCACGCCCAAGCTGATCCTACAAGTGTTGAATTGGGTTGAGGTCTGTACTCTTGGCAGGCCGTTCCATTCTCTCTATTCCCACATTGTGGAGGTAGTCTGTGATAACCCTGGCTCTGTGGGGGCGAGCGTTGTCATCTTGGAGGATGAAGTTAGGTCCCAGATTGTGGAGATATGGGATCGCCACTGGCTGCAGAATCTCATCCCGATATCTCCCTGCATTGAGATGGCCTTCAATGATGACAAGCCTTGTTTTGCCAGTGAGGGAGATGCGGCCCCACACCATGACACTGCCCCCACCAAAAGCTGTTACTCGATCGGTTCAACAATCAGCATAGCGTTCTCCGCGTCGTCTCCATACTTTGACCCTGCCATCCGACTTTTGCAGACAGAACCTGGACTCATCCCTGAACATGACATTCCCCCACATGTTCAGGTTCCATTGTCTGTTTTGTCGACACCAGCGCAAACGGGCCTGACGGCGAAGGGCAGTCATTGCAGGCTTCCTGGTAGCCTTATGAGAATACACTGTTTACCATTGGCAGAGCATTTTGGCAAATTCTTCTTGGGCGCTACCCACATAATCAGCTGTGCTGCTCATCCCACAAATGCATGATCCTTACAAGTTGGACATCATTGCGAAGGTAAATAAACAGGCTTTCCAACGATGTAAAATACAATGACCATTAGCATTGTAACAACAGAGAAATAATCCACCAAGCACAAGTTTCTGAACTTTGTTTTTCCAGTATATATACCATATTGGCAAATGTGAGTTTTGTGTTATTTTGTTTTCTGTACAATTCGTCAACCACCAGGATTGCTCGTTTGTTGTTTGTCATGTTCTGCTTCAGGATGGGGAACGGCAATTTTCGTCTTTCATTTATTTCACGGGGATATTGATCATTGAGTCCGTAAGTTGTGCAGTTGTCAGTTCTTTTCCTTTGCTTTTGATCAGTGTCTCTTGTTGAAAGTGTTTGAATTTGGCAATGATGGGTTGGGGTCCTTTCCTTGGTTTGTACACCGAGACGGTGAACTCTGCGAACAGTGATATCTGTAACGATGTTTGGCGGTATTTTCAGATGAGTTGTCATAAGTGTTTGACAAGTGATTCTGGTTTGTCTTGTGTTTTTTTCGGAGATGCCTGAGAAGATGAGACTGTCCCTCATGCTATAGTTTTTAAAAAATAGTGTTTGAGTTGTTTGGTTTCTTCAGTGACTGTTAGCATTTGTTTGTTGAGTGATTTGACAGAGGACTGCAATTCCTGGTTTGATTTCAGTAATGCAAATTCCAAAGTCTTTTATTTCTTAATGTAATGGAATGAGTTGGTCAAATTTTTTGTAAATGCTGGAGAGGACACTGACTATCAATTTTCATGGTTTCCAAGTCATCTCTATGGGTGGATGAGTCCTTTTTCTTTCGTTTATTTGGGTTGCTGGAGCCGTGCTGTGGGGTGCCGATGTTGGGTTCCATAATATGTCTGAAATATTGATCGGTGAATGCTTCAAGGTCTGTTATTTCTTCCACTTATGGTATTGATCTGATCCGCGTTTATGGTAGTAGATGGTTTGTATGTGTTTCCCAGTTGAATGTTTTGTGGAGTTTACAAAAAGTTTGTTGCTAGTGACATGGTGTCGCTATGTTGGATCTCGCCTCTGTGAGCAGGTCTCGCGATCAGAGTGTCGCCATCCCAATCAGAGCCTGTTAGACCTGCTTCTTCTCGTGTGTTCTTTGTTTTGTTTTAAAGGAACAATATGTAAGACTGACAGCTAGCGTTTAAAATGGGTAACAGCAGTCCTAATTTTATATCACTGGAGCCGTTGCCCGACCGCTCCTCGGGTGTGACTGATAGCAGCTAGCGCACGTTTTCGCACTTTGAGGGTCTAGACACAAGCGTGTTAGCCTCTGGCCACCAGCAGTCACTTCAGCGGCTGTGTGTCTCAAATACTCGCTGCCTTGATAACCAGCTGCACACGGACCACAGAGAGATGTGCCGAGTTCTTTTCAGGTCGGGTAGAATCTAACAGTAACGTTATCTCTGTTGATCCAGTCCGTTAGCTTGCTTCCACGGCTGCAGAAGGTTGTGTTTGCGTTCCAATTTGTTTCATATATGTCAACGGGGCGTCGAAATGGGCAGTGGACGGGATCACACCAGTCAAAACAAAAACAGACGTTCCAGACCGGAATGGCCATTTCAAAGGAGAACATACTGGCTGTAGCATTGTTGTTGGAGAAGCCGGTATTTCAATTCATCATGTTTCCTCAATCTCTGATGACATACTGTATCATGGTCATTGGTGCAAGCTACTATACTAGTGGTTATTTTGTAATAATATGGGCAAATCAAAACTTCTTTTGAGCAGTCCCTCTTCATGCTGTGTCTTGATTTGACATCATGTTTCAGCTGCAGATAAAAAGCTCTGTCCTTATGACCTGAATATCCTGATTTATCTCAGTCTGTCTCTATCCGTGAACATTCCTTTAGCTTGCTCTCTGTCTGTGTGTGTGTGTGTGTGTGTGTGTGTGTGTGTGTGTGTGTGTGTGTGTGTGTGTGTGTGTGTGTGTGTGTGTGATGTAAGTCTTGCAACACAACTCTGACATTTCACAGGAATTAAGTTGGACACTGCAGGGATTTACTCATCGTGCCGTCAGCCTTATCCCCATCTCTCTTTTCTCTTCGGACTTTCTCTCTTTCTTCCTCTCTTGGGTCAATTCTCTGAGCTTGAAATTGGTGTGAAACTGAAACAATATTGCCAACGAATCAACACAGTTGTTTTTTTTTTTTTTACTTGAAATCCCCTCCCCTGTTGGTGTGTGTGTGTGTGTGTTTGTGTGTGTGTGTGTGTGTGTGTGTGTGTATTGTGGGCATATGAACCATTTGAAAAGCAGGAACAAGAGGTTCTCTCATCAATATTAGATGAAGATATGTTTATTTTTTCTTTTGCTTTGATTCGTTTTCTCATGTTGTGTGCCAAATAGGTTTGATTAGCAGGAGAAAATGTCTTTTAGGCCACATTTGTGTGTTTCACAAGTGTCTCCTGCTTGTCTCATATTGTGAAATTATGTCGGGAGAATATATAAAAAAAGAACCCTGGAATCTTGCCAACTTAATTAAAGCTGCAGTAACAGTTTTTCTTGTCCACTTGACGGCCAACAAGCAGAAAACACAACACTGACGTATTATGACCTAATTTAAGTTGATAAGATGAACAAGCAGTTGCTTATTTATACATCCAACAGACACAGAGCAACACTATCATTCATTTGGAGTCGTGTTTGTGTCCACCTAATGAATGGAAGTCAAATATGTTCTCTCTTTGACCACTTGTTTTGGTCTCCACCACCTCCTGAGGGAAATATCTGTCTCTTTAGCTGCTTAATGCTCCACTACGTTCACCAGCTAGTCTCTGACTGTGTCTGTCTGCTGGTTGCTGCTGAGCAGGTAATGTCCAGAGCTTTCTAACTGCAACGAGCTGCCTGCTGCAGGAGACCAGCTTGATGAGAGCAGAGTCTGTGGGCTGGAAAACTAAAACAATGAGCCGAAAGAGGCTTTCACAAGCCAACATCTACTCTGTTTTAATCAAACTCTGGTGTGGTTAATTTTGGGCAGTTGTGAACGCAGTCATCATACTCTGGTGCGGACTAAACAACTAGTCCGAGACCGCATGGCAAGTCTCCAAGGTGAAGGTGAACTCTTGTGTGGCAATGAAAACACAATTCGACCCAATTGCAGGAAGTAACCCAAAACTCACGGGATTACGGCTATCTGCCTGGGCATTTGTTGAGATGGACACAGGTAAATTACATGTTTACTTCTGCAGAAGTCAGATATTCTCTGAAATAATTGATAAGTAGCAAATTTACCAGAAAAAACTCACAAATTTGCAAGAATGAATTTACTCGAAAAAACTTGGAAAAATATGGAGTACAAAACTGTGGTATATGAAAAATAGTGCGTTTTTTTGGAATAACATCGTGTCACTTTCCAATGTTGGATCAACCTCATTACACCATATGCCCTCCATTATTGCAGAGTGCAAAATATATCTCCATCCATCAATTCTCATGGGTTTATTCAGTCCGGGTGGGTTGCGGGGGCCGCAGACTAAGCAGGGTATTCCAGACGTCCCTCTCCCCAGCAAACTCTAAGGACGTAATTCGCTATAATCTGTGGTTCAACAAAAGCACTTATGTGCCTTTTCTGTGTTAACGTCTCCTCAACTGTTGGTTTTTAGTGTTAGCTGTGCTGAAATAAGACACACACCTTTGTGAAATCAAAATTGGGTTATTTTCTGTAACTTCTACGATGATAGTATTTACTTATGTTCACGAAAGAACATGAAAGAAAACGTGTGCATGTATCTTTCAGGACCTTTGCCTCGCTCAGAGGCCATCCTTACCACAATGACACTACGTTAGGAGCAACAAAATTCAGATGGTGGCTGGCGTTGCCACCCTTTTGCACTCTTGTAGTTTTTTTTCTCATAAATTTATGACTTCCTAATCCAGAAAATTTGTGAGTTTTTTTCTTGTAAATTTGCCAATTTAATCTCAGAGAATATCCAAGGTTTTCTCTCTTAAATTTATGTCGTTGGTCTCAGAAATTATGAGTTTTTTCTCGGAATATTACTTCCTCCCCTAGCTCCATAATTTTATTTTATTTTTTTACCTACACTGGTCCTAATATGCCATCGTACAGCGGCAACAAGACCAGAGCAGCTGTCCTGACACAGCCATAAAGTCATAAAGTCATCACGCATGCACCTGTAAAGCATCATCAGTTGTTATATCTCACAACTGATGATTTCCCTCAAAACATATTGGGGCCAAAAAAAGGAATGTGTTTCTTTGCCCACAATAAACAAAAGAAAGACCCTTTACCTGTGAGTGCCGGTGATTTGTTTCTTCTGTACTTGCCACTATCCCGCACCTCCAATGCTGTTCAAGATTCAGAGCCGTGCTCGCTGCTACTCTCTACTATGTTCATTTCTCAATAAGCTTGTGATTGTGAGCAGACACAGATGTCTGTTTGAGTTTACAGTCATTTCTCTCTAAAGCTCCCACAGTAGTTCAGTAGTCATGTTCATTCCCTCATTTTGCACTAGTTAACATGACATTCATCTTCACCTGCGTTCATATTTCTGTCAGCATTATTCAAGAAAATGCAACATAAGCCAACAAATGAATATATAGTACATGCTTTATTTCCAGTCTATGTATTTATTTACATCTATACGGGTAGATGAGAATGTCACAGTTCACTGATGAGCCCACACAAACTCGCAACGTCTGGGTAAACATACAGTGATTCGAACACTAGCTGTTGAAATGACAAATTAATGTGAGCTGTAGGTTGTGTTAAAGCTTACAGAATCAAATATTATCTGGCAGCAGATTCCCAATGACATTCATTGTACACACACACACACACACACACACACACACACACACACACACACGCACACAATCACACACGCCTGAGGGCAGGCAGCTGAGGGGAGCAAAATGCAAAATGCAAAATGCTGAGAAAAATAACAGTTTACAAAGACTTTTAACTGTGTTAGATCCCTGTGTTTCTCTGTGTGTGCTGCCCTGGGACAGAGCTGAGGCTGGGAGGCTACAGCGCAGGGCGAGAGACCTAGATAAAGAGAGGGAGAGAGGGAGAGAGAGAGGGGGTGAAAGAGAATAGAGCAAGACAGAGAGGGAAACTGAGTAAAAAAAAAAGAAGGATGGAAGGGAGACACAGACACTCGGCTCGAGACAGAAGATAGACTGAAGAAACTGCTCTGAACTCGGTCTCAGGAGAAATCAATAATGCCTTAAAGTGGCAGTAGGAACTATATTTTTTGTCATCATTGGGCATAAATTCCATAATAACCTTTCAGCATATTGTAATTCAAGTGTTCTGAGAGAAAACTAGACTTCTGCTCCTCCTCATGGCTCTGTTTTCAGGCTTTAGAAAATCTAGCACGTGACCGGAGACTTTGACCAATCACAGGTCATTTCAGAGAGAGAAAGCGTTCCTATTGGCTGTGCTCCGGTCATGTGATCAGAACTTGGCGTTCCTTCACCAGACACAAACTCTCATTTTACAGCTAAACCGTGCACTACAAGATGATTCTGAAAACATTTGAGGAGAGAAATAGACATTAATGTAACATAATATTGTTTCATATTTGATCAGCGCTGCCTAGTTTGACCGTTTGGTCGGAGTTCACGAGTGATTGACAGCCGGCTCTCATAGACAGCAGATGGACAGCAGACCTCAGATCAGCTCTTACTGCTTGTTTTCCTCCGGTCTGTGAAATCTTGCAGATGCCGTTAGGAGCACCGGAGGACACAGAGGGACATGATTTTTTTCAGGTTACCTGTTTCATGTACTACTGTCACCATATAGTGACCATTTAATAAGAATAACTTTTTTTAATCATATTTGCTCCAATCTCACCTACTTCAGCTTTAAAGCCCACGTTTTGGAGAATTTTTCCTATTGGACAATTTATCCATGAAGTCAGTATTTCCCAGCTGGTTTAGCCTACTGTAAGTCCATATGAAAAGAAATGACAAGAAATATAAACAAAGGGCAGTCAAGGTGGCTGAAAATGAAACATGAAAGTATTAATCCATTACGACAGCCTTATTCTGTCTTTGCATCATACCAGTTAATATGTGGAATAATAACAACAGTACAGCTGTTTTGTAGAAAGCGGGTCTGAGCAGGTGAGTTGACCCAAAGCAAGTGAAATGGAACCACTTTTATACAGTACATCAAAGCAGTGATGAGTCGGTATGTAAATAGTCGTGATCAACGGGTAAGGTAAGACAGTGGTCAGAATGAATGCAATGATATGCCAATATTAAATCAATCTGATGCTTTTAAGGCACACAAATTGCATTGCCAATGAATGTTAGGTTGGAAAATACAACTTTTACCCAATTTACGTTATAAACCACGCCCACTTCCGGTCTTCTATCCAAATACAGAGACATATTATTTTGTTGGTTAAATACAGATCCTACAGATAATAATGTGCCCGTACACCTCCAACTGCCACTTCTTTGTCAGTGGGATGAATATGACACTCGCTACTGAGCAGACCACAGTATGATAATTGTTTTTAGGTCAGCATCTACAGGCCTTTAGCTTCTTAAGACATCTCCGTATTGGCTTCAGTCTGCAGCCGTGATGATAATGAACTTTCAATATCACCGCAGTCATTATTCTCATGTGACCATAAGAACTAAACTGCAGGTGCACATCCTCCAAATTGCAGATAAACCACTCTAAATGTCCATAAAGCTGGACTGACCTATCTGTAGGATTACCACTCAGTTTTAGTACCAAATGTCACGATTCCTTTGCTCTAGAGCTATCTGTTATTTTTCCACTATCCTCTATATTCAAACCAAAAGTGAAGAGCATTACCAAACACAAACCCTGCTCTGTCATTTCATTACAAAAATGAGTCGGTAACATCGCAGATGTTGTAGTTCTGAGGTTGTTCACGCTCACTGACTAATTCACTGGAACGTCCCTGCCAAAACAAGGAGCAATTGTAAAATTGGGAAAAGTAAAAAAACTGAATGTTGTTTTGCTTTCAGGACTCTTTATTTTATTGGGTGAGAGCCCGGTTATTCATCTCTCATGTGGGGGAGTCATTCATTTAACTTCACACACCTCGTTTGAATAGTTTTACAGCTGATTTGCTTTGATCAATTGATTACATTCAGCTCAGCTCAGTTAAGCTTACCGACTGACACACACTTCTGTGATGATGCACTACCAAATGAGATAATTGCATTCAGGTTAAAACACACACACACACACAATATACATATACACAAGTACACGTACCCAACAAATGTGTGCACACATCCTTTACACACACTTTCTTGTTGTGTACTGTGAGCAAACTGTGTGGCTCTGGATGTGAGCTGTGAGAATTGAGACTTTATGCTGTAATGTGACACAAACCTCCCTCCACAGAGAGAAGATAGCTTTGGCAGGCCGATACATTACACACACACACACACACACACACACATACAAAATTTAAATGCAAGCAGGATGCTGTTTCACATGAAAAGTCAGACTCTCTGAGGAGGAAGATTGGGGATGGTCTGTCACGCTTCACACACACACACACACATACACGCACGCACACACAGGTGTCCACCCTTCTGAAATACATTTATCACTGTCACTTACACTGTAGTGGAGCATTACAATCTTGCCCAGGGATCCTATTATGAAAGGGGGACTCAAACCCTGGTCTCCCCATTGGTCTCTTGTAGGCAGTCTTAGCTCTGTTTAGCAGCTAATGTCTCCGCATGGGTGATGATTATTATCAGAGATTATTTTCTTGTGTTATGCGACATACTATTAAGGACAATGTTGCTCAGTACACCATCATCAGGAAAAAAGGTAGGTTGTTCTGGGATTTGATGAGTGCCTTCATGTTCGTCCCCCAAGGGGATGAACCCCATTGATTTCAAAGACTCAATAAACTCTCCTCAAGCTCCATCCTTGGGATGTTTTTTTAGTCCTATTAGCATTAAAGCAGCAATGCATAGAATTGGGGCAAATGTGTTATTTTTATAAAACAGTCCTCCGGTGCTCTTAATGGCATCCTTAAGATTTCACAGACTGGTGGAAAACAATCGATCAGAGCTGATCTGGAGCCTTGCCATCTCTGAGCAGCTGTCAATCACTTGCAAACTCCAATCAAACGAATATGAATTCAAAATAGAATCAAAATAGAATATGAATCAATATTATGTTACTGTAATGCCTATTTATCGCCTCAAATGTTTTCAGAAACATTTTTTATTGTACTGATTAGTTGTAAAATGAGAACATTTTGTGACCCGGCAGCCATGTTGAGAAGAGTCAAAGAAATACCAAGTACCGCCCACCAGCCAGAGCACAGCCAATAGGAACGCTCTCTCTCTCTGAAATGACCTTTGATTCGCCAAAGTCTCTCACCACGAAAAAAGCATGAACAAAGTACCCAGTATAAATTTGGGATTATTACTATTATTTACAAATGAGCACATGGTTGTTAACATTTTTCTGTCTAAATAAATACAAATGACATTAATACTGAAATGACATGACCATCATTAAAGGCTAACTCTATGTAGAAAGAAAGGACTGGCAGCAGCATCAGCGCTGCAGCAGAAACGCTGCCAGTGTGGACACCACACGCGTGAGAGACGCATCAGTTCAGCAAGGCCACGCACTGCTCATGCGGGTGTTGTGTCCCGGCCGTAGGATTATAATAAACTGCATCATCTCTAATCTGATACCTCAAAATACTCATTTGATTCACCACAACTGATTTCCGGTTTAACACCAACAATTGTCACAAATTGCAACACTACTTTTTTAGAAGGCCTCATTAATTAGAGCGAAAGCTTCTAATGAGACTGATTGGTCTCACAGACAAATGCATAACGCATACAGTATGCATCAATGCATCAACATGAGGGAACACTGTCAACCAATTACAAATGCATTTGTATAACATATCTGCATTGTTTGTATAAATATGAAATATTATGAATTCATTATTAATATATGTAAATATAACAAAAAAAATATTATCATGTGAAAGTGCTTATATGTGGTCTATTCATTTTGCTATATATATATAGCCATCATCTTCCTTGAGTGAAATAGTGGACTAACTTTAATATATTTTAACAATTCATATAAAAAACAATAACAAAAAGATTAAAAATAAATAGGCCTAAATCCTATTCTATTCTGTTGTATGTCATGTTTGAAGTACTGATTTTATCTTTAGGGATCTATTACTGAAGTTTTTTCTCCATCATATCAACCAGCAGACATTGATGCAAAGCTGCACTCTCACACAGCACCAATACCCACTGGTTGTTAAACTTATAACTAGTTATAAGACTTATAATAATCAGTCGTATGCATAACTAATAATGGAATTAGGTCTTATATATATTAACTGCATGTTTCCTGTTTACTTTACTTTGCACAGCATTTGCTTCTCTGCTATTGGAAGCTTCCAGTTGACAGGTAAAATAAATGTTATTTTCTGTGTGTTAGCTGGAGGGTGTTGCAGCTGTTTAACATACCTGCTGTCAGCTTATTTTGATTTGTAGCAAACCAACAGGCCAGAAAAGCTGGTGACGCACCCGAAACTCTGAAAAACTAAGTTTTATCATAATATGTTTTAGGATGTTGGATTTGGTGTCAGCTCCCACAGTCAGTCAAATGGAACCTAACCTTCCATTTATTTTCATGCTAGCTATCTCTTTAGTCAGACAAGTCACACACACACACACACGCCACGCAAACACACTAACATAACCAAGACCATAATACTGTGAGGCTGGATAGGTCGAGGAGAAGCACTTGCAGTAATGTCCTGCCTGTCTCTTCTGCTGTGCGTCTCCTCAGGAATCGCTGTGATCTGAACGGGGAGGATCTGAATCGCCAGTGGTTTAAACCAGACCCTGTCCTCAGTCCGACCATCTACCACGCCAAGGGCTTTCTCTACTACCTCAACAGTATAGGACGGACTCCACTGGTGAGATACAACATGCTCTTCGGTGTTTCCCTCAGGATTAGATTCTACTTGTGGCAGTAGCTGACCATGGGGGGCGGGGCAAACTTTTTGGAGGTGGTCCCTGCCAGGGGTCCAATCCGGACAGCTGAGGCAGTGAGGCCCGAGGCTCTCCATTCGCCATTCTCTTCTATGCCGTAAACCTGTTAGCTTGATGTTACTTGTCTTGAGTTCTCGCTGGTTTTGCTTTGAAAATCTCTTAGTTACCATGCCCCCTTTGAGACTTTGAAATACCTGCACGGAGGTCATCTTTAAAGATTGATTTACACTACACTGCTATATATACAACTAGAAATTAGTTCAGATGTCCCTTTCAATGTAAGGTCAAAGCACTACTAGTGGTATCATCACAGCAAGTTAGGCTACTATGTGGATGCTGGAGTCAGGACATGATTAGCCTAGCTTAGCATAAAGACTGGAAGCAGGGGGAAGCAGCTAGCCCTTTGTCCGAAGTTCAGAAATACACCTATCAACATCTCTAAAGGGCAACAATTGACCCGTATCTAGTTTGTCACCGGCCGCGACAGCATGTTGCATGCATAGAGTCCTTTCAAAATAAACTTCACAGGAGTTTAGGTTTAGGCAACACAGTCACTTAGTTGGGTTTAGGAAACGGTCATGGTTGACGCTAACTTCAGTGACTAGCAACTCACATGACTAACAACTGACGTGACAAAATAAGTCAACGTTACTTTTAATTTCACAAAGCCTGTGTTTGTTTGACCCAGCTAGCTTCAGCCTGCCCTTAGCTGACTCTCACGCTATTAATACTACAGTGCGTCACTTGCTCTGACCATTGGATATTGCCGCAAAGGGGGGTTTATATTGGAGTTAGGTGAAAGCCTGTATCCAATGTCGAGGGTTTGGACGGAGACCCGGCTGTGCAAGCTTGTCACCTTTTGGTGAAATTTGCCATCTTTACCTCAAAATAGATAATCCACGTGAATTGCATAGATCTGCAAAAAAATATATTTTTTTAATATATTTCTTATCCAAGTTATCTGCGCGTAGGCATAAGGCATTTTCTGTCACTTCAACTTTTGTAATTTTTTTTTTTCCTCTGATGGCAAAGGCATGACTCGTCCCACTCTGCTTCTGATTGGTTCACCCTGATATTCTCACCCTAAACAATCTCACTGGTCATGCCTTAACCCAACCATTCCAACCAACAAAGGGCCATCCTGTTTCATCACAGTGATGCACAGGCTGACATCTTCCCGTCTGCTCTGTCTCGACTCTGCTACTGCTGGATAGATCGCCTTGTGTCGCAAACTCAAAATAACTTTAGGCAGCTAGCTACACCTCCAGGCAGCGTGGACCACATTCACGGTAATCAACCTGTTCTCGAGTAATTGTGCGCGTTAATATCACTGGCAGGCTTGTATGTGTCACTTGAACAGAGCTTGTACAGATAAATATAGCATGCATCATGGGAAGGCACTTGGGTGCAAATGTTGCCATCACCGGTTTGCAGCCCTGAGCACAGAACCACTGGGCGGAGGGATACACTGTTGTTCATCATGAATTAGTTCCAGAACCTAATTGTCCTTATAAATTATTTGTAGTTCTTATGTTTCTGTTTGTGAATGGTTTAAACAACACGTTAGTCATTGAGCTTTAGAGGTGTTGGCAGTTGTATTTGTGAACTTTGGAGAGAGCCAGGCTACCTGCCTCCCCCTGCGTCCAGTCTTTATGCTAAGCTAGGCTGACCACGGCCTCTGTACAGTAACACAGACATGATTGAAGATTGACATCCATCTGAACATCTCAATCTTTCACAAAAGGTCTCTTTTAAAAAGGCAATGTTTCGCCAACATTACTCAAGCAGTTTATGTTGCTTGTAACTTAAACATACCCTGATCATAGTAGAAGTAGAATGCTCATACAATGCTCATCATGCAAGTAGAAACAAGTCTAAAGTCAGACCCAGTCCTTTTCTTTCTTTCCCTCTTATTCTAATCTAAACCTATCCCTGCAATCACTCTGATGCTGTTTTTCCCGATTCTTTTTTTTTTAATTCACAGAATGAATGAGATTCCAGCTGCAACGTTGAAAAATTAGAGTACATTTTCAAATCAATGGGAAACTAATTAACCGCAAAATGAATGCCTGATTATTTCAATTTTCCCCCTCACAATACCTGCATCCCATTGTTCAGCCAAACACAAAGCTGAAAGGTGCGAGCATGGTGTGAGCAGCGTTTTTGGAATGTGTCCTCCTGAAACTGAAATGTAACGAGTAATGAGGCATAAATGAGAAAGACCTATAATGAAGTGACCTTGACTGGCTTATTTTAATTGTTCCAAATTAGAGCTGGGGGAGGTTGTTTTTCAAGCTAATTCACGCAATCAACTGCCAACCGTTGCTGTAAACTGACATACAGTGGAAAGCGTGTGTACTTTAAAAATAACTTGTTAACCTTTTCACAGCCAGGTGGTTCACACTTGAAAAAAAAAACAAATCATGCTCGGAATTGCATGACGACAAGCATAAGTACTAGCACTGTTCTCACCAGAAAACGACAGCAATAGCGGTGTGTTCCAACACTATCTGGACCTCTGTTTATATTCTCCTGACAGACTGAATGACGACTGCTGTGAAACACAGGAGGAAGTAGTGTGGCAATGTTAAAGGTGCAACGTGCAAGATGCAGGCAGAATTTTAGTTTAAAACATTCAAAAAAATGACATCATTAACAGAATGTAAAGAGGTGACAATGTTGACGTTATGTCAAAGACGTCTCTGTATTGTGTTGCAGAGATATCTAGTGAAATGAGCATGCTGACAGGCTCGTCCTGTCTTGTAATACCACTGATACCTCGAGAGGCGATAGAGAGTCACTGTAGCTGCCCCGAGGGCTGGTCAATAGTACATCCATGGTCAGTGTACGTATTGATAGCTTGTTTATTGGATTAAATCCAAAGTTGCAGAAACGAGAAAAGGACTCACATACTCACCTCGTCCTCCCCGCCGCCAGGAGACTGACTACTCCACCGCGATTTGTGCTGGCTGAATGTGAGTTGTTACACTAGACTGAAGGTCCATCTCCTCTCTTCCCAGCAAAGTAGTTTTCTGGCTTCTGCCACTTTGGATTTAATCCAATAAACTATCAAAGCGTACACGGAGTGTATACAGGCCCCGGTTAGTGGCACAGTAAACACACAGATGGCTAACGTAAATTATAGGCCGACACCATACGTGAAGATTATAAGATAGCAGTGTTATTTCAGCCCGTTCTCATTACCAGGGCGTCACACACTGACGCTTTGTTACGGCCATCGGCGTTCGATACCGCAGCACAATGCATCCTTTAGCACCGGTATGAAACGCATTTCCATTAACTACAACGTAAACCCATCCGCACTCAACAGTAAACGCTCAGAGAAAGCGCTGTGGTGACGTACTTAAAAAAACGAAAGAGACACTCGGGGTGTGCGGGAGTGAAGATGGATCGGTCCAACAAACACAGGGCTTTCATCCAGGAGACCACTGTTTATGTCCCGTGCGTTACGTTTCACTTTCACTTCACAATCAGCTGATCGTTTGTGTTCCGTGTTCACAACGTCGAGTCACATTTGCGCCTTTAAAGAATGAGATGAATCAGAAGAAAACACAAAGTAGACTGCTGTGTGCAAGCTGTGAGAACCATTGTAAAGAAGAAAAAAAACACACTAATATCAACCCAATAAAAAAAAGGAAAATTGAACTTCAATTTAACTAAATAGATACAAAAAAAAAAGTAAAAGTAGACGCACTATTAAAAAGCACAGAACTTGGAGCATTTATCAGGTTTGAAGTTTCCAGATTCAAAGATTGCATTTCAGCAGGTACCATCTCCACATCACTGAATAATTTTAGACAAAAATATCCTGTCAGATCATCTGACACCTGGGGAGTCTGTTTGAGATGCTTCTCTAATGTCTTTAAATCTTTATTACGTGTCCTCCAGGTTTTCTGTGACTACCACGGCCACTCTAGAAAGAAGAATGTGTTCCTGTACGGCTGCAGTGTTAAGGAGACTCTCTGGCAGTCTGGCTCTGCTGTTAACACTGCGGGATTGAAAGAGGACCCTGGATATAGGGTAACACACAAACACACACACGCATACACACACACACACACACACACACACACACACACACACACACACACACACACACACACACACACACACACACAGCCAAAACCAGCCATAGAGGGTTCAGTTTAAAATGCTATGTGGTCCTCTTCATGTCCCAGTGGTGGAGTGCAGTAAAAGCTCTGAAACCAGAGAAAACACTGTCTCAATGTCTCTCTCTCTCTCTCTCTCTTTTTAGACCATTCCAAAGACCTTGGATCGTCTCGCGCCGGCCTTTTCTTTCAACAGCTGCAACTATTTGGTAATAACAACAACAACAACAACAACTTAGATTAACAATAATCTCTATTTCTCTGGTTGTTTTAAATATCATTGATATTATACCTGTATTCCTAATTTGTTGACGGTAAAGTCACAAAACAAATAATGCGATATGAAAACCCAAATCATATTTGAGCTGCTTCCATTTTCAGCTTCCTGAAAAGATTCCTTTCTGATTTTGAACAGGTGGAGAAGTCTCGCTCTGCCACAGCCAGGGTGGTTGTCTGGAGGGAAATGGGCGTGCTGAGAAGTTATACCATGGAGAGTACTCACAATGGTTGCGACCAGGGAATATACAAGGTGTGTGTGATTGTGTGAAATATGTCCAAAAGGCTCTTTTATTCTCTGCAGTAAACTGGTGATACATGTGGCAACCTCTACTTCTTCTTCTACTCTGTTTACTGGCAGATTACAGCCATGCGTAGCCTATAGCGCCAATTCTGACCAAACTACACTATAGCCGAGTTTATTCGCTCGAAACCAGTTGATTCGCTCCTAATTCACATTTCTGTTTTGCAACATTTAAAAATTTCACTTAAAATTTGACAATAGTATGTAAAAACGACTACTGTCAACGGTCAGGCACAACAGATGTGTGCCAATGTGTGTTGTAAGTTACTGTCAAGGGTTGAAAGTCCTGTTTTTCTTTGTCCCACCCTGGAACTTGTTATTGTTCCACGTAACTTTACATAACGGTCGATTGATATAATACGTCACTTGTGACTGAATGCAAAAACGTCGACATAGAACGTATCTACGTATCCGTGGTTTGCAGAAACATACAATGACAAAAAAAATTTTTCCAGCGTCAGGGCTATGACAAACACAATCCGACTGTTTAGCGCCCAAGAGAATAGGTCGCACATCCTTAGTGAGTCTCTTTCTGTGTCACCCGCATCAACCTGCATTTTACTGCAACAGGCTACAGACACATTTGTGGGTCACACACAGAACATCATTGTGCTGGTTGAAGTCTCTCTCTCTCTCTCTCTGAGTGTAATTAAGTCCCAGGCTGATCACTCAGCCCCCCAGTCACCAGTTCTAACCTTTATTTATAGAGCACATAAAACCAGAGCTATAAAGAGCCTTCAGCACTTTATAGTGTAAGTGCAAAAGCACAGAGTAATTACCGCCCGGCTGCTAATAACGGTATGATCATAGTTATGAGTGAAAAAGAGCTCACAATGAATGGTACCTTTCAACATGTAGGGAAACATCAGAATGAACGACATTTGAAGCAGAGAGCATTTGGTTGCATCATCAACCTCCTTCAATTATGACTGATGTAAAAGATAATTCTGTTGTCATAAAACTTGGCTCTTGTGTTTTTTAGTTTTGGCCATAGTTCCTATCAACAAAAATAACATTGAACTTATTGCGCTTGTAGACAACTAACTAACTAACTAACTACAAAGAAGTCAGACAGGTCAAGCAACACAGATGATCAGACAGGCTCCCAAATCATCAAATACTGGTCAGTGGCCGTACGCTTCAAACTATGAGGCTCCAGCTTCCCCTGTAGCGTCAGTTTTGGACGTGTCAGTTTCCGCTTGTTACATGCACAGCGTCTTTTCAAAATAAACTTCCAACGGAGATTTACTTAGTTTGTATGTTTACTTACACAACAAAACTACTTGGTTAGGTTTAGGAAAAGATCACGGTTTGGGTTGAAATAACTATGGTTATTACGTAAAATAAGTACGCTTGTTCAACACATTCTCATCCCAACTTGTCACATACTGGCGCTTTAGGTTTAGGCAATAAAACTACATAGTTAGGTTTAGGAAAAAACTACATGTTTGGGCTTAAAACTACTATGTTCGTAAAGTGTAATGAAACTGAACGTATGAGACACAAACAGCGGTGTCCTGGATGAAAGCCTTGTGTTGTTGGACCCATCCACCCACCCGGTGTGTGTCTTTTTGCTCTGTAAACTACGTCACCACACACCCAGTGCACTTTCTCTCAGCGTGTACTGTTGCTGCGGATGGGTTTACATTGTAGTTAATGGAATATCTGGTGCAGTTCATACACACGTTAAAGGGTGCCTTTCGCATTGGTATCACACGCCAAGGGGCGTGACAGAGTGTCGGTATTTGATGCCCTGGGAATGAGACCGGGCTGACTTGTCCAGCATTTATTTATTTTTTTTACAAATTTGGGGACCACAGGCTCCACATCTTTAAACAAACACATGCAAAATAGGATTTGGAGATTGGCTATTTAGTTAACAATAAGTCGCGGTGTCTCATCAGAAGATTTAAATAATGAATGAATGTGTCCTCATTTTGTAAACTCTGCGTGAAGTAAGCAGGATTTTGGAGAGGTGTGAGGGTGCGCGCCTTTGCCAACTAAAACCCCCAAATGGTCCTGCGTTTCCGTGCATCCAGGTGGACATTTGATTAGGATTCATCCTCAGGGGAACCAAATACTCAGTTAAATTCATCTGCTGTTTTCATGATACCTTTTCATGGACCAAAGTGTAGGTCCAGTGGATATGTTGGATATCCAGTGATGCTAGATGAAAGATCAACCAACTAAAATCCTTAGGAATCCTCCTCAAATACTGTATTAACATACCAAACATCTCAAATATCTGTTATAACAGTTGCCAGTATATCTTCCTGTTAATCAAAGTGTTGGATGGATGGACAGATTCATAGTATATAATCATCATTATGCCCGTAGCTTGCAGGCCAGGAAGGAATGTGCGATGTTGGACAACACATGTTGGCATTGTGAGCTGACCTTTCAACACACTGTTTACAGTGTTTTTTTCCATCCCATTTTTCTATCAACCCATTTCGCACGCTTTGCATCTCCGGTGGGGACGCACCAAAGTGTGAGCCGCTTGCTGAATGTCACTTGTGAATGTGTCAAAATGAGGACACAAAATGGCATAATTACTTGGCATTTTACTGCAGGGAAAGATTGATATTGTTCTGCTCAGGACCAGGGATTTGGGGGGAGGTGAAGGGAAGGAGAGGTGATGAACAGAGAGAGGGATATTTGCATAACAAGAGGGTTTACCTTACCTACTGTATTATACAGTATTCAGCAAATACAGATGATGTGTTTCGTGCATATGTCCTTTGTGGGGATGGCGCTTTGTGCTGGTTGATACTAACAACAAACTAACATTTTGGTGGAATAAAATAAATTTGTAAATGTAGATTTTAAATGTTTCTCTTCTCTATCCTGTGAAAGTGAAATGAACTAACAGTTAGATGAAACTTAAATATTAACATTAAATTACAGCCATTGATAGCAGTGCACCTGACAGCAATAACGGCAGCTGCAAATAACGTCCCCTCCAGGTCCATCAGTGCCTGTTCTGGAGCTTTCGACTATATCAAGTCATCTTAGTTCAAGATCAAGTCATTTTAGAATTAACTCTCAATCTCAATTTGGTGTTAGGTTTTGGTTTTGTTTCTCACTTGGACCTTGAGTCCTCATACAAGAATTACAGCTTGTTGAATTAGATGCCACGCAGGACACAATTTACTTCTGGGGTTCTTGTAGGCAATTTGGAGATTTTGGGCTACTTTTCTTCCTTAACATGTCTTCATCTTTCAGACTAGTGGAAAGAAAACATCCAACATACACCTTTAGGTGTTTATTTTACTACTTTGTCTATTTGTGTCTGTAGATTTCCTCTAAATTCACCAAAAGTTAGGATTAGCTAATGCCTCATTTGCATATTTAAACGTAACATTTCAGAAAACTTGTAATACAAAAACGTACTGGGGAAGTTTCATGGTGATATATATTTGTTAAATGTTTTACCCTACTCACCTCTAGTGTCTTGCAAAATGTAGTGATTTTTTTACAATCCATATGTTTAAAGGCTGTTTTTCCAAAATGAGTTTTCCTTCAGACTCTGTGCGAGAAATTTCCACTTCAGTAGCACTTACACCCACCAAACGTTCCATTACATTCGTTTCATTTCATTCCTATCTATATTCTGAAGGTTTTTACAGAGGGGTTTGTTCATACAGTATGTCATTTATGGCCTGATTCATACAACATTTTATTCCTTAAAAACATGCAGATTTTGTTGACAGTATTTTCTGATTTATGGAATGATACCAAGCAATATCCAAAATTGACACTGTAGTGTCTCCCATTCATTTTGTTGTTGACAACATTTGCAACAGGTCAATTTAACAGGAGGCGTTAAAGCTGCAAATGGGGAGAAATGGAGCAAATATGATCAAAACAAATTATTCTTGTCACGCTTCACACAAACACACACACACGCACACACACATGCGCGCAGGGGGACTCAAACCCTGGTCTCCCCATTGGTCTCTTGTACGGCAGTCTTAGCTCTATTTAGCAGCTAATGTCCCCGCATGGGTGATGATTATTAACAGGGATTCTTTTCTTGTGTTATGCGACATACTATTAAGGACAATGTTGCTCAGTACGCCACCATCAGGAAAAAACTTTGTCAATTAGCTAAATCTAATGGCTGGATATCCATTAAATAGTAAATAAATAGCCAATTATCTACTAATAATAGGCAGGTGGTTATGGATTTTGAGTAGTGCTGTCATGCTCCCAAGGGGATGAACCCCATTAATTTCAATGACTCAATAACCGCTCCTCAAGCTCCATCCTTGGATGTTTTTTTTTTGTTGTTTTTTTTCTTTCTATTAGCATTAAAGCGGAAGTAGGCGAGATTGGAGCAAATGCGATTAAAAAAAGTTATTTTTATCAAATGGTCTGTGTCCTCTGGTGTCATCCGGTGCTCCTAATAGCACCTGCAAGATTTCCCAGACCGGAGGATAACAAGCAGTAAGAGCTGATCTGGAGCCCGCCGTCTCTGAGCCAGCTGTCAATCACTCACAAACTCCAACCAAACGGTCAAACTAGGCAGCACTGACCAAATATGAATCAATATTATGTTACGTTAATGTCTATTTCTCTCCTCAAATGTTTCAGAAACATCTCGTAGTGTACTGTTTAGCTCTAAAATGAGAAAGCCAGCAGCCAAGTTGAGATGAGTTGAGGAAATACCAAGCACCGCCCACCAGCCAGAGCACAGCCAATAGGAACGCTCTCTCTCTGAAATTACCTGTTATTGTCCAAAGTCTCCCGTCACGGATTAGATTTTTCTAAAGCCTAAAAAAAACAGAGCCATGAGGAGGTGCAGAAGTCTAGTTATCTCTCAGAACACTTGAATTTCAATATGCTGAAAGGTTATTATGGACATTTTTGCCCAATGATGCCAGAAATATACTGCCTACTGCCACTTTAAGGCATTATTGATTTCTCCTGATACCGAGTTCAGAGCAGTTTCTTCAGTCTATCATCAGACTACACGATATTTTTGTCTTTGATGATTGTCACCATGTCAGATCTAACGATCACAGCGCCATAAACTCTTGCAGTGTCTTTGTCGGGTGACTGGCATGACTACACGCATGACCACG
Organism: Sebastes fasciatus; assembly: GCF_043250625.1. Taxonomy (NCBI): domain Eukaryota; kingdom Metazoa; phylum Chordata; class Actinopteri; order Perciformes; family Sebastidae; genus Sebastes; species Sebastes fasciatus. The sequence continues at coordinate 4,287,355 of NC_133798.1, forward strand.
ACCAATCAAGGCACGTCGTATTCCACGATCATGCGCGAGTTCGGACGTCATCGGGGAGGCGGTTGAATCAACTGTCAATCATGGCGACAGAAGCGTTGTGTTTGATGCTGGTGGTCTGGTGTTGTGAAAAGAAAAAGAAAATAAAGAAGAAAGGGTTGTGGATGAGCTCCTGGGTGGCACAGAGAGGACGCTATGTGCTGTCCATACTTCAGTCAGTTTTGTTGTCCTACCTGACAGCAGCGAACTCGCCATCCTTTGTCCTTTTCTCCATGTTTGTTTATTACCAAGTAACCTGACTGCGACTGCGTGCTGGAGAGAGCACCTGATTGGTCAACGCAAAGGAACACGTCGTTGGAGATGTCACACTAGACGTGTCGAGACGAAAAATTCTGACAGGCTAGACGTTTCCTCGGGGTGTTGTGGGGCGTCCCAGACGTGGCGTCGGTTGTCGTGTACTATGACACACTACACGAGATAAGAGGATCAATTTTCGCACACGACACTCATTAATCGTTCCTGATCCCTTACGACGGCCGTGTCGGGCTATAATCGGGCTGATATCGTGTAGTCTGAACCGGGCATCAGCTGTACTGTAAGAAGTGATTGGAATCACTTGCACTGGCACATACACAAATGCACGTGATGACACACGCACACACACACACACACACACACAGTACAGACATGGATCTGTATTCCTGCTGCACATGTAAAGCACTCTTTCTCACTCACAAATTGTTTTAGACAACCTATTACAAGCCTCATGGGAAATAGTACACCTATGGAGACAAAAACACACAAACAGCCACACATGAATTTACACAGTCTCCCGCATGCGCACACACACTACACACACACACACACACACACACACACACACACACACACACACACACACACACTACACACAGTGTTCTTTGTGTCATTTTTCATGCAGACACTCACACAAAACAACGTTTATCAGGGTGACCTGCAAGAGCCAATTTTAAATGTCTGGCCCAAAGTAAACCGGAAATTGCTGAATGCGACAAATTCATTCATAATTCATTCATTCTTAAGTCACTCATACATGCCAATTAAAGGGACTCTATGTAAGAATCAGAAATTGCTTGTTAACAGCGACACCTGTGGCCGTTAAGTCAATGAAAGTCAGCGTCCTGTTGCTCGTGCTTGTGCTCGCTCTACATAGACATGAACGAGCATCGCTCAAAACAGTGAGGCGACACACGTCAGCTAAAAGCACAATATCACTCTATATTTCAGCTGCTTAGCAGTAATGTTAGCTGACCAGACGAAGGTCTCTCCATGAATCAATGCTGATCCTGTGTTGTCCTGCTTCAGACTCCCGTCTTCTGCAGTGTGTAGTGTGCGCACATGCATGTGAGAGGTGGAGCGAGTGAGAACGAGCGCGGTGTGTGAGTGAAGGCAAGCAGGCAGGCAGAAGAGCAGAGCAGCATCGACTCCGGCCCTGGAGACCAAAGCTACGGTCTCCCCTGTGTCTTCTGACCGTGATCGGGGGGCCGGAGCAGGAAGAGTTAACACTGTTTTACAAGACTTCACTGGATATAACTTGGTGTTTTTGGTGCTTCCGTGTAGTTTGTGTTGGAACAGCGTAGCCACACGCGAGCGCGCATGGGACACCGACCCGATTTATACGTGTAAGAAGTTACAAACGGTACCTTTAAGAAAGAATCTGTTCATACGAGTGGTTCTTGCACGAGGCCCAATATTTCCAACCTCCCACCCGAAGGAAACTTGACAGAATAAAAAGGGGGTCAGGCAGAAACACTGCACAAGTGTGTGTCAGCTGTGAAAATAAATTAATTTATTTAGATAACATAAATGCAATCTTGAACTAGAAACAATTCATTTCAACTCTGTGTTTGTGTGTGTGTGTGCGTGTGCGTGTGCGTGTGCGTGTGCGTGTGCGTGTGCGTGTGTGTGTGTGTGTGTGTGTGTGTGTGTGTGTGTGTGTGTGTGTGTGTGTGTGTGTGTGTAGGGCCTGCAGACAGGAACCAGGGAGCTGCAGGAGATGGGCGTGAAGTTTTGCCACAGTCTGCTGTCTGTAACCAAAGACATGAAGCTTTTTTACAGCCGAAGAATCATCAGCCACATTGACCTGGACCACAACGTCCTGGACCACGAGTCTCACAAGTAAGACACATCCTAACAAGGCCTGTGAAATGTCCATTCTTTTTTGTCAAAATGGCCTCTTAGGGGGAGAAAAATGAGGATAATCCTCCAAAATGAAGACATTGTCCAGCTGGTTATACTTCAACAGGGACAAAGTGGCCGGTAAGGACAGGTTATTTCATGCCTTTTTATTGGGCATCAACAAATATTCAATGTTCAAACACATATTGTCGGAAAAACATGTTATACATGCAAGTGCTCTATCTACAGACAGATTTGCTTCGAAATAGTCCATATATTTTTACTGCTAATGCAAAAAAGAGTGATGCACGTAATGCAAAACCAAAATTCACAACTACGAGTTCTGCTCGGAAACTTCTAGCCCTACGTCTCTCGCAACAGTTGCTGAGGTCAGCACAACAAGAGGATATGCGTGCGAGTCAGTCACACTAGAAGCCCAGCCTGCAGGTTTCCCAGTCAGCTACAACATCAACGGAGAGAGAGTTGTCTGTAACACCTCTCCCTAACTTCCTAACGAGCGAACAAGAGAACATCTGATTGTTTCAGTTTTTCCTAATGAACATGTCCTAACGTGCTCCGTGCGTCAGCGAACAGGCGCGGCGACGTGGGCTTGTTGGAAAGAACGCTCGCCCTGGCTCTATTTATGCTAAGTTTCGCGCACTTCCAACCTATTTTCACTGGTCAAAATCGATGCTGACAGTAACTGACAGTTAATCAACATCATGTAATATAGAGAGTGACATCGCTCATAGTATATCTCCATTCACCAGAGTTCACTCGCTCACTGTGCGTTTGGAAGAGGAGTAAGACGAGGATGGTGTGTGGCCGTCGCTTCACCGTTGTAGAGGATGTGAAAGGAACATTCAAACATGCTAATTCAACGGCATCACTCAGATGTAACGATCACCGGGATGAGGAAAAAACAACCCGTTAAACAGAGCCATGAGGAGGTGCAGAAGTCTTGTTATCTCTCAGAACACTTGGAATAACAATATGCTGAAAGGTTATTAAACAAAGTTACGAAGTGCTTAAAAATAAAAACTAAGAGTAAAAGTAAATGAAATCCAAAACATAGTGTCTAAAATGATTTCAACAACATGAGATAAAAAGCAAGTTTGAGAAGAGAATTAAAAGAGGACAGTGAGTTCCAGCATCTCAACAACAAAGGAACGATGCTCTGAAAGAAGAATCATTTTCACACTTTTACAGTGTGTGTGTGTGTGTGTGTGTGTGTGTGTGTGTGTGTGTGTGTGTGTGTGTGTGTGTGTGTGTGTGTGTGTGTGTGTGTGTGTGTGTGTGTGTGTGTGTGTGTGTGTGTGTGTGTGCGTGCGCGCGCGTGTGTGTGGCACGAGACATGAGACGTAAGCGCTGGTAGCTTTGATAACACACACAGCCCTTCTTGGTTCAGATATGCTGTGCCGTGGATCCCTCACTGCAGTGATTGATGTGTGGATCTAAAGTGGAGCTGAATGGCTTCTATTGATTTTCAGACACCCGTTCAATCTCCCCGGTGAGCTGTGACAGCGCGAGGTGTGGGGGAGGCTTCTCACCTCAATACACATCTGTCCTGTATTTCTTGTTTAATTTCATCTAATTCTCAGAGTAGTTTTCTCAGTTTTCTTTCTTTCATTTGTCTCTCTTTATCCTTTCACTGTCCTTTCACTCGCCTCTGATGTCATTATTCTTTCTTTCATCCCTTTCTTCTTCTTCTCCCCTCCTTTTCCCCATATTCTTTTGATTCATTCTGACATATTGCCACTTTTTTTGTTTGTCTTCTTTAGTCTTTGTATCCATTTTTGCATGTCTCTCATATTCATCTCATCTCATCTTCAACCTCTTATCCGGGGTCGGGTCGCGGGGGGGGGCAACAGCTCCAGCAGGGGACCCAAACTTCCCTTTCCCGGGCCACATTAACCAGCTCTGACTGGGGGATCCCGAGGCGTTCCCAGACCACTGTGGAGATATAATCTCTCCACCTAGTCCTGGGTCTTCCCCGTGGCCTCCTCCCAGCTGGTCGTGCCTGGAACACCTCCCTAGGGAGGTGCCCAGGGGCGGGGGGGCATCCTTACTAGATGCCCGAACCACCTCAGCTGGCTCCTTTCAACGCAAAGGAGCAACGGCTCTACTCCGAGTCCCTCACGGATGACTCAGCTTCTCACCCTATCTCTAAGGGAGACGCCAGCCACCCTCCTGAGAAAATCCATTTTGGCCGCTTGTACCCGCAATCTAGTTCTTTGGATCATCACCCAACCCTCATGACCATAGGTGAGAGTAGGAACGAAGATTGACTGGTAGATCGAGAGCTTTGCCTTCCAGCTCAGCTCTCTTTGTGCGGTAAAGCGAATGCAATAAGCGCCCCCTCTGCTCCGATTCTCCGGCCAATCTCACGTTCCATAGTCCCCTCACTCGCGAACAAGGCCCTGAGGTACTTGAACTCCTTCACTTGGGGTAAGGACTCATTCCCTACCCGTACTGCAAGTCAATCCAGTGAGTGCTGGAGGTCATAAACCGATGATGCCAACAAGACCACATCATCTGCAAAAAGCAGCGATGAGATCCTCAGCACACCGAACTGCAAACCCTCCTCCCTCCGACTATGCCTCAATATTCTGTCCGTGAATATCACAAACAGGACTGGTGACAAAGCGCAGCTCTGGCGGAGGCCAACCCCCACCGGAAACGAGTCCGACTTACTGCCGAGAACCCGAACACACTTCTCGCTTTGGGCGTACAGAAATTGGATGGCCCCGAGAAGTGACCCCCTCACCCCATACTCCCGCAGCACCCCCCACAGTGTCTCCCGGGGGACCCGGTCATACGCCTTCTCCAAGTCCACAAAACACATGTAGACTGGATAGGCATTCTCCCAGGCCTCCTCCAGGATCCTTGCAAGAGTGAAGAGCTGGTCCGTTTGTTCCACGGCCAGGACAGAATTCTCTCATATTATGTATGTATATTATTATCCTTCATTAATTTTCTCCTTTCTGGTTTGTTCTCATCTTCCTTCCGTCTTTCCTCCAGCCTGTTACACTCCTCTTTCAACACATTACTTGGTCTAGGTGTGCACTATGCTTGTCAGAACAGTTAAGCAGTATTACACAAAAAATGTCGTTCACCATTTACAGATAATGAAATGCTATGCTGCTGTGACCTCTGCCTGTATATGTCTGTCTAACTCTCTTTCATATTTCCCATCTTTACACACAACCTATAGTAAGAATGAGATGATGTTTTGTTTTTTTGTTTTAAAGATATGTGTTTACAAAAAATAAAAAATAAAATTGCCTCCAAAATGTAAATTGGATCATGGCTCCGGGACACGATGGTGCTGCCAGATGCTTCTTTTTACCTGCAGAACGGCATATTGCAAAGGAGGTTCATAATAATATGAGAACTAACATCCCCACAAATTAGAAACTTGTGCCCTCAAACTATAACTTGTTCCTTAAATAACTAATGTGTGCATTTGATATGCTTATTCAAGGTTTAGTCACCTCAAATAACTTCATTAATTCCGTTGAATTAATACCAGTCATTTCTATCAGTCGGTGCTGTTTTTAAATGTATGATTTATGCCGTGACTGTTTGCTGTGTGTTTTGGAATCCTCCAGCACATCCAAAGCTCATGTTGGTTTTGACGTCGCTATTCGTCTACGGCAGGATCTCCAAATTTTTTTCTCTGAGAGCTACTTTGACAAAATGAAAGTGGCCGAGAGCTACTCCTATTTTATATTATTAGTTACATTTATTCACATTGCTCAGCTCCACCCAAACCAGCTGAATAAGCTTCTTTTGTGTGAATATTTAGAAAATGTTGATATCCAACTCTCACATTTTGACATCATCAACATCTTAAATTCAGCAGCATGTGCGTGTTTTTTTTTCCTGTATGCATTTCTTTACATTTTCAATGTGTGAAGCTCACACTATTAAATTCACATCAGATTAATGTCGTAGAAAACTAAACAATGTTACTTATTTTACTTGTCCTTATTTTCTGTCTGTCCACATATCACTGTGTCACATCACTTCCCTTCACATTCCCTTCATCATCTGTAGTTCACATGCATTGTATTACATGCATTCAGTCTTTTTAACAGTTAGTTAAAGACAAGACAGCCAGCTGGGCCGTATTGATGGAGTGAACCGACTCATCACACTGGATGGAAAACCATTTGCACCTGTCCATGTCCCGTTCTAGCTGCTCCACAGCATCCGCAGACAGCGCAGACACTCTCCATGCCACAGTATTAGCACTGAGTTGTACATTGGCGATAGCAGATGTAATTTCTGTTTTACTTTTATGGTCCTTGAATAGTGTTTCAGCCACCGCAGTCATCGCCTCTTTTACAATGGCGCCATCTGTGACAGGCTTTTTGTGCTTCGTTTTGTGCTTCGGTGATGTGGCGCTCGACGTTACGTCTTCTACCGACTGACACGCTCACACCGCAAATGAGACACACACACTTGTTATTCACATTCGTGAAAAACAACTCTGTTTCCCATTCCTCATGAAAATAGTATGTTTTTTGCTTTTTCTTGGCCTGGCTATTTTCCGCGGTCATTGTCAAATCTGGTGTGTGCTCGCTAGCCTGCTGATATCTCCTAATGTTACGGCGTCACTGACGTAACCAAACTTGGCAGCAGCATAACTCGTTTAACTGACAGCTGATTGGCAAATAATCAGTTTGTGTCAGAAGGGGGCAGGATGTCTTATCAAATTTGTTTGCCTATTCTTTGAACCTTTGGCGAGCGACTCAGGAAACGGGTCGCGAGCAACCAGCGACGTGTCGGAGACCCCTGCTCTACATATTCATGAAGAACAATTCCTTTAACAGCAAATATTCCAGTGCAAGAAACTACCAAGGTCACATCATACTTACAACACTCTTTGTTTGCATATTTAAGCCTGCTGGGTTTGGTTTCTCATGCCATAGCCTCCAGTCTCTTCAGATACCTCTGGACTGATATTACAGACTTCTTCTGTAACAACTTTCCTCTTGCTGTTTTGTAGCAGAGGAACTTTTGAGAGTTGAGCTCTGGGAAGCTTTTTTGGCAGAAGCAGACCCGAGGATATAAAAGAAATCTTTGTGAAAAGGAAGAGCTATTTAGTAAGTCTTAGCTGGGACTGCGGAGTTTAAGGCCGAGCCTCCAGTGCCTTCGCCTCCTGTGCTCTCTCACGGAGCCACAGAAGACACTGACTGCCTCTCTTGTTCTCTCTCTGGGTTTCTGTCATTCTCATGCACACTCTGTCTCTACAACACATACTGTCTGTCCTTATCTTTTTTTTTTCTTTTTCTCACCCTGTCTCTCTCTCTCTTGCTTTCTGTATTTCTCTCTCATTGCACCCACAGGATCTTCACCATGTCTTTGAAAAAAACGCTGTTAGAACTCTTGCTCAGCACTACGATTCACAACCAGTATGGCAGCCTGCCAGGGCTGCAACCTGCTGTGCTCAATGGAATACATTTAGCTCTGCCCTGATATTCTCTTTCAACTGCTGAACTAGACTTGAAACGAGCAGCTCTTTGTCAGACAAAAGTTACACTGTAATATTAGGATTGTATTGAAAATACTATCGCTATAGCTGCCCACTATAATTATATTCTGCTGCCATTTACCACTGAGCAGGTCCCCAGGAGTCATTGTGGTTACAGCAAGTGCCTATACCTGTTTCAATGTCCATATGGGCACCTGACTGTTGTTTTAACAGACTTGAAAAAATGTGAACCTGTCCTTCAAGAAGAACAGACAGTAAATACGTGACAACATCTGTGGAGGTTCTGCTGAAACTGTGTAGTGTTGTGATATTGAGACTGAATCTAACATGTTATAAACTTCATCTTCTTCATGTTTGATTGGAAATACAGGTGGGTGTTGCTACCTGCTGGGCATTACTGCCTGACGCACCTCCCAATGGTGCCCTTGGGCCAGCTGCAGGGTCATCAGCCGGGAACCACCAATCATTGACGTTTCGCTCCTTTACACCCGGTACGTCTCTTGGCGGCGGAGCAGTGGAAGGGACGTCTCCCAACCACCCCCTGCAACTGGCCTTCGGGTTAACCAGAACCCCAACTCCTATCCTTCCTCCTCAGCCACAGCCAAAAACTGCCCTTCTCTGGCTCCTCTGCCAGTTCCTTGCGCGCCCCCGCGGCGCATGCACACGTACAGGGGGATTACACTCCACTACTGGGCCTTCTACGACTGCCAACTGCCCGCCTTCAGCAACACTGGGTCTTTCTGCATCTGCGGTTTTCAACCTGGCTTATGGTCCCTCTTGTCTGACCTGACTGAACAGTGCAAGGTTGCTGCTGGCCTTTCTCAAAACACTTTGCTCTACCCTGGTGAATTCGTAACCCCCTGTATGTGGTCACTTACTCCCAACCACACCTGCATTTCCGGAGCATCTTTAGCTTGTTGTCCATGTTTGTTCCAGCCGTTTCCGTGTTGTCTGTCCGGTTGGGCCCTACTTTCATCCCGCCTCTCGGAGGGCCTTTGGGTTGTCCTTTCTTATTTGTGTTCGTAGTCAGATTGTGGTCGTCTCATGGTCAAGAGACTACTGGGATAGGTAACTAGCCGCCCACTACGGTGCAGTCTTTCCCGCTGTCGTCCAGTCTTTCCTGGCTGTCCTCCAGTCTTCCCTGGACTTCAACTGCTCTTTCACAGTAGTCACTGGGTATAATTGATAATTGATCATTATTGTCAGTCCTAAAACCAGCTTATAGGCACATTACTAAATACCAATTGAACTGCTGTGGTATTTGGGTATATTTCAGACATGGGATACACTTAGCGCCTAAACGTGCATTTAAAGTGCTCAAGATTGCAAAGCTTGCAGACTCATCATTGTCAGTGTTGTGCATGATGCCATGGGCCCTTAAATTCATGGGGCTGTGGCTGAGAGGGTAGAGCAGGTCGTCCAACAATCGGAAGGTCGGTGGTTTGATCCCCGACTGCTCCGGTCACATGTCGATGTGTCCTTGAGCAAGACACTTGACCCAAAATTGCACCCGAATCGGTGTGTGAATGAGTATTTAGATTAGATCCTGATGGGCAAAGTTGGCCATCAATGTATGAATGTGTGTGTGAATAGGTGACATGTAGTGTAAAGCTTTGAGTGGTCAGAAGACTAGAAAAGCGGTATATAAATGCAAGTCTATTTACCATTTAAAAATAATTTGTCTGTCAATATGTCATCTCTAAGGCATGTACATTCTCCCTTTTTTATTTTAGGGCTAGGGGTGTGTTATTTCTGATGGTAGGGTAGGTAATTCCAAATCTGTGGGCCTTTAACTGGAAAAGAGGACTGACCAAATGTTGTTTGGCATTTTGGCAGGTTTACAGTCACTAGTTCTGGGGCAAGGTCATTTACACACTTAAAAATTATTTATTTTTTTTTCAGTGAGAATTTTAGAAAATTCTCAAAGCTTAGTGGGTTATACTTTTTTTTTTAGAAATTTACAATGATGCCATTTCATTGGCTTCTGATCCAATATTTTCAAAGCTTGTTTGTATAATGACATTATTGATATTTCATAGCTGATTGGGTGGCCTGGCCCCAGACAGTTACACAGTACGAAAGATGCGATAGAATCATGGTGTGCATATAGCGTCTTACAGCCTTTAGGGGTAAACAAGATCTGATAAGTCGAAAACACTTTCTCAATTTCCATCTGATCAATGGTTAGTGTAAAATATCTGTTTTATTGAGAAACACAGTGAAACAGTTTTTGCATAGTTAAGCGTTAGCCAGTTATTTTGTAGTCACTGTGCTGCACAGGCCATTTGCCTATTCAGACTTCTGCAGCCTGTTGAGGAGTCTTTGTACATACATAAATGATTGCATCATCAGCATACATTTGGCACACTTTGCAGCGGGCTGGTAGCTCATTTATGTGCAAACAGTTAAGACCTTGCTGGGAGAAGTTACACTTTATAAGCTTGTTTATAAGTATCTCATGGTTAACAGTATCAGAGGCCTTTTCAGGTCTATAAAATACTGCTCCCACTACCTTCATCTATCCATCCATCCATCCATTATCTGTTACCGCTTATCCTATTCAGGGTCTCGGGGGGTCCGAAGGTGTACCGGACAGGTCGCCAGACTATCACAGGGCTGACACATCGAGACGGACAACCATTCACGCTCACATTCACACCTACGGGACATATAGAGTCATCAACTAACCTTGCTCATGTTAATCTTGTTGGACCTTTTGTCATTTGATGCAATTTATATTTAGATGTGACCATTTTGAGTTTTGCTTACAGCTTGCTTACAGCTTTTGTCTCGCCATTTTATGTTAAAGTCTCCAATTAATATTGTTTCATTTTGACAATTTAAGTGTTTCAACAATTCATCTAAATCACAATAAAAAGACACATTACAAGAAGGAGGATTGTACAAAATCAATGGTGAATTAACTGTAGGTGACAAGACAATATTTAGGATTAGGCATTCCAATTTCAGAGAACTTGATGGTGTCTCTGATATAAATTAGGACTCCTCCTCCTTTTCCCAATTGTCTGTCTTTTATAACAAGCATATCCACGAACATCAATCATATTTGTCAGAAAGTTACTGTTCAGCCAAGTTTCACTTAAAGCCAGGAAGTCCAAATTTGAGTCAGTTAATAAATGATGAACCTGATCTCCCTTTGATATAATACTTCTAATATTTAAATGACCTCCAAAAATTCCTTTTGGTTTAGTCTTTAAGGGCATTTTCACAACTGCCTTGTTTAGTTCGGTTGAATCGAACCCTGGAGCGTTTACCCTCTCGGTGCGGATTGTTTTGGCAGGTGTGAACACAGCAATCGCATTCGGGTGCGTAGCAAAACAAGCAAACCAAGGCCTTTTTGGATTAAACCAGCTCTGGTAGCAAGCTGCGCTGTGCGTTATGGGTAGGATTGTAAGCCTTTTGTTTCTACAACATGCAGCCAGATGAATAAATGTGGACGGACGTGGACTCGTGGGGAGGTGCAGTGCCTCATAGAGATTTGGTCAACTCACAACTTTTGACAACACACAAGAATACCGAAATCTACTCACTCTTTAGCAAACGGCTACATTTTTTTTTTTATTTAAAAAAACAGGTGGAGATTTAAGCCATGTATCCTGTGATACTGATGCCATAAACACCCTTGCTGATGCAGACGTGTCTGATGCTCAGAGAGCACAGAGAGTAGGGACATTGAAGAGTGAACCAGAAGGAGGGAGACTGCCCATTCCCGGAGCTCAGGCTTGAAAAAAGAAAGGCAAAATCTTGCTGACTTGATGAAGATTTCCAGACATACAATGACCGACAATAGAAAAGATGCTGGAGGAAACACATGTAGCCGAACAGAAGCAGTTGGTTCAAGAGGAGAGTGCGTTTGAGAGGATTTGTTTCAGGTTGACAAAGTCTTTCTCACTATCCTTAGTGAAAGCTGGTATATTCTGCCTTGGAACTTCATACAGTGCTGGCTCATGTGGAAGCAGGTTAGCTGAAGCCGTGGTAGTAAGATGAGCCATTCCTGAAGGTGGTGAGGCTGTGACTGCACACCAGCATAAGGAAGAAACTGTGGATGATGCGAGTGGGTAGGAACAATACACTGATTTCCAGGGGCCTTTGGATAGGATGGCTTGTGGCAGGCATGGCATCACCTGCAGGGGGAGAAGTAAAGGATTGAGGTCTTTGCTGTTTGGATAATGAAAGAGGCTGTGAGCAAACAGCTCCCAAAGAGGGTATACATGAATTGGTGAACGTATCACCTGATACTGTACTGGTAAACGCTGCTGATGGGGAACACTAGTGCTACGCTTAGGAAACAATCCAGGCTGTAAAGTGGGTTGTGTGTTCCAGCCTTGAGTAGAATTAAGTGGCTTATATGGGGATCCAGGTAGATGTGATGGAGCTACAGGCATCTTCACAGTACTGAGAGAGAGGTTATGGAGCCTCTAAGCAGTGAAGTTCTCCTCTGCTGAATTGATGTGATCAGTCAGTGTAAGTTGCTGTATGTCTCTCTATTGGATTTTAGGCCTAACCACAGGTTCTGATGCGTGATCAGGTTTCAGATGAGGTGTGGATGTTCCGACAAGCTGTGCACGAGGCCATATGTTGTCATGTTGAACTTCAGCATTCACATTATGCTTTGTGTTTTGGTCCATAAAGATAGATGGATTGGTTAGAATCAGAATCATTATCATTTTCAGGATTATTAGGGAGAAGAGGCACATCTTTAGGGGCGGCTGTGGCTCAGAGGGTAGAGCAGGTTGTCCACCCATCGGAAGGTCGGTGGTTTGATCCCCGGCTGCTCCGGGTCACTTGTCGATGTGTCCTTGAGCAAGACACTTAACCCCAAATTGCTCCCATAGGCATAGCCATCGGTGTGAATGAGTATTTAGATTAGATCCTGATGGGCAAAGTTAGCACCTTAGCAGCCTCTGCCATCAGTGAATGGGTGAATGCTGACATGTAGTGTTTTGAGTGGTCGGAAGACTAGAAAAGCGATATAGAAATGCAAGTCTATCCATTTACCTTGGTACATAGGCTTATTTATGCCTTCCTTCAGTTGGTCCAAAAGAGCTCCCCCTAGTGGTTCTAAACCCCCCACAGCCCCTCTCAGTTCATCATTAAGCTTCAGTGGTTCATGCCTCAGTGTTGTCTGAAAAAGAGGCGGAAGACTGAAGAACAGAATTAGCACTGTGGGCATTTATTGGAGGAGGAGGTTTAGGCACTGCAGGGTAATTGACTGCTGAGAATGTAACCGGGGGGGGGGGGAATTGAGTTCAGTGGCTTGAAGCACACCTGTCTGTAGTTGGCCATCAGGCAGGGGAATGATTGTGATGAGCTGATCCTGTCCACCAGAGACTGCCATTTTGATAACATGAGAAAATTCACAACACCGAGGCTTTGTCCAAGTGAAATAAGCAAAAGCCAAAAGCAAAACAGCCATACTCACACATACACACTCCCTTCTTCTGCGTCTGTAACTTCTGCCTTGCTTGTTGAGGGGATGATTTAAATTATCCTTGAAATCAGGATGCGATGGTTGAAAAATACTCTGCAAAACATACAGCACGGTAGACAAGGTGGACAGAAATGGCAATAATAATTGCTATAACAAGCCACACCTGCTGTCGGTGGCCATCATTACTCCGTCCAAAGTTACAAATATTGTGGAAGAATCCCCTAAAAATGACACTCAACCGAAGACAAACCAACTAACCTAACAATTAAGCCAGAGCCGATTTCTTAGCGAAAGGGTAAGTTCTCTATTTTTCAACCTGGACCCTATTTTCCATGTCTTTGTGTCTTAGTGACTAATGGGAACAACGATTTCTGACATTGGTCCAGTATTGAGGGAGAACGCTGAAACGAGCTGTGAGGGGCCACTTCTATTTCCCACTGACGGGCTCTGATTGTTATTATAAGTGTCTGACAACATTATGGAAAGGACCCTACAGAGAAATTAAATGTTTTTCTTATCTTTCTCTTGATCTGGTCTGTTTGTTATTTTGTCCAAGTCCCGCTCAAGGAGAAGTCTCGTTGTGAAATCTGAATATCCGTATACTCTGGCTCTAATACATACTTACGGCCATTGAATTCCAAGACCTCATCCATACTGTGGAAATCATCTTAATATCTTAATTTCTGTCCATTTATGATGTCACAAATCTACAATATTTAGATCATTTCAAAGTTTTAAACGTAAACATTCTAAATGTGTCCCAGTTTATTTCCTGTTGCAGTGTATTTGAATGACATTAGCTGACAGGAAGTAAACATGGATCCAAGCTGTTGCCTGGCAACGCAATTATGTTGCAATTCCATTGAAATGCGCTAAAACTGAGCGTTTCAGACATAGGGTAAATGCAGGTATATTCAAACAGACAGTATGAGGAAAATAAAGTTTTTTTTTAAACATTAAAGTATGTAAACATGTTCTAGTAGAAACACAAAATACAAATATTAACCTGAAAATGAGCACGATATGGGACCTTTAATATCCAGCTAAGGCACATCTTTTACACACTGTTGGGTCTGATATCACAGCTTAGAGGATGGATTTCAGAATTAAAACAATATCAATCCAATAAATCAGAGTGAAAACAAAGCTGTTGGTGTTTTAGCAGTGGATGCTGCTACGCACTGGGCCTTCAGAGAATCAGCATTTGCAGTGTACTGACTCACAGTGTAGACAAGCTGTCCTGCTTTATTGCCATTCACAGCACACATACAGAACACAAACAGATACACACACGCGCAGGCACGCACACACACACACACACACAAAACAAGTTGCTGTCATCAGTATGCTAGACATACACTTTCTTTCCCTTCTGTCTCTTTCAGTCCTGCTCAGTCTGTCTGTCTCTCCTCCCTTTGCTTTTTCCTCTTCCCTCTCTTTCCCCCTCTCTCTCTCTCTCTCTCTGCATCCCTCTCTCCCTTCCACTCTCTTGTTTTCTCCCTCTGTCTCTCCCAGCCCCGGTAAGATGGAGATCAGTGTGCGTGTCACATCCTCTCTGTCCCAACAGAGTGCCAGTGCTCTCCCACACACTCACACACACACATAGGATCCCACGAGGTGTGTGTGTATAATCAGATTACTGGTTACTGGGGCTTTCTGTCACCTGTCAATCACGGTGACTGTAGCTGAGCTCAAGGTCACACTGTATGAGGAGGAGGACAGACCCTGACCATGAAATATATATTCAAAAACTATATGCAACAAGTTCTAAGATGTGTTCATCATTGCGGATGCATGTTGTGCCGACTAGCTTTGTTCAGACACACAATTAATTTTAAAATTCTAACCGAGATCCCGAAGTGCCCAGAGATATAGGAAATAGGCTATGTCAGGGTGAATTCAGGGGGAATGTGTGTAGAATAATGTAACAGATGCAAAGAATATTTCAGTTTGATGGAATACAAACATAACATTTTTGCTTCTGAATATTCAACCCAGTCGGCAGAAAAAAAAAAGAAATGTTGTCTAGTGACATTTCAAAATGTCTGAAGGAAATACCTGCCAGAAAGAGCATTGTGTAAGTGGAACAGTTCAGACAAAATAAGTTTCACCTCTTCGGACATGTCCAGGATTTTAACTCATGGTCCAAAGCCAGAATCATACCCCTCCACCATCGAAGGTGTCAACTGGTCAATGGAAAGAAAGAAAAACCTGGCTGTAATAGTGAATGTAGAAAACAAAAAAACAAAGGACGAAAGTGTTATATGACATCCCTATGACACGCCAGTAAGAAAGAAGAAAACTGCAAATGGATGTTTACATGTCATAAATAAATATTCACAACATAAATTTTTGCTAATATTTTCAGAGGAAGGAAAATCATGCAGCTTGTTAGACTTCAAGGATAAATAGTGTGTTTTAGTGAGCGACACTTAAAGGTCCCATATCGTGCTCATTTTCAGGTTCATGCTTGTATTTTGGGTTTCTACTAGAACATGTTTACATGCTTTAATGTTCAAAAAACACATTATTTTTCTCATACTGTCTGTCTGAATATACCTGTATTCATGCTCTGTCTGAAACGCTTCGTTTTAGTGCATTTCAACGGAATGGCGACGAAATTGCGTTGCTAGGAAACAGCTTGGCTCCATGTTTACATCCTGTCAGCTGATGTCATTCACATACACTGCAACAGGAAATAAACTGTGAAAATGTAGTATGTTCACGTTTAAAACTGTGAAAATGGTCTAATTATTAACTATTGTAGATTTGTGACATCACAAACAGACAGAATTCCTGACGGCTTGTTTCAAACGCGCAGTTTCTGAATATGGGCTGTGTGTATTTCTCCATGGATTGAGTGTTTTGATACTTTCACAGTATTTATATATCACTTAAACCTGCTTTATAATATAAAAGACATGAAAATCTAAATTTTTACAGTATGGCACCTTTAACATAACTCTCCTCTTCTCTTCTCTCATATAGCTGTTTCGAAGACGACGAGCCTCCGTGTGTCGAGGAGATCGAATATTCCACGGACTGTCCCGCATTTAAAGGAACCGATCTGGATTCAGACGTCGACGGCAACATGACCAGCGCTGACGAAGAGGAGGACGGTGAGGAAGGACACAGGGGAGCAAAACATAGGCAAGGCAGCATTGGCCAATCGCAGCAGTCGAGCATGAAGAGCCGCCTATTCCCTCACCTGATGAGACAGGCCTCCGCCGAGACAATCAGTGAGAAAAGAAACATGTGTAATGGCGTGAGCATCAATGGGCAAATCATGAGTTAAAAGGAGTATTTCTACATTTTTCTAAAGGTTCTTTTCTCCTAAAGGCCCTCTTAGCATTGTAAGCTTTCCTCCTTGAAACCTAGCAGGTGCATTTGAATGAAAAGAAACACCTGTTAAATGATACACACAAACTAAACTATGAGGGGTTGGGATAACTGATCATTTCTATTTCAACCTTAAAGTAAGCTGCGACCTTAACCCTCCTGTTACCTTCAAATTTACTAACATCTTTTATCCTTGGGGTCAATTTGACCCCAGCAATTTAAACCTCCAGAAAATGATTATAATTAAAATTGTTACCCAAGTTTATGTGTCAGGTACTTTCTGTTTGTTTGTTGACTACCTAAATAGCCCTTTAAATAAAATCAATATCTTCACGGGAACCATATTTTGCCACCCCCAAAGCGTGGGGAAATATCAAAGTTCTCGCGAGAATGATGTTTCCCCTCCCCCATGTTGTGTGAACTATCAGTGGTTCTCGCACTACTCCAGTTATGGTTATGTTAGGTTAGGGCCCTAAAGCTTTTTGAAGATTATAAAGTTGCATGTTATGGTGACCTCAATATCATCCAAAACAAATGTGTTGTAAAATGTTGATATTTCTTATATGTTTTATACAGCTAAAACAGCCTGGGGTCAAATTGACCCCAAAGAACACCGATGCGTACAGCATGTATACAGGACATTGAAAACATATCATCATTTTAATTTTATGTTTACCCAGTTGTCCCCATTAAATTAGGAAAAGTCATTAAATATGAAGCAAAAAAAATGATGTCAATCATTTATTTAGAGACGTTAAACATTGAATGGGGTCAAATTGACTCCAAAGATAATAGGAGGGTTAAATACAAGCTTAAAGGGACTGTTTGTAACTTTCTAAGCGTATAAATGTAGCGGGTCGGCACACATGCACGCTCGCATATGCGTGCTCGCGTGTGGCCGGTGTCTCGTCTCCTCTGCCTGCTTGCCTTCACTCAGACAGCGCGCGCGTTCTTGCGTACTCGCTCCACCTCTAGACGTGAACGCGCGCTCACTCCACACTGCAGAAGAGTTAGTTTAGCTCTGAGAATATCTAGTGGACGTTTGTGTAGAAATAACTGCTGCAGCTCCTCCAGACCAACAGAGGTTTCCCGTGTCTTGTGAAGTGACGGGGCTCCGCAGAGAGAAACGTTACCGTCTCGTTACCGACCGGTTGCCGGTGTCTTCCTGCTCTCTCCAGCTGCGGGCGGAGGGAGACGAGTTTCTCGTTGAGGAGCCCCGCTGCCTCAGCCTGCGCTGAGGCAGGAAAAGCAAACACTAGGATCAGCATTGATTCATGGAGAGACCTTCGTCTGGTCAGCTAACATTACTGCCAAGCAGCTGAAATATAGAGTGATATTGTGCTTTTAGCTGACGTGTGTCGCCTCACTGTTTTGAGCGATGCTCGTTCATGTCCATTTAGAGCGAGCACAAGCACGAGCCCGACGCTGACTTTCGTTGATTTCACGGCCACAGGTGTCGCTGTTAAGAAGCATTTCTGAAAGTTACAAATAGTCCCTTTAATAGAAAGAAAACACTACTTCACTCATTAGCTTTTTTGCAGAGCTTTCATCTGCATCTCACAACCTTCATCAGTCCATGGAGTTTGCTTAGTTGTCATGGAGATGGATTCGTTTGCACATCGATACTTGTGCCCGTTCCACCACTCATTACACCCGTCAATGAGAAGAATGTTGCACCGGTTCTGTCGCATCGGTGAGGTTCTCCAATAAGCACCAGAATAGCTGTCTTTATGCACCGCCATTATGCACGACTGAGGCAATTTACAGCATCCCATCACTAATTCATCACATGTACCTGTAAACCATACAGTATATCTCATTATTGAACATCAGAAAGATGTTTATGATCACATGACTGACCTTGACAACTGAGCCACTCCATCCACTGATGAAGACCGTGAGATGTGGTTGAAAACTCTGGAAAAAGCTTCAGATTATTTTGACTATTTCCAAGGTCAAGAATAAACGTCCACGTCAAGTCATCACAATGACGTTGAAGCATTGTAATAATAACTCCAAACAATCTCCAGGTTTAGTGGAAAATTACCGTTTTGCTTTACAGCTTAAAGAGGAATTACTACTTTACAGCACAACACAGGAAGAGGCAAGTGAGTTCCAACACACACACAGAAACAATGAACGTCTGTGAAGGGAGGGAACAGACTGATGAGAAAATTATACTTAGCACGACAGATGTTGCCAATACATTCAATTAATAATTGGATAAAAATGATAATAAATTCAATGAATCGATCAATAAATCCAGTTCAAGGCCCTTTAGTTGATCGTTAACGTTCAACATAACATTAACCGTGTAATAAAATGATCTCAATTGAAGGTCCACTTACTGGCTTTTACTGAGCTTTTCAACAACTTCTTATGGTTTTCAGCGATTGGAAGTGGCTTATATGTGTATATGTATCATATATATCTTCAGTCATGTGATAACAGGTGGTGGTATATGGAGGGGGAGTCTTTGTGATGTGAGATTGAAAGCAAAAAAAAGTGGATTTAGAGTTAAGATTATTTATCCCGAGTGTTCAAATGACTATTGATTTGAAAGGCAGCGTATTTCAAGTATCTTCTTAGTTGGTTCAGCAGTATGACACACTTTATTCAACTTCCAATGCACACGTCTAAAAGTCTACAATGTGTATGACCTCCCATAGACAAATACTGTCATAGTACAAATCTTTTACAGAAAGCAATCCGACCTGAACTCACATGAAGTGTGTAACTCGGCTCTTAGTGAGGAAAACAAACAATGCTATCATGCCTTTTTTTTTTTTAAGCTGAAAAACAGGCTACAGTTTGAAAAAGTCCAGGATGGATATCAGCTTCTAAATGAACGGGTCACCGCAGAAATATTTCATGGGTGGCCAGGATAGTCTTAATGCAACCAATAAATAAACATGATAATGAACCCATTCCGATAAGGAACATACATACTACATGCTAACTACCTTCTTTATCATAAGAACATAGCTCCAGTTAAATTTACATTAAACATTTCTCATCTTTCAAAAAGAAATTGCAAACCTTAGAAGGATTGTGGTCTGTATTGTGTTTGTTTTAGTCATTGGGTGGGAACCATGAAGCTGAAATCATCTGGCAGTGTGTGATCTAAATGTTAAGTTGTATTAAAATTCCTTATTAACTACCTAGTTAACCACTACAACTGCTCTCATTTCAGAAGAAAATGAATGGAATTTTCAGATGATGTGGTTTATTTCTCTCTTTAAACACAAGATATGGATTATGTAGGGGGGCTTTCACGAGCTAACATTTAGTCCACTTTCATTAAACTCTGGTACAGTTCTTTTAGGCAGTTTTGAATGCAGAAATCGTATACTCTGGTGCTGTACGGACCAAAACCACCAGTCCGAGACCGTTTGCGAGAGGTGGTCTCGGACCGTTTTCCATGTGAACCAAAACGCAGGCTGCCTGTGCGGACGTTTGTGGAGATGGACGCAGGTGAACGAAAGGTTAACATGAGAGGGAGAGGACTTACCCGGGCTTATGCAGAAGTCCGATGTTTGCTTCACATCTGGACCGAAGAGAACATACTAGGGATGCACCGATACGGCTTTTTTTCAGACCGAATACAAGTACAAGTATTTACATTTGGGTACTTGCCGATACGAGTACCGATACGAGTACTTCTCTGTGCTAAAAGACCCTCGTTAACAACCAGCTGGAGGGTGTGAGCGACACACGGCAGGCTGGGGAGTCACGCATACGAGGCGGTGCGCCGCGACCGGCTCTAGGTCGGCTTGGAAAGGCTCGGGACGAGGGTGGCTCGCGCCTGCAGCTTTACAGTGCTCGCCGCGCCGTGGACAACGGCCCCCTGCTCACGATGCAACTGTTGACCGGGTTAGACTGTCCTCAGTGCGCCCCAACCACGTCATGCCGCCAGATTGGGACTCGGCCCGCGTAAAAGGCGGCAGGGGTCTGCGGCGATGTCAGCAACCCAGCCCAGTGGGGTCAGCTGCACCACCGCAAAGTGGTATTGGTGCCGTTGTATCGGAGCCGTTTTGCGACTACGATTACGAGTACATGAGCACAGTAACGGACCCGATACACGATACTGGTATCGGTGCATCTCTAGAACATACAGAACATGCTAAGTAAAGTCCACAAAAGTAGTGACGTTTTATAACGTCATAAACTGGAGAAGGGATTCATGCACAGAGCCGAGTCAAAGTGAAAAAACGTTGACAGCATCAAAGTCTGTGATTCCCTGTAAAGAAGTGGCAGCTCCTTCGTACACACCCCTCAGCAAATTTTTTTTTTTTATTTGGTCCGCTTTAATCTGTGCACTGTGAAACCAAACCAGACTAAATGGAAAACAAACCAAAAGTATCAATTTAACTCATTGGGACTAGCCAAACGGACTATGGCTTGTGAAAGCGCCCTTAGACTAACAGCACATTGGTTATTGCTGCTGTCTAAAACTTGTAAATCCGCTTGCTTGTATGAATTGATATGAGTGTTGAAGACATCAGAATACACAACAGCATTGTCCGTTTCTTCAAAAAGGTTTATTAAATGACCTATGTTTACATTCAGCACCAAAGCCGGAAGTAGTGTAATGTTCCTATAGGGCAGCAAAACGTGAGGGAGTGAATGTGGAAGTGATGGCGGGGGGCATTGAAAGCTTCAAATCTCGTTTTGTACCAACAATCACTGTTTTTCTATAACCTTCACCACAGTCTTCTCCTAACTTTCTTTGGAAAAGTGTTCTACTTTCCTAAACTTAACCAGACTTAACCAACCTGTTTTATTGTTTAGGAATATAAGACTTGGGGTGTGCTAAATGCAGTACCTGTGAGGGTTTCTGGACAATATTTGCCATAAAGCATAAAGCAAGCACATTGCCCACTCCCATGTTGATAAGAGCATTAAATACTTGAGAAATCTCCCATTAAGGTACATTTTGAACAGATAAAAAATATGTGATTAAAGGGACTGTTTGTAACTTCTTACACGTATAAATCATTGTGGGTCGGTGTCCCATGCGCGCTTGCGTGTGGCTACGGTGTTCAGACAAGACTCCAACACAAACTACACGGAAGCACCAAAACCACAAAGTTGTATCTAGTGAAGCCCGTCTGTTAAACAATGTTGGCCGCGGTCGGAGGACGCGGGGGAGACTGTAGCTTTGGTCTCCAGGGCCACAGTCTCTGCTGTACTCTGCTCCTCTGCCTGCCTTCACTCACAAACCGCGCTCGTTCTCACTCGCTCTTTCGCTCCACTCTCACACTCCACACTGCAGAAGAGTTAGTTTAGCTCTGAGAATATCTAGTGAATGTACAATGGACGTTTGTGCAGAAATAACTGCTGCAGCTCCTCTAG
Source organism: Sebastes fasciatus (assembly GCF_043250625.1). Taxonomy (NCBI): domain Eukaryota; kingdom Metazoa; phylum Chordata; class Actinopteri; order Perciformes; family Sebastidae; genus Sebastes; species Sebastes fasciatus. The sequence continues at coordinate 4,309,155 of NC_133798.1, forward strand.
ACAAACATAGGTTTCCCGTGTCTTGTGAAGTGACGGGGCTCCGCAGAGAGAAACGTTATCGTCTCCGACCAAAACTCCGGCGTCTCCCCTGTTCCCTCCGGCCGCGGTCGGGAGGCTGAAGCAAGAAAAGCCAACACTAGGATCAGCAGTGATTCATGGAGAGACCTTCGTCTGGTCAGCTAACATTACTGCCAAGCAGCTGAAATATAGAGTGATATTGTGCTTTTAGCTGACGTGTGTCGCCTCACTTTTTTGAGCGATGCTCGTTCATGTCTATGTAGAGCGAGCACAAGCGAAAGCAACAGGACGCTGACTTCCGTTGACTTAACGGCCACAGGTGTCGCTGTTAACCAGACATTTTTATGATTCTTACAAACAGTCCCTTTAATTAGCGATTCATTCGCGATTAACTATGGACAATTATGGGATTAATCGCGATTAAATATTTGAATGGATTCACAGCCCTAATTCAGAGACATGTTATCTGCTGACTGGTACCAGGCTGCTGTCGCTATACTGTGGTGGCTGGTCAAGCTGCTGTTGGGAACTGAAGAAAGCCCAGCCACCCCTGGGACTCCACATGGAGACAATCCTGCACTCTGGTTTCTTATGGGAAGAGAAGCAGAGGCCTTTGTGTAAATGTATCTCGGATCGTATGCAAGCACGTCTAAGCTATTTAGCAAACACAAGCTGTTAAAATGAAATGCATGATTTTAAAAAACACATGTTAGCAGTGGAAGAAAAATAAGCATTTTCACCATAATCCCTAGTCGGCTTACTCTCTCACCGTACGAGTGTTTTACAATAAGGAGGTGCATTAATCCCGGTCAAACACTGGTCCTTGTTGAACGATAGCACAAGTGTACAAATAGATACTTCTACTATATGATAGCTGAATTTGTGCATGGAATATGATTATTATAAAGTGTAGGGTGGTGCTGTGGTTTGTTCAGTTTGAACATTCGGTGTGAAAGGTTTGTGTACCGGTATGTGTTATTATCTAGATTTTATAAGATATTTGTAATTTGAAGTGACACACGTGTAAAATGTCAAGCACACTAAGAATAAATGTGTTTTTTTGTGGGTCAGATGTGAACTTTGTTTTCGGAACATTAAAATGGTGAACAAAAAGAATGTCACGCTTTGTTCATGTTTTTGTCACTGCTCGGAAACACCACTTTCACCACTCGTAGTGTCGGTTTTGTCAAAAAAACTGTGAAGGAATATATCTGATAACGTGTCTTGTACATGAGGAATACCTGATGTTGACAACTTGACAAAACAGACTATGAAACTAAAACTCAAATTGTTGATGAAAAAGGGAGTTGACCAACATGGAATCTGAAAATAAAAACTTTAGCTATAACCTCTATATAATATCATCATACTATGTAACTACGCTGTTCAGACTCAGACTCCAACACAAACTACACGGAAGCACCAAAACCTCTTGGTTGTATCTAGTGAAGCCCGTCTGTTAAACAGTGTTGGCCGCGGTCGGAGGACGCGGGGGAGGCCGTAGCTTTGGTCTCCAGGACCGGACTCTCTGCTGTACTCTGCTCCTCTGCTCCTCTGCTCCCTTCAGTCACACACCGCACTCGTTCTCACTCGCTCTTTCGCTCCACTGTCACGTGCATGCACGAACACTCCACACTGCAGAAGAGTTAGTTTAGCTCTGAGAATATCTAGTGAATGTACAGTGGACGTTTGTGCAGAAATAACTGCTGGTCCTCCAGACCAACAGAGGTTTCCTGTGTCTTGTGAAGTGACGAGGCTCCGCAGAGAGAAACGTTATCGTCTCCGACCAAAACTCCGGTGTCTCCCCTGTTCCCTCAGACCGCGGTCGGCAGGCCGAGGCAGGAAAAGCCAACACTAGGATCAGCAGTGATTCATGGAGAGACCTTCGTCTGGTCAGCTAACATTACTGCCAAGCAGCTGAAATATAGAGTGATATTGTGGTTTTAGCTGATGTGTGTCGCTTCACTGTTTTTCAGCGATGCTCGTTCATGTCTATGTAGAGCGAACACAAGCGCGAGCAACAGGACGCTGACTGTAGTTGACATCACGGCCACAGGTGTCGCTGTTAACAAGCAATTTCTGATTCTAACAAACAGTCCCTTTAAGACAACATGGCCAGATGTCATGTGATACAATTGAAAACTCCAGGACAGTTACTAAATGGACCTTGTGGTAAGATTGTTAAATGTTGTTTCTAGGTCAAGAATGACCTTTCAATCCCAGTAAAGCTAAATCAACTGTTTTTTTTCCGCAAACTATATTTCTTCAAAAAAATATAGTTTGCGGAAAAAAAACAGTTGATTTATGTTGTTTTAATGTTTCTGATAAATGATACTTGATAGTATGTGTTCTGGCCTGAGGAGGGGTTGCTGTTTATCTTTACTACAGGCATTATCTGTTGACCTGTGACCTTTGACCTTTGACCCCAGCTGCCATCTTTGTTTTTCTTGCATTCCTGAGTAGAAGCACATGTTGAAACTATCTAGTCCATATCTACATCCATCTTCTTTTGGAAGCACTTTTAGAAGCATTATCTGTGAGTACTGCTTTTATAAGATGTCCATATTTATATCTATGTTTATATTTTGTGTGGATGGCTAATTTAAACCATGTTTTTTTATGTGTGATGCACTACTCATTGTTTCCTTCATATCCTTTTTCATTTCAGTTTTACTCCTTTGTCATGCTGGCAATAATAACGGCGGTGCAAAATAAAACCTCCATTTATTGTCTACAGTGTGTGAAGAGTTATCTGTCTGTCTAGTCAAAGAAGGGGACTCTCTGATGAGGGCAGAACAGTATGTCCAATGTTGGGTTTGTTTCAAAATACATTTGCAAATCAGTACATGTCTCATGTCTGGATGCAGTACTTCAAATTCCTTGACAGCAGCATTTGGAATCAGTCAGCCATTTTGTGCCAATTTTCAATCCCAGTTCCTTAAGGGCGCTTTCACATCAGGTACGATTTATCAGTACCGTGCCCGAGTACAATTGCCCCCCTCTTGCCACTCAGCTTTCACATTAGTAAAGTTGTTCAGTACCTGAGAACACTTGCGTCATCAACCGCGTGTATTGTTTATGTTGAGATCAGCTGTTCTAGTGGAGGAGCATCTTAAAACACATTCAAACTTGACGGAAACAAAATAAAACTCACCAAAACCGTCGTCGTTACTCTTTCCGACAATCACCAACTCTGGTTTGTTCTAAATAAACTCTTATTTCACAGAGTTTGATGTGAAAATATGTCGACTCTACAGCTGTTTACCCCCCACTGTCTCTCTCTCTCTGCCCGCTGAACAGCTGAGCGTCTCTCGTTCTTCGGAGGCAGACCATTCAGTTAGTTAAATAAAGTAACAAACATCGTCCGACCCCGTCGCCTACTATTGTCTTTATTTTAAGGAACCTCTCGCCTGCCTTCCTGCTTTATCATTCATGGCCGTACAATTCAGAGGATGAGATCGGCGTATGCTGCGCGCAGATCCAGACATAGATATGAAACAGTTTTATATGTATGTAGATTTCGGAGGAGATCGGCGGCATTGAAAACAGCCTGCCCTTTCAAAACTACTCGCTGACTGCTAACGTTGATACCAACACGATCCGTAGTCCAGACCACCTTTTCAAGTGGACTGGAGTACAGATCGACGAACCGTGCCCGAGTACGGTTTACGGCGAGTTCACACTAATCACACAAACTGGACTTTGGGGACAAGTACTTGGTCTTGACTAAAACTCGATAAATTAACATGATTTCCTTTTATTTTGACAAGACTATATAGTCCAGTGTTTTAGTTTCACCACTATTTATGCCACAGAGGCACACTGTACAGAGGGGTGAGTCACACCATCCAGTCTGCAGTGTGTTATTTTTAGATGCAAAGCACCTGCTGAGTTCATAATCCCAACCCACTCAGGCTGGAAATGATCCACAAGGGGGGACTGTTCAGTCTCTGTCAGAGCAGGGAAGTAAAAGCAGCAGTAACCTGCAGATGGAGAAATGTCAGCGTTGCCGTCCGCAAGCAGAGAAAGTAACAGCTGCTAACACTTGTGCCACGTGTAGTGTTACAGCTGCAGTTCCCCCTTTTCTTTTTCTTCTTTTGCTGCTCGTTTCTTCGTACGGTACACCTGTACCATCATTCTGTCACACAAATATCTAGTGGATCAAAAGGCTACTGATGTAAAAGTACAACTCAGGTGTTTCGCTTTAAAATATTATGTAAATTCATAACTTTTCTTCTTCCCCATAGACATATATGAACATGGTATAATATGAAGTTTGACAATAAAGCAAACTCCTTCAAGTTACTGCAGTTCCACTAAAAAAAGAGTAGATAGTCATTTATCTACTACTATCGTTTTAAAAATATATTATGAATTTTAAAGGACAGGATTTAGAAAAACGTGTCAATGTGTTTATCTTTTTTAAAGGTCTCTCTAAGTTGATTAGACAGTCCTCACTAAGACCAGGAGAGTGGATCACATCACTCCAGTTCTCAGGTCTTTACACTGGCTTCATGCCTGTCAAAGAATTGATTTTAAAACACCACTGCTGGTTTATAAAGCACTGAATGGTTTAGGGCTAAAATCAGTGGTGGACGAAGTATACCGGAAAGCCACACTTGAGTTGAAGTACGTACAGTATATCTAACCCAGGGGTCAGCAACCTTTACTATCAAAAGAGACACTTTAGGCAAAAAAAAAAAAATAAATCTGTCTGGAGCCGCAAAACATTTGATCATTGTGATGAAGGTAACACAGCTTATTGTCTGAGTATATAGTATATAAGTCTAATGCAGTGAGGGCCAAAGAGCAAATGTACGACGGAGTATTAGGGCCACATTGAGGGAAAAAAATTAGAGATTTCGGAGAAAAAAAGAGAATAACGCGTCAAATTACCACTTTATAATATTATGACTTTATTCTCATAATATTACGACTTTTTTTTCTTGTTAAGTTATGACTTTATTTTCGAAATCTCAGATTTATTTTTTTCCCTCAATGTGGCCCTAATACCAGATCTAACCAGAAAATGACTTTAGTAGAAGTTAAAGTCACCTCTTAGAATATTACTTTAGTAAAAGTCCTTAAGTATCTGATAAGTATGCATTATGATATTTACTGTCATTAAATATCAAAAGTAATTTTCTGATATTAAATGTATTTAAAGCAGCAGTGGGTAGAATTGGAGCAAATATGATTATTCTTATAAAACGGTCACTTTAACCTGACAGTAGTGCATGCAGGTAACCTGAAAAAAATAATGTGCCTGTGTCCTCCGCTGCTCCTAACGGCATCTGCAAGGTTTCACAGATCAGAGGAAAACAACCAATCAGAGGCGAGCTGGAGCCTCTGAGCAGCTGTCAATCACTCACAAACTCAAATATGAATCAATATTCTGTTACTGTAATGCCTATTTATCGCCTCAAATGTTTCCAGAAACATCTTGTAGTGTACTGTTTAGCTGTAAAATGAGAAAGTTTGTGACCCGGCAGCCATGTTGAGATCAGTTGAGGAAATACCAAGCACGGAGCAAAAACTTTCCGATCACAACACTGTTCATGCTTTTGGCGTGTCATTTCACGCCATGTAGTCTGTACTGACTGCAATGTAAACACATCTGCGAGAAAATGATACGCTCAGAGATAGTGACGTATAGAATAACAAGTGAGAGTGACTGCGTATGGTGGGTGGGAGGGGAGTTGGATGGGTCAAACAAACACAGGACTTTCAACCAGGAGACCAGTGTTCATGTCACAAGGTTCTGTTGAGTTATTTTGAAGTTACGTTAGTGATGTTTGTGACGTGTTTTCTGTACTTATGTTACATTGTTTATGTATGTATTTTACTAAGTTTACGTACTTGTTTTAAGAACAACCATGAGATCTTTCCTAAACTTAATTAAGTTGTTTTGTTGCCTAAACATAACTGCGTCTGTTAACGTAGTTTTAGAACCGCGTCCATTTCACGGTAACAACATGGTATTAAAGTGTCAGTAGGCAGTATATTTTTGGCGTCATTGGGCAAAAATTCCATAATAACCTTTCATCATATTGTAATTCAAGTGTTCTGAGAGAAAACTAGACTTCTGCTCCTCCTCATGGCTCTGTTTTCAGACTTTAAAAAAAACTGTGACGGCAGACTTTGACCAATCACAGGTCATTTCATTGAGAGAGCGTTCCTATTGGTGATTGACAGCCGGCTCTCATAGACAGCAGATGGACAGCAGACTTCAGATCAGCTCTTACTGCTTGTTTTCCTCCGGTCTGTGAAATCTTGCAGATGCCGTTAGGAGCACTGGAGGATACAGAGGAACATGACTTTTTTCAGGTTACCTGTTTCATGTACTACTGTCACCATATAGCGACCGTTTTATAAAAAAAACCTTTTTTTAATCATATTTGCTCCAATCTTGCCTACTTCAGCTTTAAATGACGTGAAAATCTACAATCAGAATGAATACTGTTCTGCCTGTTTTACTCTGTTCAAAGGTGTTACAGGACATAGTAGGAAGAAAACGCAGGCCTTCTTAAAGGTTCCATATCGTGCTCATTTTCCTGTTCATACTTACTATTTTGTGTTTCTACTAGAAAATGTTGCCACGGAGCCCGGCCGGGGACACCTCGAAGAAGCGACGTGGCACACCCCTCCTCTCCAGAGGAGGAGGAGATACTGTTGGGGGTGCTGCGGGAATATGGGGTGAGGAGGTCACTTCTCAGGGCCATCCAATCTCTGTACGCCCAAAGCGAGAGCTGTTTTCGGGTTCTCGGCAGTAAGTCAAACTCGTTTCCGGTGGGGGTTGGCCTCCGCCAGGGCTGCGCTTTTTCACCAATCCTGTTAATAATATTCATGGTCGGGATGAGGATCACTACCTCTAAATCTGAGGCCATGGTTCTCAGCAGGAAACCGATTAATTACGTTGACTTGTATAGACACTGTAAGTTTGATTATAAAAATTAAAGGTGGGAGAACATGTGATCAATAACTGAAGTAACTTAAAAATCTGAGTAGAAAATAGATTCAAGTGTAATATAAACTACTTAAAATACTTCAGCTGTGAAAACTGAGATAATGACAGTTGGGTTGGACAGGGATGTTAGGATCTGATTAGTTGAAAAATAGATTATATCTGGTAAGAAGACTTTGTAACGCCCTGCAATGAACATTATATGATGGAAGGATTGAACCTATGGCAGCGTGCGATATGGCTGGACGACTTCACCTAAAATTAATATAACGACTAATTGTCAAATTTACCCAGGCAACAATAAAAAATAAAAAAAATACAAAACCATGATAATGGATCGGAGTAACATTTATTTAACAGCCAGTAGTTAAGCAAGCAACTCTTTGGGAATAGTTTACAAAAATAGAAAAAAGAAAAATTCAATTTTTTCTTTTTATAATAAATAGTCATTCGATCTGCACACCGAGCTCTGATTAGTCAGTGGGTGGTTCTTTTATACAAGTTGATCTGTTATCTGAAACATAACCTGCTCCGGAGCAGGAGGTTACCTGATGTTACCTCGCTAGCACCAAATCCTGCTTCGTAGTAAGGCATCTGGACTTTTCCATGAGGTTCTCCCCATCTTCATGTTTGTTTCTTCTGGGTGCCCTGATTGGCTCCCATCTAACCCTCAAAAACATGTATGTTGAATTTGCTCTAATGTTCATGATAGATGTTCAGTTTTGCACACTTTTTGGTTCCACAAAATAATATAACTGTTTCTAATGTGTTAAGAGGGTGTTTTAAAAAAAAGAAAAGATATATCCTGTGATAGATTTGTGCAATAATAAAATACAAAAAAGAAAACAGATTACGTATCCATAACAGACTGAGAGTATTTAATCAAAGTTGTAGCTGTACATCTTTGGGCATATTTTCCAGGAGGTTGCAGACCAAGATCCTGCCATTAAGAGATGCTGCCATCGTGTCCATCGATGCTGACAGTGAGGATGTAAACGTGGTGCCATTCCAGCCCCGCAAAGTCGAGGTCGTCCTCCAGGATAAGGTTGTCTTGAAGGGGACTAAGCAAGCCCTCAGGAAGAGCGGCGGTCGTTGATCCCAATTTTTGTAGTGGCCAAACGGCGGTACTGCAACTTCCATGTCCGTCACGTGATGCAATTGGGCTCAAAAAGACTTTTTCCCGTAGACTTACATTGGGAAAGAGACGTTTGTAACTCAGAGGATAATATTTTTTAAGTAAATCAACTTCCCGGTACAAACACTTGAATAGCCCTTATTTAAATCATGAGGTCTTAAAGGTCACATATTATACTCCATTTAAACTAGTTATTATAGGTCTCAGACACCTCCAAACCATGTCTCTGAAGTTTTTTTTTTCAAAAAAACAATCAGATCATGCATTCCAGCATGTCTCTATAACCTCTGTTTCAGCCCATTTCCAAAAGTGCTGATTTCTGTGTCTGTAGCCTCTGTCTCCTCCCACTCTGCTCTGATTGGTCAGCGTTTTCTGTCAATCAAACGTCCTCAACAACAGCATCACCCTCCCCCTCCCTCCCGGAGAAGCGCTCTCTCTCTCTCTCTCTCTCTCTCTCTATAGAGAGAGAGAGAGAGAGAGAGACGAGTGGAGAGATAGCAGCTAGAATAAAGTTTATAAACCACTTTAAAGTTTATAAACCAGAAACTTCACCCAGCGCACGTTACCGGAGGAATCTGATCAGAAATCGGCGACACATGATGAACATCTGCGGTCCAGATTCCAGGTTTTCCTGACGGTTTCTCTCAGGTAAATAATGCTGTTTATAGCTCTGTTAGTTAACTCAGTGTTTACCTCATGCATCAACTCTGTAAACCGTAAACATACACTCTGTTTTACGTCTGTCTTTACAGATCCATCTGTGAGAAATGACCGACAGAATCATCCCAGAGGAGAGCAGACAGCTGAGAGCAGATGGCTCTGTTTACATGGAGATACAAAGCTAACCCGGTAGCATGTAGCTAACCCGTTAGCATGTAGCTACATGCTAACGGGTTAGCTACATGCTACCGCTATGACACGGTGTGTAAACACAGCGACCATCAGGGTGGAAAATAGAAGATGTGAAACAGTAGTCAGTTCATTATTTCTGCTAAAAGATAAATGTATGGAAGATCAGAGTAATGGTATATTATTTACAGTAGTAGCTGTCTCTGTGTTACCATGACTACAGACCACCGGAGCTTAGCTTACTGTAGTTTACCAGAGCTGAAGACTTTCTCCTGTACCATGTTAACATAACTAACTAACAGGTGAGATGATTACAAATGCTGTGAATAATTAATATTGTCATCTGTCTACTCAAATAAAGTTTGACTGTGAAACAGAAATATGTTGTGTTGCTTACAGTCACTATTTACTACCTGTACTCTTCTACATGCATGACATCAAATATATATAATATATAAATATCATCTGTTTAAACAGTGTAATTACATAAAGCCTTTGTGAAAGAACATGTTATATTTAGATGATGGGAGTACATGAAGCCTGTTCTGCTGGTTCTTGCAGACTAACTGTAGGAGCTACTTTGCTCAAGTTCGGTTGAGGAGGAGAGACAGTGACGCGCTGTGGGGCGGGGTCAGCTACTGAAGGTTCTCTCTGGTTCGACCAGGAAACCCTCACGTGACTTGCATTGTCTAATGACGTCAAAATACAAGGAAAAAAGCGATTTTTTTTTCTGCACCCATTTCCGGACAAACGGAGGAGGAGAAAAAGAGAGAGGATGGTCTTTTATGATACTATGGTGGCCTGTAGACACACTGGGGACAGATATTGATGTTTAAAAGACATGGAAAAGTGCATTTTGCATAATAGGTGACCTTTAAAGGCTGTAAAATGCACTAATATCTAAATCCAGAGTTATTTCCCGTCCTCTGATCGCCAAAAGAACCGGGTTACCTGCTAATTAACAGACATGACAGGTGCGACAATGGTTAACAACATCAGATTTTAAACCTGGCCAGAAGAAGTGTTTCAAAATGAGTTTGTAGGTTTTATTAACACCCAAATGCCCAGCCCACGGGCTTTCGTGTGCCAGTTAACATATGCTCACAATAAATGGTAGGAACGACAATTTGGTGAATGACATTCCAATCAAATCCAGCAGTTATCGTTGGAGACCATTTACGCAAGAGAATATCATTTTCAACAAAATACTGGGCTTCAGGGTTACTTGATTCACTTCTTACCGTGGCAGAAAAACATTTTCTAAGGCTTTTATCGGCTTGTTGAGCAGCGATGAGCCGCTCCCGAGTTACAGGCAGCCGGAGCTCAGGAGATGCAGTGGTAATAGTTACCTATTCCTTACCCCCTTAGGAGGAGAATCGGGCGTCACGTTGGCATCTAGTTTACTCTTACCTGTGAAAACTTTCAACAACACACTTGTCTGTTAAATGAACATCATTCATCTTCTCAGTGTCTGCTTCTGCAGAAAGCTTCTGTGTCTGCGCGCGCATAATTATGCATGAGGGAAACAAAGCAGGTAGTGCCGAATCATCGCTGTTAGCGGAGAGTTTTGGGATGACGGAGAGTGTGGGTGTAGTTTCTAACACCTGAAGTGTAGGCGTCACCTTACCCCCAGTAATATCATACCCCATCAACATTACGATGCCACGGATCGGCAACGCCGGGCAGACCGCTCCAGGGAAAAAGTCGGTTATTAATCTAGACTGCACATGAACCCTATGCACTGGCCGCAGAACGCATCCCATTTTAATATCACCGAGCATCGTACTGTAGCCAGAAGCAGACTGCTCGGAAAATGGTGACACTTTAGCGAGAATGACAGACTGGGAACCCCCAGTATCGCGCAAAATCTGAATAGGACGCTGATCACCTGGCTCGCCGGTTAGCGACACTAAGCCCTCTAAAATAAACGGCCTGAAACAGGGATCAGGGCTATCAACATCGCACGGGTCTGTGGGATTTCCAATTTGTCCTGATTTAATCAAGCCGATGCCTTTGGGCTGGCGCACAGCCGGAGACGGCTGTTGCTCCTTACGCTTCAACAACAAACGATTTGCAATGACTTGCACTGCCCTGTGGCAGTAGAAACACTCTCTCTCCTCTTTACGCACCGGAGGAGCTCGGCTAGGACAACTATCAAAAGAAGCAGCGGGAGCAAAACGAAGTTTATCAAAAGGAGGAGTGAACGTAACCTTGTGTGTAATCACGTACTCATCAGCCATAACAGCTGCAGCAGATAAAGATTTTACCTTCTGTTCATTTAAGTACACAACCATGCGCTCCGGCAAACATTTCTTAAACTCCTGTAACAACATCAATTCACGAAGGGCAGACAAATCTTCACATTTAGAAGAAGATGTCAAAGAGACTTCCCTTATCCCTTGCAAACTCCACATAGGTTTGGGCGGCGGACTTTTTGTGGGCTCTAAATTTTAGCCTATAAGACTCTGGGCTCTTGGGCTTTACCATGTAATCTACATTGTAACAGTAGGGACCAAATATCTGAAGGCCACTTAAGAGCCAGAGCAATGCGCTCAAAGGCGCTGAAGTAGGAATCCACTTCAGAACTAAAGCGATACGTTTACTGATATCAAAGGCTCTATGTGAGGAACTAGCGAGCATTGAGGGTGTGTCAGCTGACGCAGAAGCTGCCTCTGCAGTGAGTCTCCTTCTGCAAGTCAAGCTCGAGCTGACGTGGCGTCACGGCTTTGTCTGCCTCTATCTCCAGCTTCTTGCAGGCGGAAATCAAGCTCTGCCTGACGTTCCTGTGCCTGTTTCCGAGCCTCCAGGTGGAGACGAGCAAGGCGTACCTTTAAACGTGTCTCGTCTCGAGATCCTGAAGAACCAGTTGATAAGGGATCGTAGCGAGGGAGAGTAACCGGCGTCTTAACCCGGCCCTCCGCCTCGAAGACGATACCCGGGACGAATTTCGGCCCCAGCTCAGCCGCGGCACTGGGAGTTCCTCCCTCAGGTTGAGAACTACCCTCAGCCAGGGCGCCATCATCCTGAACACTGGACTCTGTAGGCGCCAACAAAACAATCACCCCCAACTCCACTAGTTTATTCACAACCAAAACCTCAAGATCCTTCTTAACTTGCTGTTTGGATGCCGAGAAACCGAAGTGGCTAGCAATCGCTAACAGATCGACCTTCCTACAAACAGCAATTTGGTCACGGGTGGGATTTTTGAGACACCATACCAAATTAAATACCATTCCACACCCGGTGAAAACAATCAATCACTAACAATTTAACAAGTGATTCACGGGAATAGTTAATATCCCGGACGAGCCCCCATTTATGTTACAACCCAGAGGTGGTGTAGGGGTGAAGGAAGTAACATACAGCCGGTGTTATCAGGCAATCACTTGTTTTTATTGCCGTGAATGAAATTAAAGCAAAATAAAGGGTACAGTGTTTCGATTATAACAACAAAAAACAATGGTTTAGGGTGGCAGGAAAATAGATAAAACAAAAGCACACACCCTAGCCCTGAATACTCCCTAACAACCGAACAACTAACAAATACTATACTCAAAAGGAAAATAAACCACAAACGAGTACCTCAGACTAGTTAACATCCAATAATACTAAAGTCCACTGACTCCAGTTAGACCTGTAAACAATATACCAGTTAACAATATCGCAGTAGTTTCGAGAGGCACGATGGGGAGGGCAGATCATGGTAATCACTGCCCGCCATGGTCGAGTCACAGCTGGCTTTTAAACCTTGACACACGGCACAGCAGACTGGTGATTGGATAAACAGCGGTGACGTATTGGAGGCAGGACCACAAATGGCGGGAAACTGAGGGCATTCACCTGAGGGCGGTCTGGAGGCGTCGCTCTGAAGGGGATCCCCCAGAGGTGAGGTCATCTCGGAGTGGAGGGACAACAGAGCGAACCAGAAAGGAAAGAGCACAAGAGAGACCGCACAGCACAGCAATGTACAACAATAACAATAAGGAGCGGTCACTCGGAGCCCGTAACACATGTATACTAAATATTCCACTTAATATGACATAGAATTCTATGTTATTAAAACACAAATTATTTGATTGACTTAAAATATTGTGACAGAAATCTCTGGTCCGACGAGGATCATCTGACACAATTATTTTGTGTCAGGTGTACTCATAACTTTCATGTTACTGAACTGAAAGTTTTGTGTGCAAGCTGCTTCCAATAAATATTTGAGTAGATTGAGCGAATTGGGATTTAGCTGAATAATTAAAAGAAATATGTTAATTTGACTTTAAAATTGCAATATACAATTGTTGTTTTTGCATAGAATGAGTTATGACAAACCATTTTTTTGTGTTCAATAAACACAAAAAGAAACATTCAGCAACCTGGTAATTTTATGTCATGTTAACATAGAATATATATGTTATACAACATACTGTATTTATTATCTTTTAATTTGACGTATAATTATGTGTTCAAAAAACACAAATAATTTAGTTGTGTGATTAAAAAGGTTCTGTTGAACTGACATAAATTTCCATGCCGACAAAGGTCATGTGACACAATTATTTTGTGTCTGGTGTACTCAAAACTTTCATGTTACTGTATTGTACTAACTAAAACTTTTGAGTGCAAGCTGTTTCCAATACATTTTTAAGTTGAGAGAGCGAATTTGGATTTTCAGTGTGGTCCCAGTCTGAATAGTGTTTTTGAATTAGCAAAGTTTTTGCATTAGGTATGAAATATTTTTTTGTAAATGTTCTCGGTTGCTGCAGCGTCTTCCCGAGGGCAGTTTTATGAATTCTTTAAAAAAGGGATGAACAGAGTCAGAGTCAATTTGTCTGGCTTTTTTCACCTGTGTTGTCTATACAGTACATCCCGGTTGGTTTTGCTCTTTCCCAATAATCTTACTGGCCCTGTTTGTTATTCTGGATAGTGTTTTCGTTCTTAGCCCCCAGGTGCCCATACCATGTACACATAGTAAAAGTTTAAACACTTTCAACAAAACTTTTGTAAACGGTCTCTTAGATGTTCTTGCTTGTATCATATGAATCCAATTTCCTGATTAGAAACAAGCGCTGCATCGTTTGTTTTTTTTAAATGTATTCTGTTGGCTTTAAAACTCAAAGTGCAATCAAAAAAGGTTCCTCAATATATAAACTCCTGTACTGCTGATCAATAATCAAGAACAGGTGAAAAATACATACAGGCTCACAATAGCCAACTCGTTAGTTTTACTTTCTTTAATAAAAAAGGGCACTGTCTCTTCACACCACTTAGTAAACTCACCAATATGGTGGAAATATGTAGACTGATTAACAGTGTCCCTTGTCTGCATAAGACCAACTAGCATCATATCATCGAACCACCAAACCTGCATTGAAAGGACGACCGCTCTAGCTACTTAGCTACAGCCGCCCGTCTATACGTCTTACTGTATTGAGGCTGTGGCGTAGCTGGAGTTGTGATGGAGCTGTGATAACAGACTTTGTCTGTTTGGTCTAGAGCAGTAGTTCTCAATCTGGGGGGTCCTGAGATTATTTCATTGGGTCGCCAGATGGTTGTGGAAAACACATATATAGATATATAGATATATCTATATATCTATAAATAAATAACATATTTTAGTCTATATAATGTTTTTTACATTACATCGCCTTCCATGTCTATTTTTAATGTTCTTAAAGGCGACATATCATGCTAATTTTCAGGGTTCATACTTGTATTTTGTTTCTACTAAAACATGGTTACATGCTTTAATGATTAAAAAACACTTTAGTTTCCTCATACTGCCTGCTAGGATACAGCTGTAATTACCATCTGTCTGAAACACTCAGAATTGCGTTGCTAGGCAACAGTTTGGGTCCATGTTTACTTCCTGTCAGCTGATTTTATTTACATACACTGCAACCGGAAATAAACTGGGACACATTTAGAATGTTTTACGTTTAAAACTGTGAAATGGTCTAAATATTGGATATTTGTGACATCACAAATGGACAGAAATCCTGACGGCTTGTTTCAAAAGCTCAGTTTCTGAATAAGGGCTATGTGTATTTCTCTGTGGATTAAGCGTTTCGATACTTTCACAGTATTGATATAGAACTTAAACCTGCTTCATAATATAAAAGCCATGAATATTTTACTTTTTACAATATGGGACCTTTAAGGCGTTTGTACATGTTAAGACAACAGAAAATACCCTGTTAACACGTGGAAAGCAACATTTATGTAGCCTATGAGTATTTTGTTATGATGAGGATATAATGAAGCGTTCAGTTGAATTTACTGGAACATTGTGGAGGTCATGGTGGGGATGGAGAGGTGATGGAGAGGTGATGGAGAGTTGTTATCAGGTCTGACGGACAGAATGACATAATGATGAAGAACAACACCCAGGGACTGCTTGGCTCAAGGATAGCAGGCAGGAAGATGATTGGTCAGAGATGGTGAGAGTCTGGTGTACTATTTGCTGGTTCCTCCAATGTTACCTACCCAAGCTTTAATACATTACTCCTCAGTTATTGTTGCTTAATTGTATGTGTGTATGTCCACATTTGGATATCCTTTTACTATGTTGCTGCAGTAGTCCAGGTCTCCCAGCAGAACCATTAAAGCTCCAGCCCATCTTATCATGAAATGATGTCCAACAGGCTCGGGACTTTCTGGCCTCCAGCTCACAGTATGACCAACACTATCTTAATCTGCCAGGACAGAGAATGTTGCTGATGAAGCTAACTCGTGGCCAGTGCCCTGCTCTGTGGTAAACACACAGATAAGGACTTACTGAGTATTGTCCCAAGAAGATTACAATTCCCCCAGAATTGGCAGACCCCATGTTCTCATTACAGTGATTTATTAGTGTAATAGCCCTTTAATCCCAGCCAATACCAGGGTGTCTCTCTAACCGTCTTAAGGGCTCAGCATAGCAATATACCAATGTACACAGATTAGAATATAAGGCATATAATGGGTTTGTATGTGTGTGTGTGGAGGTGTGTAGGTGTGTGTAGGTCTCTCTCTCTCTCTCTCTCTCTCTCTCTCTAATTGGCATGGGAAACATACTTTATGTTTACATTGCCAAAATGTAAAGAAAACGTGATTCATCAGACCAGGCCACCTCCTTCCATCGCTCCGTGGTCCAGGTCTGATGCTTTTTATATATATATTTATTTATTTGGGGGGGGGGGGGCACCACAAAGCAATTACGCCTAGGGAACCCAAATGGCTAGCAGCGGCCCTGGTTGCTGTTATGATGTCAATATACTTTTCCAAATAAAAAAAAGAACACACACCACCATTTTATCCTCTTAATGTCCTGATAAAGGTCCTTGGGGACCGAAACGTTGACTAATAAAGCAGAGAAAAGTGTGTGCAGGAGCAAGTAATTTTTTATTTGGAGAAGTACATGTTGGAGGGGATCTACTCCCAGCACCACAAACAATTTTGAGAATGTGCATGTTGACCTCTCCTTGATGATGTCAATATACTGTCAAATGATCACTTTCACTGTCTGACATATTCTTCAGATATCTAGACATTGAAACTGTAGTAATGTAGCTGTTATGATGTAAAATAAAATGAAGTGTTACAACACCACTTTCTGTCTCACGAGTTGATTAATTTCAATTTACACGTTTGGCAGTATTACAGTTTAGCTTCCATCTTTTCTTGCAATGTATTTCAGCTCTAAGCTTTTTTTTGGGCCATGCAGTTCAGCTTTATACTCTGCCAGTTTTACAGTTCAGTTTTTAAGGAGTACAGTGTTTTAAGATGTCTGTATTTTCAGCAATGCTTTGCAATCAATTGCAGCTGTCAGCATTCCAAGACATTTTCAGCAGGAAATGCATTTTCTAGTAATTTTTAATTTCAGGAAGGACATAGATAATGGTCTGACATGAAACTACATGCTTAAATAAGGTACATTGATAATGATGATGATATGAACAGAATATTAATTTTGCGTATTTTGTGTCTTTTGTCTTACAATCCTGTTCTGTTGGTGTTTTGTCTTTCGTATTGCAATAAAAATGAATTAATAAAAAAGTAAATCAATTTGGCATTAAGCTTGTCTTACATATACTATCATAGTTATATATATCATTTAAAAGGAAAGGAGTTGATTGGGTTGGGGAATAACACTGGGAACAGGGAAGGAGCTGATTGGCTGGGGAATAACACTGGGAACAGGGGAGGAGCTGATTGGCTTGGGAATAGCACTGGGAACAGGGAATGAGCTGATTGGCTGGGAAGGACTAACAAGGCTGATTCAGAGACTGTGTGTAGATGAGGAAAGGCAGTACAGGAAACCAGAAGGAAAAACACTGCACAGAAAACCCAAAACACAGAAAGGGCTTCTAGACACAGTGCCAGACTGTGACAATAACTACATCACCTGTCTGTGCCTTCCCAAACTATTACAAATCTCTGTTGAAAAAATAAGTTCATGATGTGACAACGCTATGGTTAAGGTTTGGTTGGATTTTATATTGAAATGGTTTCAACATATGCGTATTTAGGTATCATTATTGATCAGAAATTGTCTTTCAAATCACACATTGAAAACCTGCGGCATCTCCCTTACTGGCAAAACAAGGCTTGTCATCATTGAAGGCCATCTCAATGCAGTGAGATATCGGGATGAGATTCTGCAGCCAGTGGCGATCCCATATCTCCATAATCTGGCACCTAACTTCATCCTCCAAGATGACAACGCTCACCCCCACAGAGCCAGGGTTATCACAGACTACCTCCACAATGTGGGAGTAGAGAGAATGGAACGGCATGCCAAGAGTCCACACCTCAACCCAATTGAACACTTGTGGGATCAGCTTGGGCGTGCTGTACATGTTAGAGTGACCAACACAACCACGCTGGCTGACCTGCAACCAATCCTGGTTGAGGAATGGAACGCCATCCCACAGCAATGTGTGACCAGGTTGGTGACCAGCATGAGGATGAGGTGCCAGGCTGTTGTGGCTGCGTATGGATCTTCCACCGCTACGGAGGCTCCTGACGGTGTATTAAAGGAATAAAGTGTAAAATTGCCAATATGTCTTGTTTGTTCCTTGTTACTGATAGAGAGTTCAATCATCCAATCCACCAAACAACTCAAAACAAGAGTCAACACCAACAGGAGAATACACTGTTTACCATTGACGGATTGGCAAATTTTTCTTGGGCGCTCCCCACATAATCAGCTGTGCTGCTCATCCCACAAATGTATGATCCTTACAAGTTTGACATCATTGTGAAGGTAAATAAACAGGCTTTCCAACGATGTAAAATACAATGACCATTAGCATTGGAACAACAGAGAAATAATCGACTAAACACAAGTTTCCAAACTTTGTTTTTCCAGTTTATATATATGTATATATATATATATATATATACATATATATATATATATATATATATATATATATGGTTAGGTATAGGGAAAGCTCGTGGTTTCAGTTCAAATAAGTACTTAGTTTAGGGAAATATTTTGGTTTGGATTAAAAACACAACTTTGTTGAGGTTACAGTACCTTCATTGTCATGGTTACAATAATAAAGACGTGGTTATGGTCCTGAAAGAAACACGGTCATGATTAGAAACGTCCTGTGTTAAAGTCTGATGCTTTGTTGACCCATCCATCCACCTTGAACTCCTCCCTCTGCATACTTTGTCGCTCTATAAAACGTCACCTGACTTCCTCCTTTGCTCCCGTTATAGACCGTTTTAATGGAATAGCATTGCGAGGTAACAATCTGGGTCCGTGTTTATGTCCTGTCAGCTTACGTCAATCACGTACACAGCAACAGGAAATAAAGTGGGACACATTTGGAATGTTTACAACTGTGAAATGGTCTATACTTCACACGTAAACAGGTCGTTTTGGTGCATTTACCGAAAAGACTGATGTGGTCGCTCCTCTCGGGACGACAGTGTCCTTAAATCACTTTTATGTGCCATTTAAGAACTCTTCGTACAAATGATTCGTGCATGAGGCCCAATGTCTCAGTGCTGGGAATTATTTTTGTTGTTTTGCAATTGTGAGAATGCATCATGTGGTGATTTAACAGTGGAGATATTGTAGGAAAGGGATGAGACTTAATGGAAGTGTGCACATGTTAACATGAAAAGTGAACTGTGGCACATTAACAAAAAAACATGTTAACCATGTTGACAGTGTGTGTATGTTTGTTTAAGCAGTATAAGTCTGTGTGTGTGTGTGTGTGTGTGTGTTATAGATACGGGAGGTGAAGTGTCCATTCCAATTCCTTTATCAGCTAAATAAGCAAGATGAAATTGCTGCAGCCTAATCATTAAGCCATATAATTACAAGGCTGGGACCCAGTGCTTTTAATGACAGCAGCCCAGCTTGAGCTTTATCAGGAAAACAGAATGGCTCGAGGGAGAAAAAAAAAAGGCTTGCTTGGTTTTTCAGGGAATTGACTTTTAATTTGAAAAGTGTCTCTCTTTGTCTCGTTTTCTCTTGTTCTGTCTCTATCTGTCTTCATGCCTGCTGCGCTGTGTGTAACTATCTTCTTCTCTCGGTGGGATTGTCTGTCTGTACCTTTCTGTTATCTTCACTTACTTTACTGGCAGACCTGTTTATCAGTGATAATATTTCCAAAGATAAAAAAAGCACTTTAATAATAATAATATTAATAATATTAATAATAATGCTAATACACCGTGGATATTGGTTTGGTATAGAACTTCACTTCTATTGAGTGCTACAGGGATGACGTAGTTTTGTAGGCCACCCCGGAAGTTAGAATCACCCTGGTTCTCTTAATAAAAAGCCAATGGGATTTTTCCATTGGATTTGGGATTATTGCAGGAAATAAGCTCTGTATCAAACAAAAGTTTATGGTACTTGCATGTTTTTTTTGTTTGTTTGACACGCTGTTGTTGCTGTGAACAGCGCACGGCTTGCGGCAAAAACAGGCGAGACCTCAAATCTCTAGAAGAGATGCAGCTGACACGCATCCGAGCCGCGCTGCACATGGGCAGTGTGGCTGCTCTAACCTGTTAACATGGACGCCAAAAAAAAAAAAAAAAAAAGGTTCCGCAGCCGCCACGCGCTCCTGACGTTCCCTGTGTGGACAGGCCATCAGACAGCCGACTGTAATGTCTATTCTCTATTTTTAAATCAAACTCTGCAACTCAGTTTTCACATTTTTTTCTTGCATCCAGTCTTCAGGCCTTCACCACAGCTGCTATCACTGATATTATTAACTCCGATGACTTAGTTAGACTCTGGAATAACAACTGTGCCTCTATTCTGGATTCTATTGCCTCTCTCAAACTTAAGAAACATAAACCAAATGTATGTTTATGGCTTAATGACAGTGTCGTAGAGCAGAGCGAAAGTGGAAATCTGATGACCAACAAAAATTGAATGCGTGCCTATTAAGTAGCCGTTAAGAATGCAAGAATTACTTACTTTACAAATCTAGTTGCAGACCACCACCATAACCACTTATCAGCACAATAAATTGTGTTGTTAATCCTTCTTCCCACTCTGGACTTCAGTATAGCCCTACTAGATGTGAATAATTTCTTACATATTTTCAAAATAAGATGACAGATATCAGAGCTAATTATGTTCAACTGGATATGGCTATTTCTGTTATACCCTCAGGGCCACCTGTTTTCTCTCACTTTTAGCCCATCTCTCCGATACGTCTGAAAGAAACAATAAGAGGCATGAAATCAACAACTTGTACTCTAGATGTAATTCCATCACATATTTTTAAAGAGGTCATCGACACTTCACACGGATAAACCTACATTTAGAACCATACATTATTGATTGATGGAACCAGATAACCAAAATAAAAATCTGAAAATAAGTTTATATGATTTTGCATATAGAAAAAGGGTAAAAAAGATTTGCAATTTTCGCATCAAAGAAACAATGTGATCAATCTGATCAGGCCAAGACAATCATTATTCAAATTTTGGATATCAATCAATACATTCCCACCTGAAAGCTACACAGTACAACCACAGTCTGATCTGTTGGCCACTGAGCAGCTCCAGCTGGAGCGGATGGGGTTAAAGGGCCTTGCTCAAGGGCACCTCAGAGGTGGTAATGAGGGAGGGACAAGGCGCTGCTTCTCCACTTTATCCACCCAGATTAATCCTGCTGGTCCGGTATTTCAAACGCAAGATGTTAGATCGTCAGCCCTTAGACATGACAGACACTGCCAAAGATCCTATCATTGAGCCATCTCCTGGGTCATATCAAGTTTCTTGAGGTCCTTTACCATCTGAAAACACTTCATCCTTCACATCCGCCAGGCTATCTTCATCACGACAGGGTCTTGGCTGTGGATTAATTGGCATTAGAGGACAGAATGCCAACACCACAGCAAACTGTGTCCCAGGTGGATGACTGAGGACCAGACACTGAGCAGAAGATCACAAACATCTGCCCACAGAGGCCACCAGGCTTCCAGTCCTCCACAGCAGAGCAGCAAATCCAAAAAGGAGCTCTTCATCTGTAACAGCTGTGCCAAGACCATCTGTTAGAACACCAACAAGTAGACAGCGAAAGACAACGCAAGGAGCCGATAATACAAATTAGACAATATCCAAACTGTTGTTTAAAAAAAAACATTCTGATACATTGGCCAAGAAAAGTGTTGACCTGCTGACAAAGAATTTCCATGTTAACTGTTTTGTATTCAAATCACAAACTACATGGAAGCACCAAAACCACAAAGTTCTATCTAGTGAAGCCCGCCTGTTAAACAGTGTTAACTCTTCCTGCTTTGACCCCGACCACGGCCAGAGGACACAGGGGAGACCGTAACTTTGGTCTCCAGGGACGGAGTCGATGCTCCCCTGCCTGCATGCTTGCCTTCCGCATCCCGCTCGTTCTCACTCGCATGCACGCTCACTACACACTGCAGAAGAGTTAGTTTAGCTCTGAGAATATCTAGTGAATGTACAGGGGACGTTTGTGCAGAAATAACTGCTGCAGCTCCTCGAGACCAACAGAGGTTTCCCGTGTCGTGTCCTGGTGTCTCCCCTGTTCCTTCTGACCGCGGTCGGGAGGCTGAAGCAGGAAAACACAGTATCAGCATTGATTCATGGAGAGACCTTCGTCTGGCCAGCTAACATTACTGCCAAGCAGCTGAAATATAGAGTGATATTGTGGTTTTAGCTGATGTGTGTCGCCTCACTGTTTTGATTGATGCTCGTTCATGTCTATGTAGAGCGAGCGCGAGTAACAGGACGCTGACTTTCTTAACGGCCACAGGCGTCACTATTAACAAGCAATTTCTGATTCTTACATAGAGTCCCTTTAACATGGAAGATAGAACTGTTTTGTAGAAAAAGGGGCAAAGCCTGTGTGTGATCAGGGGCCCGTTCAAAGAAAAGTGGTGCTTAAATTCCAAAACCTGACTTGAATGAACCTGAACAAATCAGACGGGGCTAACGTGGTTCCATAAAGGTCAATTAAAGTTCACACAATCAATATCACAGGTGCTGTGTGTATTGAGCCCAAACCGCTTTTGTACTAAGCTCACTGTTTTGTCATTTCACTTAGCACAGTCAATCAAGTCCAACCTGGATGTAAACTCTGACAAGATGATGTCAACTTGATTTTATGTCCAATAGAAGTGTATGTCTCGAGACTATACATGCCGTCCTTGCACTCTGGCAAGCACTCAGAACTTGGGACGCACAAACAACCAGCGAACACACACACACACACACACACACACACTGCTGGTCGATGACATTTGACCTCTTCCCAGTGGATGCTGTGAGCAGCACTTCATCTCCTTTTTCTTTACCATGAACATGTTTAATGCTTGTTAATGTATTAAAAAATATGCTAAATACTACAATATCAAATTTTCATTAATATTTTTTTTTCTGTTTTTCTGTTGAACTGCAGCCAAAGTGAATATTTGTTTAGAATTTATTTTCTGAGCTTGATGATCTCATAGAAATCTCCTCTCCTCTCAGTGTGTGTCTGGAGGTTCAGTTCCAGGATCAGTCCAGGAGCTGACTGTGTAATGAGCTGTTGTCTTTAGTGAATCAGACACTGAATACACACAGATTGCAGCTGCAGCACACATCTTAGAGAATCTCTCCCTCAGTCTCTCGTCCAGGCTCCTTGCTGTTCACTGATTTAGCACAGGTAATGCATGTGATGTCGATTCACACACCCTGTGTATCGTCCAGAAGAGAGCTGCAGCAGGGGTCCCCTCGTGGGGACTTGAGAAGGAAGCTCGCCGGCCAGGCCTTGACCCAGCCCGAAAGAACAGCGTGGAGCTTTGGAGTCGGGAGCACTGCCAGCCGGGTGGCAGGCAAATGCGGTGACCTATAGGCACGCTATCCCCGCCATCCCAGACTGGTTCTATAGGGACGTGGAACATCACCTCTCTGGTTGGGAAGGAACCAGAACCAGAGAACGAATCGGAGCCGTCGCCATTTCAAAGTGCTGTTCGATGCAGTTGAAAACAAAACCAGGTACTGTAGTTGCTGAATTCATCAAAAAATTCAAAAGTAAATTGGTTTAAACTGGGGATTCTAAAACTTTCTTTCTGAACAGCGGAATAGTAAAGCTTCTTTCCACCGTTAGCGGCACATATACCTGAAAATTAGGCTCTGTGATTGGATGTTTCCTGCTGTAATTCACCTTGGGAGTCGTAGTTAGTTTCTCTCCTTCGGTTTTTAAATCCACAGGCTTCTAGTACATTTGAGACTTTATCAAACAACCAGATAGTTTGTAACACAGTTGTTCCTATTTTGTACTAATAGTTCCTCCCACATCACAGCTGTATAACATCAGCATTACAGCCAGGACTTTTGTCAAGATATAGAGAAAGTGTAAATAAATATGTTTTTATGCACCAGGGGCCAGAGACAGAAAATAAATGGTTAAACTACAGCGTTTGCACTTTGATGATTTCATCAGACTTTCAGCGTTCCAGTTGTTTTCCATGTTTCCAGATTTTAATTTTTTCTGCTTCACAGTAGCCTCATGTAATGTCTGATCCGTCTCCATGGTAATAATGTCATTTCAAGCTCTGTCTGTTAGGTCTGATTTTGTGTCCACATGACGTACGACTCTGAAGATCACTGTTACACATGACTCTCGCTTAGAACTAAGTTGGACGGATGGAATTATCCAGTGGATCAACAATTTTTGTGGAAGAGATTGACAAAGAGAGGAGACTATTCCTCCTTCTCCTCTTCTCCATCTCTTCTTACCAGTCCCTCTTCCTCCAATTGTCTCCTTCTCTCCATCCCCTCCCCTCTCAGCTCCGTTGACTTTGTAACTTATAGAGAAGATAATTCAATTTCATGTTCCATTGGCTCAGCCGACAGACAGTCGGAAATAAGCTGTGGTATCCAGCTGCCTCGGGAGTTATTCTCTTCCTCTCCTCTCTCTTTTCCTCGTTTCTTTGCCTATTCCTGTTCTCTGTTCTCTTCCTTCCTCTCTCTCTCTCTCTGCTGCAAGCTCGTGGTCACAGTCGGTCTCTCCCTCTCCTTTTTCACACCCCAACTTCCAATTTTCTCTTTCTGCATGTTCTGTGGTCTTCACTGTCATGCACTGTCTATTTGCTCTGCATTAACCTTCATGTCTCTGAAAATTGGGCTTTTCTGGAATTTCTTCACCCCTGTAAAACTTAAAATAGTCGACATTTTACATCGATTTATAGACTATTTAAAGTGTGCTTCAAGGGTTATGAAACATCTCCCACTGTATATCAGGTTATATTTTCTCTCAGTGCAGTCCAAAACTATTAACACCAAGTAGGGCTGGGTGATATGGCCTAAAAATAATATTGCGATATTTTTAGGCAATATCGCGATACACGATATATATCGTGATATTTTCAAATATCCTCTAAGCACTTCATGAATGCTCGATTTTACCCTTTGATGCATACAATCACACCAATATGATGACTCTTGTAATCCCTGCAGCATATGTCTGCATTAAAACCTTCTTGTTTATATTCATTAGTGGTTTCTATTGGAACTATTTTAATCTTGCATGCAAAAACGGGGGAAATCACAAGTTAAATTTAACAAAACAGTTTCCAACAGTATTCACTTTAACCAAATAGTTATCTGGCAATAAATGCTTTATATATTTTGATAAATACATAACACACACACACACAGTTTTTAATGGCGTGTAATAAGTGTAAAGTCAGTTATTGTTATCTTTACCAGTAAGCTGTTACAACATTGCTGATAATAAAAACATATTATTTTCCCACTAGTGTAGAAAGACTCACCATTCGCGAGCTGCAGCCTGTGGCCAAAACAGTCTGGTCCACTTATTCAGGCTCACAGCTTTGGTTCTGTTAGCTGGACGTTCAGATCGGTAGATGTGGAGAAGTGGGTCACCTCGTTAGCTGGTTGGCCAACTTTTCTCTCACTGAAATGTAGAACTCCGGTAGAGCTTTCTCCGCAAAACAATTTGCGACCAAGCAGTTAATATTTTGGATCTAATGGAACTAATCGGCGTTGCGATGTAGTTGGTTACAGCGGCCGTGATTTCTTTCCATTTTGCATATGGGATTGCTTTGGAAAGTGAGGAAGCCTGAGCCATTTCCTTCTGGGCTGGTTCTGGTTGCTTTGGTCTAGTGATGTGTCGGTCGCGAACGAGCCGGCTCTTTTAAGTGAACGATGGGAGCCGGCTCCCCGTCCGAGAGACGTTTTGTTTAGTTGTTTGTTAATTAATAAAAGGCAGAATGATAGGATGATCTTCTCCGCGCCACGGGCACTCCAAGCATGCACTAACTGTGACTGAATGATGTGTTAATGAACTGCCTGCCAGTGATGACAGACAAAGATCATACCATCAAGCAGGGAGGGGTGGGGGTGTGCAGCGCGCTCACTGTCTACTCTGCAGGTACAGAGCCAGAGGGAGAGGAGGAGAGAAAGAGAGAGAGGGGTGCGGTGCACGACTAGCAGACAAGATGAGTGACAGTCGGAAACGGAGCAGCATTTAGATTAATTAACTTAATTTAAGTGATATATGTGCACGCATACTAATCATAGGTCAAAACAGCACTAAATTTGGTGATAAAAAGTGATAAAACAAAGAGCCGCTTGGGAGCCGAAAGAGCCGAACTAGTGATGGGAATTCCGGATCTTCTTGGTGAGCTGAGCCAAATGATCTGGCTCACTAAAAAGAGCCGGAATTCCCATCACTAGTTTGGTCGTGTTCTCGTCTTCCGCTTTCTCCGGGCTCCAGGCTCCTTCTCTCTCCGCTGCGTCCCTCCAAATACAAAAACACGCCGCCTGCATACGTCACACACACTGGAGTCTGTGACGTATGTGTGTGTGTCTGTGAGAGGGAGCCGTAGGAAAGAGGGAGAGAAGCCGACTATATTCGCTGTATCGCCCACCCCTAACACCAAAGTATGAACATTCTGCAAGGTTCTGTTTAGTTTACCCCGAAACAGCAGTCCAGATAGTAACCAAGGTCCAAGCTGAGGTCATATTTATGAAAACCTTTTTCACTGCTGTCTTCACAGCTCTGTATAAACACAAGTGTAATATAATGCAAAAATACAAACAATTACTTTAAAAACACGCAAGCTTTACAATTCCAAGTAATAGTGTTGTATCCTGGGCAACAAATTTCATTTTATTTTGTGATGTTAACAAATATTGTGATATAACCAGGGCTAGAAAGAGTACTAGAATATTTTAGGTTAAGTAACAATAGTTACTTTAAATACATTTTACATAGGTTCAAAGTTCTTGTCTACTTAGATAAAGTGAATAAAAAAAATAGGTCAGTTAAAATGTACACATTACTGAGTTACATTTCTTTAAAAGGGGGGGGGGTAAAGAAAAAAATGTTATATGATGGTGATGATGTTGTCCAGTAACCACTTGATGGTTAACATACGGAACACCGTGCGGGGCAATACGATGGTTTAGGATGCAGAGATACAAAATGTGTCTGAAATGTCCTGTTTTCTTGGGACCCAGGAAGTATGCAGAGTCTGTCTGTCATGAGTGGGGACAACAGACACAGCCTGTTTCTGTAACAGGTCCTGGATCTCTGCGGAGAGGTAATCCATCTCCATCTGGGAGGATAGATTCACCTCCTTGATGCCCATGAACGGAGGAGGAACGCTGTAGAACTGGAAAAAAAAAATAACCCAGTCTCCGTGTCCTGTCCATCCATTCCGTTAACACACAGTTGCGTCGCCACTCTCATACAACTGAGTTAGAGGACGAGTGACCAGCTCTGGGGCGGTAGTTAGAAAGCTTAATGAGACGTGATGGAGAGCAGGGGGGAGGTGGAGAGGGTCGTGTGCTCTTTGAGAAATGTAATGCATTTTAATGGTAAAATAGACTTGCATTTAAACAGCGTTTTTCTGGTCGAAAAAAATGTCAGCATTTACCCATACACGCACAATTTGGGGTTAAGTATCTTGCCCAAGGAAACTTCGACATGCGGACTGGAGGAGCTGGGGATCGAACCACCGATTAGTGGTTGACCCGCTCCACCTCTCAGCCACAGCTGCAATCAAAACATCTTTCACATTAACAACCACAACATTTCCACAAGATGATATAGCAGCTGCAGCTACCAGCGCTACCACTTGAAATATTTTGTCAAATGTTTCCAGCGTCTCCCTGTCACGCAGCAGCGGCGTTAGGGACTTCCTGCTCTCTGTAGCCCAACATGCTCCCGGCCAAGGAAGTCCCGGCAAAGAGATTTGACGGCAGAGGTCTTCCGCGGGTCACTGATGTACCGGACACCAATGAAATATTGTCGCCATCATCTGCAGATGAAGCTGGTGCTTCAGCAGGGATGAGCAGAGGCAGCGGCTGAACATAGGCGGCTGGAGCGGGGCCTTCGATAGCATCAATCTCGAGCGTCATCACATCGAAGCATCACATCAAAGCATCACATCAAAGCATCACATCGAAGCGTCTGAAGTGATCCCAATGTTGCTGGCACCAAATCTTTGAAATGAATGAGGCTCTGCAGTCTCAACTGTGACAGTGATTGTCAAAAACAGCAGAAAAGCCACACGCAGACCTCTCTGTTGGTCACATAACATTGTGTGTTCGTCTGTTAAAGATAGGGTCGACGATGTTGGAAAGCTAGCATCATTTGAAAGTAGCATCGCCTCAGGAGCTCCGTCTAAACCCACCCCACCCCCCCCCTGCCAAGGCAACGCCCCGGTGTCTCCCGTCACCGGAGGCTGAGCAGGAAAAGCGGGTCGGTCGGTGCCAGGGCTCAGCAGAGAGAACTGTTACCGTCTCCGACCGGGTGCCGCTGATAACGTTACTCTCTGCGGAGCCCCGTCACTTCACAAGACACGGGAAACCTCTGTTGGTCTGGAGGAGCTGCAGCAGT
This sequence comes from Sebastes fasciatus, assembly GCF_043250625.1. NCBI lineage: Eukaryota > Metazoa > Chordata > Actinopteri > Perciformes > Sebastidae > Sebastes > Sebastes fasciatus. Next base: position 4,337,469 of record NC_133798.1, read on the forward strand.
TATTTCTGCACAAACGTCCATTGTACATTCACTAGATATTCTCAGAGCTAAACTAACTCTTCTGCAGTGTGGAGGGAGCGCGCGTTCACGTCTAGAGGTGGAGCGAGCAGAGCGAGAACGCGCCCGCGCTGTCTGAGTGAAGGCGAGCAGGCAGAGGAGGAGAGGCTCCGGCCACACACGAGCGCGCATATGCGAGCGCCCATGTGTCACGACCCGGTACATTTATACGCTTAAAAATGTACAAACATTTCCGTTAAGGTAGATGCAACCTTTTTTTTTTATCTGTGCCAAGGTACAATAATGCTAATGTTAATGTTAACTATAACCATAATGACATCATTCTGAATTTAATTGTATTGTTTTGCATCTTATAGGCTTACCCCAGGTGTGACCAAAACCCATACCCCGTACGTGACAAATAAGTCAACATTGACTTCTGGTTTCACACAATCAGCGGTTTCCTGGGTGAAAGTCCGATGTTTTTTTGTCCTGGCTCACGATTACGTGGATTACATATGAACTGATTACATGGGTTATACTGTATACAAATTATAGTGCATTACTTTGGTATAGCTAGTATGAGAACAGCCTGCAAAGCTCTGTAGAGCTGTGGGGGGAGGGTGGGGGGGACCGCAGAGCTGGTGATCATTCTCTGTGGGTTTGTCACTACAAGCAACATTTGTGATTTTCTATGATATGATTTGTATACCTGTAATTTTTCCAGCATGTATTCACATTTGAAGTCCTAAAAATGCTATCCATCATTTGAAAAGATATCACATTGACTATCATACAGACTATACAGGGAATTATAGTATCCTTTATCTTCTTCCCTTCATGAAACATGATCATTATTATTACCATAAAACCCTCTTGCTTGAATTCTTCTTTCCTCTCCTCCTCCTCCTGTCTTCTTGAGGTAGCTCATGTGTGGACCGATGCATCCCTCTGTCCTCTACACTTTCTATTTCCTCTTCCCCATGTTCTTTCCACATTGTTGTGTTTGCTGCCAAATGAGGTCAAGGCAAATGGATTCCTTCCTCTGTTTCCATGTTTTTTTCTCTACTTTGCTGCAGGTAACGTTGGATTTAATCACAGTGAGGGATATCGTAGTGCCTTATCCTACTGGATAGGGCACATGTATCTGGGGACCCTCTCTCTTAAACTATTCATGAACTGTGCTCTGCCTGTAAACCTGTAATCCTACCACAGGATGCTGTAGCAGTTCCAGACCTGCAGGAACTAAAAAAAACAACTGTATATTTCAATACAGTTTCAAGCAGCTTTGAGAGTGCATGTGCTCCTCATGTTCTTTATTCCAAGTCGAAATGGAAAGGGGCTATGTGTAGCATGATAATATCAATAAATGATTACTACATTAAAGGTATATTATGTAACAGGGCCTCCTTCTGCCCTGCAGACACAAAAAGTTATGCTGTTTATAGTACATTGGGAATAAGTCCTTACCCCAAGTGAAGGAGTTCAAGTACCTCGGGGTCTTGTTTGCGAGTGAGGGGACTATGGAACGTGAGATTGGCCGGAGAATCGGAGCAGCGTGGGCGGTATTGCATTCGCTTTACCGCACCATTGTGACGAAAAGAGAGCTGAGCCGGAAGGCAAAGCTCTCGATCTACCGGTCAATCTTCGTTCCTCCTCTCACCTATGGTCATGAGGGCTGGCGTCTCCCTTAGAGATAGGGTGAGAAGCTCAGTCATCCGTGAGAGACTCGGAGTAGAGCCGCTGCTCCTTTGCGTTGAAAGGAGCCAGCTGAGGTGGTTCGTGCATCTGGTAAGGATGCCCCCATGGGCGCCTCCCAAGGGACATGTTCCAGGCACGACCAGCTGGGAGGAGGCCACGGGGAAGACCCAGGACTGGAGAGATTATATCTCCACACTGGCCTGGGAACGCCTCAGGATCCCCCAGTCAGAGCTGGTTAATGTGGCCCGTGAAAGGGACGTTTGGGGTCCCCTGCTGGAGCTGTTGCCCCCGCTACCCGACCCCGGATAAGAGGTTGAAGATGAGTGAGTGAGATGAGAGTGATAGTACATTGAAATATGAAATCTTACACAGCACACAACGACCATGTGCATTGGCAAGTGTTTAGCAAAAAAGTTAAAACGTCTTTATAAAGACAGTTCACTATGCACTGTGGAGTAGAGGAGTTATTTCATTTACGTAAGAGGACCCAAAAGACAACACATCAAAATTAGATCAAATGTACATTTTAAGGTTTTTTTTAGCAAATATTGAAACTGATAATCCCTAGGAGTCCTAGCCCTATCCCTTTGGGGGAAAAAAGGCTAAAATATACAGGTAATACCCAAAATGATTTGGAATAGCTCCTCAGGAATAGGCTTATATGCATATGTCTGGTTTCCTTTGAAAGGTAAGAAGCTAAGGAATATGAATCCATTGTTACTAAACTAAACTAAACTGTAACATATCCAAAATGGCGCCGCAAGTGGCAGTGAGTGGTGTGCTCACTCGTACTTTTCCTGTTTCTGTCTGTTTAATCTGTTTTCTGCTCTCCGTCTCCGGTTACATACACGAGGGAGAAACTTTTGACCATCTGACGAGCTCTTAGTTGGCGGAGCAGCAACTAAACAGGATTACAAGGAGACAGAAAGGGGGGGGGGGGGACAGGCTGGATTGCTCGTTAAACTGTAACAGCAGGGATTTCCAACTGCGCTCCTGTCAATTCATCTGGCGAGCGTCCACTCTCTGGCCAACAAGATGGACGAGCTGCTGCTTCTCAACTGAGCAAACACAGACTTTTGCAGGTCTGCCGCCCTGTGCTTCGCTGAAGCCTGGCTCGGTGAGCACATCCCAGACACTTCACTACATCTACCGGGCTCTCGACTCCTCCGAGCGGACCGCTTAATGGAGCTATCGGGGAAAACGAGAGGAGAAGGAATCTGCTTTTACATAAACAAAGGTTGGTGTACAGATGTACCGTGCAGCTTTCGGAGTGTTTTTGAATCTGCTACTTCAGACCTGGATGGACTCTCCGACACTGTGACATCTTACATCAGTTTTTGTGAGGACGTGTGTGTGCCGAAAAAAACCTTCAGCACATACAATAACAGTAAACCCTGGTTTACTGCAAAACTCTGGCAGATTCGTCAGGCCAAAGAGGAGGCCTACAGAAGTGGGGACAGACTCAAAGAAGAGCTGCTCTGAAAAGCGACCCTGCGTCAGTGTGGAGAGGACTGCAGGACATCACCAACTACAGGAGACCTTCCCCCCACACTGTGGAGACCCCTTAACTGGCCGACGACCTGTATGTGTTGTACTGCAGGTTTGATGAACCCACATTCACACCCCTCGCCCGCTCTGGCATCAAACAACCACCTACATCCTCTGAGGACTCCCAGCTGCACTCAGGATCTGCGAAGAGGATGCGTCGGCTGTTTAACAGACTGAAGATTAGGAAGGATCCAGGCCCTGACAGCCCTGTCGGAAATTTGAAGTTCTTTAGTCAAATAGTTTCCGAGTTCTGCTCCGGAAATGAAATTGAAGTTAGAAAAGTATCACAGTTTTTGGGCAAAATTTCAAGGATTTTTCTAACCCCCCTTCTAAGTAGTGTTCTTATCCATGTCACATCTAGCGATTGGAAAAAAATAGCTTGATGACACAGACACACATCATACTGTATACACACACAGAAACACAGGCACGCACACAAGGAAAAGTCTCAAAATTGTCTCTCTCTCACTCACACACACACACACACACACACACACACACACACACACATATAGGTGTTAAACCAGCCGTGAAAGTGGTGTGGTCTATTTGCAGGGAGCTGAATACTGGTTAATGTCTGTATACAGGTATAGAAAACATATTATCCCCAGAGGGAGATGGACTCATGCCACCGTATAGACTCCTCCAATAAAAATAATTCAGTCTCCTGAGACTCTCTTAGTTTCTCTTTTGTCTGGTCTCTATGGCTGATGATGTAAGTTCACCCTACGAAGTACTGTACAGTACATATTAAAGAGCATGGTTAAACATTTTTAAAGTCTGTCTTTCTAGTACAGAATTTCTTCTTTTTTTTTTATACTAAAGAGGCCGTAACATTGGAATATATGGATTTGTTTAGACTGTTGAAGCTTCATGTAAGTGTTTGATAAACTATGCGATGCATGTTTGCAGAGAGCACTGTGCATTTAGGCCCTGTTCAGACCTGGTATTAACATGTGTCTTCAGTGATCTGATCACAAGTGGACAGCTCTAAGTAGTAGTTGGTGTGAACACACTAAAGGTTGCATTGAGATCAGATCTTTCAGACACATTCAGAGGTGGTCTGGACCACATATGCCCACATTCTTTTAGCAGTGTGTACGTGAATGCGTCCTGGGCCACATTAAGGACCGTCTACTCATCTGATGTCCAGCTGGGATCTGTGGGATCACCGCGCCGCTCAGGAGAATAAACAGGCAGACACGGGCCCTTGTCAGCATGGAAACGGCCTCTGTGCTCTACTGTATTCTGTTGGTACAACTGTATTTTATTAAAATAAATCTTGTTTATAGGCTACATATCTACAGACTTTCAGACTAGGCACGCAAAGTGCATTATTATCATATTGTCGGAGATGTGTCGGTGTTTTTGTTCTGCTGCTACAATATCCTTTTATTTTGATGTTAATACAATGTACCAGAATAAATGAATATGTAGGATATTACTACTGACATTCATGTAACATTACGTCACAACGTCTGCTGTATTAGCCGTGTGTTTACTACGTGTTTATTTGCATATAGAGCGGGGAAGAGAGATTGGATCCCAAGTGGACACTGAAGACGCATGTGGAGACGCATTCTAATGCCAAGTGGGAACAGACGTACATAAAGCTGTCAACTTGTGATCTGATCACTAAGGACGCATGTTAATGCGAGGTCTGAACAGGGCCTTTGTTTCCCCCATCACGTACATGTGGTGAAGCTCATTGATTGCACGTGTTATTCGTGCAACAACATCCCACGTTTTCAACAACAAACAGCTCATCCTTGTCTTTGGCGTGATGCCTCTGAAGACGTTTGATTACGTTTGTTGTGATGTATTTTGTAATTTACTACTCCCGTCCCTAAAAACCTTTACCTAAAATATATTGCAAGTTGCTGTGCCACTAGTTGCTGACAGAAATGTTGCCAAATTGTAGACATGGCTGTTGTTCCCTTTCTGCAATCTACAATCCATTTTTTTCTACAATAAATTCAGATTATGTCTAGGTTACTCCCCATGGGTTCTAGTTAAAGGGGACATATCATAATCATTTTCAGTTTCATACTTGTATTTTGGGTTTTGACTTGAACATGTTTGCATGCTTTAATGTTCAAAAAGATACCACATACCCAAATGTATATGCACAAGCTCCAAAAAAGTGTTTTCATGCTATGTCCCCATTAACCCTCTTGAGACCCATAATAGTCCTGTTTTTTGTCTTTTTTTAGAGGGTCCAGGGGATCTTTAGGGGGAGATAGCAGGTCAACAGTAGATGTCACATAGAAGTGGTGTACATCATCTGACAGCTGGAACCTGAAGATTAATTTGAGATGCAGCTCAGCACTGTGTGTCAAGTTGTTCTAGTCATAAATCAGTCATAAATATGAATTAATAAATCATTTAAAATGAATTGTACAAGTGTAAAAGAGCTTAGCACATTATAATATAAGTATATGATGTCCATCCCCATGCTCTATTATGTCTCACAGGTTGTTGCAGCAATTTTTGGGTTGATACCATTTGTTACACAGATTTGGTGCTAAATTTAAAAAAAAAATTTCCACTCGAGAATTGATAAAAATGATCAATAATCCCTCCAAAATGCCACATTAAGACACCAAGACCTCGAGGAACACCATAGAAAAGCCATGCTGTGATTTGGGATCAAAAACGTTTGACATTTAGAGATTTCTGCAAGAATTGCATTTTCCGGCGATAGGATGGCGAGCACTTCTGTTGTGTAAACTGCTCAGAAACCCCCTTATTGTCCATGTAGCTAGGAAAGCCATCCATCCTCTGAATGCTCTAGGTCTCTAGTCTGATCCATTCATCCTCTGAATGCTCTAGGTCTCTAGTTTGTGGCTGTAAAGTTTCATGAGGCTGTGATTATCCTAGAGGTCACCACAGGTCATTTTATACAGTGAGGTCAAATTTTAAAAAATGGCCTCACTACAATGAAATGGCCCCTATGGGGACTAACATCATCACACATGAATATAGTTGGGCTCATTGGATCCACAAGAGTCTCAGCTTTACAGTGATACCCAATGTATGTAATTCAAAGACTGTTTATAGACCCCAGTATGCAGAAATATTCATACACATCATTTTAGAATCGGAGAAAATAACACATTCATACAGCATTTAAAAGAAAACAGCATGGTTTTTGCCCTACAATGCATGTGATTATCATAAAGTGGGCATCTCTGTAAAGGGGAGACTTGTGGGTACCCATAGAACCCATTTTTATTCCCATATCTTGAGGTCAGAGGTCTTTGAAAATGGCCATTTCAGTTTTACCTCGCTAAAATTTAGCCCAACTTTGGAGTGTGTATATATATATATATATAAATATATATATATATATAAACTGGAAAAACAAAGTTCTGAAACTTGTGTTTGGTGGATTATTTCTCTGTTGTTACAATGCTAATTGGCATTGTACTTTACATCGTTGGAAAGCCTGTTTATTTACCTTCGCAATGATGTCCAACTTGTAAGGATCATGCATTTGTGGGATGAGCAGCACAACGATGTAAAATACAATGACCATTAGCATTGTAACAACAGAGAAATAATCCACCAAACACAAGTTTCCGAACTTTGTTTTTCCATTATATATATATATATGTGTGTGTTTGTGTGACTTTTTTCCTGGGGGTGAAATTCCCCTTGGTGGCGTTGTCACTGCTACTATAACAACAAACTAACTAATTAAGCCTCCCCTGCTCGCCCTGCCACGTTACCCTCCTTGAGGCTTCAGTGTTGCATCCCCTGCACTCATCAAAGGGATGGAGAAGTGGTATTTACAGACTGCGGTTCTGATGACAGATCAGTGTAGTATTGAGTCAGTTTGTGGTTGGTTACTGTTGTAGTATTTGAACTTAATGTTTTTAATGTTTGTGTCGTGGTTTTGAATTTCAGTCAATCTTATTATTCATCATTCATTTATTCAGTTTGTACATTGTGTGCTAATTCTGCTGTCATTTGAGATCCCCACCTGCCTGCCCTCCCGCCAGTAGAATCACTTTACCGCTCACCTGTTCCCCCATTCCCTCATTATCTCCCTTGTATATTTACTGGTCTATTTCCACAAGCGTTCTGCCAGATGGGTTGTTACACAGAACCATCTGAGAAGCCGTCATTGGAAACTGTTTGGAAAAGGACAAGCACTTTTATAAAATACTTGGCAGGTGATTGGATGAACCATCTGTCAATCAAACTCTTCCAGAAGCCAGTCGGGAGAAGAGCAAACACATTCTTTTCCATCTAGAAAAGCCTTCAGTGCCGTTCTTTGCTCTTCTTTCAATAAAGAAATACTCTCCAGTCCTGATTGAACTGATGCTATTGCGGCATCTACGCTAACCTCTGCAGGAGCCACCATTGTTGTTTAGAACAAACAGTCGCCTCTCCGTGTCATCGCGCCACACACGCATAAACCACGCCCGTAGCTGGCAGTAGCTCCTCGCAGGACGCTGATTGGTCCGGTGACTGGCTGGCCATACAAAAACACATTTACTCTTTGCTCAGGAACACAATCAGCGTTGCATGGAGAATCTCTGCATGTATTGCGGCCAACAGGTAGAAGTCCAGTAAAAGTAAAGACTCACCAGTAGGGATACACTGATACCGATACCAGTACCAGGTATCGGGTCCAATACTCTGCTCATGTACTCGTAGTCATACTCGCAAAACGGCTCCGATACAACAGCACGGATACCACTACGGTGGTGCGGGATCCCACCTCAGCCGGCGCGCACCGGCCCTCACTTTCATTGCGCCCACTTTGCTTGCACCATCTTACTCGCGCTTTGTTAGACTCCTTGGTCCGTGTTTCAAGACGTGTCGGGTGGGTTGCCGACCACGCCACAGACCCCTGGCGCCTTTTACATGGGCCGAGCCCCGATCTGGCGGACCAACGCGGTTTGGGCGCACCGGGAGCAGGGGGCCGTCCCAGGCGGGGAGAGAGGGCGCAGTGAGCCCTTTGTCCACAGTGCGGCGAGGTCCGGGCGGGGAGCGCTGTAAAGCTGCGGCCGCGAGCCACCTACGCCCTGAGCCTTTCCAAGCCAATCTAGAGCCGGTCGCGGCGCACTGCCTCATATGCGGGACTCCCCAGCCTGCCGTGTGTCGCGCACACCCTCCAGCTGGCTATTAACAAGGGTCGGTACTCGTATCGGTACTCGGTATCGTGAGTACCCAAATGTAAGTACTTGTTCTTGTACTCGGTCTGAATAAAAAGTGGTATCGGTGCATCCCTACTCACCAGTAATCCTGGCAGCTGGGCCAGTTTCGACTCCCTGAAATGCCGTGACCATTAATCCTTGCAGAGTTCCTTATGACTGGACAAACACACACCGGGTCAATTTTCATCAACTCAGGGGCGGACGCCAACTTTCTGCATAACCACATGGCTCGCCGAAATACTTGTTGTGGCGTCACCTGTTCTCAGATACAAAAAGTCCACTATATTCTCCTGAAGTTGGTCGGTTAGTCAAGCGATGGAGTCACACTGTGTTGTTTAATATAATTTACAGAGACCGTCTGAGGTTATCGTTGCTAGACCCGATGCAGCCAGTGGGGACCACATGGTCATGGGTGTAGTTAAAGTCAATACAGTATATGTTGTTGACATATTTGTGGATGTCGGATGACGTGTGTACAAGTAGTGAAATTTGTCATTAAAACAACTATATGTCACTAAGAATTAAAGTGCAGTCCTGTTTGGCTGGAAGAAAATATAACAGCAGCTATCAGGACAAACAAATCCACAATATTAACAGTTTATTAAAACAGAGCGAGGCAGTTTACATACTATTAATCAAAATCCTCCCACAACACACTGAAATGATGACTGTGATCAGACAGCTAATGTAAAAAAACAGTATATGATGAAGGATTCTCCCTTTAACACAGCTAAATATATTGACCAGCTGTCATCGGGGAGGAAACTCTAGCTCATCAAATGTGGATCACTCTGACGGGGATCATATTATTCAAAGATGCATCAGGTTAGATTTTACTGCCCCGTAGACAAAATAGCCATAATATATCAGCAGAGGATGATGGGATTATTGATTATTACCAAAGACTCAACTGTTACTTAACTTTATAAAATTGTATTCATATTTAGAACATTGTGTTACAAGTGAGAAAGTCACCCCCAGAGAGTATTAAAAACCCACATTTACTGGACTCACAGAATCTATGATATGAAAACACAGTGGAAATGTAATTATACCCCCCGACAACGTAATTGGAGGTATATAGCACTCCACATGTCTGTCCGTTCGCGTGTCACACTTTCGTTTCCAGAGCAGACCTCGGAAACTATTTAACTTAGGAACTTCAAATTTGGTATGATGGTTGACTGTGTGGTCTAGTTGTGCCTTTTGGGGGTTAGAAGTCCAGGGTGCCCAAAATTTAAAAACTTTTGGCCACCCTGGACTTGAGAAAGGTGAGATAATAACAAGCTACATTGTGCTCAATAGACTAATTCCATTAGTTCCTAAAGGGCAAAACCTTTGGCCCTTCTTTAGTAGGGGTCAAGCAGTGAGCGGGGGGGTATGTTAGCCGAGCTCACTTTTGCCTTGTTTTGTTTGTAAGCCCTAACCTGGAAAAGTGTGAAACATGAAACATGAAACATAAGTTCATCACCTTTAGATCCATGTTTTATTCATATTATCACAATGGGACTGAAGCGCATTTGATGGCACATCCGTTCAAACAACCATTGTATCTAACCATCTCTCCATTAGCCATACCCACCGGTTGGCTGGAGCTAATCCTATTGGGCGAGAGGCGGGCTACACCCTGGACAGGTCGCCGGTCAATCACAGGGCTGACACATTGAGACAGACAATCATTCATGCTCACATTCACATCTACGGGCAATTTAGAATTGCCAGTTAACCTAACCTGCATGTCTTTGGACTGTGGGAGGAAACCGGAGAAAAACCAACGCAGGCACGGGGAGAACATAGGCCTACAAACTCCACACAGAAAGGAACCAGCCAGGCTGGCAGGTTTGAACCCAGAATCTTCACATTACCCGTACCTAAGCATAATGAATTTAATTTATATATACACCTATCTGATGGAGATGTCCTTTGTGTAACAAGAACAAATCCTGCATGCTTGTAACCCCTCTACACAAGGCTGTAAGTAACACTGTTGTCTGATTCTTGCCCATCTCCGGCACATCAACGAAGCCTGTCCATACTGTTGCCTGTCAAGCTGGTAACAACTGAACGATAAAAATCAATGATCGTAGGCTATATAAATCTGAAAATGAATCATGCCACATGGAATTTAAAGTTATCTGGGGTCATAGATTATCCCTTAAACCTAGTTGAATCCTTGGTGGTGCAACCCAATTGACTTGTAAATCTAAATTTAGTCCACCTTCTCTCAAGCCAATAAGAAAAGTGAATTGGTGAGACAAAGACACAGTACCTGCAGTTTTTTTTTTTTAGTTCTGCACTGTGTCCTTGGGTGCTACAAAGACCCATCTTTCCTCCTGGAAACATTAAAGTTTCATCTGATTTGATTCATCTTATTGCAGTTGTGTGTAAACCTGCTTCAGCACTTCCCACCTTTATCAGGGCATGTCGCACTGATCATGGTGACGTGATGAGGTGCTCTCTAAAAACATAAATCCAGTAGTGTGTGTGTGTGTGTGTGTGTGTGTGGTTAAGTCATTTCACTTGTTTGAACAGTGAAACAGTCACACACAGACATGCAGCCATACACCCGAAACACGCATCCACAGACACACAGGCAAGCTTACAAATGAACACACACACATACACACGCAAACACTTAATGTACTGTGGTATAGGAGTGTATTCAGGGAGCCAGCTTGCCAGCCATAGACATCAATAACTCTGGACAGGCATTTTAATTATTAATGCTCTGAATTATAGATTGCTCTGTGTGTGTGTGTGTGTGTGTTTGAGAGAGATGTATGTGTGCAGTAGAGTACTAGAACATGTGCAGTCTCTGTGTCTGTAAGTTATGTGCATGTACAAGAGTGATAGTGTAGCTGTAAGCTGCATGAAGTACAATCAACTTTAGTGGTTTCTGTGTGTGTGCGTGTGTGTGTGTGTGTGTGTGTGTGTGCACGCGCACATGTGAGCAAGTACATTACAACGGCAATACGCTGTATCTCCCTGCAGAAAATAGCACATTTAGCAAATGATTATATGTCATATCCATACGTATCTTATTCATTTTATTAAAATGCACACAATTTTTTAAATATTTCCAAAATGGCAGAATCTTTGGCCCTACTTTAGCAGGGGTCAAGCAGTGAGCAGGGTATGTGAGCCATGCTCACGTTTGCCTTGTTGTCACTGCGGTGGAAGGGACTGCCTTTCCCTTTCAGGAATAGTTGGAGGCAGGAGACGGTCCAGTCTTTGATGTCGGGCTCCGTTTGCGGAGGTGGAGACGACCGAATCGCAGAGGAGGGTGTGCCGCAAGTGCACTGAGGAAGATAGCTGGAGACAATAGGAAAAGCTCTCTCTGAAATGACCTGTGATTGGCCAAAGTCTCCCATCACGGGCTAGATTTATTAAAGCCTGAAAACAGAGCCATGAGGAGGTGCAGAAGTCTAGTTATCTCTCAGAACACTTGAATTACAACATGCTGAACGGTTATTATGGAATCTTTGCCCAATGATGACAAAAATATACTGCCATGAACTTTAAGTCATTTTATGGGGACAAACAAGACCTGTGCCCAGGAACTCTCACCAATCCTCCACTCACTCTTCTGTGAATCCTACCATACTGCCACAGTACCCATTCTCTGTAAAACTGCTACCATAATCCCCGTACCCAAAAGACCCCGGCCCACAGAACTGAGCCTGGAGAAGCTGCTTCTAAACACAATCCTGCCAGTTGTCGCCCCACAACTGGATTCCCTCCAATTCGCTTATAAGGCTAAGACGGGGACACCTCCTCCTCCTCCTGCACCTGGATTCCCTTGGCAACTTCGCCAGGATACTCTTTGTGGATTTCAGCTCCGCTTTCAATACCATCCAAAGGCATCTGATGATCCGGAAACTACACCATCTCAACCCTCCCCCCCCCCCGCCCCCCCGTCTGATCCATCTCATACACACCTTCCTCGGTGACAGACTACAAGCCGTGCGGGTGGGCACGACCACATCACCTGCACCGACTATTAACACCGGAGCACCACAGGGATGTGTGTTGAGCCCATTCCCGTATATGCTTTACACAAATGATTGCACCAGTCCGTCACCCAACACCACCTACCTCAAATACTCAAACGACACAGTCATTCTTGCCCTACTCACAGACAACAACTCTGCCCTGGACTATCACAACACAGTTGCTCACTTCACTCAGTGGTGTGAGGACAACCATCTTCACATCAACATCAGCAAAAAAAAGGAAATACTAATCGATCCCACCTCACCTCAGCATCCCATTATGATCAATGCCCAAAACAGTTGAAGTAGTTGACAGCTTCAAGTACCTCGGAGTGACTCTGGACAATAAACTCAGGTTTGACCAACACACCAATGACATTAAAAAAAAGGAGCCACCAAAAACTATCAGTCATCCGCAAACTGAAAGGACTTTATGTTGCCCCCCCATCTCCTCCTACTGCTGTACCGGAGCATTATCCAGCCCATTCTACTCTACTGTTCCACCTGCTTTTATAACGTGTTATCCATCACTAAACGGGCAAAATTCACACGCATTACCAACAATGCTGCCAGGATAATTGTTCTCCCCACACCCAACCTCACAGAACTAAAGAACAAAGCCATTGCTTGCATTGCAATCTCAATAGCACAGGACATCACACATCGACTCAATCACCACCTTACCATAATGCCCCGCTCCGGGGACTGGTACAGAACACTGAGGTGCAATGGGGCTCGCTTTGGGAAAAGCTTGATACCGGCAGTCATAGCCGCCTTAAACAACAGGCGTCGCTGAATAGGCCTGAGTGTGTACTGCTGTCCGTCATTTTCTGTTGTTGTCGCTGTTGTATTGCCGTTGATGTTACTGTTACTGTGTTATTGTGTGCTGTTGTATGTATTGGTGTCTGACAAGTACAGTGCTGTATTGTGGGACAATAAAGTCTAAAAAAGTCCAAGGTAATTTAGAGAGTGAAAGATTTAAATGTCACTGTACATTTTGGTGGCACTACTACAGGTAAGAGCAGGGGCTCACCAAAACCATTAGGATTCCTCTTGGGACACATCAAATTTCATAGCAATGGCTAACAGTCTGTCTCTGGAACACAGTGCTGGAGAAACAGACAGATGGACCAGTGGCCAACATCACATCACCACCTAGACTCTGCTGCCAGTCAGACAAAACTGAAGACAGTCCCTTTAAAACAATTCAGTACATCCCTAATAAATCCCTGCATGATTACAGGTAGCAGTGATCCACCATTAATTCTGCAGAGGATAGCAAATGCAGCAGTGGAAATGGTGCAGTTTTGAACCCTGTAATCATAAAACCAATAGAGGGAGGATGCTGAAGATTAGATGCTGTGCGCCTGTTGATGAAAGACTAAAGCCAGGTCATCATGCCATCATAATCACCCCACAGTGTGGAGGGTGTGGGATGGGAAAAGAGACGCTGAGAAAGACAGATGACAGCCAAGCAAATTTCACAGTGATGCTGGGAAATAGCAACAAAATAAATGACAGAGAGGGAAAAGCCGGGACGCAACGCTTATAGAGAGAAAAACCTGAAAGACAGACAGGCAGAACGCAGAAGAAGCTATCATCTGATACCACAGCTGACCCCTCCGACCCTGCCAATCTGTTCCCTGATTGGTTCAATCAGTTCTACAGAGACCAATCAGCTCCAGCACTGACCTTCATATATTTCCAGCTTTCATTGGCAAAGATGGAGGGGATAGATGTAGGAAATCATGATGATGGCAGCAGATGTGGCTGATAGGACAGAAAGGGGAAACTTTCTTCAATGTCCGCTCTCTCCTGTAGCTCCTTTCTCATTCGTTACCGTTTTATTGTCCAATACAAGTAACCTTTTTGAAAGAAAGTCTGACCCTGATGCACTCTTATAAAGAGCTTTTAGCGTTGAACATGACAATTCTGTCCCAACTGTCTTGTATTTGTTAGCTCACCAGTGGACAGCATAGGGCTTTATAAACACCAATCTATATTGTCTTGTTTGGTTGGTGAGTCATGTCCATGGATCTTTTTACAGCATCAAGCATTTCAAGAGCAGGAAATCTGTCCTAACTGTCCCATATTTGATCTTGTTTTTATACATGATATCGAAGCTTCGAGGTGCAAAAATGGAGTCACAATTGTTGTACCCTAAACGATCACTGTTGTTGCTCTGTATATTCACATTTCCTGTAGTGTTAATAGTATTCTGTAGTGCAGGCAGTTCTGTAGATGGAGCGAGTATCTGAGGCAAAAACGGAGTCCTGATTCCCAAAGTACAGTTGAAGCTGATGGAAATGTCATCAGTATTATGTATGTAAATTTTAGATGAATATTCAAAGGATCATCATTCATTAGGATTCATCTTCTGGAAGTCACAAATGTCGGTACCATTTTGTTAGCCAACCCATCCAGAAGATTTGGAGATATCACCAATCACCAGGTATTCACCGGATCCGTTCAATCTTTGACCTGATGGTGGTGGCGCTAGAGGAAATCACCAAAATGTATCTGAGGAATTTAATATTTATTTGTTTTCTGGGGTGTTCATAAAGCTGTTTAACTACCATCCACAATTAGTTTGAATATGTTGCCTCTGTGGGAAGTTCCACCAGCATTGCATTGTGGGTGAATCAAGTGTTTTTTTAGTATGCATGCTGACATTTTTGGTTACACTTTATTTTAGGGGTGTGACGAAATATCGTGCCACTAAATGTTATGTTATATAAAAACGTGACGATATGCAGCGTCGAGACGGAAAACTGAATCGCGATATCAGGGCATCATAGGAACATCTAGTCCTACAAGCACTGAATGCAGATCAGTGCATTCTCTCGTCTTTTTCAGTGCTTTGTTTGAATAGACGAGGGCGCTCTGAGTTCAGGCCAGCAGGTGAAGCTTGATAACAAGATCTGTGCTGGTGACGTGGTTAGTGTGAAATCCGCATTGATAGGATTTCCTGTTGAAACACAAAATGGCGATAGAGTGACTGACGAGACACGAACAATCTTTAAGTATTGTAAGAAAATATTGCCTTGAGCACGACGAATATGCTAAGTCACCGACAGCGCTATCACAGTTGTCAACTCAAATCAACTGTGCCCGTGAAGAAAACACCTAAAGGCCAAACAACGCTGAAAAATGCCTTTGCGCTTCAACTTCCACAGTCGAGTGCAAGAGCCGCAGCAATAACGAGGGACATTGGCGTTTTTATTGCAGCAGACATGAGGCCATTTTCTGTTGTGGCAAATAAAGGATTTCGGCGACTCCTCCATACATTGCAGCCCAAATACACCATCCCGTCACGCGCTCATTTCACTCACACAGGAGTCCCAACCCTGTACAAGGAGTCAAAGGCCAACGTTGTACAGACCATGAAAGAGGCAGAAAGCATTTCAGTAACCACCGATGGTTGGACTTCAAGGAGTTCCCAGAGCTACATCACGATTACAGCCCACATAATCAACAGTGACTGGGTTGGAGTTGGAGCTTGAAAGGGCAAACCATAGCATCGCTATTGTGACTGACAATGCACGTAATATTGATGTGGCTGTGCGCGAGGCAGGATTGGAGCCGCACATCAAGTGCTTTGCAACCACAATAAATCTGGCTACCCAAGCTGGCCTCGGTGTAGCGTGTGTCAGTCGTTTGCTTGGGCAGGTGAGACGCTTGGCCGCATTTTTCCATCGGAGTTCCACAGCTCCGGCGGCGTTGGCCTCCACGCAGAAGCTACTACAACTGCCGTTGCGTAAGTTAATCATGGACGTTACCACTTGGTGGAACAGCACCTTGGAGATGCTTGATCGTTATCTGGAGCAACAAGCAGCCGTAGCAGCAGCTCTCACCAGCCCAGAGACACGACGAAACGCCTGAGACACTGATACTCTGGATAGCAGCGATATCAGAGATGCTGAAGACCTAGTGAGACTGCTTAAGCCCCTGAAAACAGCCACCACAGTCTTATGTGACCAGAAGAGCCCCACGGTGTTTTTCATTGTGCCACTGAAGACCATGATCAAACACAGTACCAAAGGATGATGATTCCACCACCATGGTCAACACGAAGAGCGCAATCCTCAATAATATCTCGGACAGATACAGTGGTGATGCGTACAACTATCTGCTGGAGAGCACAGCGCTGGACCCCAGATGCTGATACTTTGTTGCTTATAGGTGTATCTAAAGGTTCATGCCAGTGTTTCTGCTGTTTGTAGACCACAGCTGAGTAAATTCAGGAGAGGGGAGAAGTGACAACAGGTGGAGATCCCTCACATGGAGGACAAGGGGGTTCAAGAAGCTGAGCTGGAAGTGGAAGAACCTCCTTCCAAGAAGACAGCACTTGAAGATCTGCTTGGGGACTCATTCACTGTTGAGCCAGCAGAACAGTCCAACAGAAGGGTAGAGAGAGAAACAGCAGGGGACATAATTAATGCCCAAAGATCCCAACTGC
The DNA here is from genome assembly GCF_043250625.1 of Sebastes fasciatus. Lineage (NCBI taxonomy): Eukaryota > Metazoa > Chordata > Actinopteri > Perciformes > Sebastidae > Sebastes > Sebastes fasciatus. Next base: position 4,354,334 of record NC_133798.1, read on the forward strand.
TTCCTGAAAATGTGGATATGCTGATATTCCTGAAAAAGAACATATGTATCATATATTACTAGTTATAAAACATTACAATTTCATAAAAAAATTGAACTATTGGGGAAACAACAGCATTGTTTTGCATTTAGTGTCTTTAAAATAAGAGGCGGTTTTTTCAGTCATATTTTCATCATTCAAGTTTTGGTAAAATGATTGTTATAATATCGTATCGTATTGAGATCGTGAACCCAATATTGTGTATTGTATCGTATTGTGAGCTGAGTGAATCGTCACACCCCTACTCTATTGTGTCACTTTTCCGGTATGAACACACAACAGATTCGAGAACTAGTGTGTATGGAGCTAAGACAGCTAAAAGCGATTACAATAAGTTTCAATCCAATCCAATCCAATGCAATATCCAATCCAATTTCTTTACAGAAGCTTGTTTCTTGACAAATATAGGCCTGGATATCCAAAATTCTGCTGTGTACTGAGAACTATGTTCATGACAGAGGACAGTGCAACCCCTTGTATCTTCTCTTAAAACACATCTCCGAGTTCCCAGCCGTCCACTTAACTGCACAGTAAACACGCAGCTCTCTCGTTACAGTAGCAGTTAATTAGGTCGGTCAGGAGGGAGCTTTATTGATCGGCTCAGTTAATTGGTCGTTTAACTGTCCAATCCCACAGGCCCATTCACCAACACAGCTACTGTTTCAAGTTGTGTGTGTTCGCAATGTGTGAGAGTAAGGATATGCACAAAAACCGCAGGACCCACAATGCACTGGCTGCACAGCCGGATACCTTCAAGCTATAAATATTCTGCTTCACTGCTGTGGGCAAAATTGGAAAATCACATATTTGTCCCCTGTTTACTACATTATTAAAACGTGTTAGAGAAGTCAGGAAATGTCAGTGGTTCAAACAACAACAACAACAACAACAACAACAAGAAAACACTTGAATATCCACAGCAAATTGTAGGGTAATCAGGCAATAACATTCTTTTCTCATTTCACAAATGTATCTAAGTCTGTAAACTGGTCGAATGTCTCTGATTGCTCAGCTCTGAAAAAAAATAAATGGAATAATATTCACTTATTGATCAGTTCATGTGTAGCAAAAATTCATGGTTAGGTATAAAAAAGTCTACAGTAACATTATTATAATAACTGCATTTATATACTTTACATATATTCTATATACATTAGGATTAGCAATATTAAAAATGCTTTACAGAGTAAAATAGAATAAATAATATGTGGAACAATAACATATTACAAAACAAGGAAAGCAGTCCTATCAGTGTTTTATCATCTGCCACCAAATCTTATAAATATAATTTATATATATATATTTCATTTTTTATTTTGCACAAGAGACTCTCTATCCATAGATTTAAGATATGGTGTTTCCAAATCCTTATGTTTATACCCATGCTCTGCAAACCGTAGCTTCATTTCAACAGCTCAAAGTCCTCCTCTTGATCACATATGCATCAAAGATGTCGAAATTGTCCAAACGGGATGTTTTTGATGAGGTGAGGGGGGTGGAAGCTGGGTGCAGAGTAGTGCGGTGGTCTGTATCCTTGCAAATTATTGTAGTATGCAGCTCCCTCGAGGATGTATTTGTGATTTTGAGGTCCAGAAAGTTACATTGCCAGTCCAACCTGTGACAAGAGTTCACTCTGTTAACATCACAATGAATTGGATGGTCCGCTGTTCTGGATTGTAAAAAGCAACCCAACCCAGTCGCTTGCAGAAACACACAATGCCACGTGGTTAACGTTGTGAAACGGTTGGTTAAGTTAGTCCTTAGCGGACTTTTCTTAAGTAGCATTACCTAACAAGCATGACAATGTTATGTAATGAACATAAAGTCAACATTTACTTTTGGTTTCACACTCATGATTTCCTTGGTGAAAATCCTGTGTTGGTTTACATAAATAACTATCGCCCTTTAGTGGACTTTATTATATAACATTACGCAACAACGTTACATAACAAGCATAAAGTCAAACTTTTGGTTTCACAAGAAACACAAACAGCTGTCTCTTGAGGGAAAGTCCTGTGTTTGTTTGACCCATCCACCACCAATCCCACCCGCCCTTTGTGGACTTCCTCGCTGGTTATACTCTTTATTTTACCAAGTAACTTTCAATAAGGGTTGCTCAATATACTACAGTATAGCACTATATACTATATGTACTACTATACAGTATAATATACATAATTTGCTTTGTGCGATGCTCGTTGTAATACGTCACTTGCTCTGACCGATTGCAAAAACGTCGACATTGAACTTGGAGGTTTGCGGAAATGATCGATGTATACAGAGGCAGGTTCGGTGATGGAATCTATACCACTGATGATGGGTCGGCCTGGAGGGTTAGATTTGTATGTATTGTGTATAAGATGTAGAATGACTGGTATATAATTCAGGCTGATTATGTGCTTGTTCGACCATGACGAAGACCTAGAGCCGATACTACATTGGTAGGATAGATTGCCTATATGCTCGAAGAATAAACTATTAACTATTTCACCTGAAGACGGAGTGCCTTTGTTGTTTTTTCCATGGTTGTCTGCACCACTTTATATAAAACAAAACTTCCTTGATTGTGTTTTTTAATAATTTTCAATTTTGTTATATTCATTATTGTTAGTATAGAAAAGTGAAAAAATCATGTTTTTCGAAAGTAATTTCCCTCAGATTTACTGGTGAAATGATCGTTAGCAAGCCAGTCAGCTGAAAACTACTCAATGACAGTTTGATGAACTCATTTATCAAGTAAAAACACTAATCATCTGCTGGTTAGTGTGAGGATTTACTGCTTTTTTGTTTCATTGTTTCTCTTTAAAGTGATTCTCTGATTTCAATTTAAACACATTTCTTTGAGCTCATTTTATGAATAAAATAATCAATAGATTCATCAACATTTTAAATGTTAGTTAGTTGCAGCCCTAATCATATTGCTCTATGCAAGATATAGCCTATGGTGTTTGACAGCTTTGCGATGAAAAAATTTAGCAAAAACATCTCTGACAAACGACTCAGAAGTTAGACACAATGCTCTCAATTGCATCATCAAGTTAAAGTGTCTGAACATTTGATAGTGAGTTGGAGAGAGCACTCATCATGCAGTGGTCGTGTCCAAAGGTCGGAGAAGTATCTCGTAGCATATGAGAAGATGTTTCAGGGTGTATCATTCAGTGTGGGTGGGGGGGGGGATACAGACACACGATCCACAGAACAACACGCTGTACTACTTTGGGCATCGTGTTACCATGGCTTACGAGTCTGCAGGGAAAGAGTAAAGGCAGGACAGAAGAAAGACAGACAGCACAGAGAGGGACATGGGGGCAGACGGGCTATGGAGGCAGCTCCTCAGAGGCCCAATATCACCTATATCAGGTTTTTAACAAAACAAAAATATGAAACTGGAGCATGTGGTATGAAATCTGTACTATGATTTGTGATTTGTGAATTATTTAGTAGTCTGAAAGCCCTTCTACCTACGGTAAGGCCTATTGCCAAGGGGCACAGTGAGTCATGTAAATGGAATACTGCCTAACCTCAGTGACAGAGACACTGATATGAAGTCATACTGAGCGTGGTTATCAAGTCCAGTCACTGCTTTGAAAGACGCCAAGTTCATGTTCTGAATATTATTTCATTTTCCCCTCAGAAGTGTGTGAACTTTTTGTGTTAATGTTGGGGAACCAGATATGTTACAAATGTATACATGTGTCTCAGTTATGTTAAGTGGATCTAATACTGTATAAGTCCCGTCCTGATGAAGGAGAAGAACCCTCGAGCTATCTGCTTTAGTATTCATCTGTTTAACCATAGACTGTACATAAGAAGTGGACATAGTCACCGTGACGTCACCCATTGGTTTGTGGACCACAGTTTTGAATCCTCGAGTTCGGCATTTTGTCCGTTGCCCCTTTTTTTTTTTTGGAACCAGAAGTGACCATATTTGTACGAGAGGGTGGAGCTGGAGAGGAGCGAGGCCCGGCAGAGCCAGTACTGTTAGCAGCTAATGCTAGCGCTAGCTAGCTCGGGTAGCAAGATGAATCCGTAATTCATGTTAACTCTGATATTAATTGGGATGCAAAATTTTGGATAGTGAAAAACAGACTTAAATCAAAATGTGCTTACTAATATCTTTTAGTATAACCAAATGATGAGCAACACCGTGGTAGCAACACCGATCACGTGGTAGCGACACCGTTGTACCCTGGTACCATGGTGGCGACACCCTGGTAGCGGCCTGCCAGTCAAAGCTGCCATGCCCTTAATTATGCATAACTTTAAGCCTTATTATAATTTAAATGAATTATAATGAGTTTATAGACTTAAATACATTTGTGAAATGGGAAAAGTGATTGTTATTAAATGTTATCCCCTGACTATCCTAAATATCCTAGATATTAATGGTCCTGAGAAGAGGATGAGTGTTGTTGTTGTTGTTGTTGTTGTTGTTGTTGTTGTTGTTGTTGTTTAAACCACTGCTATTTCCTGATTTCTCAAACAAGTTTTAATGATGTTGGACATTAACATGGGGATCTATGGGGTTTGGAACTAGCTTCAAGTGGCCATTCGAGCAACTACAGTTTTTGTCACTTCCACGTTGGCGTAATTTTTCAGAGCTGGAGATTGCTGCTTGGGTTTAACATGTGATGTTCAAGATTCAAGAGATTTAAGAACTTAATTGTCATTATGCAAGCATAACGAAATTGTGTTTGCCCTCAAATGGTGCAATGTGTTAAAAAAAAAAAAGACTACACACATACGATGAATACATAAAATGAATAAATAAGGCATGAATGAGATAAAAGATTGGTAGTAAATATCAGCAATCATGAATCATGAGAAAAATAGATCAACATGAGTATAATAAAATAATGCTAAAATACAACTAGCAAGTGTGCAAACATCATCATCAGCAGCAAAAGTCCAGTAAGCGTGCAGTGTGCAGCACATCAGTCTTGTCAGACTGAGGAGATGTCTGAGTTCAGCAGAGCCACAGCTTGTTTTTCAGTCTATTCGTGCGTGTGCATATTGATCTGAAGCGCTTGTCTGATGGGAGGAGCTTAAACAGATGGTGTCCAGGGTGTGTGATATCTTTTATGATGTTCTTGGCCCTTTTCACGCAACAAGTGTTGTGAAGATGTTTTTAAGATGACAGCTCATTTTTAAGATGACAGCTCAATGCCAGTAATGTCCTGTGCATATTCACAAAGCGCTGGAGGGCTTTTGTGTCAGCTTTGGTACAACTGCTGTACCAGGCTGTCATGCAGTTTGTAAAGAGGCTCTCTGTGGGGCATCTGTGAAAGTTGACGAGCAGCTTTTGGGGAAGGTTGGCCCTCCTTAGCCTCCTCAGGAAATAAAGGCCCTGTTGTGCCTTACCCACCACAGCTTAAGTGTCCCCAGTAGAGGTTCTCTGTGATGGAGATTGCCCAGGAACATGAAACTGGGGACTCTTTCCACAGCCTCTGTGTTAATTTGGAAAGGACTGTGTGTGGTCTTCTTAGTAGTCCTAAAATTCCCGATAATCTCCTTGGTCTTTTTGGTGTTTAGGGACCAGGTTGTTGTTGGTGCACCATGTGTCAGGTTCTGACAGGTAGAGCCAGAGCAACACAACCTCCTCTCCACGCCAAACAGATAGAGCCCGAACAACACGACCTCCTCTCCATGCCAAACAGATAGAGCCCGAGCAACACAACCTCCTCTCCACGCCAAACAGATAGAGCCCGGGCAATATAACCTCCTCTCCACGCAAGATGGGTAGAGCCAGAGCAACACAACCTCCTCTCCACGCCAGATGGATAGAGCCAGAGCAACACAACCTCCTCTCAATGCCAGATAGGTAGAGCCAGAGCAACACAACCTCCTCTCCATGCCAGATAGGTAGAGCCAGAGCAACACAACCTCCTCTCCAACGCCGAATAGATAGAGCCAGAGCAACACGACCTCCTCTCCACCATGGAACCTAGAGAGGACCAAATTTTTGTTTTTAATTCACAGTTGCTTAGTAATATAAACGTATGTTACCCATGCCAATAAGCCCCCCTGGAGTGAAGTAAGTTGTTAGAGAGTACGTAATGGACTGGATGCCTTGCCACATCCTCTGTGGGTTGGAGTTGCTGTTGAATTCCTCCTCTATCTGTAGTTTGTAGTTGTGTTTTGCAGACATGATACCTCTCTTAAGGTTCGTTCTGGCAACGCTGCAGGCTGAGGTGTCTCTTGATTTAAAAGCCGTGTCTCTTGCCCTGAGCAGCTGTTTGACTTTGCTGGTAACCCATGGTTTCTCATTTAGGTACACTTGGTGTACACACAGTGACGTTGTCCATGCAGTAGTTAAAGTATGACAACACAGATGAAGTGTACACCTCCAGGTCTGTCTGATAGGCAAATATATTGAAAAAACAACTGTTCAAAACAGTCCTGGAGTTGAGAAGAGGCTCCATATACATATACATATACATAGAGCCAGATGTGTGTGTCTGTGTGTGAGACAGTGTGTGCGTTTGTGTGTGCAGGAGAGGTGGTCCAATTGATGGCAGATTGTGCGTCACTGATGCAAAGAGAATCCCATGAGACGATGTGATGAAAGAGAGAGAAAGGTAGAGATTAAAGACACTGACAAAGTAGGCAGAAGCACACACACACACACACACACACACACACACACACACACACACACCATTGTACCAGCTCATAGATGTTGAGAAGAAAGAGATGGGTGAGTGGGAGATGAGAAGATAAATTGGGTAAAATGTATTTCATGACCACAAAATGGGAGAGTAGGATGGACATAGAGAAACAAAGAAATAATTAATTTAGAAAGAGTGGGAAAACTTAGCAGAAAAAAAAATGTTTTATTCCTAAACTCAGCTCATCTATTTCCACACTAAACCGTTTGAGAATTGTCTTTAAAAAGATTCCCACCAACAAACAACTTAAAGGGAGATTCCGGTACATCTCAACCTGGCGTATTTCTCATAAATGTGGCCATTCTGACTCTATGGGTCGCCCTAACTTTGCACTCAAAGCTACACATAATGAGTTTAGGTGAGAAACATTAAATGTAAACATAACATTTGGGGCCCTTTTAATCTGTCTCTCTTTGGGCTTCACTTCTACCTTTTTTCCAGTGCATATTTCACATATATTGGGGTTTTACACAGAAAAACCTTCTAAAAACAGGCGGTAGACTCCTTTCCCATTGCCAGTAGACGAGTAGCCTTTCTGCTTTTATTCTGGTGTGTCGTGTTCGACGTCAAACAGGGTTAGTAAACAGTGAAACTGTTACGGTGGCTGCTTCTTTTTTTTAATATCTATTACTTATTCAGTCTCTCTTTCAAACTCTCAAACCAGAGTTGGTGATTGTTTGAACAGTGGAGAGACTAACAAAGATGGTTTTAATGAGTTGATGAGTTTTATTTTGTTTCTGTTAAGTTTGAATGAAGTGAGTTTCGATGATCAGCGAGGTAAAATGATCGTTTCTGTCAGTGGAGTCTGGTAGCTTTGAGGAGCGCATATAACGGCTGTTTTCTATTCACATCTACATCTGACAGAATCAGAGTTGGTGATTGTTGGAACAGTTGGAAGACAAACCAAGACAGTTTGAATGAGTTTTATTTTGTTTCTGTCAAGTTAGAATTTTTATATAATGGCCGTTAAGTCAACGAAAGTCAGCGTCCTGTTGCTCGCGCTTGTGCTCGCTCTACATAGACATGAACGAGCATCGCTCAAAACAGTGAGGCGACACACGTCAGCTAAAAGCACAATATCACTCTATATTTCAGCTGCTTAGCAGTAATGTTAGCTGACCAGACGAAGGTCTCTCCATGAATCAATGCTGATCCTAGTGTTGGCTTTTCCTGCCTCAGCCTCCCGACCGCGGCCGGAGGGAACAGGGGAGACACTGGAGTTTTGGTCGGAGACGATAACGTTTCTCTCTGCGGAGCCCCGTCACTTCACAAGACACGGGAAACCTCTGTTGGTCTGGAGGAGCTGCAGCAGTTATTTCTGCACAAACGTCCACTGTACATTCACTAGATATTCTCAGAGCTAAACTAACTCTTCTGCAGTGTTTAGTGTGCACGCATGCACGTGAGGTGGAGAGAGCTGAGCGAGTGAGAACGAGCGCAGTGTGTGAGTGAAGGCAGGCAGAGGAGCAGAGTACAGCAGAGACTCCGGTCCTGGAGACCAAAGCTACGGTCTCCCCCGCGTCCTCCGACCGCGACCAACACTGTTTCTGTTTTTTGTGGTTTTGGTGCTTCTGTGTAGTTTGTGTTGGAGTCTGAGTCTGAACAGCGTAGCCACACGCGAGCGCGCATGGGACATGGACCCGCAATGATTTATATATAAAAGAAGATACAGACAGTCCCTTTTAAGCTTAAAGATAGGCATAATTAAGGGCGTGGCCTCTTTGAGCGACAGATTGGTGCCGTCACAGCCGTTAGCTTTGTGCTAGATATCACCTCAGCTAATTTGAGTCAGTGAACTTAACACTAACCCACGCCATTTAACGTTGTGGTTCCAAAATTTAAATTATTCCGTCATTGTGTATGATATGTTTCCCTCCCGCTGAGACCATGTCTAATAGGTTTGCAGAAAGAGCTTACAAACCTATAGGGTGATAAATCAGGCTTATGATAGGGCACAGTCACTTGAGCGTGATACCCTCCTTCAAAAAAACATCAGACGTGAGCCTGCACATCAGTCTCACCCATTTTTTGTCACGACATACAGTACTCGTGCTGAACAGATCAAACGCATAGTTAAAAACAACTGGGCCCTCATTGAGAGCGACACTGTGTTGAGTCAAGTTTTTCCTGAACCCCCCTATTGTCTCTTTTTGACGCGCCCCTACTCTTCGGGACAGGCTCGTGCATTCTTATCTTCCAGCAGATAAAAAAGGTACTTGGCTGACCAAGCCACCTGGCACCTTTAAATGCATGCATTGCCCTCACTGTGAAAATGTGATGCAAACTAAATATTTTGCTAACATTAACTCAGATAAAACCTATAAACAAAGTGATTTCATAAACTGTAACACCACCTCTTGTCCATGTGAGGAGGGCTTTTTCTACATAGGCCGCACAAAAAGACGCCTGAGAGATAGCCTGTAAATCACTCACTAACGGCTAGACACGTTAGTGAGTATCACAGTGCTAATGATTCTTTGTTTCGCAAAGACGGCATCAAACATATCAAACCACTGGTCACATATAAAACAATCCGGGTAGCTCTGAGAATATCTAGTGAGTGGACATTTGTGCAGAAATAACTGCTGCAGCTCCTCCAGACCAACAGAGGTTTCCCGTGTCGTGTGAAGTGACGGGGTTCCGCAGAGAGAAACATTATCGTCTCCGACCAAAACTCCGGTGTCTCCCCTGTTCCCTCCGGCCGCGGTCGGGAGGCTGAAGCAGGAAAAGCCAACACTAGGATCAGCATTGATTCATGGAGAGACCTTCGTCTGGTCAGCTAACATTACTGCCAAGCAGCTGAAATATAGAGTGATATTGTGGTTTTAGCTGACGTGTGTCGCCTCACTGTTTTGAGCGATGCTCGCTCACATTTAGGTAGCGCGTGCACACGGGCGAGCTCGAGCAACAGGACGTTGATATTCGGTGACTTAACGGCCATAGGTGTTGCTGTTACAACCAATTTCTGATTCTTACAAACAGTCCCTTTAATGAGGATATAGATTTTACATGTTTTCTGTGAGTAATAATAAATAATAAATCATATTCTATATATTTTTCTTTTTCTGTATAGGCTCCTATGTTTGCTTTACAGCCTCTGTTGTAAAGTAGGAGTAGTTTAATTAATGAAGGACATGAATTACTTGTTTCTGTGTTATTTCTTTGATATTTTGTTACATTTTGTAATCTTATGATGATCATGTGATTGCCTCCCATTGGTTGTTGATACCATAAAGGTGAGGCCACATCCGCCTTGTCTGTTTGTTTGTCAGCCCTGACAAAGACCCACAGCGGTCGAAACATGTTTTCTTTTTAAATGTTTTAGACATTACAATAAAGGCTTTTTTAATATATTCTTTTCCTTGTTGCTACTTTTTTGATATTTTGGAGTGCCCGGATTGCCTCCCTGTTTATCCTGATTTTTTCCCCGTTTTCCAAGAGCACCCGACACGTTTTTCCTTACGATTGAACACACCGAGCAACCAGTTATCTCTCTTCCCTGTTCTGTAAAGTTCTTTACATTTTCACTGTATTTCTTACATAATTATTCTGGCAGCCACAGGTGCCAGTTTTTTCCCCGTAAAAACATGATTTGTTTTACAGTGTAGCGTGACTAAAAAAATCATAAATGTATTTTCCATTCTCAGCACTGAGCCCTGCTCTTCTGACAGTACAGTGACCTTAACTCAAGGTCTTTGAACAGTTTGAACTTTCATTATTTTGGAACAAGGCATTTCTTTCTTTGTCATCACTTGCTACATTTCTCTCCTGTCTCTCTGCTGTCCTACTCGCAGCAAAGCCACAGCACAGCTGAAACTCTGCCAGAGGCACAGAGTGATTGGCTCTGCTGCACCGCGTCATTTACATAAACACAGGCCTGTCACACATACTGAACAGCCCCTCTGACAGGCTGTGGACTTGTGTCTGCCTCCACTTCCATTCACATGATGATAAAAGTCAGTCACAAAATTAGTCAGTAGTTGCATGGCTTTTGCAGGCGCTGAACTCAATTCAATTCAATTTATTTTAATATAGCATCGAATCATAACAGAAGTTATCTCGAGACGCTTGTCATATAGAGCAGGTCTAGACCGTACTCTATAATTTAGAGACCCAACAAGATATCCCCCATGAGCACGCATTTGGTGCGACAGTGGCAAAAAAAACAACCTCCCCTTTAACAGTTAGAAACCTTGGGCAGAACCCGGCTCTGGGGGGGCGGCCATTTGACTCGACAGGTTGGGTTTTGAGAGAGAGAGGGAGAGGGAGAGAGAAGCACAGTAATAGCTTCATGACAGAGCAATTGTTGTAAGGATTGCAATAGAGGGATATACTGAAATGTCCTATTTCTCTGGGCATCTAGTAGGGCTGCACCTAACGATTATTTTTTTATTGATTAGTCGATTAATCTAACGACTAATTCATTGATTATTCGAAATTATTTTTTATAATTAATTTACCCAAAATAAATATCAAAAACTTGTCTCATTATTATTTCAACACTTTATTCAAACATCAACATAAATTCAAGTAAAAGGAATAAAGTGCAATGTACATTAACATTTAGTAATCCAACAAGAAAATAATAAGAATGTAAAATTAAAGTCACCTTCAGGAGGTATATCAACATTGTGCAAGTTTAATGGTCCAACAAAATAATCTTGAAGTAAAAATAGTGCAATTTGAGTAACATTTAGATTTTTTTCTAACAGGAATAACTAAAGTTATTCTTAATCAACTCTCTGTAACACACATAACCACTTTTCCCTCTCCTTTTGTTTCTCTCTACTCCCTACACCTCTTCTCTCTCTCTCTCTCTCTCTCCCTCCTCATAATCTTACAGTAAAATTAGTGCAATTTGAGCAACATTCAACTTTTTTTTTTAACAGGAATAACTAAAACCAATGCATTCTGAATCAAATATCAGTAACACAAACACATAAACACATTCTCCCTCCTTCCTTCCCTGAGATGGGGAGAACATCCTTAAGAATGTAGTCAGGTATTACAGTGGAGGAATGTGAGCATCTCAACATGCTCTGGAGTCAAGCTTGCTCTCTTTTTGGTCACAACGTTCCCAACAGCTGAAAAGAGGCATTCAGATGGAGTTGATGTTGCAGGGACGGCCAGATAAGATTTAGCCACAATGGCCAGGGTAGGGAACCTTCCTGCATTTTCCTTCCACCATTGGAGTGGGTTCGTAACCCTTGCAACACACTGTTCACTGAAATACAAGAGTATTTCATTCCTGACCATTTCATTTTCCTGGACATTATCTTCCTCAGTGCTGTACTCCTCTGAGTCTGAGCCCAGCAATGCATCCAGCACAGACACTGGCTTTGGAACTTGTGGCTGGGCACTGGCTGAGTCATCCTGCTCCACACTTGCCTGTTGAACTTGTTCTTTCTCACTTCTTTTGGCATCAAATGCAAGACTCTGAACTTTGACTTGCACTTTAAGGATATCATCTGATGACAGGAACTTTAGCTTAGGGAACCTGGGGTCAAGGGCAGCAGCAATGACACACACATTTTGACCATCCGCTCTGAATGTGGCTGCGCCCTCCCACCTTGAAGCGATCTCCTGTGCTGCAGTTGTTTGGAAAGAGTTGACAGGAGCAGACGTCAAAGGACGTGTTCTGTGTGGACTTCTGAAGGCCCTTAATGAGTGGAGGTAGAGCAGAGACAGTCACATAAGCCTCTCCACTCAGGAAGACAGTGGCTTGTTCAAAGGGCTTGAGAACCTGCTCCAGTTCCTCCAGTAAGGTCCACTGATAATTGTTTAGGTCCAGGTAGTGCTTTCCTCGCTGTAGTAAAGCGATTGGGCTTTGCGTGTTTAGCCGGCTCCATAGCGCCCCCTAACGCGTTAAAATCGTAACTTTGCCAAAGTTGATCCGATATTGATGAAATTTAGTATGCATATCCCACTCATCATTTGAAACATATTCCTCATTGGGTTTTATTAGCTCCGCCCACCCAGAAGTCGGCCATATTGGATTTCATGTCATTTTTAGCGTTTTATAGGCCGCGTACTTTAACAAACTCCTCCTACAGATTTAATCAGATCGAGTTGAAATTTGGTCAGGACCATCTTAAGACCTTGAGGATGAAAAGTTATCAAAATGGTGAGTTTTCACTTAACGACCTGTTCTGCCCCTTCGGGGCTTGAACCCTAATAACAAACTGGCACAAACTCAATAGGGTTATAGCCCCTAAGGGGCTACAACCCTAATGAGTGTTTGAGTTGCACCAGATTATGTTTTTTATTGAAATGCTGTTGAATGCAGGCCCTGATTCCCACAGTATAGAAACGCAGAAACAACCTCACATTGCTGTCTGCAAGAACATCCGGATGATGTACCTGCCAAGAAATGTTCCAACAATACCGTGTTGTATCGAATCACCGTTTTTCCCCTGAGAGCAGATCAAATGTACACATTCATTGGGATAATCAACCCCATTGGTCTAGGCAGGGAGGCTTGGTGTGTGTCCACAACAAACAAAGCTGCCTTTTATTTGCCTTTCCTTCTCTTGCGTCATCTGAATTTAATCTGCTTTCTTTAGGTAAAAAAAAGAAAAAAGAACACATTTCAGAATCCAAAGTCTCACCGGGCTTTCCATTAACTACAATGTAACCTATTGTTTTTCTAAGTAATATTAGGGAACGCAGAAACAACCTCACATTGCTGTCTGCAAGAACATCCGGATGATGTACCTGCCAAGAAATGTTCCAACAATACCGTGTTGGTAACATGTTGCAGTCGTCAGAGAATAATGAACCGTTCTTGTCATTCCTCACTGAAGATTTGTGATGTACAAGAATGAGCCTTGGCGTTACCTCTTGGGATACACGGCTACTAAACAGCACCGAGACCTTGACTGTCTGCAAAACAAGACTGCAGCTGTGAGAGTCGTGATGGGAGTGGCGGCTCTTTGAAGGGAATCAGATCTCATGTCTACGCTCCTTTCTGGGAACCGGACTCGGATCACTGTTTTTCCCCTGAGAGCAGATAAAATGTACACATTCATTAGGATAATCAACCCCATTGGTCTAGACAGGGAGGCTTGGTCTGTGTCCACAACAAACAAAGCTGCCTTTTATTTGCCTTTCCTTCTCTTGCGTCATCTGACTTTAATCTGCTTTCTTTAGGTAAAAAAAAAAAAAGAACACATTTCAGAATCCAAAGTCTCACCGGGCTTTCCATTAACTACAATGTAACCTATTGTTTTTCTAAGTATTATTAGAGAACGCAGAAACAACCTTCCTCGGGAGCTTGACACTATTGTGTTGTTCAGCAGCATTTTATTTACTCTCTTTCTCAGACATACACACACTTCAGGTCCACCCCCTGCCTCTACACAGAGCTCCTTCCTCTGTGAGCTGAAGCGGTTCCTGGGTGATGTCCTGCCTCAGGACCGCCCCGAGTCCCCTCGACTCCAGCTGGACTCCTCACCGTCCCTTCCTCCCCTCACACTAGGCTTATCCTCCAGCGACACCATGCTGGCAGGACTCATCAACTCCTCTTCCCCCACCATCTTCTCCTTCCCTAGCCAGTTCTCCATGTTTCAGGTGCATCGTGGAGAACTGGCTTTGTCTCCTACACTGCTGGAGGAGCTCAAGCAGAGGATGGAGCAGACTGGGATGCAGATAATGGAGGTAATACGGGAGGAGGAGGTGGGTCACAGAGCCACGGAGAGGCTGGGAAGGCTCAAAGAACTCAGTGCGTTTCCGAAGACGGGACCGGCAGCAGGTGATGTGTACAAGGAAACTCCTCCAGCAGTTGTTCGCATTATAAATCAGCCCATCTGACATCAATTTAGATTTCTATTCCCACTTTTTAACTGATACTTGTGTTACCTCTAGAACAGGAGAGAGCCAGTACCGTGCGTTTCTTCTGCTGAAGGCCCTGCAGACGGTGGCCCGCGTGTATGAGGTGCAGAGAGGACTGCGGGCCACCAGATCTGGCCCCATCACCTCATTAAGGGGCAACATATGTGGGCTGAAGAGCCTCACCGTGTCCCTAGAAAAACGCCTCGGGCTCCCAAACACTGTCAACATTAACAACTGCCACGGCTCTTGTGCTTTCCCAATGACTAACGCCAACATCCACACCGTCCTGCTCAACTCCCACATTGAGAGCGAGAGCGTGGACGAGCGGGCGCCATGTTGCGTGCCTGTGGCCTACGAAGCCCTGGAGGTGGTGGACTTGAACGAACACGGGACTTACCTCTCCATTAAACCAAACGTGGTGGCGAGGCAGTGCGGATGCCGCTAAAGCTGTTTTCTTCCTAGCGTGTAGTTGTGACACAAAAGATGTTTTTACATATTTAACTGACCATAGCGTATTTGACACTTTTAAGTGTCAAACACGTTAGGTGTTAAAAACGTATTCCAAAATAAGTGTTACAAATTCCAGTTATCATTGAAATATTGTTCTAAAATTGTTAATAACTTGATGACTGATTATAAGATTGTGTTACAATGTGGTGGTTAATGACATTTCTAAATTAGTGATACTAAAAGGTCCTGTTCTCTACAATACAACGACAAAAATGGATTAATAAATGTAACATTATTTTATTAAATGCAAAGTATATTGAATACTGTTTGTGTTCTTTATTCAGAAAGCTGCGAGCAGCGATGAACGGGCCCTCGCCCCTGCGGGCACGTCTGGGGAACACGCACGTCGGGGTACCCGCTGTCGTGGCACGTATATGTCTTCAGGCCTGGACTATTATGAAGTAGGTCCATTTGGGGGCAGATTTGACCAAGTACCGTCGAGTTACAACAGTTTGTCATTTAATGGCGAATCATGTAAATTCGCCGCCACGCCACGTCAACACCGTTTCATGAAAACGCACGATTTGAGGAACTTTTCATCATGAAGGTCTCAAGACTGTACTGACCAAGTTTGAAGTTGATCGGGATAAATCTGTAGGAGAAGTTCGTAAAAGTATGCATAAAATACATAAATGTGACCCGCTCTATCAAAATGAGTCGTAAGTCGCGGCAGCGCATTCTTGTAAAAACACGTTTTTTTATGAAAAAGTGTGTTCTGGGTTGTTTTGTTTTTTTATGCGTTTCTGAATAAATAAAGTCTCAGCTTTAATACAAAGTAAGAATCGATGTAAAATTCAAATGATGAGTCTAGTTTTGAAGCTCTTAAACATAACGTTGTCATAAAGTTTTTACCGGAAGTCTGCTGTATTGACTCGGCTCAATAGAGCTGGTTGACAGAGGAGATAACGGGCTTGACAAGATGAATTCACGTGAGGAAAACATTGCTCAATTTTTAAATTAAATTCCTGTTAGAGGTGCTACATCTGACGACAACTGGACCGACTTAAATTCAGATTATTTCACCGCACCGGGTGCGCTGAGTCGGGTCGGACGCCCTGCTAACGCTAGAGGCTAGGCTAGCTCTCAATCCGCTGATCAGGACGGAGAAAGTGAGTTGGAGGAAGGTGAGGAGGAAGATATTCCACTCATGGCTGAGCCGATGATGGCACGAAATGTCTCTGATTATAGTTATTAAATCAGGACAGTGTTATAGAGACTGAGATCGCCCGGCCGGGAGTACCAGTGTAGCTGCACACTGTAAAACAGCGCCGCTCTCTACACCGGAGGAGATGGAGAGAAGACGCGACCAGATGAAAGAAATGACTGATGGTAAGTTCTTATAGTTAAACTACACTATCCTTATTTTATCTGTTTGTTTTAAAGACTTTTAAATCACTATAGAGCAGGCTAAGAAGCATTAATAGCAGCTACTAATGTGTGTGTCAGTGTGTGTAGTCTATAGGTGTCTGTCTGTCTCATGTGTGTCTCTGAGGTGTCTGTCTGTCTCAGGTGTGTCTCTCAGGTGTCTGTCTGTCTGTCTGTCTCAGGTGTGTCTCTCAGGTGTCTGTCTGTCTGTCTGTCTCATGAGTGTCTGAGGTGTCTGTCTGTCTCAGGTGTTTCTCTCAGGTGCCTGTGTGTCTCATGAGTGTCTCTGAGGTGTCTGTCTGTCTCAGGTGTTTCTCTCAGGTGCCTGTGTGTCTCATGAGTGTCTCTGAGGTGTCTGTCTGTCTCATGTGTGTCTCTAAGGTGTCTGTCTCTCTCATGTGTGTCTCTCAGGTGTCTGTCTGTCTCATGTGTGTCTCTCAGGTGTCTGTGTGTCTCTGAGGTGTCTGTGTGTCTCATGTGTGTCTCTGAGGTGTCTGTGTGTCTCATGTGTGTCTCTGAGGTGTCTGTGTGTCTCATGTGTGTCTCTGAGGTGTCTGTCTGTCTCATGTGTGTCTCTCAGGTGTCTGTGTGTCTCTGAGGTGTCTGTGTGTCTCATGGGTGTCTCTGAGGTGTCTGTCTCCTAGAAACTATTATTATTAAAAGGGAAATGTTGTGAAGTGTTTAATTCATTGAAAGAAGCGTTGTATCTGAACATAATCCAGGCAGCTGTTACCTCCTCACCACACCAGGTTTTATGAAAACAATATACAAATGTCATTTCTAGGAGACAGGGACAGGGACAGACAGGGTTGCTGTGATCTCTCACAGCAACCCTGTCTGTCCCTGACCACAAAAGGTGAGGATATCATTTTAAATAGCAAAAGAAATAGCTCAACATATAGTAAAATGATATGTTGTATATTAATCTGATATCACATGGTGAATAGGCTATGTTTCTGAATATAGGGCTGTATTGATATGATAATGATCAGGCCTCATTCAACAATGATTCAACATGATTTAGCCAGCCTAAAATCTTTGAGATGACTTGATTTTTCACTTTATGCTTTTCACTTTATGTCATTTTGTAGATGAGAAACATCTGGATCTCCTTGAGAAGATCAGCTTCCATATGACCCTGTCAAAGGATATAGTGAGCTCCAGGAGAAGCCAGCAGAATGAGTACAGGCAACACATTTCATAGTCTTTCTATTATATCTATATTTCTATTATGTATTATTTTATATAATATTGTACATACATAATATGTACATAATATTTGTTCATATGCTATCCATTTTCTAGTATGGTTTTTTATTGTTTGGATATGGACTTGTAAGTTTGTGCATGTACCTGTGTGCACATGGCTCCATATTTAATATTTTTAATTATGTATTCTTCATATAATTATTATTATATTGAAATAAACATATATACTATATATTATATCATATGTACAGTATATTTTTTTATATTTTATAAATTTTATTCCATACATTTTGGATTCTTTTCTACATGGACTTCTAGCCCTATCTACTGTACTGCTTGTGGTCATACGCGTGCACGTGGCCACGTGCACATCACGTGCTCGTGACTATGTGCACATGTATGCATGAAGGTATGTGTAGGCTACATTATGAAATGTTGGGTGTCACTTTTGACCAAAACATATTGTGTTCATTTAGACTTGAGTCTTAATAAATGTGTTTTAATCAATGCAAAAAATGGCTGAAAATGAATTCTTATCTTTAATGCCCTTTTTCTCAAAAGTAATGTTTCATGACAGTCGAACTTTGAAAGAGCATATCTCATTGAATATTTGGCGTAGAAAGATAATCTTGGTATTGCCATAAAGCTAAGACTTTCCTCTTTACAGTCAGATAGATAACTCAAAAACACAGAATTCAAGATGGCCGACTTCCGGGTGGGCGGAGCTAATGAAACCCAACTATGAGCCAATATTGCCATTTAGATGTCCTCAGGCCTGAACTCTTATGAAGTATGTCAAATTGGGGGCAGATTTGACCAAGTACCGTCAAGTTACAACAGTTTGTCATTTAATGGCGAATCATGTAAATTCTCCGCCACGCCACGTCAACACCGTTTCATGAAAACTCACGATTTGAGGAACTTTTCATTATAAAGGTCTCAAGACTGTACTGACCAAATTTGAAGTTGATCGGGATAAATCTCTAGGAGGAGTTCGTAACAGTATGCATAAAATACATAAATTACATGAAAAACACAAATTTCAAGATGGCCGACTTCCGGGTGGGCGGAGCTAATAAAACCCAATGAGGAATTTGTTTGAAATAATGAGTGGGATATGCATACAAAATATCATGAATATAGGAACAATTTTGACCAAACTACGGCCTTCCACGCGTTAGGGGGCGCTAGAGAGCCCGCTAAACACACTGAACCTAATGCCTGTACATTTACATAAAGTTCACAGGTGTCCATCATATTGCCAACTTTCATGAGTTTTCGAGTACCTCAAGGTATGTTCAAAATCTAAAAGACATAAGGGGGCGCTAGAGAGCCAACATGCCACGCCCAAGCAAAATTTCACCACTAAAATAAAGTAATTACTAGTTTGGATGTGCGTGTAAAGTTTCATGAGTTTTTGTCCATCCTAAAGTTCTCAAACATGTGTTCGTAAATTTTAAAATCACGCAGGAAGTCCAACATGGCTGACTTCCTGTTGGCCAAAAAAATCTCCAAAATATTTAATCCAGGTATGAGGATGTGAGCAATGACATACTTGAATTTCATGAAGATCGAAGAAACTTTCTCTGAAAAACTGCCTGACACCGTTGGGGTCCTGGCACTTTCGTGCTCGGGCCCTAATAATCTTTAGAAAAACAATAGGTTTCCTCGCACGAAAATTTGTGCTCGGGCCCTAATAATAATAATACTTAGAAAAACAATAGGTTTCCTCGCACGAAAATTCGTGCCAGGACGCCGTTGGGTCCTGGCACTTCCGTGCTCGGGTCCTAATTAAAGCTGCAAGCAGCGATGAACGGGCCCTCGCCCTTATGGGCACGTCTGGGGAACACGCACGTCGGGGTACCCGCTGTCGTGCATTCCCGTGAAAGTTGGAAACTGCACGCAACAGTTAGAGTGAATTTTTGGCTTGGAGCATGTGGCGCTGGAAATGAACTGTGAGAACATGTGGGGCGTCCTTTAAAGCACTTCTATGAGGGTGGCTGGCAGTATACAACCATTTCCTGTTGTCAGTAGGTGGCGCTATGACTTTCACTCAAAATACCACGTATATGTCTTCAGGCCTGGACTCTTATAAAACATGTCAAATTTGGGGAAGATTGGACAACGTATAGTCAATTTACAACAATTTCCTGTTTCCTGTAGGGGGCGCTATGACTTTCACTCAAAATGGCACATATATGTCTTCAGGCTGGGACTCTTATCCAGCTTGTGAAATTTGGGGCAGATCGGACTATGTAAAGTCAAGTTACAACAGCATCCTGTGTCATGGCGAAACATCAAAATTCGCCGCGCCGCCACAAGAACGCCGTTTCACGAAAAAACAAAAGCTTCGCAATTTAGTATCATGAAGGTCTTGAGATTCTGCTGCCCAACTTTGAGATGGATCGCTTGTATCCTCTAGGAGGAGTATCGCAAAGTTTCATACCTAAAAAGTGACAAAATGGCGTCTTCGCACATGACGTATGATATCACCGTTCGAGTGATCAAAAATTCCTTCGCAATTTAGCATCACAGTAGTGGGAGGGTTATACCACCCAAATTTGACGCGGATCCGATAAACTCTCTAGGAGGAGTTCGTAAAAGTATGCATAAAATACATGAAAAACGCACAAAATCCAATATGGCCGACTTCCGGGTGGGCGGAGCTAATGAAACCCGATGAGGAATATGTCTGAAATAATGAGCAGGATGTACCTACCAAATTTCATGAATATAGGATCAACTTTGACCAAACTACGGCCTTCCACGCGTTAGGGGGCGCTATAGAGCCGGCTAAACATGCTGAACCCAATAACTGTACATTTACATAAAGTTCACAGGTGTCCATCATTTTGCCAAGTTTCATGAGTTTTCGAGTACCTCAAGGTATGTTCCATATCTAAAAGACATAAGGGGGCGCTAGAGAGCCAACATGCCACGCCCAAGCAAAATTTCACCACTAAATCAAAGTAATTATGAGTTTGGATGTTCGTGTAAAGTTTCATGAGTTTTTGTGCATTCTAAAGTCTTCAAACATATGTTCGTAAATTTTAAAATCACGCAGGAAATCCAAGTTGGCTGACTTCCTGTTGGCCGAAAAAATCTCAAAAATATTTAATCCAGGTATGAGGGTGTGAGTTATGACATACTTGAATTTCGTGAAGATCGAAGAAACTTCCTCTGAAAAACTGCCTACATTAGGGGGCGCTATCTCGCCCCCTGGAGACACCCGAGCCGGGTCACTACAGAACATTGAATTTCGCGCCACTTCTGACGCATATTCCACTTATGGTGAGTTTTTGGGGATGGGAAAGGTCCCAAAAACGCGATCTCCCGGCAGAAAAATAATAATAATCCTTAGAAAAACAATAGGTTTCCTTGCACTTTCGTGCCAGGACACCTTTGGGGTCCTGGCACTTTCGTGCTCGGGCCCTAATAATAATAATAATATTCAGTACTTTTAGTTAAGTACTTAACTTAAAAGTTAAAAGTTAAAATGGTTTAGACATGGATTTATTTCATCATTGTAATAATATGCAGTTAAGATAATCACTAGCAAATGTACTTTTTTTACGAGTCATGTTCTCTTGGGGAATCAGGATCCATGCTTGGACCGGGCGCAGCCATTTTTATTACGTCATCCGATGCGTTGACGGACGTTACATAAATTGACGTATTTACGTAATCGATTACGCCGATGAATCGCCCCAGCCCTAGCATCTAGTATGTACTCAACCGGCTCTATAACACCAAAATGAGAGGTATAATACTGTGTACGTTTATATGCAGAAGCAAGAGGGCCATCCTTTGCAATAGCTATGCCCAATGGATGATATTTGCATCAGGGATGGGTATTTCAATCAAAAATACTATTCGTTCTTCGCTGGGTTTTATTTGAATATTTTTCGAAAGATTTGCATGTCCACATGGTCGCGATGAAGACAGGTGCACAGTCTGTTTACAATAAGTCCTGCCGTGGAAAAAAACCCTCTCTGAGGGCACAGACGTTGCAGGCACACACAAGTATGCCCTTGCTAATCTAGCCATTCGGGGATATTTGTTTTCGTTGGTTTTCCACCAGTCCACGGGACCGATGTGGAAGGCTGGGAACTTATCATGGCAGTACTGGTTAAGTTCAGTAGCTTTGTCCGTTGTTTCCACGTTGTAATCCTCACCAAACAGGGCTGCGATGGCGGAGACAGCATCTTTTCGTGTTTTTTTGGCCGACAGCTCAGTTTCGTCTGATTTAACTGCAACTATTTCTTCCACGCCGTCGAAGCTGCTTGAGAGAAGATCGGATACATTTGTCTGCACAGCCAGTTTAACTTCAGTAGTTGTGAACCTCAGGTGTTTGTGCCTCGGATCCAGGAAGGATGCGATGTATGCAACCTTGTGAGCACTGCTGACTTCGGCAGGTGCAAGCCGCCGCTCCAGTGAAACGGACGCGGTGCGCTTGAATTGAGACACTTTGGATGACTCTCCCGGTGTTTCTTTGAGGTGTTTTGACAGAAGAGTTGCTGTAACCGGGTAAACCATGGATATAGACAACCCAGATTCTCCACATTGCGCAGTAGTAGCACATTTCAGTGACTGAAGCACATAACGCTCCTCCATAACGATCCAGATTTCATCAGTCAAGTCGAGGTTTTAAGTTTTCAGCAGTGTGCCGCTCTGGCATGGCTTTGGTCTGCAGAACAGCACTCTGTATTTCCCAGTTGTGTATGTAATGGCAGGTGACCATTACATATGATTCCGTTGTGAGTGCTGTACATGAATCTGTGGTCAGAGATACTTTTTCAACACTCGTTAACTGGGTGAGCAGCTCACTTGCATTATCACCATATAGTTTCGCGAGTTTAGCGGTAATGGATTTTCTGGATGGGACCGTGAACTCGGGCTCAACAAATGCCATCAAACTTCGAAAACCCTCGCCTTCGACAAAAGCCGATTAGAAGTATGTCTTTAGCTATCATCTTTGAGATGAGGGCCGTTGTCGGCTCTACACGTCTGCTAGCATCAAACTTGCTTCGTTTGGCCCAGGTCCGTGCCTTCCACCGGTTGCCTCACTCTCAAATGACTGCATAGTCGTTGTCGACCTATGATGATAGTGTTGCCTGACAGAGTTTGCACTTTACCTCATTTTAGTTTGTTTTGTTGAAGTAGTTCCACACAGAACTTTTCGACGGCTGAATTAGTCTGCGTGTTTGTTTTCCACGTCTGAGGAATGCATCCAGCCCGTCACACAGCGCTATACTGCCCTCATGCGAGAGAAGGCAGAACGGAATGTGCCACACACGTTTACGAATACATATAGGCCTAAATATAGACGATAGTCGCATACATTTTTCGATTAATTATTAATTAACGACTATTCGAATATTCGAAAATCATAACCCATCCCTAATTTGCATAGAACAGTGGCAAGCTCATCAACTACTGACTCTTCAACTTGGACTTCATGAATTCTAGGGATACATCAGAAACAGTAGCTCTTGTGACAGGCAAATATGCTGTATTTAATACGTATTGGAGTTCAGAAAGGACCTCATCAATAACTGCCATTGGAGTGTGAACAATATTTTCCAACTTCAGTAAAATGCAAGCTCCTCATAAAATCCTGTAGGTGTAATTCTGCAGCATCACCGGAACTTAGTGTTTCATATTCTTGATCAGTATCCGCAGACTCCGTTAGCCCTTCTGCTGAATTGTCTGACTGATGCAACTGACTGTTTGTACTTATGACATTTGGCATTAAAGTCTTTAAGTGAATGTTGGTGGTGTTTCCTGTTTTTGTGTGTTGAATGTACTGTAAATGTTAGCTTTAAATGTGCATCCTAGAAACACACGTGAAACCGTTTCATTATGTCTAAAATGTGCATTTATGTGTTGAAATGGAATGTAGATAACTCTACCGACTTTGGAGTTTGCTGTTTACCGTGTCTTTTGTAAATGTGATTTAATAGCTTACTCTGTGCATTAAACGTGCACAGGCATCCTGTGTATGGACATGGATAGCGATAACTGCCCCTAAAATGCCCACGAGTGTGTCTAAAATGTTTCAGTAACAAATACCTGTTCGCTACTTCCAAATTGTATTCTTTGATTCTCCACATATATAATCCTGAAAAGAAGAATTGAAGAGAATTAGCACATATCACTTTGAAAAAATAACAATGATACAGCTCAGTTTGCACCCACATTGAGCAAGTAGCCTGGGCTATTACTTACGTAGCCCGTAGTGCTATATGCATTAGTGACTCTCTTCAATAACTCCCGCTCCTCGTCTCACACACACACCCCCGAATTAGCAGGAAGCTGGCTAGCCAGCTAAAACAGCAAACTCTGCCTTGTTTAAAGTTATCATGACTGTTGCACATCAGTTGGTTAATATTCAAATGCACATTATTTAACAATGAGGCACATTATAAACTGTTAAAAAAAGCGAATACTTACCAATGAACGGATCTCCACTGTCTCGGTGCAGCCAGCGGCGGGAAAAGGGCAGAGACTGTGAGAGCGCTGCAGTGAGGTCGTGACGGTGGGCAGTCCCAAATGAAACACATTCATTTTGTGTTCATGAACGTCATAAGTTAAAGTATTAATACATTTTTTGTTACATCAGTGAAATATATATGTATAGTTTTTAAATAGATATAGTTAAATAAAGCAAATAGTAATAAAATGTGTTACCTCTGAGAAGGGTTTGAATAATTTTTTTGAGTGTACATATTCTCAACCGAGGAATTCATTGTAAATTGTGTGGAACATTGCTGATGACTGACATGATGTTATTTGATCTCTGTGATCATTTTATCCCTCGGGCCGAACCGGACCGAGAAACCGGGCGGTGACGTACATGGGAGTTTGATTTTTTAGATTTTTATTCTGTAAATCTTTTAATTGAATTTATTGAAGGGATAGGATAGCTAATACAAATCTGGAAAGAACTTTGTGCTTAAATTTGACAAGAGTTATATATTATTATTATGATTACTACACTATTTGCCTAGGTTACTTATCTCTACTTTCTTATGTAAATTAAAAAACTAAGCAGTAAAAAAATGGCTTATGAGATTTCCTAAAAACAATCACTGCAGCCTCAGGGTAGGAATAAACCTTGTGTTTGTAATGTGTCACTAGAAGCCTGTGTGTTAACGGTCCGTTGCCCACACCATGATCCAGAGCAGCACGTCGGGCCGCCGCACGTCTCCGTAGCTCCTCTGTGGGTCCAGCCCGGACAGCTGACGGCGAGGCCCGAGCAGCGAGCCCCGAGCGGAGGGTCCGACTCCCGCCGCTGCCACGCGCCCCAGGCAGCCCCAACCCTCCCCCTAGGCAGGACTACAGTGGTGTGCAGCAGTCAGACATACTGTACACCTGGACTGGATCCCGGTATGGGCGACAGACTTCTGCACCCAGTTCTTAAGGCCTGCTACAACAAGCTAACTGTTGCATTAATTTGAGTCTTAATTTCATTAAGACTCAAATTAATGCAACAAATGAATTATTTCTTGAACAGACAACTGGCCTCAGTGTGAATGAAAACAATACTACATATCTTCCCTTCCTGTTACTGCCAAACTTGTCCTGATAATCAGCCGCATTCTCCCAAATGGCCTGCAGCACTATTCACTGACGGCACTTTTATATTCTAGGAGTTTTTGTTGTTTTGTTGACTTGTAGCGTTTTTCTGTTTCTTCAGCTCTTGTGGAGCGTTTGCACTAACTGGCTGCTGTTTTCCTCTCTCCCGTCATTCTCTTCTGTTTATTTCTGTCTTTGTCTCTTCTTCTCTCCTCTCCACTCCCCCCTTCTCTCTCTCTCTCTCTCTCTCTTCCTACCTACAGAACAGGCTCTAGCTGTTTGGACAAGTGCATGAGAGGATTCAGCCCTCAGAAAATGAGATTTGTAGGGCAATGCCAGCTTTTTTCCGTATGTGTGTGCGTGCAAGTCTCCGTGCTGTTAGCTAGACAACAGAGAGAGGAGAGGTGACCTCTGGGAAATGAGCCTCTGTCAGGGCAGGTTGGCCAATTTGCTCAGGAAAGAACTGTGTGTGTGTGTGTGTGTGTGTGTGGTGTGTGTGTGTGTGTGTGCGTGCGTGCGTGCGTGCGTGCTTGTCTGTGTATGAGAGAGCAAAAAAGCAATAAACAATAAAGGAAAACAGTGGAAGGGATGAGGAAAGAGAATAGGGAAGTGTAAATGAAAGAGAAAGAGAGGCGAAAAGAAGTGAGGGTGCTGTCAGTCTGACCTCAGGATCTGAGAGGAGAAAAGAGGAGAGGAGGTGTCATCATTCTGAGTGTCACATGGGGCTTTCGGCGAGATGGGGAGAAAAGATAAGGGGAATGGCGAGGATGAGGCGGGGGGAGTCCGTCTTTTATTCTTCAACACCCACCCCCCTACATTGAATGAATACTTCAACGTTTCATAGATAGACTGAAAGAAGCAGACGTAGTGAAGTAGCCTCGAGTTTGGCATTTTGTTGTAGCCATCTTGGTTTTCGCCCGTCGCTGTGTTCGCTGCATTTTGGGTCTACTCTTGCCAGTTTATAACAGTTGATTTGTAATTTATAAAAGGAAATTGCGCACTGACTGGCGTACGCAGGGTTTTATAAATCAGAATATGTTTTTGCAATACGTACATTTCCTCATTTGTACATACGGCAACATTTAGTGTGGATTCTACGCACTGTTTTTATAAATGAGGCCCCTGGTCGGTGCTGGTAGCAGGAGAGGGAGGCGCTCCTCTCGCACACCTCCTACCCATGTGAAGCGTGGCGACCGGAAGACGAAGATTACCGAAGGATGAAAATAATAATGAAGTTATTCCTTCATTCTTGAAACTTCACTCAGAAACTGCATGTGACCTCACTAAGTGGTGAGATGCTTAAGACAAGGTCTCTGTTATGATATCACCTCCCAGCCTAGTTTTCCCCAGTGTTTCCTTTTGTTTGCCCCCCGCCCTTTTGTCTCCAGTGTGTTTTCCTTGTCTGTCTGTCTCCTGTACGTCTGTGGACAGGTGGGCGTGGTCTCTCCTCTCCTCCTCCGGAGCAGTTGCTGCTGGTGCACCTGATTCCAATCAGCCTATCAATCTACAACCCTGCCGTATATCATCTCCGGTTTTCCTCCCAGATGTCGCCATATCGTTCCGTCACCCTCCGTGGTTGTTTAACGTCTTCAAGCCTACTTACTGTACCTCGTGTACCCTTTTTAGCCTTGACTTTGCTTGCTTTTTGGATCCTGTTTAACGCTGCTCTTCTCTGTTCAGGTCTGCCTACCTGCCAGCTGCCTCCGCTCCATTCCCTCTGCTACTTACCTGCCTGCTCACTCTCCGACGCCATTCTCCCTTCCGCCCTGGAACACAATTCAATTCACCTTACCTTCGTGTGGATTTCTGGAGCCCTCTTCCTCATGCCCCGTCTGCCGTTAGGCCTATTTGCAGGTTTCCATAAATTAATATAGTACAGGCTTTTGATTTGGTAAACACTGTAGTCATAGCAGAAACCCCACATATGCTATAAACAGAATAGACTGGGTGTCACGGTCTGGCGCTGTGCCAGAGGACATATGACTTTTTCCTTTCTGTTTAGATCTTATGTTCCTCCTTTGTTCTGTAGTAGTGATTTGGGTTTCTTGGATTTGGGTTTTTTGTTATATTGTCAGCATTGTAGTGTTTCCTGTTTTATTTGAAATTCACCTGTTGTGTCATGTCTAGTTTTATTCCCTGTCATGGTCCTGGGTTTTTGTCATAGTTTGTTTCCCGTTTTATTTTGAAATTCACTCCTCCTGTGTCTTGTCTGGTTTTACTTCCTGCCTTTGTTTGTTTTCCCGCCTTTTTGTGATTGTCTGCCCCGCCCTGATTAGTTCCACCTGTGTGTAATCATCTTGCCCTCCTTGTGTATTTAAGCCTGTGGCTGTTTTCGAAACCGCATACTATACTAGTAGTACGTACTGATTTGGCCAAAATGTAGTATGTAGTATGCAGTATGCGAACAAAAGCAAAATCTCCAGTATGCCAGAAATACCCGGATGACGTACTGATTTGGAAAAATTCTCCAGTATGCATCAGACCAGTCTACCTCGCCTACTGTATCCCACAATGCAATGCGCTGCGACGGTCACTTTTTGGAAAATTTTTTAATGGCGGAAATGACGGACGTCAACATCCCGGTGACAGCGGTGGACAGGGAGGAATATAAATGTAAAAATAGCATATTATTTTTAATATAATATAAATGTAAAAATAGCATATTATTTTTCTAATTTAATGTAAGGACAGCAATTCATAAGTGCTACTGTCTATCTGTAACGAACGTAATCTGTCCTACAAACGTTAACTTTACCCATAGCAAAGCCGTAACTTTTAAGTTAAACCTACAAAGTTTAATATCACGGAGACAGCAACGTTAATCTTAGCGAGCTGTCAATAAGAAAACAACACAACATACATATCTTAAATCTATCGTACTGATATTTTTGTTAATAGGGACAGAGCAGGACACGGAGGCCCTTATTCTTTGGCGGACTTCAAACGAAGCCCTCTTCAGTGGGCGGCGGAATGCTGCCCTAAAAGGATTTGAGTAAGTCAAGTGATTATTAGCTTTTTAATAGATAACTTTGCTTGCCTTGTAGGTAGCGACCGTTAGATATTTAAATTGTTGTATTTTCACGTAAACATCTACCTTTTAATTGCTGTTTTTTGACAGAGAGTTTGTCAGGGTGCAGTCTTTGGTGGGCAAAATAGAGCCCACCAAAGTTAAAAGGAAGTGGGAAAACCTGAAACAAAAGTACAAGGTAAGTTTGTATCCTAAATTGACCATTTAACCTCATAAGTTCTGTTTGACCTCCTAAAATGGCATTGTTTTTCTGCTGTGAGCTACACAATCCATGAGAGCAACATATGCAGTTGTCATGCCTTGAATGCGTGTGTGTGTGTGTGTGTGTTGTACAGGAATTGAAGGCCCCTAAAACAGGCATAAGCACAGAGGGAGGAGAGGCCACTGCCGCATCCTGGAAGTGGTACTCACTGATGGATGAGGCGATGGGCCGGAGGCCAAGCATTACGCCCCCGGTGACCATCGACTCATCCAGCCAGGATGTGGTGGTGGTCTCTCCTCCCTCACCCAGGGAACCCCAGACACAGGGAGAAACCCCCTCAAAGAGAAGGAGGGAGCCAGAGTGGGTCCAGATTTTGAAGCAGGTCACTGAAAGGGATGAAGAAAGAGAGAAGATGTGTCTGGAGAAAGAGGAGAGAAGGGAGAGAGAGGCACTGGAGAGAGAGGAGAGGAAGGAGAGAGAGGCACTGGAGAGAGAGGAGAGGAAGGAGAGAGAGGCACTGGAGAGAGAGGAGAGGAAGGACAGGGAGCAGCTGGAGAGAGAAGAGAAAAGGGAGAAAGAGCGGCTGGACAGAGAGGAGAAGAGAGAGAGAGAATGGAGAGAGTGGTTGGTGAAGAGAGAGAATGAAAATGCAGAAAGGGAGGAGAGGAGACAGAGAGATTTGCTCTCCCTTGTTGAGACAATGTTCAAAAATAAATAAATATATAGATGGATTTTGGTATCCGCTCTTTCATTTACAGTGATAATGTTGTTTGTTCTAGTGTCACATAAAAATCATCTACTTTATTCACATACATCTATTCATTCATTCTATCTACATTCATACATCTATTTTACTTATAATTTTGACAAGTAATTATATTGTATTGTATTGTATATTGTATATTAATGTTATCCCCGAAAACATTAATATTACAATTTAACATTAATAATGCTAATAATGATGGTGTATTTTGTATCACAATGAGGGAGGATGAGCCACATCATCATAGCCATCATAGAAATTATGAATTTGAGACAACATACATAATGCTTTTCATATCATACCAAGACAACCAGTCAACTAGTCCAGCATTGCAATAACTTCACCCGTGTGTTATAAAATTGTAAAACAAGTACTGGTACAATAGAAATAGAGTATACAGCCATGCTTCAAGGACTTCTAATTTAGTGTATAATCTTAAATTGTCCTTATCGTGAATGAATACAACAAAAGGTTAAATGTGACATATATCTGATTTATTGCATAAAGGAGGGAGAGAGAGAGAGAGAGAGAGAGAGACGGGGGGAGAGAGAGGGGTGGGGGGGTGGGGAGGGATGTACAGCAACCACAATGATACTAAACTTACTAAAATTACTAACTACTAATAAGAACAAGAACAATTATTGCAGGAAATATGTACAAAATAAATATGTATGTTTGTTACTGCTGCATTCAGTAGTCATGCTCCTGCAGTGCAGGGATGGCAGCACCAGGAGCAGAAACCTCTGCTGCCAGTCTGCTCCTCAAATGTTCGCCCGGCAATATGTGGTCCTCACGCTGGTTTGGCTGGTCCTCCACCTCGTCCTCACCATGGACAGCCCCCTCCTCCTCCTCCTCATCCACATCTGGCTCCACCAAATCCCCATTTGTCATTGAGAGGTTGTGGAGGAAGGCACACGTGGACACCACCTCTGGCACAAATGTGGACTTCACCTACAGGAAAAGAGAGGTTGTATGTAACTATAATGTCAATTAAACTGAAATTATTTTTTTTTATTTTTCCTGACCTGCTGCTCAGCAGTCAGCCAGTGTATCGACTTACATTTACACATATCTTATGTTCTCCTTTACCTCAAGAGCCTTGAGGAAGATGCTGCGCCACCGGGTCTTCATCATTCCGATAGCCCTCTCCACCACACATCTGGCCTTGGAATGATGCCGGTTATACCGCCCCTGGACTGGGCCCCGCACCGGCTCCCTGTATGGGGTCATGAGGCTGATGGGTGCCGCCAGGCATGGATATCCTCCATCTCCAATGAGGCACCAGCCAGGAGGCGGGTAGAGCTCCTCTACATAAATGGAGCTCCAACGCAGGACCCGAGCATCATGGACCGAACCAGGTAGTCCTGTAACCGGTCATTGTGAAAAAAAGGAAAGGGGTAACGGCTTTTAAAAAAGACCTCTAAAGACACATTGAAGAATATATTGTGTAAAAAATGCCTGATACATAAACACTTTTACTTATGATTAGGAAATATCTTTGGAAGTAACAATACAATTAACAATGAAAAGTAACCACAAATCCCAATTAAATGTAATCTGGGGGTCACAGTTTCACTTAAAAATACTATTGAAATCTTAAGACTCAAAGCAATATTGTATCAACCTGTTGATACAATGCTCATTCCAATCCATACCTGTGAAAGTATTTAGGAAGTGACCTTTGTGGTCACAGATCACCTGCAGCTGGATGGAGTGGAAAAGCTTCCTGTTAAAAATTTAAAAAACTAGAAAAATGTAGTCACTTGACAGTTGACATTGATATGAGATTAAAGCAGGCCATTATATCTTTGTGTGAAGTGGCAATTTGTATGCAAGGTACCTATTCAGGTAGTCTTCCTTATTTGCTGCAGGTGGCTTAATTCTTATGTGGGTCCCATCAATGCTGCCGGCCACTCTACGGAAGGCATGGGAGCCAGCCAGCTGGGCAAAGCCTTCCCCGATCCCCTCCAGCTCATCTGCGGCAGGGAAATGGACCACCTTTTTAAAGATGGCCATGATGCTGCCCGCGACCCGATGGACAACATCATGGACCGTGGTGATGGGGACGTCAAAGGCCTCGGACACCACACGATACGAAGTGGCACTGGCCAGCCAATATAAATAAAGGCCAACCTCCAGGTCTTTCCCCCAGCCATGGTCCTTGGCGTACCCCAGACACTCCACCAAGGCATTTATGGTCTGCCTTGAAAGCCGAAAGTCTTTTTTTAAATCTCCCTCTCCCAGGTAGAGGCGGACTACAGGGGTGTGGGCATTCAACCGTAAATACTGCCCTCGAAGCGCACCCTGTAGGAGTAGAGTAGGAGGAGAAGATGATATTTTTAGACAATTCTAAGTTTTTATTGTTTGTGTGTACTGAAAATCTGTCTATATATAGTTATATAAAAATGTAAATAAAATGAATATAATGATTTTTCGATTCTCTACTATAACAGTTAATTTTTTCCCACAGAGTTCACTTGTTTTAAAGAATAAACAGTTTTCTAATAAACATGTTTGTCAGAGAATATTATTTATTGACTTATCTGAATAGTACCTATGTTAGGTTAAGAGCCCAAGTCCTTTACCTAACCGTAGCTAATTTGCAAATTTCCCCACTGTGGGACTAAAAGGAATATCTTATCTTAACCCTTAAAGAAAGCTTGATATGTACTTACATGGGATTCATATTGGCAGATAATGGCCAACATACTTCTCCTGGTGGCGTCCCTCCTTCGTCGCCTTCGTGCCACATTATTGTCATTAACAACAATAACATATGACATTTTAATATTCTATCTACAACAATATCTATTTAATATTCTATCTATATCTATTTAATATTCTATCTATATTCTATTCAATATTCTATCTAAATTGTTTATATCTATCTATATTCTATCTAAATCTGTTTATATCTATCTAAATCTATCTATATTCTATTCAATATTCTATTTATAGCTAACCTTTCTTTCTTTCGATCTTTCTTTCTTGGCAGTAGGGGGTGGAGGTTTTCTATTCTTCGTGCTCGCGGGCTTCCGCTTTCCAAAACCGGAAGCCCGCGAAACTCGGCCTCGCGTACTACAAAATAAACCGATTTACGTTCCATACTGCATACTACTGAGGATGCGCAGTATGCAGTATGCGCAGTATGCAGTATGCAGTATGCAGTATGCAGTATCCGGTTTCGAAAACAGCCTGTGTCTTTGTCAGTCCGTCATCGCTCCTTCCTTATTCTGCCTTGTGTGCTTCATCTCCTATGCTAACCCTGCTATCCTGCCTGTGTTCCTTGTGTTGGTTAAGACTTTAGTTTTTTGGTGTTTTGTTCCTTTGTACATTGTTTCCCCTACCTGCATTCTTGGTTTTTGTTGCCTGTTGGTTTTTGTTTGGAGACCTCAGCTTCATTATTAAAGCTCACTTTTATTTACATTTTTCTTTCTGCCTGGTCACTCTGTGTTTGGGTTCTCTCTCTCTCTCTCTCTCTCTCTCTCTCTCTCTCTCTCTCTCTCTCTCTCTCTCTCTCTCTCTCTCTCTCACTCACCACATGGCTTCTTCTTGGGTACAACTCTTCACAGCGGCTAATCATCAAGGATGGATGACACTACATATCGTATGTAGGCTATACATAGTTATTTCTGACTATAGCCAGCTTTGAGCGTTGTACAAGAGTGACTTTTAAGATTGAAGTTGTTGTTTTTTACCGTCATGGTAGTCTGTGTAAAAGGGTCCATTTCTCCTCTCCCTCCTTCTGTTACCATCCCCCACACACCTGAGAGTTTGTCACTATCCCCTCCAACAACAAGTCCCCTTCCATGCCAAAGCAAAGCTCCTTCACTAAATGTTAAAGGAGGATGGAACACGACAATATTTTAAATGGTGGCTGTTATATGAAAATATTTGTTATTAATCCCATTTCAACATGTCTTTAAATCTATTAGAAAAATGGAAACAGTGATTACATTCAAGTTTTTAGTTCAAGCCTTCATAACAAGTTTAACTGTGTGATTTATTAATGACTCTGCAATGTTGTCATTTCAACACTAAAACAGTCTTGGTGACTTGACTTTAATCACTACTCTTGTGTGAGTAGTTAGTTAGGGTTTAGGAGCCCTACACCATTCTGTCCTGCCAGGAAACTGCCCTCAGGGGAGATGAAAAATGTGCTCAGTTTCTCACGTACATCATATGCATCTCTGCTTCCGCGGTTTCCAACCATGTTTGGAGCTTGTGGAAGTGCGTCCCATGTGTCTTCGGCGTCATCCAGCCACCTTTGGTTTTGGGATGGGGTTATCAGGTAGTTATGCAGGATGCACGTCGCCATGACCACAGAGCCAACATTTCCTGGCTTCATGTTGATCTTCGTGTGGAGCACCCTCCATCTAGCTGACAGGATGCCGAAGGCACACTCAACCACCATCCTAGCCCAGGAAAGTCTGATTAAAATTCTGCCTCCATCTTGGGATGTTGGTCCCAGGAAATGGCCTCATCAGGTAGGTCTTGAGTGGGAATGCAGCATCACCCACCGTGGCGAATGGCATCGGACCCTGTACACCTGACACCCTGGTAGAGGACTGTCTGCAGGCACAACTAAAATGTTTGGCCTCCATCCCTCTTCTGATTGCAGAGTTCAAGTCAACACCACCATCGCTTGACATTCCTTCGCTTGTCCCCCACCTGGACAAAAGTGAAGCGGTAGTCAGCATCCACCAGTGCAAGAAAAACAATGGATAATGTCTTCTTGTAGTTGAAGAACTGGCTTCCTGATTTTTTTTTTTTAGGTGCTACTATGGTCACATGTTTTCATCAATGGCATCTTTGCAGTTTGGGAAGTCCCACTTGGACCAGAACTTTGAGGCAATGGCTTTCCACATGTCCTTGTTTGGCCTCGGGATGTGAGTTGCTGTCATCTGAATCTCAATTGCCCTGCAGGTCTGTTACGTGTGGGCCTTAATGTGCCACAGGGCACACGGTTGTGGGCGTGGTTTTGTTTCTCTGTCTCCCCTCCCTTCTGACCTACTTGTTTCTTTCAGGAGGAGCGCACCTGAGAATGTGCGCTGATTGAGGGAGGGAAGAAAAGGGCCCTTGTACCTGCTGCGCCTGTATTCGACCGTTCTTTCAAACTATCTGTTGATGCGAGTGATGCGGGAACTGGCGCTGTTCTCCTTCATGATGGTGTGGAGCATCCGGTCTCGTATTTCTCAAAGAAATTCAATCAGCATCAACGGGTTTACTCCACCATTGAAAAAGAGGCACTTGGCGCCTGGGTTAGCGGCAGCGAGAGAGGGATAGAGTGGGTCTGCCGACCAATCAGCTTCCAGGATTTCCATTTTCTGTAGACAAATCATGTGGCGGCTTTCCATTTTCACTGCCGACGTCATCCATTTT
The DNA here is from genome assembly GCF_043250625.1 of Sebastes fasciatus. Classification (NCBI taxonomy): domain Eukaryota; kingdom Metazoa; phylum Chordata; class Actinopteri; order Perciformes; family Sebastidae; genus Sebastes; species Sebastes fasciatus. The sequence continues at coordinate 4,388,908 of NC_133798.1, forward strand.
CAATACCGACGTCATCCATTTTCACCGCGGATACAGCCAATCGGAGCTCTGGATTCCATTTTCAGGCAACGAATCGTGTGGCTGATCTCCGCCACGTCATCCATTTTTGAATAGCCAATCACAGCCGTCCCAGCGGACGCGATGCGGAGGAGGGACTTTTAAACTATTCACTGCCGTCGTCGCAGAAACGCCTATTCAGCTACAGACAGGTAAATGTCATTATTAACATTACGTAACAGTGATATTGGGTTCTCTTAGACAATACGGATTAAACGTGTTTTAGCTTTCTGGCGTTTTTTAATGTGGGCTGATTAAGAGTCGCTGTGAAATCAATGAATAGGTTTGTAATGTTACTCTGTCTAAGCTAGCCTGGCTTTAATTATGTTAGCTAGACTTGGTGAATAAGTTATCAATCACTTTATCATCTGTTCAGAGCTCTGATCATTATGCTGAGGCTACGTTACAGTTACAGTTACATAGCGGTAACGTTACTCCTACTGTATGAGCTCCTCAGCGTTGTTAAACTACCACAGTCCCTTCTTTTAGCTCAGACAGGTGAGATAACTGTGGTGTTATATTAATGATTATATGATCATAAACGTTATGTTAATACTAAAGCTATATATACATATACAGTATGACTGCTGCTGTATTAGCTTCTTAACGTTGTGAAACAAAGTTTACTATCACAGTCACTGTTTTTAGCTCAGACAGGTAACTGTCAGATAACTGCTGTGTTATATTAATGTTCATGATTCATGATTATATGATCATAAACGTTATATTAAATGTTCATACTTAAGTTATATAAACATGACTGTAGTTTGCAAGGTTTTTCAAGGTAAAAGAAACATAATTATCATATGTGTGAAATTGTTTCTACATATAAGTTTTATTTCAATGTCTGTTTAGACTTCTCCAGGCTGTCAGTCATCCTGTATCCTCTGCCCCAGAAGCTCAGCCTGCAGTCCAGTCTGGATCCTCACCTGGTGTCTCAGGTGGCAGAAATACAGTTGGTAAGTAATGTTTACATAAACCTCACAATAAAGCAATAGTAACAGTTGGGTCAAATCTATTTAACATACAACAGACAGCATACGGACATTAAGACATTATATGTTACATGTAGTGTAATTTCACAGCAGTTTATCCTGTTTATTTGCTTACTGATGACAAATTGTATGTTTAGGGGACGGGCATGGTGTGCCAGGTATGGATCGGGTTGACAGCCTTGCAGAGCACCTGGTAGAACTGAGGACACAGACCTCCATGACTCTCAGCAACCAGCAGGTTAGTAATATCTGTAATTTGGAATACCATGCTTAGTCCAAAAAGAATAAGACAATGTTGTTGTTTTCATTTCATTAATTACTCACATAAGCCTGTTGTGTGAATAAATATTCAGTCTCTGTTGTTCTTTTCATGTTTCTTTATAAGGGAAGCACAATTGTGGCCCTGTAGCAAAACCTGCTGGACGTTGACAGAGGGCCCAGCAATCTACAGTGGGCTGGTCACTGCCGGAGGCCCCGCTGGAGTCTGAGCTGAAGGAGTTTCTGGTGAATCTGTGTGCTGTAAATCATTCTGTCTGATGTTGCAGGGAATCAGACCCAATGACAAACATTAAGAATAGTATTATCTTCTTCAAATTATTTGTTCTTGTTGTTTCACGTGTTCCAGGCCCAAAGACAATAAAGTTAAAGCTTTAATATCATTACTGTCTCAATTCATGTGTATTCCTATGGTTATTTTTTTAATTAATTACACACAGCAAGTCCATCCCAATATTGCTCAACTATTCTCCAGTACATTATGATTTATTCTACTAACATTTTGACCTATCTTGCCTAACAGTTCATTAATCAGTCATAAGGAGGATGTATGCAATAATATTAAGCGTCTTTGAGATTACTAAAAAGCGCTATATAAATCTAATATATTATTATTATTATTATTATAATAATGCAAAACATCATCATGGATGATAATGTTTTGTATATTTGTTATCTGTAGTAATCTACCAGTTATATGACTGTATAAGGAAACCTGAACGATTTTCAATATTAACGTATTAGTTGCAGTGCACAAGTCTTGCATTAAAATTATATCTTGAGTCAATTCAAGTTTACACGAGCAACACAAACTATTTTTTACTGCATATTATAAACTTCGACCCGGCCGGAGACGAGATTCGAACTGCCTCTCAAGTGGACATGTATTGTTCCCCCCCGAAAAGCACAAAAAATAATGTTTTTATTCTTTAACAAAAATACTATGGTGTATAAAGACTCGGCTCTGCTAGAGTTGCCACCATTGTCTATACTGACCACAATCCACCAGTGTTTATTAATCAAATGCAGAACACTAACCAAAGACTTATGCGCTGGGCACTTTACCTGCAACCTTTCAACGTGGAGGTGAAGCACGTGAAGGGTAAGGAAAGTGTCCTGGCCGGACGTGTTGTCTCGTTGTTAATTTCTGTTTCCCCTTCCATCTGACCTACTTGTTTCTTTCAGGAGGAGCGCACCTGAGATGATGCGCTGATTAACGGAGGGAAGAAAAGGGCGGAGGGACGGTGCGTAGGGGCGCACACTCTCTGGCACTCAGGCTGCAGTCGGCAGCACTGCTCGGGAGACTCCCGTCTCCATTTTTGAGTTGTTTTGATCTTAGATTACTTTTTTTCCCAGAATTTAGTTTGTGACTTTGTTTTTGGGCTGGAGATCTCCGGTAATTAAGTTTTCGTGCTTTTGTTTCAAGTTAGACATTTTTGAGTTTAGAGGGATGAGCTGGGTGCAACGGCCCACTGCGCGGCTGGCCCAGCGACTTCCCTTCTTTTGTTCATTTAACCGGGATCTCCAACCTTTTTGTTTGCTCAGTTATATTCTTGATAGTTAGTTTTGTCGTGATTTATTTTAAATTGATTGTATTATTTTTATAGGAAAAAAAAGTTAATTTTTATTATGTTATAGTGTATATATATTTTTTCCTACAGTTGATGAATGCAAGCGGAGGTGGAAGGTGCTCCGGGATGCATTTGTGAATAACAAAAAAAATTGCCAAGTGGCTCTACTGGTGGCACAACAAAGGAGTGGGAATACGATAAAGTTATGTATTTCCTGCTGCCTCATGTGCAACCCAGAAGGTTCGTATTTTTCCGTGCTTCATTTTCAAGCCAAACATACTGCATTTTCGTAATTATGAAAACAACAATAGTATGTGAAGTTGTTTAAAATGTGTGTTCTTCCAATATGAATGAATGTTTTAATAGTATTGGTACCTGTTTTTTATACTGACATACTGTATACTATTAATTATTTAAGCTCAAGAAGCACACTGCAGCCTCCGGAGGGTGGAGAGGAGGCACTGGATTTAAGTGCAATGGAAGACGATTCTGAGGCAGAATCACCAGGGGCCTCATGTATAAACGGTGCGTACGTACTAAAATGTTGCGTACGCTGTGTTTCACGCTCACGCCGGGATGTATAAAAATCAACGTGACGTGAGAATGTGCGGACCGTGCCGCAAACTCTAGACCAGTCGTGAGAATGTGCGGGCCGTCTTCCAAACTCTGTCATCTGGCAGTGTCAAACTACAAAGTCCTGAAACTCGCTAAATGTGTAAAAATATTTTTTCCACTCAACTTACTGAGCTTTATTTATGATGTGGGATAAAAAAAACAACCCACATATTTCTTAACTAGTTTGCGCATAAAGTTTAACATCAGAGAGGCACAACAAAAACACATTTAAACTAATTTCCCAGAGATGGCATGACTTAACCACCGTGCCAAAAACAAAATCGCGTGCTGCACAATGTGGCAAACCACCGTGGTGAGCCTGTGTCCCAGGAGCTACAGATGGATGAACCGGACCCTGGCACACCTAACAATGAGCCAAATGCAGCAGCTATACGGCGCCGTTTGGATGAGATACACAGAATGTAAAGCAACGAGGTGAGTTGAGACAAACATTTTTTTTTAACAAGGTCTTTTAATATATGACTTATCCCACCATCATTCATTCTTTTTAATTCGTTGCATATATATATATTATCCTTCATTGTATTGACAATCTCTCTCTGTGACTCCAGCACAGCGTATAGTATATTTGAGGACGCGGCCAGACCGGCGCCCCTCAGCAGCCGAGGCACGGGGCGCAGCTGACCGTGCGCCTTCGGAAGCCTTCGGGAACCTTCGGGAGCGCACGGTCAGCTGCTGTGGAGACGTTGCGTTTGTTACTGATTCCTGATGAAAGACCATCAAATAAAATATGTTTTCTAGCTTCCACCTCAGTAACAAACATTTCAATTTCACACTCTGTGAAATTCTTCTTTTTTGTTCCTTTTCCAGCGTGATTTGCCGTCGTTATTTGGACAATAAGTGACAGCATGGCGCGTGTTTATAGTCATTTGCATAGTTATTAATGGGAGGAGACAAGGCGGACCAAGTGGCACGTGCAGCTGCGCTCAATTTCACGTCAATTGGGATGTATAAAGGAAAGGTGCGCAGGAACAGGCGTACGCACGGTTTTATACATGTGAACATTTCTGTGCGTACGTACTTTTCCAATTTTGTGAGTACGCCATCTTCCAGTGTGAAAGCTGCGCAGTCTTTTATACATGAGGCCCCAGGGGTCTCATTTATAAAACAGTGCGTAGGATCCATACTAAAAATGTACGTGCGCACAAAAGCCGAAAATGGCGTACGCCAAAAAAAAATCTGATTTATAAACCTGCACGCAATGTTCCCTTTATAAATCACACTCCACCTGGAAATGTGCGCACGTGGATCCGCCTCATATTCCGCCCTCTACACGCCCACATTCAACCATAAATGGTCCATGCAAAACACCTAATTAATGTTTCTGCATGTGAATGAGCCTGTTTGATCTTTACGGTAAATCACGGCAACTACCGAGAGGAAGACCGAGAAAAGGAGTTTTTCTGACACAGAGATCAAGGGTGCTTGTAGTTGAGGAGGTCTCTGAACACTCGTTCCCTCTTAATTCTGTTATACATGTCATTTAGTCCTCAGTGCCGGTATATCCACCAGCACCATGCAGCATGTTACCAGTGTCACTGCAGTGTTTATATCTTTACAGCAATCAATGTCATCGATTCACAACTTGCCAAAATGATCAAGACAATCAGTAAAATCCACCACGCTGGATATCATTAGAAAAAAGAAGTTTAACAGGTGAACACAATTTATTTATTATTTAAGTTTTTATAGTGAACTTGTCCTGTATTATGATTAGGACTGATAATGATAATGAGGATATGGAGAGTAACGATTGTGTGAGAGCTGTCACTGGCTTTATTTCCACACTTTGTTAATTTACACAATCCATACTGGTGAAGATGTGCCGGGTGGAGGTGACTGGTGAAGATGTGCTGGGTGGAGGTGACTGGAGGAGGCAGAGTGGCGCACCGCGGTGGCGCACTGGAGACAGTCTGATAGTTGCATCGGATAGCCGTCTTCATTTTGTCTATATGTATACTGTATCTGTCCCTATCTAATAAAACATAAATAAATTAATAAGTCACGTCATCACTGCAGCGATTTTACACAACAACTTTATGAAAACGAATATGGTACTTGGTGATATCTGCACACTATTAGAAGATATTATTAAAACTATTGGCGCTCTGCTCTGGCATTCTTTAATGCTATTTGATATAATCTTGGATTTCTACAACCGATGATGAGGATTTCAACAGCTGCTCCACAGCTGACTGCGAGTGTCGGTAGTCCGACCCTCTCCTCTGAGCTCCGGAGGTGGAGGGAACGTGATGGTGAGACAGCGCTGATGAGATATTGAGCAGAATTTGATTTGAGTTGGCTGATATATTTTACATTTGTAAGGTGCTTGTAGAATAGTTATGGTTCAATAGCACAAATAACACTGCTTTTAAATGTTTATGATAAAGTGGATATGAGTATGAAGAGAAGTTAAATGTGTGAGAGGCATCATTATACGTATAATGACATTTAATGTCTACAGTCTGGCTTCAATTCACCACCTCACCATCTGCGTCTCCAGTTTCCCCTGCCTCGGTGCCTCCATAATGTGCGTACGCACGGGTCAAAGTTTCTGTACCGGTGCGCACATTCTCCCGTCAAGTTTGTTTTTATAGATCACAACTATTGCGTGGGAAGTGGCGTACGCACATTTCAGGCCCCGTTTTGTGCGTACGCAACGGTTATAAATGAGACCCCAGGACATCTTTCCAGACCCAAAGCTCCACTCCCGTCAAGGTCATCTACCCCTACCCCGTCATTAACATCTGTAGGGTCCACCACCCCCAACTCACAGTTTACAGGTAAGAGGTCTATCACCACTACTCCCCTCCACTCTTCCCCCACACCCCTGTGTGCAAGCTCTGAGAGTCAGCTGCACAAAACAGACCAAGAGAGGAGAAGAGCATCCTTTTGTAAGGTTAGTTTACCAGGCCCAAATTCATATCCTGACTTATCTGGCTGGTCTTGAAGCTCAAGACTGGGGACAGTTTCCCTCCACACCCCCAGCGATAATCCCAACACCAAGCCAACATCAGCCACATCCAACACCAACAGCTTTCCCATACCACTTGCACCTTACAACCAGCAGGGCCAGCCCACTCAACATCAAGCACCTTCCCCAAGACCCACCCAACAACAGGGACCCCAACGATCATTCATGGAAGAACTTCAAGACACCTCAGTACCAATATACCACGACTTTGAATAAACTTGTTGGTGTTTTTGGTTTATCATATCAAACCACACTGTGCTCTAGTGATATTTCATTCCATCATTTCATTGTGGTCATTATGATGTAAATATTTTTTTTGTTTTGTTATTTTAACATGCTATTTATAAGGTTTCTTTTTTTTACTATTTGTTATTCATGTTTCATTTTTTTAATAGTAATAACTATACTGTTTATTTTGCTTTGTATTATAATAATAAAAAAATGTTTTACTTATATTTATTCTGATCTTTATTAATGCATGTCCATAAATTTAAATAATTATAACTACCTCGGTGTGACAGCAAGCCGCTGTTTTGGTGTTCTGTAGCAACCCTGATATTATGAGACTCAATTGTTTAATATAACATTTTGAAGTTTTCACAGTTTTTTCCAAAACTTAAACTTTAAACTCTATGGTGCCACTGTAATGGCTCTTATTCTGCCTCTGTCTGGGGGCACCTGGTTGAATTCTGATATTAAAACTAATTGTGTAGCGTTTATTGACAATTTTAATCTCTTCTAGAACCCGTCAATCGTTCTTTAAGAGGGATGGTCTTCATTCCAGTGGCCTGGGGGCTCGCATTTTAACAGATAATATAATTTATTAATACCACCAGCAAGTGACTGCGCACCACACCCACATGTCTGACCGCAACGCCGGTGGTCTTCTGCTGCTGCTATTTTTTGCAAGAAAATTCTTTTGTTTTCTCTGTTACGCTCTTTGTCTCTATCAACAAAACTTGAATTGCTAGCATTAAATCATCATGGGGTGGTAATCGGGCCCTATCGTTGGTGAATCTGTGTATGAGACTTCTGAAGAGAGGCATATGAGACCCGCTATCAAGGCCAACGCTCTGTTCATGGGTGACCTTAACCTTGATTTACCTTGGTTATCTTCTACCTCTGAGGGGCTAAAAAATCAATGCATTGAATTTAATTTAACTCAGCTCAGTTCTTCACCTACTCAGCCGGACGCTAGAAATCCAGAAAAAGTCGACCGATAGATATAATCCTAATGAACAAACCACATAAATTCATAAGCAGTGGCATGTTTGCCTTAGATTTGAGTGATCATTGTCAAGTTCTCTGGATTAGAGAATACAGACTACAAATTCACCACTACTATCATCACTTTTAAGACTTAAAAATATGGGATACCATACCCGTTCACGAGAATGCATTACCTTGGATACCCCATACATGGATACGGAACTAAGAAACAGTATCACTACTGACAGTAACTTGTTATCAACTCTGCTTTCATCATATTAAAAGTTCTTTGTTTTTTTTGTGGATATTTTAATCTGTAATGATTCAATTCTACAGAATTGTAGAGGCCAAATTCACCATACATGCCACCTTTTCTGATTTTGGAGAGCCTCTGTCAACTGAAGCCGCACAAACTATGTGTAATGTTTATGGACCAATGTTGGTGCTGAAATTTGGTACAGCAAGAATCTTTGGGGGGACGCAGCACACCCCAGCAACCCCTTAAAGCTGAAGTAAGCAAGATTGGAGCACATATGATTAACAAAAGTTATTTTTATAAAACGGTCGCTATATCGTGACAGTAGTACATGAAACAGGTAACCTGAAAAAAATCATGTTCCTCTGTGTCCTCCGGTGTCCTCTGCTGCTCCTAACGGCATCTGCAAGATTTCACAGACTGGAGGAAAACAAGCAGTCAGAGCTGATCTGAGGTCTGCTGTCCAGCTGCCGTCTATGAGAGCCGGCTGTCAATCACTCCCAAACTCAGATCAAACGGTCAAACTAGGCAGCGCTGATCAAATATGAATCAATATTCTGTTATGTTAATGCCTATTTCTCTCCTCAGATGTTTTCAGAATCATCTTGTAGTGCACGGTTTAGCTGTAAAATGAAAACGTTTGTGACGATGCCACCATTGTTAAATCTGGCAAAGGAACGCCAAGTTCCGGTCACATGACCGGAGCACAGCCAATAGGAACGTTCTCTCAATGAAATGACCTGTGATTGGTCAAAGTCTCCCGTCACGTGCTAGATGTTCTGAAGCCTGAAAACAGAGCCATGAGGAGGAGCAGAAGTCTAGTTATCTCTCAGAACACTTGAATTACAATATGCTGAAAGGTTATTATGGATTTTTTGTCCAATAATGCCAAAAATATACTGCCTACTGCAGCTTTAAATCTGGGGAACACAGTAGAGTAGTGCACTAACATTCTGACATGCATCTGCACATTTCTAACTATATTCTGTAAACTATTTAGATTGTATATATAAAGAGAGCATACAGACAGAAGGAGATTAGTAAAACTAAACCCTCACTTCATTTGGTAATTGTGTGTAATGAATGCCATTTATCATTCAAGTGTATGGAACTACTAATGCAAAGTTCTCTGATTAACTTTTGTATGATAATAAATTACAAAAAAATATGAATACATTTGTTTAATAAATGAACCATAGCAGTAGATCACTCTTGTAAAACTGTTTGAAATAGCAGTTGAAACAATTACATTTATAAATCATCACAATTATTTTCAAGATGATTTTTGCTACTTCTTCTTCTTCTCTTTTTCTCTATCTCATATCATGAGGACAATTTTATGCTCTTTGGCAAAGTAGAGCATTTGAAGGTATCATTATGTTTGACAATGAAGCATAATACTTTACTTCCACTAGGCTACCTGTATATCATGTTAGTGTGCCCTGCACTCTTGTGGCTTTAAAGGTGTGCAACACCAAGTACTGGAAAACTTGAAATACCCAATAAATGTAGATGTCCAGACCTGGGTTATAATGGCAACCTAATACTCAAACCTCACGGCACTAGTCAGACATGTTAGGATGACCACTATGGCTTTGTGCCCTGAGAGCTCCAACACCGGCTGACACCACTCCATTAGGCTATACATGAAACAGAGGACATTATCAGCACCATACAGTCTGTGTCTATGTGTCAGCCCTGTGATAGTCTGGTGACCTGTCCAGGGTGTACCCCACCTTCACCCAATGTCAGCTGGGAACACGACTATAGCCCCCTGCAACCCTGAATAGGATAAGTGGTAACAGATATACAGTATATATACTGTATATCTTTATTTTTTTTATTTATTTGCACATATATAAAACTGCACAAAATTTCCAGTCAATGAAAAAAAAAACAAGAAATGTGTGAGGAGAGGTGAAGAAGCCACAGGCTTATACAAAGGACCTCCCGTTTTTGCAACAAATAAAGTTTATGAAGATTTGAGGGGTATGTAATTGCCCAAACAATATTACCATAAAAGGTTGATAAACAAGAAATATTCACGAAACGTCTTAGTTTGCTGATGAATCCTAGTGACTTCACAGTTCAAATTCAGTTTAAAACAGTTTAATTCTTACTTCTCTCCTTGAAAGCTTAGATTAATGCAATGGGGGTCTCTTCAGGATGCTAACAAGAGTGTGCCCCAACAAAAATCCAGATAATCAGAGCCGCACTGCAGATATAGGCCCTTCTGTAAACACACACACACCATACATTTTGCTGTAAATAACAGCGTATAGACTAATTAATTCCCTATCATTCACACATGTGCACAACTAGTGCAAGGATGCACTTCCATTTGCTTACATGCACAGGTGGTGCTCACTCGCACACATTTTCAAACACAAGTGGCATGGAGAGGCACACACTCAAATTGCACACTCAAACGGTGCAATGGATCCACCTTAATCAGTATTCAGATCTCTACCACTATCTGCCCGGTCAGTAATTAAGAAGAAAGAGACGGACCAGAGGGAGGGGTTTTATCCTGATATCACTCCTCCCCGGGGGGTTAGAGTAATGAAGTGACGCCATTGTGAGTGCTCGTCAGACTGTAACAGAGAAATATAACTGAAAGTGGCTGTATTGTGGCCCAAGAAGAGCAACGACTAAGATTGTAGTTTTCTCAGGAGTTATGAGGTCATAAGAGGAAACGAAAGGTGGAAGGAAGATGGGAGAGAAATGATAAGAGGAAAGTAGGGAAGAAGTAATACGATGCAGAAAAGCTTACAAGATTGAAGACAGCAAAACATCAAATTGAAAACATTTTCAAATTCAAAATCTTGATTTAATAGCATTTATTAGTTTAAATTCATCATATTTGTATATTATTTTCATTCCTCTGTTTATTCTGTTTAATCAATTTTAGCGTATTTGTATGTTCTATATTTTAATCTTTTAAAATCATATTTATGTATTTATATTGCCCTTGTATTTCTTTGCTAAACCTAACTATAGTTCAGTCAGGACCACTTTAGTCAAAGAAAAACTTTATTCCCATTTGCAGTAATATATATTTGGCAGTATGGTTCTGGTCTGGGACCTCCTTGCCTTTCCACGTGCATACGTGGAAAGCGTAAGGCGAGAGCACACCTCCTTCCTCCTTGCCCTTCCATGTGCATACATGGAAAGCCAAAGGCAGGGAGAGCAGCAGCAAAGACCCCCAAAACGACCAACCAGGCAAACCTCCATGGCCTTCCATGTGCTTACATGGAAGAGCCAGCAGGGGCTGACGTTGGTCGAAGGCGGGTTACAGCCCGGACAGGTCGCCAGCTTATCGGTGGTGAGGAAGCAGCTGCAAGTTAAAGTAAGTCTCAACACCGCAACGTTCCGAAGATATTCTAAAAATAGTAATTTGAGTAATTTCCTGTCCTATACGACAGCTTCGACCTCCGGGGGTTAAAACCCCATACTTTAATCATTCATGGAGCCCTGCAAGTCATTGCATGTTCTACAACACTGTCCTGCACATACTGTATTTCGAATAAAAGCCTCATGTTAACAAATGAAGGAATTATATCCACAGAAAAAATGCTTGATGGCTTTTATTTTGAAATGAAGGCAGGGAGGTTTGCATCAGTTTGCTGTCTACAGTGATGCCTAGAAATTCTTAACCTTAAGCGGGCCTAACGTTTTTTCTTCAGATAGAGGAATACCCAGTTTTACAAATATATGCTTGAGAGCAGAGATGCATCGATCTGGCTTTGAATTTGGATAGTCCACTAGCAAAAAATCAGATGAAGATGAAGCACAAAAGGCAGTTTACAGTTATTTAGGAGAATCCAGCGAAGCGCCTCTGACAAGCAATCAAATATTTTTGGGCTGCTGCGACAACCGAAGGTGAGTCTAACTGAGAAGTACAGTTTTCCTCTCCATTTAATGCTAAATAAATGCCAGGGATGCGAGGGATGTAAAGGCATCACTGTGATGTCTGCCTTGGCTAGCCACGCGCCCCTACCTGCTTTCTTAATAAACTTTATGGCATCGTCAATGGAAGCGTAAAACAGGGAGAAAGGTGCCAAGGGAATGAGACTAATGATGCTTTGAGCTTTGTCATAATGAGGAGCAGGCGCATCATTGATTAGGCACTTTTTTCCAGAATATTTAGCTAGACCTATAGGATTAATGCGCATTGTTGGAAAGGGCGATTTATCAAATGGAGCGATCATGAATCCTTTCTTTTTCCAGTAATGCATCAAGTATCTCAGGATCTCTCAATGCAGATTTTAAATGATTGCTAAAGAATGACACTTTTAGCAACAAAGTCAAACAAGCTAAGAACCCTTGAACCAGTCCTGTAATCAAATAATTGACAAAACAGCGGTTGGGATGCTTTTTTAAAGCCTTCCCCAACTCAGGGACGTTGACCGGGGTTGATTGCTTTCTTTTCTCTTTTTCCTTTCTCATAAGGCGGTTCTCCTCGAGCACACATATTTTGGATGCCCGTCTCCACAGTAGCTCCAAACATGAATGTATTTACAATAATTGAACTTGCACACATTTTCATTATAGTTGCAACACACGGGAGTCATGAACGGCATCACCTTGGTCTCTTCTGGTTTGGGGCTTGGGAAAGGCTTGGGTGGTTGGCTTAGAGCCACAGACTTTGGGCACAGATTGGGGGAATGGAAGAAAGAGACGTAGACTGAGCAGGAAAGTACTTGATGCCCCGTTAAAAAAGCCTACTTTTGAGGGTCAGGTCGACTACAGACCAGTCCAGTCTCTGGTTGAACCTCTTGATGAACATGGTAGCTTTTTGCAGAAAACGACTTGTGATATTCATAAAACAGTGTTTCCCCATTGTTCATGGCCAGATCGGAAATGATGGCTACATACTGTGTCCAGCTCTGCTCTACGGGATGGGTACACGTAGGACATTTATAAATTCACCTAAATTCACCAAAATCCACGTTAAATCCAGCCAGAGTTCGAGTTTTTACAAGCCGGGGTTCACTATCCTTAACATCACTGACACATCTCCCCAATCTACGATATGCCTATCGCTTAGCTCTAAGCACAGCGAGATTTTAACTAGATTGATGTCATTACCTGCAAGGATTTGGCTTCTCAGATTGGGAGAAATCACAGCAGCAGGAGGAAAAAAAGGGAGCCCGGAGGAGACTGGGACTGCACTTCCTAGCGATCTCTGCGGGACTGTGATGCCATCGAAGGACGCTGGAGTGACATCATCAATCTGACCGCAGACCACGTTGGCGGCGCGGTTGCAGCCGTGGAGGTGGACGGACCGGCCTTGTTTGGAAGAACCCGGCTTGCTGGGGGTGCTGAAACGCACTCCAGGGCTTGGATTCTGGAGTTCATATTGGCGAGCGATGACTAGATGCTGGATAAGGCAATTAGGACGGGGTTATCCTCTTGGTCCGCGGAGCTGGCAGCTAGGGCTGGGACCGCTGGGGCTCACAGCCTCGTAGCCTACTTTGGAAGGCGGCACAGCGTCCGTAGCTGGGACTGCAGCAGAGATGCGGGAGCTGTGTTTCCTTTTTCTCAGCGGCTTTCCTGGGAACAGAGGATTTGGAAAGATCTGCAGGTGGAGTTTCACCATGTTTTCCCAAAAACATTTCACAAAGCTCATTGTCAAGTTATTGTTCAAATATGTGCAGTATCCCAACTTGAGAGAGATTGAAACATCCAGTCGAAGATTTTTAACTGGAATCCACTCAATGACAAACAGCTTTAACTTTTTCCCTACTTTATTTTGTAGGTTGAGTTGAAAGTTCAGTTCATTTTGGAATTATTTTTAGCCTTTAGTCATTAGGTGAATAATCTTTGAAATAGAAAAATACAGAAACGAAAATATACACATTATTACAAAATAAGTATAAATAAGAACAAATTAATTTTTTGAGACTTTGCAAAATTCATTAATCCTTATTTAATTTAAAACACACACTCCTATTAAATGCCTCATGTTAAATGCAAATAAGCAAATGCCTGGGCTGCCATATAGCCTTTGCCTTAAAGGTCACCTATTATGCAAAATGCACTTTTCCATGTCTTTTAAACATCAATATCTGTCCCCAGTGTGTCTACAGGCCACCATAGTATCATAAAAGACCATCTTCTCTCTTTTTCTCCTCCTCCGTTTGTCCGGAAATGGGTGCAGAAAAAAAATTCGCTTTTTTCCTTGTATTCTGACGTCATTAGAGAATGCAAGCCACGTAAGGGTTTCCTGGTCGAACCAGAGCAGAACCTTCAGTAGCTGACCCCAGCCCACAGCGCGTCACTGTCTCTCCTCCTCAACCTAACTTGAGCAAAGTAGCTCCTACTGTTAGTCTGCAAGAACCAGCAGAACAGGCTTCATGTACTCCCATCATCTAAATATAACATGTTCTTTCACAAAGGCTTTTTGTAATTACACTGTTTAAACAGATGATATTTATATATTATATATATTTGATGTCATGCATGTAGCAGAGTACAGGTAGTAAATAGTGACTTGTAAGCAACACAACACATTTCTGTTTCACAGTCAAACTTTATTTGAGTTGACAGATGACAATATTAATTATTCACAGCATTTGTAATCATCTCACCTGCAGTTATGTTAACATGGTACAGGAGAAAGTCTTCAGCTCTGGTAAACTATGGTAAGCTAAGCTCCGGTGGTCTGTAGTCATGGTAACACAGAGACAGCTACTACTGTAAATAATATACCATTACTCTGATCTTCCATACATTTATCTTTTAGCAGAAATAATGAACTGACTACTGTTTCACATCTTCTATTTTCCACCCTGATGGTCGCTGTGTTTACACACCGTCTCATAGCGGTAGCATGTAGCTAACCCGTTAGCATGTAGCTACATGCTAACGGGTTAGCTACATGCTACCGGGTTAGCTTTGTATCTCCATGTAAACAGAGCCATCTGCTCTCAGCTGTCTGCTCTCCTCTGGGATGATTCTGTCGGTCATTTCTCACAGATGGATCTGTAAAGACAGACGTAAAACAGAGTGTATGTTTACGGTTTACAGAGTTGATGCATGAGGTAAACACTGAGCTAACCAACAGAGATATAAACAGCATTATTTACCTGAGAGAAACCGTCAGGAAAACCTGGAATCTGGACCGCAGATGTTCATCATGTGTCGCCGATTTCTGATCAGATTCCTCCGGTAACGTGCGCTGGGTGAAGTTTCTGGTTTATAAACTTTAAAGTGGTTTATAAACTTTATTCTAGCTGCTATCTCTCCACTCGTCTCTCTCTCTCTCTCTAGAGAGAGAGAGAGAGAGAGAGAGAGAGAGAGCGCTTCTCCGGGAGGGAGGGGGAGGGTGATGCTGTTGTTGAGGACGTTTGATTGACAGAAAACGCTGACCAATCAGAGCAGAGTGGGAGGAGACAGAGGCTACAGACACAGAAATCAGCACTTTTGGAAATGGGCTGAAACAGAGGTTATAGAGACATGCTGGAATGCATGATCTGATTGTTTTTTTGAAAAAAAAACTTCAGAGACATGGTTTGGAGGTGTCTGAGACCTATAATAACTAGTTTAAATGGAGTATAATATGTGACCTTTAAAATAAAGGTAATATGTGTATTATATTATTTTATTTAATTACTTTTTTTAAGTATTTATTTAAACACAAAGTATTTTATAATTACCTTTGAGGTAATATTAAATCACGCAGTAATTTTAAACAACATTTCCCATAAGCCCATGTACTTCTCACCACATTTGTGACTGAATGTGAACCAGGATATGCCCGCACTTAACAAACAAATCAACAAGCAATCAACACCCTTTTAGCGCTTTGATCGTCACAATTCACCGTGCCTCTCACCGTATTATCTACCGGACATTCAGATGGATTCAATACAAACAGCTTTAAACAAGCGATCTTTTACAAACAGAGTTAAACTATCGGCACAAACAGACGGACTTCCGTTCCCCGGTGTATAACAGCACTAAACAACAGCATCAGCGATCTCTGCCAGGTAACCAGTCTCTCAGTCTGTGATCCAGTATATTCTTACCGGCTGCCTCTCCAACTTTATAGATGTCCGTTCCGTTCTAACTTTTCCAGACCCTTTTCACTGTGACACTGAGAGTGTTGCTTTTCTAATGCTCCGGGCATAATTAGATTAATAACTTCCCTCCGGTTTACTACCTGAGCACTCAGTTTTGCTAGTGGACTTATTAATTTACAAATTACTTTATGATTTATTTATTTTCTATTTTTCTATCTATATTATTTTCTTAATTGCCATTTATTAATATTTATAAAGCTTTATTTTCTGGAACCTTCAGTTTGACTTGACACTCATCATGAGGAGAACCGACTGGAGCCATGATATGGTTTTTGGAACAGGACTTCCAGGAGCCTGGACACTGGCCATTCAGTAATGTTGGGAGTAGTATTTGAATGTTAACTTGCCTTGACGAGAGCTCCAGCGGATGGGAACGGGGCTCTCTTCGCCGATGGCTTCCTCTGCCTCGGATTGCTGATGCTGTAACTACACCTTCCAGCCCTCCAAACGAACTCAGAGCGATGAGTCAGCATTTTTTGCGCATATGTGAACACTCCAAAATAACTCAGACCCCTCTGAAACGATCCGCAGTGAACCGCAACGCGAACTTGAATGGAACCAGAGGAGGTCTGAGTTCGGTTCCATTCAAGTCCGCGTTGCGGTTCGCTTAATCTGCATTGTGTACACAAAGCGCTCCAGGTTTGCTTTACCTTTTGCCATTTTATTTTAGACCTCTAGAGTTGCCGTAGACAGATCACACGCACATGCGCACTGTGACGCTCAGAAAAACAACACAGAACCATGGCAGCTAGTGGACATGAGTAGTTTGGACCGAAGAAGAGACTACTGCACTTTTCCAGATATGGAACGAACGACACATAAAATGGCAACTGTCTACAACGCACAAAAAAGCGTGGAAGCGGGGAATCTGCTAATATAAGAGACACATGCCCCTTTTTACGACGAACTGGACAGTATTATGTGTGGAAGCACCTGTGCCAATCCTAAAAATGTCATTGAAAGGGGAAGCGTTGACCAGCAGCGTGATGAAGGTATGGCGATAATTCATTGTCTCTCTTTCTCTCCAAATATGATTAAACTACTTTTATTGGTACAAAGTAACATTACATTGATTATGTCAACGATTTTTTTTTTTAATGAAGGATGATGGTAAAAGGAATGAATGAATAGCAAATAAGTAATAACTATAGGCTCCCATCACCATCCGAGGGGAGGAGGTGGAGGTGGAGGTGGTGGACACCCACAAGTTCCTGGGAGTACACATAAACAATAAACTGGACTGGACCGACAACACCGAGGCCCTCTACAGGAAGGGACAGAGCAAACTGTTCTTCCTGAGGAGGTTTAGGTCCTTCAACGTGTGCAAAAGGCTGCTGCAGATGTTTTACCAGTCTGTAGTAGTCAGCGTCCTCTTCTTTGCTGTTGCATGTTTGGGGGGGGGGGGGGTAACACCAACACAAGGGATGCCAACAAACTAAACAGGCCGGTGAGGAAGACTAGCTCTGTGGTTGGAAGCGCCTGGGTCAGTCCTTCATGCTGGTAGCCATCAGGCTCCACAACCAAGGCTGACCCCCATATGAGAACTATGAGGACTTTAAACACGCACTATCTGGACTATCTGGACTACTTGAGAAAAAGTTAAACATTGCCTTTGTTCATATTTCCATAAAAGCTGTACACCAACAGGGTACAAATCTTGTCTTAGGGGTCATTTTTGACCCGGCAGTTATAAAATCATTTTCATACTACAGAAACCATAAAAAGCACACCACACACACACACACACACACACACACACACACACAAGAAATTGAGATTACGTGTGCTACTGATTGAACTCAGGGAAAACAAAAACTTTCTCGCGATGTGCAGCATCTCCCCTCCACGACCCCACACCTGACTGAAGTTCACAGACAAAATACAAACAGGATCAGAGAGAATACACAATTCTTGTTGCTCATAGTTTACTAATGGGGAATGCAGTCAGAGGCTATAAAGGTGCTGCAGATGACAGTACCCCCAGTACTCTCTTTACTGTAGCCATGAGTGCACGTTTCACTGCCAAGCAGGTCCTAGATCTGATTTATTCAGATATCCAGGAGGAACAAGAAGACGGTGATTTACAACAGGAAGAGGTATCTGAAGAAGAAGACGGGGAAGAATATGACCCAGAGCATGATGAATCATCTTCAGATGAAGAAGAAATCCCCCAAGCTGAAAGAGAGACATTTTTGTCAAAGAACGGAAAAATAACATGATCCTGGTCACCATATGACGACCAGGGCAGGATGGCAGCACAACATGTCATAAGGATGACCCCCAGGGCCCACAAGACATGCAGTTGCCCATGCCCAGGATATCGTCTCAACATTCAGCATGTTCATCACACCAGCCATAGAAAAAATCATCCTGGAGATGACACATTTGGAGGGTTTCCTTAAATATGGAGACAACTGGAAAAGGATGGATGAGATTGACCTGCGTGCCTACATCGGGCTGCTAATCTTAGCAGGGGTGTATAGGTTCCGAGGCGAGGTTGCATCTAGTCTTTGGGATGCAAAGAGTGGAAGGGCGATTTTCCGTGCAACGATGCCATTGAAAGACTTTCATACTTTCTCAAGAACGATACGATTTGATAATCGTGAGTCAAGACCTGCAAGGCGTGTGACAGAAAAACTTGCGGCCAAGTTTCAAGTTTATTTGTCATATGCATTTAAAAGTACAGTGTACAGTGAAATGCAATGAAAT
This sequence comes from Sebastes fasciatus, assembly GCF_043250625.1. Taxonomy (NCBI): domain Eukaryota; kingdom Metazoa; phylum Chordata; class Actinopteri; order Perciformes; family Sebastidae; genus Sebastes; species Sebastes fasciatus. Next base: position 4,407,678 of record NC_133798.1, read on the forward strand.
GCATTTTACCCTGGCTCTCTCTCAGCCCTTAAAATCTATAAATAGTACAGTTGATAAATACTACAATAAATAAGACAATACCTGAGAATAAAATTATAAAACAACCTAAAACATCCATAAAACAATCCACAGCTCTGCATTCATTTAGTGCTACTGTTCAGTAGTCTGACCGCCTGAGGGTAAAAACTGTCTCTGAGGCGAGAGGTCCGAGCTCTAATGCTCTGTAGACGCTTCCCTGAAGGGAGATATGAGAAAAGTGTATATGCTGGATGACTTGTGTCCTGCATGAAACAAAGAGCTTTCTTCCTGCAGCGAGTGGTGTAAATGTCCTGTAACTGTGGTAACAGTGATCCAATAATGTTTGATGCTGTTTTCACGGTCCTCATCAGGAGTTTGTGGTCATGTGATGTAATGTTGCCAAACCAGACCAGCATGCATCCAGTTAAGATGCTTTCTATTGTGGACCGGTAGAAGTTGATGAGGGTTTTTGTGGACATACCATGTTTCTTTAAACACCTCAAAAAATAAAGTCTCTGTCGTGCCATTTTTGTGACACAGCTGATGTGCAGGGACCAGGGGCCTCATGTATAAATGGTGCGCACGTACTAAAATGTTGCGTACGCTGTGTTTCACGCTCACGCCGGGATGTATAAAAATCAACGTGACGTGAGAATGTGCGGACCGTGCCGCAAACTCTAGACCAGTCGTGAGAATGTGCGGGCCGTCCTCCAAACTCTGTCATCTGGTAGCGTCAAACTACAAAGTACTGAAACTCGCTAAATGTGTAAAAATATTTTTTCCACTCAACTTACTGAGCTTTATTTATGATGTGGGATAAAAAAAAACCCACATATTTCTTAATTAGTTTGCGCATAATGTTTAACATCACAAAGGCACAACAAAAACACATTTAAACTAATTTCCCAGAGATGACATGCCTTAACCACCGTGCCAAAAACAAAATCGCGTGCTGCACAGTGTGACAAACCACCGTGGTGAGCCTGTGTCCCAGGAGCTACAGATGGATGAACCGGACCCTGGCACACCTAACAATGAGCCAAATGCAGCAGCTATACGGCGCCGTTTAGATGAGATACACAGAATGTAAAGCAACGAGGTGAGTTGAGACAAACATTTATTTTTCAATAAGGTCTTTTAATATATGACTTATCCCACCAAGAACGTCATTCAGTCTTTTTAATTTGTTGTATATATCTATATCTCTATATATATATTCTTCATTGTATTGACAATCTCTCTCTGTGACTCCAGTACAGCGTATAGTATATATTTAGTGAGGACGCGGCCAGACCGGCGCCCCTCAGCAGTTCGGGCACGGGGCGCAGCTGACCGTGCGCTTTCGAAAGCCTTCGGGAGCCTTCGGGAGCACACGATCGGCTGCTGTGGAGACGTTGCGTCCGTTACTGGTTCCTGATGAAAGACCATCAAATTAAATATGTTTTCTAGCTTCCACCTCAGTAACAAACACTTAAATTTCACACTCTGTGAAATTCTTCTTTTTTGTTCCTTTTCCAGCGTGATTTGCCGTCGTTATTTGGACAATAAGTGACAGCATGGCACGTGTTTATAGTCATTTGCATAGTTATTAATGGGAGGAGACAAGGCGGACCAAGTGGCACGTGGAGCTGCGCTCAATTTCACGTCAATTGGGATGTATAAAGGAAAGGTGTGCAGGAACAGGCGGACGCACGGTTTTATACATGTGAACATTTCTGTGCGTACGTACTTTTCCAATTTTGTGAGTACGCCATCTTCCAGTGTGAAAGCTGCGCAGTCTTTTATACATGAGGCCCCAGGAGAGGGAGTCAGAAATATGGATGCCTAGGAACTTGAAGCTGTTGACAATTTGGACAGGAGTGTTATTTATATCAACAGGTGATTGAACAGTTTTAATTCTCCTGAAGTCAATTATAAGCTCTTTAGTTTTCTCCGCATTCAGGGACAGATTGTTGTTGTGACACCACTTGGTCAGGTTCCTCACTTCGTCCCTATATCCCATCTCATTGTTATTTGTAATGAGCCCTATCAATGTTGTATCATCTGCAAATTTCACAATGCTGTTTGTATGATGTTTAGCCACACAGTCATATGTGTACAGACTACACAGTAAGGGACTGAGACAGCAACCTTGTGGAGCACCGGTATTCAGAACTGTGGTAGATGAGTATCTGTTTCCTACTCTTACTGTCTGGAGTCGGCCTGTCAGAAAATCTTGTATCCACCTGCAGATGGAATTACAGAGGCCGAGGTCTGTCAGCTTAGATACTAGAAGAGATGGTATGATTGTATTAAAAGCACTGCTGTAATCAACAAACAGCATTCTGACATATGTGTTTTTTCCCTCCAGATGTTTTAGCACAGTGTATAAAGCCAATGATACGGCATCATCCACAGCTCTGTTAGACCGATATGCAAACTGTAATGGGTCAATATTTGCAGATATGTTGTTATTTATGTATGCTTTAACCAGTTGCTCGAAACACTTCATTATCACTGATGTTAAGGCTACAGGTCTAAAATCATTCAGACAAGATGCAGGTGATTTCTTGGGCACAGGCACAATTACGGATTTCTTAAAACATGTGGGAACCACACAGAGAGACAGTGACAGGTTAAAAATGTCTGTAAAAACAAAAGAAAGCTGACTGTAACAGGACTTGAGGACCCGAGGTGTAATGCCATCCGGGCCGGCATAAGAGAGGTCTGGGAGAAGTGGGTGGAACGTCTGTCATACCTCTACAACCCTGGGCCTGCAGTAACAGTGGATGAACAACTGGTTCCATTCAGAGGTATATTTTTATTTTCACATATGTAATATATGTGTTTTTTACTGTTAATTTAATTTTGTATTGATGTAATATAATTCATTTATGTGACTGTTTTCTGTGACACTGATACTCTCTCTGGTCAAAAGGTCGCTGCCCTTTCTGGCAGTATATGCCCAGCAAGCCAGCAAAGTATGTAATAAAGATATGGGTGACCAGTGATGCACAATCCAGCTACGCGTAGAAGATGCAAGTCTACACAGGGAAGCTGACCAGTGGAGGCCCGGAGAAGAACCAGGGCATGCGGGTTGTGCTTGATGTGACAGATGGACTGAGGGGGCACAATGTCACATGTGACAATTTCTTCACCTCTTATGAACTCAGCCAGCAGCTCCTGAAGAGGAAGATCACCATGGTAGGCACAGTTAGACAGAACAAGCCTGAGCTCCCACCTGCACTCCTCACAACAAGGGGGAGAGATGCCTTCAGTTTGCCTTCACTCCCACCAGCACTCTTGTTTCTTACCTCCCAAAGAAGAAAAGGAATGTGGTCCTCCTGAGCACACTGCACAAAGCGGCTGAGATCAGTGATCGTGAGGACAGGAAACCAGCCATCATCCTGGACTACAACCACAACAAAGGGGGCGTGGACAACCTGGACAAGGTGATAGGAACTTACAGCTGCAGGAGGAAGACTGCCCGCTGGCCCCTGGTCATCTTCCATAACATGATTGGTGTGTCCTCATACAATGCCTTTGTGATATGGAACAAGATCGACCCCAACTGGATGCCTGACAAGCGGCAAAAGAGCAGGATGTTCCTGGAGCAGCTGGGAAAGGCACTTGTTACCCCATACATTCAAAAAAGGGAGCGCCTCACCCGCACAGCAGCCTCTGCACAACTTGTGAAAGATGTTCAGGGGGCTGAATCTTGTCCTGATCCACCTGAGGCTGCAGATGGGGAGGGAAAGAGGAGGAGATGCCAATTCTGCCCCCCAAAGAAGGACTGTAAAACAAGTACGACGTGCTGCACAGTGAGAAATACATCTGCAAAGTCCATGCACACAAACTTGCCTACTGTCCCACATGTATTACTTAGAGTTGATTGATTTACTGTATGTTCTTCACGTTTTGGTTTGTATCTGTTACCTTATTTTATTCTTATTCATTGTTGTTTATTTTTGTTGTGAGGTGGGGACAATGGTTCAAAAAGAATAAAATTTTCTTGTACAGTATAATATACTATGTTGCTAAAGACTGTTATTGTTTCTCTATAATAAAATTCATTCAAAACTACTTTTTGCACATTTCTTGTACTTTCTTACACAATTGATATACTGCATCTTGCTAAAAAAATTGTTTGCACCTATGCAGTACCTTTAGCAATAATAATAATAATATTAATAATAAACCAATACTTTATTAAAGAAAACAAATATGACAAGTGTGTTGTAATAAAACGAGTGGATTCCACTGATCAGTCTTTCTGCACTGTGAAGAGGAAAAACCTAGATATTCACAAAGTTTGTGATAAATGACAGGTTGTTTCTTCATGCAAAATAGATGTGGGGTTTAAAATGCAATCAAGCTGCTTTATTTTAGGGGTTTAGTGAAGGCGGGTCATTTAGGACAAGTGGTGTATACAGAAAGTTAAGACAACACAGGGGTTAAAAAGGACTATTATGTGAAAACACCCAAAGAGAGAGGAGTGTGGTGCAGTGCAGACAAGATGAGTGACAGTCGGAAACGAAGCAGCATGAAAAAATTACCCAGACCATCAGCACTGGTGCCCCCCAAGGCTACGTTCTCTCCCCACTGCTCTTCTCCCTGTACACCAACGGCTGCACCTCCAGACACCAATCTGTCAGGCTCCTTAAATTTGCAGACGACACCACCCTCATCGGCCTCATCTCCGAGGGTGACGAGTCTGCCTACAGATGGGAGGTTGACCATCTGGCATCCTGGTGCAGCCAGAACCACATGGAGCTCAACGCTCTGAAGACAGTGGAGATGACAGTGGACTTCAGGAGAAACTCAGCCCCGCTCCCCCTCCTCATCCTGCGCTGCTCCCCAGTCAACACGGTGGAGTCGTTCTGTTTCCTGGGCACGACCATCACCCGGGACCTCAAGTGGGAGCTAAACATCAGCTCCCTCACCAGTAAGGCCCAGCAGAGGATGTACTTCCTGCGGCAGCAGAAGAAATTCAACCTGCCACAGACCATGATGGTGCACTTTTACTCGGCCATCATCGAGTCCATCCTCACCTCCTCCATCACCGTCTGGTTCGCCGCTGCCACCGCCAGGGACAAGGCCAGGCTGCAGCGGGTCATCCGTGCTGCAGAGAAGGCGATCGGCTGCAACCTTCTCTCCCTCCAGGAGCTGTACACCTCCAGGACCTTGAGGAGGGCAGGGAAGACTGTGGCCGACCCCTCCCATCCGATACACCATCTCTTCCAGACTCTGCCATCTGGCAGGAGGTTAAGGTCTATCAGGACCAAAACCTCACGCCATAAAAACAGTTTTTTCCCCATGGCAGTGGGGCTCTACTTCATATTTATGTTCCACCATTTTTTCAATCATTGTCCTCTGATCTATTGAGACTTCTATTGCTGTGGTCCAAATTCCTCATTCATTTGATCCGTTCTTTTCAGTATCAGTTTCGCTCATTTTATTCATTGAACTCCATTTTTCTGATCATAGTAGTAGTAGACTGTAGTCACTACTGTATATTGTGTGATGCGAGTATGTGGATACTCAATTACAAATATGTCATACAGTCATTGTTTTTTTTAAGTATGAGAAATCAGTGAATGGGGAAAAGAACTTTATATCTTCGGGCTGATCTTAAGAGAAGACTTGGTTGTCAATTATAAGCGGATGGTGCCTCTCAGATGTGCATATTAACTTCTATTAACTGTCTTTACTTAATTTTCAGTAACTTATGTTTCACTGTTAAGCTTGAAACTGGTCCCTAAATATCACACACAAAGACACACACACACACACACACACACACACCAAATCCATACTGGGTGTTATGATTATGATCGTAACTAGAGCTACCCAGTAGGAGTCTGTCATTCTCACACACACACACACACACTGCTCTCTGTGACCCTGTAGTTTAGAGTTGCAGGGTAAATGCTTGCCTATCGATGGAACATGTGGTCTTGGAGTGAATGTATCAGCAGCAGTGAGGGAGGAGTCCTCAGGTTTAGTTTCATTAATATTTAAAGGGACACAAAGTACAGAGGGGCAGCGTAGTTCAGCAGATCATCTTTCAGAGACACGTTTACTGTACTCACCAAATATATAGTTTTAAACCTTTGTAAACTCTATGGTGCTACTGTAATGGCTCTTATTCTGCCTCAGTCTGTGTGTGTGTGTGTGTGTGTGTGTGTGTGTGTGTGTATTATTGAAAAGAGGAGATTCATCTGTGTTGACATCATTTCCCCACCACTAGCTCTTGCTGTGAGGACCTCAGCTTATGTCTCACTCTTGATTCCAGATCACTTTCAACCCTCCAGTCGTTTGGTAGTTTCTAACGTTTCATTGAGTCTTCGGCTGTATCATTTTCACTGTAACAGACACAACGTATACTCCCTTTAGTGCACACACACACACACGCACACGCACACGCACACGCACACGCACATACACAAATTACAAGTGGTTGAATGGAGCGAAGTGGTTCAATAAAGTTGTGGAAACACTAACATCTTAAAAGCCGCGACCGGCTCTAGGTCGGCTTGGAAAGGCTCGGGGCGAAGGTGGCTCGTGGACGCAGCTTTACAGCGCTCCCCGCCCTGACCTGGCTGCACCGTGGACAAAGAGCTCCAGAGGTCTGCGACGATGTCGTCATGAACCAAGTAGTCTAACGCACATGCGAGTCAGAGGGTGCAAGCAAAACCCCGTGGTGTATTGAAAGTGAGGGCCGACACGCGCCGGCTGAGGTGGGATCCCGGGGCCCGCACCGTCGGGGAGGTGGAGTGAAGGTAAAGTGGTATCGGTGCCATTGTATCGTACTCGTACTCGGAGTATGATACAACTTTTTCGGAGTATATGAACACAGTATCGGACCCGATACCTGATACTGGTATTGGTGCATCCCTACTTATGATGAAAACAAATCTTTAGTCTTGCCTTCACAGGGATTGCAGTATGTGAATGTGTGCTTTTATCATAACATATACTCTAATTCATCCTTTCAGATTCCCAGCAGAACACAGCACTTCAAGTGGTTACATCCCAAGCTTCCTCAAGGTGCTCCAATGGAAAGCATGGTAAATTAGCATTTTGTGTTCACATTCCTGCTCAATGCCTGATACTATCATATAACTACCATACTATCATAGAACTACTAACTAGAATCTTTTCTATCAGATCCTATATTTTTCACGTTAGTAGAACCATTGTTCCATTGTTAATATATTTTATTTTGTTTCCATTTATGACAGCTGGGAAGGTGAGAAGCAAGTGGACGGGTGAAGAAGTGAAGGCTGTTGAGCGTACCAGGTAAAAAGGACTGTGACTCCTGTCTCAAGGCAGAGCCAGTAGCTCTGAAAGACAGACTGGCTTCTGGTCAAATACTACATTCACAACAGAATCATGGCATTAAAAAAGAAGATGAGTAGATAGGATGAGAACATACCAACTGTGTCTGCGTTACATTCTCTGCCTTTTGTAAATAATTGTGCTAAGTTGTTCAGTGCATTTTTGGCAAGGATATAATAATGAGCTTCAACTCAGATATCTGGTGTTACTGTGTGTAATGGGTTTTGTTTAAATACTCTGTTATTATAACCCCGCGACAACGTAGTCGTGGGTATATAGTGCTCCGCGTGTCTGTCCTTCCGTCCGTCCGTTTGCGTGTCACACTTTTGATTCGGGAGCAGAACTCGGAGCCTATTTAACTTAGGAACTTAAAGTTTTAATTCTTTATTGTACACTTGTGCTTCTTATGCAGATATTTCAAACATATGTAACAGGAACCAAGTTGCAAATACAGACCCTATTTTGTGTTTTACCTGGTCTTTAGAAGTCACATAAACTTGAAAATGTAGTGTGTATCTATGGGCTTCACAATTCACTTAAACATGAAATATCAGTGTGTGTTGCTATGGGCCTCATAAGTCATATAAACCTGACAATGTCCCCACAAGTAGCACTAAAATCAGGTCTGACCAAAATATAGCCTAAGACAAAATCTCAACAGATGGATGTATTCCTAGAAGCATGGCTCAGAAATACTTTGATTCCCAGGTCTCTAGGACCTTGGGAAAGGCAAATCCCCATTCGTCACATTTTTTTCAAAAGTCCTAATATTGTCTATAAACACGTATGTGTGTGTGTGTGTGTGTGTGTGTGTGTGTGTGTGTGTGTGTGTGTGTGTGTCTCTATCTCTCTTGTATCGGTGTGTTAATTGCAGGAGTGGAGACAGGTGTGCTGGAATCAGGCTACCAGCTGTCACTGATCATCATTAGCCCTGCTATAAAGACCCGGTTCAGACTCCACCACAACACCAGAACATGGTACTGTTCTCACAGTCAGTTACGTTTCCAGCCGCTGTTTCTACTGTTCTGTCAGTAGCCTGTTGCCTGCTTTAAACCTGTTTTCCTACAGCCTGACTCCAGCCCCTGCTCCTCCTGCCTCATCTGCCAAACGTCTGCCTCCCAGCCATGCTCTCCACTGCCTCTGGCTCGTTTGTGCCTGTACTAATAATTGTATATCAATAATTGATAGATCAAATTAACAGTGGAATTGGGTAATCTGTATTCAGAAATAAAGACATTCCTCTAACGTTACCTGGCGAAGTGGTGGTTGAAGGAAAAGACAAAGAAGGAGAGAACAAGAAGACAACAACTATTCAAAGATGAAGTAACTTTTAATGAGTCAGAATCATACACAGAGACACTTTAAAAGTTCACCACATCTCAGCTTTTTAAAAAGGCATTATACAAGTTGTCAAATTATTCTAATACATAGTTATAAATGATAGTATGGAGACAGATATACAACACGTTACCCAGAGAGAGAGAGAGAGAGAGAGAGAGAGAGAGAGAGAGCAGAAGAGAAAGACACTGATTTATTATTGATTAATGATGGTTTTAACATATTTAGCTTAAATACTTTGCATGGGAAACATGATGCAGGGAAATGCTTGAGAGAAAAGGGGGGGGGGGGGTGCAAGAGTACATGAGCAGGATAGATAGAATAAATAGCATGGGAAAAGAGAGAGAAAGAACAATGATGCTGGAAAAAAACGTATAAATGTGACGTCATGAGCCAACAGAGAGAAAAAAACAAGAAGTATTTCTCCTCACCCTAATGCCGTTAGAAGTAGTGAACGGCTGAGACTCTCAATGAAAGTTTAAAGCTGTGATCATACAGGACTCATTTAGCAGCACGATGAGTCTGATTAGAATATTTGAGAGTTTAAGGTGTTTTGCACACTGATTTTGTCCTCCAGGAAGCTTGCATGTACTACGCTGCTAGTGCTTTAGAAAAGTGTCCTGAGGTGCCGAACACGCGTCAGGTCCGCTGTAAACAGGTGAAACCAGAAAACTGGACAGGTTGGTGGTGGTGGTGGTTCCTGGCTTGGCTGCCTCATTTAATGTCCCGAAGGCCTCAGTAGGCTAAACCTTCTCAAATCTATAGTGGGTTCACCATCGGGCCTCAACTCACAGAGATTACATCCTGACAATTTACTGGCAAATAGTAGATTATGGGATGCCGGTATTCTATCCTTCCTATTTGGCCACAAGAAAGAATACGTCAGCATAACATTAACCCCTCGTGCCAGACAGAACGGTGATATTGAACGATTCAGCAAATGCCTGGATTCCTTTCAATACAAACATTTTGTACACTACACACTACACCGACTCACTACAGGGAGGGGCACATTACTTCCTGCATTGGCCCTGAATGTGGCACTGGATCTAAATTGTGACCTGGGTAATTAACCAATATGATGCTGTGCATTTAGAGGGGCTTTTATACTGGGACACATTTATATGTACTTGGTCATAAATGTGATTTTTAAGAGCCCTGAATGTCTCAACAGCTGTTAATCAATAAAAAATCTGAAAAAATAAAATGGATGGTGATGTTTTTCTTCTTTCTTTAGCTAAAGCCATTTCTAATCATCAGGTTTGTCAGGTTTTACTATACCAAAAAATATCACAGGGATGACAGACAACAATATTGGTGAGTCTGAACAGTGGAGGTTCTCAGAATAGATTTTACTCTTAAAGCTGAAGTAGGGGAGAATAAAAAGTTATTTTTATAAAACGGTTGCTATATGGTGACAGTAGTACATGAAACAGGTAACATGAAAAAAGTCATGTTCCTCTGTGTCCTACAGTTCTCCTAACGGCATCTGCAAGATTTCACAGACCGGAGGAGAACAAGCAGTAAGAGCTGATCTGAGGTCTGCTGTCCATCTGCCGTCTATGAGAGCCGGCTGTAAATCACTCACGAACTCCGACCAAACGGTCAAACTAGGCAGCGCTGATCAAATATGAATCAATATTCTGTTAGGTTAATGCCTATTTCTCTCCTCAAATGTTTTCAGAATCATCTTGTAGTGTACGGTTTAGCTGTAAAATGAGAAAGTTTGTGACGCGGATGCCATTGTAAAAATCTGTTGAAGGAACGCCAAGTTCTGGTCACATGACCAGAGCACAGCCAATAGGAACGCTCTCTCTATGAAATGACCTGTGATTGGTCAAAGTCTCCCGTCACGGGCTAGATTTTTTGAAAACAGAGCCATGAGGAGGAGCAGAAGTCTAGTTATCTCTCAGAACACTTGAATTACAATATGCTGAAAGGTTATTATGGAATTTTTGCCCAATGATGCAAAAAATATACTGACTACTGCCATTTTAATTACTAATTTGTCCCTTCCACCATGCGGTACCGACAGCACAATTTAATTTGACAAAGGAAAGGGTTGATTTGCTGCTTCAAACCCATTGAGGATGAGACACTCCTCTATTAAAGCCTCACTGTGTGACTGAGGCTGATACCACAGCTGGGACTTTACATTACAGGCTTACAGTGCAGCCTAAATGTGAAACGTGGAGTCTGTGAAATGAAATGAGAATTTTCCATGGTAACCACTGTAGGATTTTCTGCAAATATAAATCTCTCTAAATATGAATTACAAAAACCCTCCAGCTGACAAATTCTTGGGAAAAATGCAAAACCAAATTGTTGCATCACGTTCAGTCTGCAGCGCATCTGGAGGAAAATGAAGGCCTGGCCAGTCTAACGTATGTCTGACATATCTTTCGGGGTGAAACCTGACTTCCTGGAGGACATCCAGACAAAAAAAAAAAAAAAAAACATTCACAGTGAGAGAGAGATGCAATGTACTGTATGTATATCCCATGATCCACCACATGGTGTTTTCACATTCTTTTATGCACAACAGTTTTTTTCAGTAGTGTGAAAGACAAAGAGGCCACGTCTTGTTGCACATAGAACCGAAGAGCTACCGTGCCTGCTAAAACTCCCATCTTCATAAATATATTCATCATACTTGTGGAATATTGCCGTTTAATATGGTTACAGTTAAATCAGAAAACAGCCACTTTTAATTACACTAATAATGGTATCACACTGCAGTTCTTGAAAGGGCTTAGAAGGAAAGACGTTCACACTCTGGGCGAGGTTTACACAAGCTGTAAGATAACTTTGGCCCTTTTTCATCCTGGCATTGTGGTCATAATTTGTACATGACCGTGTAATTCAGTAAAAACCCGAGGCTGCACACAAATTGGAATCTGATTTACCCATACTATCTCCACAGGCAGCACAGGTGTTCAATCTTAATACATTTTCATCTCCATTACAACTTAAATGCCAGGTGAAAATTTGGAGTTAAATTATTTGAGCACTTTTGAGTAACTAGTTCTGAGACAACATCAGATACATGACAATCAAACGGTACAGTACACTGAGTAGTATGACAGTGGTTTTACATGAAGATATATCACAGCTATCAGACCATGCTAAACCTTTCCTAGTCTTCTCAACCTGTGGCCTTATGACCCCATACACAGATGACACATTAATACAGTTATTGGCTATAATTTAGCTAAAAAAAAAAAAAAAAATTAGCAAATGTTTGCCATTTTGCCATTAAGTTGACTCATCTATAGTTTAGTGTGGGTTTCGTGTGTCAAGCTAATGGACGGAGCGCTGCCCTTTTGATTGCTGGTTTGTGTCATTGAGTAAAGACTGATAGATTTTACTGATTGTTTCAAGACGTCAGCTGGAAAATAGGGCTCAGAGACCAAGGCCTATGGAAAGGAGTATGGATCATGCGTCATCAACGCGTCATATATTTATGGGTATAACACATGTGCAGTAAAATCTGGCCTGCACTCGCCGAAATTGAGCCAATCGCAACGCACGACCGCAGCTTCAGTTACACTGCGCATGTGTTATACCCCCATAACCCAAGACCCATGTCCGCCAATGACCCAGCTGCCTTTCCATAGGCCTTGTCAGACACCCAATGCTAAACTCAGTATTTGATCACTGATCCAATGTCTTTGCCTTTGACAGAATATCAAACCGTGTCTAGCTAACGACCACATGCCCTGATTTGTCATTACTGGTAAGATTAAATCAAAAATATGTATCAGTCACCTGCAAGAGCAAATCTCAAAAAAGTATGCAAGGATGGAGAGACATGTAGACATATGTATATATACATACAGCATATATATATATTGAAAGAGAGAGAGAGAATGAGAGAGAGAGAGAGAGAGAGAGAGAGAGAAACGTGAACAAAGTACAGTGTATTAAATGATTACAGTTACAGAGAAAGGCCAAAACGGCCAAAATAAAAGACAGATGTTGAATAATATTTCTGAAACAGTTCCAACATTTTTGACAAATGTCGCTAGCTTCTCGTACAACCCATTCCCAGTTAGTTGAGAAGACAGATTCAGAATAGTTTGAAGATCTATGATTTTCTTCACCTTTGTGGGAGCTATAGGCTAACAGTTCCCCCTTGGTTCCACACTTTATCCTGAATAGGCTAAACACACCATTTAGCGGACACACAGAGATGACACAAATCTTTGAATCCGACTCAGAGTGATGAATGGCAAAGTAAAATCCCCAAATGGCAAAGTAAAATCCCCAAATGTTTAACTGTTCCCCTTAGAAATTGAAGAATGTCCTGGTGACCATGTTCTGATCATAGAACACTACTTGCACTCTGAGCAGATTAATAAAAACTCTGGCCCAATAATTTTACATCTTTCCTCTACTGTCCTGATTTATCATCAAATGAGCAACTAACAAAGAACAATGAACAGAAATGATTTAAATGCAGATTATCTATGTTAAAATGTTGAAAAGACATTATGTGACTAAAATGAAGTAAATAATAACAGTAATTACAACTAGAAAGAAATATTATCAAAATATCTATTGGCTTTCACTGAACCATATAACAACACACCAAGAAGCTAAAAAATAATCAAACTCCAGAAAAAGGAAATAAGTTAACATATCTCAAGACGGAGAGATTTACAAGTATGTACATTCTTTTTAAAAAGATTTTGTTCATTGACTGGTAGCTCCGTTATCATTTCAGTTCACACTTCCTGTTGCTGCTGTTGCTCGCTGACGTCAGAGTGGATCCAGGTATGTATAACACTACACAGAAAGGCTTCTTTTAAGTAATCCTTGAAGGCTTCCTCCCAGCCAATTGTTTATCGTTTAGTGGTGATCAGTTCCTTTCCTACCCAGTGGCAGAATATTCCAATGGCTTTGGAGCATGGCAGAGGTCCACTCTTTGATTTTAAAATACAAATAAATAAAAATATATAGAATATGTATTTTGTTCACCTTGGGTAGTTCAATGTTCTCGTCAAGCTGCAAAGGGTACAAAAAAGCTTTTTTTTTTCTCATTAGTTTTTGCTTTTCCCCCAGGGGTTATTTTTTTATTTTTTTCTGTATCATTTTCATCATTTTATTCCTGTTTTTGAGTTTTTGCAATACATAGTGTGCTGAAAGTTTGTAAGAAAAATGAGGAAGGTTTACAGCTAGTGTACATTTTGTAAGCAGGTAAACAAAATGTAAAAGTGCTCTTATTTTGAAAGACTATTTTTTTTTTTTTTTTGAGTTCCCAGTGTTTAGAAAGAATTACGAGGCACTTAGGTCCATCTCAATGGCGACAGACAGTCACTCAGGCCACACTTCCAGGCTCAGGATTGGAAGGTCTGGTCAGGGTCTTGCAGTAAGTGAAGAGCTCAGTGAGTCCAGGACTAGAAGGTATAATATCTATGAAGGCTTTGCAGATGGAAACACTGAAGCGTGCTGACATTGAACTAGCACTTAAGAACACAGCGGCTGCTGCACGTGACACTTTTGATCTATGCACGTTTGTCCTTTCTTGTTGACCCACTCCCTCGATTTTTCAATGAACAGTGTTGGAAAAATGAAACCTGTCCTGATGGATGGGGTCATGTGAACAGCGCATTCCCTTTAACGCTAAGCCAGAACCGCCTGGTCCTTTTTACTGATTGCTGTCTAGAATGTGGTGGTTTAGCATTTTAGTCTCTTTCTTTGACGTTTGTATCAGGATAATTCCGGTCACAACCACGACAATGCTGCTGGTTTCAGGAGTAGTCATTCCAAAAAAAGGTCCCAAAATGAAATGATGCAGCACTTCAGTTGCTCTCTCCGTGGTTTTACTACCCATCAAACATTGTGATCATCATTTTGGAATAAAACATTTCATCCGAAGCAGACAAATGTCTCCCCCCCTCCCCCAAAAGTAGTCATTAAATAGGATTTTAACCCTAACAGATTTACTTAACAGACATGCTTAGTACTTCAAGATCTTCCAGGGGCATTGAGTCCAGTCTGGCCAAGAATGAATAGCAAGCCTGGGTAAGTTATCCTGGAACACACAAACATCCATTTCTTTAAAAAGCACAGAGATTTCTTTAGATTACTCTGTGCAGGTCCTTCTCCTGAACTTCTATATTACACAGTGGAAGTCGAGGATGCTTTACTGTGTGAGGACCAGGCCAAAAATACAAGCCAAATAAGGCCTAGCAAATTGAGATGGCTACAATTTAGGGTTTGTGAAACCTAGCTTAAATTGAACCAAAAACCAACCCATGCCTGATTTACCGAGGGACACAGATAAAACCACGTTAGGGTGAGGTCAATATAATTTAGGGCAGGATATTTGAAATATAGCCAATCCGAGCCAGATTCTACCAGGTTAGGTCAGGCTTTCATCGAGATAGAACCAAAAACTGCACTGATTTAGACAGGATGAGATGAGGACACGTAGGCTAGGAAATGACGGTGCCTAAATTATCCGGATAAGAAAATGAAACCACACCAGACCAATTCAATCAGGTTAATCCAGTATAGTCCAGTTTGATGCATCCGATCTTCATAGTCAAGTCTTTTTTAGTCATGAGTTCATTCCGAAAAGGAGCAAGACTGGACCTAACAAGCCTAGACCCAACCATTTAGGTAAGGTCCAAAGACATTTCCTTTGATTATACTGTGATGCAATTCAATGTAATCCAGTTCAAATCCAGTTTAACAACCATTACTCCACTTTAGTTTGTTCATCCCAATCCTTTATATGTCGGGCAGTTTGATGCACGGTACAGTCCATTCCAAATCCCAATTCACATGGTTCCATCACAGACTATGCTGCGATCTCCAAGCTCCAAGGTGATCCATTTCCCCTCTGATCCAGTGTACTCATTCCTATTCCAGTGAAGATTTAGTCCGACCTAAAATACATCCAATTCCTTTCCCCCTTGTATCCATTCCTATCCCAGTATGTCCAGATAGACCGGTGTGGCTTTCATCATCGTAAACAGCATCTTCTGAATGTCTTTAATATTGAGGCGCTGTTGCGGCTCCCTCTGCCAGCAGCCCAGCATCATATCGTAGACTTCCTTGGGACCGAGCCTGGGGCGCTCCAGTACCCGGCCCTGAGTAATGCACTCGATCACCTGGCAAGACAGAGAGACAACAGCGTTAAACAAGACATAACATATCGCCTTGTTCACAAAAAGCGTTGGTTATGCAATTATACATTACACGTAAAGTACAACACATACTGGCTGTGATGATTGATACGCGTAACGCACACTAGGGGCGTCACACAGACGGAAGATGTAGTCACTGTACAGTAGTCAGGATGTGCCAATCGAGGAAGGGAATGTGATAAAACTACTGTTTTTCACACAGCACTTCGATATCCATTCTCTTAAAGGTCCCATATCGTGCTCATTTTCAATTCGTTTTGTATTTTGTTTTTCTACTAGAACATGTTTACATGCTGTAGTGTTAAAAAAAAACTTTATTTTCCTCATACTTTCTGCCTGAATATACCTGCATTTACCCTCTGTGTGAAACGCTTCGTTTTAGCGCATTTCAATGGAATTGCAACGGAATTGTGTTGCCAGGCAACAGTTTGGGTCCATGTTTACTTCCTGTCAGCTGATGTTATTTACAAACACTGCAACCGGAAATAAACTGGGACAGATTTAGAATGTTTACGTTTAAAACTGTGTCATGGTCTAAATATTGTATATTTGTGACATCACAAATGGACAGAAATCCTAACGGCTTGTTTCAAACGCACAATTTCTAAATACGGGCTGTGTGTATTTCTCCGTATATTGAGTGTTTTGATAGTTTAACAGTATTTATATAGCACTTAAACCTGCTTTATAATGTAAAAGACATGAAAATCTCACTTTTTACAATATGGGACCTTTAAGCCAGTGGCAGGTGCATTAGGAGACGCCAAAACTTCAATATCAGTCAAATGTATTTTCAAATATAATATAAAAAATTATTTGTGTAAAGCCACTTTGTGTACATTTTTGTGTCATTACCATTGTTTGTAAAAACAATCCTAGTTGAAATGAGTCATTGAATCAAATTGATCATTGAAGTGTATTCAAGCAGTATATACATGCACTGCTGGGGGGGAGGTTCGAGTGGATGAGTGGGCCCAGGAGGCTCTTTGGCCCTGTTCAGACCTGGTATTAACATGCGTCCTCAGTGATCGGATCACAAGTGGACAGCTTTAAGTATGTCTGTTCACACCTGGCATTAGAATGCGTCTTGAGTGGTCACTTGTGATCCGATCTCTCTTCCCCGCTCTATATGCAAATAAACACGTAGTAAACACACGGCTAATACAGCAGCCGTTGTGACGTAATATTACATGAATGTCAGTAGTAATATCCTACATATTCGTGAATTCTGGTACATTGTATTAACATCAAAATAGAAGGTTATTGTACCGGTAGTCCCCGGGGACCTCTATGCCGCCGGCACCGCTGCTTTTGCCAGACAACAGCGAGGTACAGAGCTCCAGAGAGCCGGGGAGGACAGGGAACAGGCGGGCGGTAGGGTGTCAGCTCCGCGCAAAGCAGCAGGACAAAAACACCGACACATCTCCAACAATGTGATAATAATGCACTTCCTGTTCCCAGTCTGTAAATATGTAGCCTATAGACAAGATACATTTTAATAAAATACAGTTGTACCGACAGAATACAGTAGAGCACCATTTCCATGCTGACAAGCGCCCGTGTCTGCCTGTTTATTCACCTGAGGGGCGCGGTGATCCCGCGAATCCCAGCGGGACATCAGACGAGTAGACGGTCCTTAATGTGGCCCAGGACACATTCACTACACACTGCTAAAAGAACGTGGTCATATGTGGCCCAGACCACCTCTGAATGTGTCTGAAAGATCCGATCTCAATGCGTCCTCAATGCGTATTGAGTGGGTTCACACCTACTACTACTTAGAGCTGTCCACTTGTGATCCGATCACTGAGGACGCGTGTTAACACCAGGTCTGAACAGGGCTTAATGTGTCCCGTGTGAAACCAGAAGTCAATGTTGTCCTATTTGTCAAGTAGCTTCCATAATTAAATTACGCCACTTCCGTAGTTATTCTAACCCTAACCATGATCTTTTCCTATTCCTAACAAAGCAGTTTTGCATGTAATGAGCGGAAATTGACATGGCAGTGATGAAATCCACATTGAGTGCAAGTAAACTCACTGTATTCCTGCTTGGATCTTTAACTCACTCAGTCATATCTGTTGCTCCCTGCTGTCACAGAGGGTCTATTATACTTTCCTTATGCTCAGCACTTTTTGCAAGAGCTTCATTTCCTCTTTGTTTTCCTCTGTGCAGTCATTTAAAAAGCCTCACTGGCACTTTCCACATGGAAAAATAGGAATAGAAATACAACCTACATAATAGTCCAAATGTTGCAGATTATTTGTCAAAACTATACAATATGATGAAATGTGATGTTTTATCTTTTACCTCTTATGGTTTGAAAACCGACTCTCCCATTAAATACTGCTATTTATGAGGTCTGATCTGCAACCTTTTGTCAGAGATGTTCTCATCCAGGCTTACTAGGTGGTTTATTCAAAGGGCAGATTAGAAGAAACTACAGCCCAAAATTCGGAGGATGTCTGTACAGGATATGGCTATAATGGGGACCATGGATGAGGTGAGGAAAAAAGATGTGTTGCAAGGTTATAATGATGAAGTCTTGGTGATTGGCGAGCTTTTGGATTTTGCATTGAGTTGTTTGGTGAATGATTGCAGGTGGTGGCTAGAAGCAAACCAAGGTGACTGTGGCATACGACAAGACATGTATTAACATATTAACATGTAACATTAACATAATAAAATGATTTGATATTAGTGAGGCACAGACACTGACCTGATTAAATGGATCAGGTCTCAGCCATGACCGTTCTACATTAAATAGTCTTTTCATTTGGATCAGTGTCTCTTTATTACTTTTAAAGGATATATACTAGGGATGCACCGATACCCGATACCAGTATCGGGTATCGGGTATCGGGTCCGATACTGTGCTCATGTACTCGTACTCGCAAAATGGCTCCGACACAACGGCACCGACACCGCTTTACAGCGGCATGACGTTAACCTCTCGTCACCATCTTTCTGGTCCTCACGCTCCACCTCCCCGATTGTGCGGGCGAGATGGGCCGGTAGTGCGCTCGACCCCGCTGGGCCGGGATCCCACCTCAGGCGGCACACGCCGGCCCTGACTTTCATTGTGCCATGGTGTTTTGCTTGCACCCTCTGACTCGCGCGTGCAATAGACTCCTTGGTCCGTGTTTCAAGACGGGTTGGGTGGGTTTCCGACATCGCCACAGACCCCTGGCGCCTTCTACGTGGTCCGCGGCACGACGCAGTTTGGGCGCACTGAGGACAGTCCACCCCGGTCGACAGTCGCACCGGGAGCAGGGAGCCCCGTCACGGTGCGGCGAGGTCCGTGCGGGGAGCGCTGTAAAGCTGCGGACGTGAGCCACCTTCACCCCGAGCCTTTCCAAGCCGACCTAGAGCCGGTCGCGGCGCACCGCCTCGTATGCGGGACTTCCCAGCCTGCCGTGTGTCACTCACATCCTCCAGCTGGCTGTTAACGAGGGTGTTTTGGCACAGAGAAGTACTCGTATCTGTAATCGGTATCGGCGAGTACCCAAATGTAAGTAGTTGTACTCATACTCGATTTGAAAAAAAGTGGTATCGGTGCATCCCTAATATATAAACATAACATAACAGAGCTAAACTCAGTTATATTGGTATGTTTAATCATAACTTAGTAATGTCTATATGCTTTATGATCTGCTTTGATTTGCTGTTGATGCTGTTTGTTAACGGATTCAGTATAATGTTCATATCCACAACACCAACCGCATCACAACAGAGTCATGTCACCACTCTGTTGCCACGATGCTGCTCGCACTTTCTATCTTGAATAAAAATCACAACTTATTTTCAGTTGCGTATACGTTGGCCTTGATTTTGTTGTTCACTATGAAGATACTGTCAATGAAGCTCAACAATCCTGGCACAGGTGTTTCACATTAAAAAGCCTTCCAGTGGCTCAAAGGGCACATTCCCTCGCTTGAAACATTTGCAGGAAGTGTTAATTTTCATTGACAGTGGTCAACTGCAATGAAAAGGATGGCGAAGTAGAAGCAAAAAGTGAATGAAAACTGTATTTCTGATATGAAGAAAGTCATAGCAGCAGAGTGGTGAGTATGTTATGACTTACTCACACACTTTTTACGTATATCTAAGTACATTTATATACAAGGAATTTCCCTTATAATTGAGTGAAATATTCTAGTATCTTCATTCCAGCCACACCCCTGGATATTATTTAAATAATGTCCCCCACACTGCCTGTTTTTAAATCAAACCTCAAAACGCATTTTTAATCCTTGTCTTTTGGCTCGGCATGAACGTCGCCTATTTTAATTATTTTTCCTTTCCTATTGGTCTTAACGCTCTTATTATTTTAATATCCTGTTGGTTTTAAGTTGGTCTTATTGTTTTATTGAGTTGTTTTGATGTTTAACTGTTCTGCACTTTGGTCAACTTTTGCATGGAAAAAAAAAGAAAAAGCAAGAAGATTCGCCCTGTCTGCTTTTGAAAAATAGACCATGTGTGTCCTGTCCAATGAAAGCATTTCTTCACTCTCTGGGGTATAATGGATATGACAACTGCTGCAATATCACCTTTCCAAAGTGCAGTTCTGCAGTTAAACTGAATATATGAGACATAGACACATGCACTCTTTTCTGAGATCACTGAGGTGAATCCATCTTTCCAGATTTCCATTGTGAAATCAATACAACTGACAAAAAAGGGGAATTTAGACACATAGAGGCAGACCAATGAGAAAGACATTCTTGGGGCCACAATATGAAGACATCTGTGATATTTTGTGCCTTCAGTGTGCTGTTCAGTTTACTGTGCAAGTGAAGAACGAGCATCTCTGCTATTGGATTAACGGAATCCACTGAGATTTTTATACCAGAAAAGTGCACTCACAGAGTGCACCAGGGATGACGTATTTTTTGTAGGCCAACAGGAAGTTAGCATCACCCTGGTTCCCTCGGGGGGGAAAAAAAAGACAATGGGATTTTTCCATTGGGTTTTGGATTATTGCAAAAAAAATAACGCTGGCAAACACACGTTTATGATACTTGCACGTTTCGTTCAGCATGATTATCTTCACAAATGAACACCACTTCTATGATTTTTTAAAGTGTGAATGTAATCGCCAGAGGTAAAAAGCTAACGGTAGGCTATAAACGAACTTCACCACATTAGCGCAAGTATACACAACAAGGCTGTAAAAGAGGACGAGTCGGCGTGATGATGATCTCTTCAGACTGATTTCTGGGTTATACGACTCACTCCTGCACCACTCTATTCTATCTGCTCTATCTATTAGAGTGCAGATCTCCTCCAGGTGTGTCTCCCTCTCCCCTACCAAACAGCCCAGTCGCACAACAGTTTGTGAAATATTCACAAAATCTAATGTATTAATTTGTGTACATAGACACAAATCAGTCAGCACGAAATGAATTTGTATGTAATCAACCTTATTGTTAACCAGGAAGTATAGAGACCGGTGATTGCCACATAGGGAAGACGTCGCGGTGTCAAAGTTGATTCATTTGTCACATAACTTCTGTACTTGTCACAGCACTTCTGGTGTTATTTTAAGTCAAACCGCGATCTTTTCCTACACCTAACTAAGTAGTTTGTTGCCTAAGCCTAACCAAGTCGATCTATTCCTAAACCTAACTAAGTAGTTCGATTTTGCAAAGACTTGAGCGGAAATTGACACGTGCGTCACATGTTGCTGGTACAACACGTCGTTGCTTCTACAGATACAGACATTGAAAGTGTAGTAATTTTGCGGATATGATGTCAATATACAGTCAAAAGATAACTTTCACTGGCTGTTGTTGCTGTGAGACTTGCGGTGAAAATAGGCGAGACCTCGAATTACTAGAAGAGACTCAGCTGACACGCAGCCGAGCCGCGTTGCCCATGCAGCTGCTCTAACCTGTTAACATGGACGCGGAAATAAAAAAACAACAGGTTCTGCTGCCGCCACGCGCTGCTTACGTTCCCTGTGTGGACACGCCGTTAAAGAATAGATCTGTTTGTCAGGCTGATCTCCATGAGATTCATCCATGCCTTCAAAGCCACAATTCGCAAGTCTCTTTTTTATTTCCCCAGAGCACAAACAGACCATAATGAATCTGCAGGGATTTAGGCTTGTTGATCAATACCTACTGACTCAACTACTACCACCAGGTGCTGAGCTTGCTTCCTTCTGTTCCATCCTGGTTTTGGAACAAAAAGCGCCCACTCGCTGAAACGCCGTGACTCTCCCTACACTCACTCACCTGCTCAGCGATGGGAGGACGAGCAAGCCGCCAGTGTCGGAGCATATTTCCCCTACCGAGATGAAAAACCCACGATCTTCAGGTAAAACGTGATTGCCAATTGTATTTTTCCTGTATTTGGCATGATAATAAATCCACCCTGAATATTTCTAAAAGAATGCAGAGGGCAAGATTCAGTTTCAGGTCCAGGAACCTTAAGGCGCTCTTAAGGAAGAGGAACTAACTGGTTCCATCAACCTCATGGGATCAAGCGCTGTTATTTACAACTCTGGTCTTATTTCTGCTTACATATTTATTATTTTTTATGTATTTTATTATGTTTTGTATTAAAGTCTGTGTGTATTATGTTTTTAAATTGGCATCAAGACAAACTTCCCTTTGGGGACAATAACGTTGAAGTTGATGAACCACATCCTCCTAAGAAATAGTTGACTAGCCATCAACCAAACTCTATAAACTGTTCGGA
The DNA here is from genome assembly GCF_043250625.1 of Sebastes fasciatus. Classification (NCBI taxonomy): domain Eukaryota; kingdom Metazoa; phylum Chordata; class Actinopteri; order Perciformes; family Sebastidae; genus Sebastes; species Sebastes fasciatus. Next base: position 4,430,216 of record NC_133798.1, read on the forward strand.
GTATTTCAAAAACGTGTTATTTAAAGGTTCTTTATCCGGGATTCAGAGCATTAATATAACAGCAAACAAACTATTACCTATGTAAATATATATAAGTAATGTCTACCTGAGCAGATAATGAAGTCACTCTCTCCGTGTGTTGAAATCAAAGCTGCTCTTTATTTCGTTGACATAGCCGGGCCGGCAGCGCGTGCCTTTTAGTGCATGTGAGCCCGGCCCACTGGCTAGCTCACGACCACCGGCGGTTAAAGCTGATAATGCTGGCGTCACGGATCTGTAGTGCCCACCCAGCTCCGTCAGCACTGTTTGCGTTGTTAGCACTGTTAGCTGCTAGCCACCGGCTCAGCCATCTCCATGCTGAGAGCTGTGTGGAGGCAATATATATGCTCTGAATTCCGTATTGAGCACCTTTAATTCATAAGTATTTAATTCTGCTTTATATCTATTCGCATTTAAGTCACATTTTTAGATATTTAATGTAAAAGTATCAAAATAACCCACAAAAAAAAAATAACACGTTGAATATGTGTGAAATCGTAAAATGAAAACTCCTCTTCTTGCCATTGAATTGTCTAGCTTGCCAGAAATATTAGCAAGAACATGACCTCAGTCATGGGTCAAAAACATCACACAGTTACAATGTTATTGTAACTGATAAGAATGATGGCCAACCCCACAAAAATAAGACCTAAATTTGAATAAACTGGAATTTTCCTTTAATCTAGTTCTTACCGGTTGCTAATAAAAGTCATAAATGGCTTAATGTATATACCATACATAGGCTATGTTCATAAGTAAGTGATGATGTACCTCATTATTGGCGAGCTGGAACCACGGCTGTTTGCCGTAAGTGAAGATCTCCCACAGGATGACTCCGAAGCTCCACACGTCACTCTCTGTGGTGAACTTCCTGTACATGATGCTCTCTGGAGGCATCCAGCGGATAGGCAGCATGGTGTGACCTCCCACCTGAACACACACATAGGAGAAAGATGTGGCTGTGTAAAGGAAATTCTGAGCTTTGTTTCTAAACAGAAATGATGGAAAATAATTACTGAAAACATGTGCAAAGACTGTGAACATTGTAGTACTGGATTGTGGAGTTAGACCGTTAAACTGTTTTTGGCCAGTCTTGTGTTTAGGACTTTTTAGGCGGGGCTGAAATCATGGCTCGATGACGCAGTGGAGCCATCCTTAACATAACTCCACCCACCTTCACAAACGTGGTTTTTGAAAGGCATAATACAAATCCAGAACATTGTCAAAGGTTATGTCGGTTAGATCAGTTGGTAGAGCATGAGTCTCATATTGACATGATCGTGGGTCCCACTATAGCCATTGGCATTTTCATCTCCACTCCCAACGCATCAAATACCGCCGTTTGGTTAGTGCCCCTTGGCGCACGGAGGCACCCTTTAGCAATAGTATGTGATGAACCGGGCTTTAAACTAACTCCAATGTAAACCCACCCGCGGTGTTTGGGGTCGGAGCAAGAGGGTGGTGGATGGGTCGAACAAACACAATACTTTCAACGAGGAGACCGCTGTTTGTGTCCCGTGTGAAACCGAAAGTAACGTTGACATCGTCACAGCAGTCGTTAGTCAAGTGAGGCGTTTGTCGGTTAAGTCAACGTCAACCACGATTATTTCCTAACCCTGACTAAGTGGTTGTGTTGCCTAACCCCCTAAATGCAACCTAAAACCTAAATTCCTGTGAAAACGGAAGTTTATTTTGAAAGGACACTATGCATGTAACGAGTGTATCTTGACAAGACGTCCCTGGTCTGTCCAAAGGCAACGCGAGAGAGGCACCCCTGAGTTTGTAAATATGAAACTGTACACTAAATAATGATATAATGATCCAATAAAAATCCAAATGCAGCCTACTGAGTTATAACATAGCAGGCCGTCCTTTCCTGTGGATTCTGTCATTGGGTGGATTTGTCCTTTAATCACACGAGTGATGGTGAGGATATGAGGAGACGCACAACCCAGAATGTCTTCTCAATTATTCGACAGCGTGTAGATCAGACAGACTGAATCATTATTCATCTGCTCTTGCCTGCTCTCCGACTGCTGTGAAATCATAAAGCAGCTTGACTAATTTAGTCAAATATGTGCTTCCTAATCACGACTCACATAATGAATGACCTCCAGTGTGCCGCTGACTAATCGTCCTTCCTGTACTCCTCCCCTCCTCTCTCCACCTCTACTGTCTGATTCCCCATCACCTCTTCCTTCTGTCCTGCCATCCTTTACCCGTTTCTCCATCATCAATTAGTTGTTTCTTTAATATTCAATAAGCACTAATACAACTTTAATTGAATGTCTTATTAGTGAACATTACTATGTGTAACCTGTTCTGGCCTTTTCTCTCTAATCATTAACATACACTGTCTTGAATACTATATAATATGATGTATAAATTGTTCAAGAGAAATCCAATGAAAGATGAGGGTAAAGTTGTACCTTCATTTAAGTTCCAGTTCCTTCATAAAAAATCATTTAATTTGTGAATGATTGCTCATTCGTTTACTCATTCACTCCTGAGATAAAGCAGCCTTACCACATGATATCACCATGCTTTGATTTAGATTAATTACAATTTCACTTGACCTTAAAGTTGCTGTGGTGAATATAATAATAATAATAATAATATAATAAAAGAAGGCTGTAAAAAGGTTGTACTGTGTTTACATTGGACTCATGGTGACAATAATGTGGCGCGTGGCGGCGTCGTACGGCGGCTGCATTGTGTGTCGGCTGCGTGATTCACTAGTCGGGTGTTCAGACCAGCTGCGTTTCTGCTGCTGCTGTCAGCCCTTTCTTTCTACATAGAGTTTGCCTTTCATAATGGCCATTTATTTTCATTATAAATGTAATTTATTTTAGACAGAGAAAGGTTAAGAAATGTGTGGTAATTTGTAAATAATAGTAATAATCCACAATTAAAACCCCTAACTATATTCAGTCATGGAGCTCTCCAAGTCACTGTATGTTCTACAACACTGTCTGGCACATATTTCAGAATGAAAGCCTCGTGTTAACAAATGAAGGAATTCTGTCCACAGAAAAAAATGATTGGGGGCTTTTATTTTTAAATGAAAGCAGGAAGTGTTGATTTAAAAATAAGTCTTTACTTGTTTTCATCTCCCAACATATTCTACAGATAGACATCGAAACTGTAGTAATGTTGCTGGTATGATGTAAATATACAGTCAATAGATCACCTTCCACTGTCTGTTGTTGCTGTGAACCGTGCGGCACGCGGCAAAAATAGGCGAGACCTTGAATCTTTAAAGGAGGCGCAGCTGAGACGCGTGTGAGACATGCATTTCACGTGGGCAGTGTGGCTGCTCTAACCTGTTAACATGGATGCCAAATTAAAAAACAACAGCCGCCACGTGCTGCTGACGTTCCCAGTGTGGATGACGCTTCAGGTTAGTTGATGTATCTAACTATGTCTACTTGAACATTTGCTCCGTTGACATTTGAATCCTTATAGAAACAGATATCACCACACTTCAATAAACATGAATAAATTGTGTTTAAATACAAATGAATCTACAAATGAATGAAGATTGACTGTGTGGCAGAATAGTGTATGATATAAAACTTGGTATATTGTAAATATGCATTACGTATGTGTTGTCCTTATCTCATGGTCAACACATTTGAAGCTACAGCAGACCTTTAAAAGAAACCAGCATGGACTGTCAGTTGGAAACAAACGGCAATGTTAAAGTTATTTTGTTGACCCATCCATTGTTGACTTTGGCTCCTTGAGAATTGTAGCTTACATCACTTATTTTCCTGTTTTTAATTGTATTTTTTTTTTTTTAATTAAGTTCATCTCTTGGCAAGAGAGCCAAAAACGTATTTTCCAGACACTGCACAGGCCCTCATATCCTCCCAGCTGTACTCCGTCGGAGAGGACAGAATGACTGATCAACATGCATCCGCTGTCTCCAATTCGGGGCTCAGACAGCCAAAGTGACGGAGGATATCATTTTTCCTATACGGTGATTCTCCTCCCTGTGCAGACTGTTTGCCTGCAGTCAAACAGAACTCTAGGAACTCTGTCTGTAGCTCAGACTGAGCAGATTGCGGTTCAGCCGTACGTCTGACTCTGAATTATCCGAGTCAGACGGTACACACACCTCTGTCCTGCATGCTCGTGGCTGTTCCTGATGAGGCTTCCCTGTCACGATGCCATCCTACTGGGAGTTTCTGCCCGTCTGTGTCTGCTTGTCTGTCCGTGTTGCTGGACGCTGCACTATGTCATCAATCCGGTCTGCTTGCCTGCAATGATCCACACCTGCTCTGCCTCAGCTATCAAGCTCACCTGCAGCCTGTACTACGAAGCAGGATTTGGCGTTTTTTTTTAACTTCAACGTCCTACGAAGGTGGATCACTTCTTACCGGGGTAGATCGCCATGGTAACTTATGCTGAACAGCTAACCTGCTCCGAAGCAGGTTATGTTCCAGATAAAGAGATCAACTTGTATAAAAGCACCGCCTACTGACCAATTAGAGCTCAGTGCGGGGATCATATGATAATATTACAGAAATACGGAGAAGTTTAAGTCATAATCCAGACTAAAAACAACACAGTTTAAACTGACAGATGCAGACAGAACAGCTGACTTCATGCTGTGGGTGTTTACTGCTTTGAATTATGTTTTTATATTTATTGTTTTACTTGCTCTTGAGTCCGTTTCACACCGCCGGAGACGGGGACGCAGCTGAAAGAAGGTTGAAATAGTCACACACGCCGCACCTCTGGTAAAGGACATGATAAAGTGTATTGCAATCATCCATTAAACTTCTAAAAGCTATTTATATCTAAACGACTATATCTGACTTTTGAGTATTCCGTTAAATTAATAATTCTGTTAATTTACGCATTCACACATCAGGAGTTTTTTATTTTGCCAGCTGTTCTTCCTGCATTTGGCAGCTTCAACTGTGTTACTTTTAGTCTGATTAAGTGTTTAACTTCTTCAAATTTGTCTAATATAGTTTGCTCTTCCTTTGTAAAATGTACTTCTCTGCCTGTCAGTCTGCAAGTCTGTAGACTTGTCCATGTCTTTGATTGGTCATATGCTGCAAACCCCGCCCCGTTCATGTGAACGCGCTCGTAGCCAGATAGAGAAACCCTGGATTGATTTACCGAGTTGATAACCAGCGTCCTAGAACCGCTTAGCGGGATCTCGTTTGTTAGGGTTAGTGAAGCCAGATAACGAGAACATACCCTGGGTATGTTGAACTCGCTTCTTAGTACAGGCCTCTGGTCGTCATCAGTTCTTCACCACACAGTAAATCTTCACTACACTGATCTTCAGTCTCTGCCGGATCATCTCTCTGTACAACGGTTTGTCGTATCACTGAAATCTATCCTTTGACTTTGTCATTCAGCCTGTCAGTTTGATATTTACCTTTTTGCCTGAATCAGACCTAAACCTCTGTTTCTGTCTGCACAGTTTGACCAGCCACTCAGTCAGCCAAGCCAAACCTCAAGCCCGTACAGCAGCTCACAACCCTGGACTTTCTCTCCTACCATCAGCCTCTCCCTGGATCATCTCCCACCCTCACCCTCACCACTCCTATTCATTAATAAATATCGTTATTTCCTGCCGAGACTGAGTCTGCATTCTGGGTTCCCCTCTACATATATCGTGACATTCCCAGAATTTATAATGTAAGAAAAAACAAAGTTGCAGTGCATCCATCTCTACCCTTCGAGCAGCTTAGTTTTGAACATTGAACTGAATTTTGATGCTTTACCAAGACTGCTTACTGCTTAAATCATGGAAAATGTCCATCACAATTTCCCAGAGCCCACGGTGACTTGTTAATGTTGCTTGTTTTGTCGGACAAACAATCCCAAAACACAAAGATATTCAGTTTACAGTCATATAAAAACTTTTTAAAAGCTGGAACTGGAGAATGATTAACATTTATACATGGCTTAAATTAATAATAATTAATCAAAACACTTGTTGATTCATTTTTTCTTAGCTAATTAATTTCAACTCTAGAATAGGGAAAATTTGGAAAATAAAATGCACATTTCTCGCTAGAAATGTGATCAAAATGCATTTTAAGGAAAACGCTATCTTAATATATTGCATTTTCCACTGACAATAAAATTAATCTTTGCCTTTTTGTTTGTTTTCACAGAAAGACGCTTGGCAGTCACGTGAGGTGGACACAGGCCAAGAGAAAAAAGAACAGGCCAAAAATAATCTCACAATTTTAGAGCCGTTATTGTGAAACTGATCCGTTTTGCACCGTGGACCACCGTATTACATTATTACATTTTGATGTGAGACGGGGTTGTAAATATATCCAACAAATTCAATGCTCATGAGCACGATAAACAAGGGAGGAGTCTTTCTGTAAATCTGAACCGGTTCGATGCTGATAAGGGTTCAAATTAAAAGAGAGTCAGTCAGCCTTTCTGCTGCTGTCTGCAGTCTACCAGCAGCCCCACTGAGACGTTGGAGCGAGCCATTAAAAAGAAAGCAGTCCACAGAAGCTACTTAGGGGGGATGGGACTCAATGGAGTCATTGACATTTACTGCCAAATACAAATTATTTCCCACCATGCCAATTACAGTGCTGAGAGAGTCTCCTGAAAATCCCTACGAGCCGCCGTTGCCGTCATCTATGAAGACAAACCTCTTCTGCACAGGCAGGACACGTACAGCCGGGCTTCTTGGTTTTCTCCATCTGGGACCCACATGAGCATTTTCAACATCTTCGTCCAGGGCTCATTAAAACATTACAAAATCCTTAAAAAGACAGCTGCAGGCTAAATAATTTAGAGAAGCGATACAGTTACTCATAGCGTGATGGCCGGTCAAGGTAGCAGCCTCCTCTCCTGCAGATATTGTACACTAGTAGAATGCAATAGGTTATCCATCCTCTATCTGTCCACTGCTGACATTCCGAGAACAAAACCAGTTAGTGTGAAGTAGAAGCAGACAATGAAAACCTCCAAAGGCGAGTCTGCATGGGTGATGACATGTAATTCTAAACTACACCTAACCAAAGGCACAAGTACTGGATAACGAAGGAAGCGTCACATGAAGTTAAAGGAGTTATATATGAGATTTTTGCGGCGTTAGTTTTGGACGTGTCAGGGACGGCGTGTCAGTTTCTGCTTGTTACATGCATTGTTAAGGCAAAATGTTAAGATAAGTGATTTTTATTTTATTTTTCATATCTAAGTTGCTCTTTAAATATCATGTGTGTATTTGGTAGGTCAATAATGAAATATTGCACAAGAGGGCAGCGCTAAGCAGCTGAGATGTAGGAGGAGGTGCCAGGTTAATTGATTGCAATTCACACTTCCAGGGATCTAGGTGTGAATCTATAAACAGGATTCAGACCTGCTGGGTCTCTTTTGTGTTTGACTTGGTCGACATTCCTGCAGGGAAAATGCGTAAAGCTGCAGGAAAATAGGGCTTGCATCAGAATATAGATGACCTCAGAGACGCTATTGGAATGTATAGTTTTTTTGAGTGATAATGATAATTTGTAAACATCATGATATAGATGCTTGTTATTAATAATCTGTTTAAGAGCTGTGGTGGTGCGCAGGTTCCCGCTGATTTATTTGTGGTCGGCGATTGTTTGGAAGCGCTGCACGCTTGTATGTTATATGCGCAGATAAATTATTTAATTCAAATATTTAATTTATTCGGCTTGAGCAGTGTGGTGCTTATATTTTGATTAAGGACATTTTTATGGTGTTGGTTACTGGTTGTCTTTAACATTATTATGGCGTTTAATCAGATGGTTGATATATGATGGAGTTAGGTGATGATAGTGTGTTTTGTGGTGGTTATTATCAGTATAAATTGCAAAAATGCTTTTGGGGATATATTATAGTCGGGATTTATTATTTCTTAGATGTACTGATAATTGTGTCTTTTCTAAATCAACTTCTGTGTTCACAGGAAACGTACAGTCTCCGTTCGTTACATGCATACAGTGTCTTTTCAAAATAACTTTTTAGGTTGACTTACTCAATAAAACTTAGGTTTAGGAAAAGGTTGTGATTTGGGTTAAAATAAGTAGCCTACGTTTGTGACGTAAAATAACCATGTTGGTTACATAACTGGTGTTAGTTAAGTATAGAACTTACGTAATAAAACTAAGATACAATAAGTCAGCGTTAACTTGGTTTCACACTGGACAGCATTCTCCTGGGTGAAAGTCCTGTGTTTGTTTGACCCATCCAACATCCCCTCCTACCAGCCCTACACAGACCTTTCTTGCTCTATATACTACATCAGTTGCTCTGACCATCCAATACTGAAACGGATGTGTTTGCAATGGAGTTAGATGTGTCACACAGACACTAAAGGGTGCCTCTGTGCATCGGTATCAGACGCCGAGGTGCCACTGACCAAGCGGTGGTATTTGACGAGCGAGAACGGGTTGGTTTTAGATATCCAGATTTACACAAATATCCCACACATTTGAAATTTAATTTGTTTGTTTTTCACTGACAAGCTGTTTTTAGTTGTTGTTGGTGGTTACAAAAAATAACCTGAGCACCAAGCTCTTGAGCTCAGCCTCACTGTTGCTGTCTTTACCTGCAGCTTGAAACTGCACATTCATTTAGCACTGCAATCAAACATGGTGTCAAAGGTGTCTGGTTACTGAAAGTTAATCTACACCTTCCAGCCAACCATGATCCAGAATTCTCAGTGGCCATGGTATAAATTAGATCATGTTCAGTGTGAGAATTTGACATTTTGATGATTGATTGATTGATTGATTGATTGGTTTTATTAGACAATTTCATAAAAAAAATAAAATAACCAGCAGCTCAGCCAGGGCATAGTGCTTACTTAAAAGGAAAAGTCAGAATAACATAATAAAGCCCTATAGGGCTTATTTCCATTGTGGAAATTAGCATCCCTACTGTGTACTGCAAATTCATTCTTCATTTTGGGTAAATACATGGAGAAAAAAACAAAAAACAATAGGTGTGTTATGAATAAAAGATACAGACGTACTCTTACCCGGTAATAATCCGTACTGTAAATGTCTCTGGACATGCCAAAGTCGCCTATTTTCACCAGAAGGCCGTTCCCCACCAGGCAGTTCCTGGTTGCCAGATCTCGGTGCACAAAGTGTTGAGACGCCAAGTAGATCATCCCGGCTGCGATCTGACTGGCTATATGAAGCATCTGGGACAGACCCAGCTCCCCGTTGGTCTGCAGAGGCTGTCCATCCACCAGGATCATGGCGTCTGGCCCGTGGGCTCTGAGGGAGAAAGTTACAGAGTGAGTCAGACAATCCTAACATCAGTCAGTGTAATGTATTTACGGATTTGACAACAATACTCGTTTGGTTCATTCAATCAAATGCAATGACAAATCACGACCCTTTTCAAAATCCATATTTGATATCTGAGCGTAGCAGTGCTTTTCAGCAGCTGACCAGTCCTCGAATGTTTGAAACCCCATGGAAAAAAAACCCACAAGTGATCCTTTAGATTTACTTGTTTTTATTATCAATGCTAATTTCACGAATACTTGCTGATTCAAATTTGTGTTACATTTGCTGTAGTGGGTTATGTTTTAAAGGTCCCATATTGTAAAAAGCGCGATTTTCATGTCTTTTATATTATAAAGCAGGTTTAAGTGCTATATACATAAATACTGTTAAACTATCAAAACGCTCAATATACGGAGAAATACACACAGTCCGTATTCAGAAATTGTGCGTTTGAAACAAGCCGTTAGGATTTCTGTCCATTTGTGATGTCACGAATATACAATATTTAGACCATTACACGGTTTTAAACGTAAACATTCTAAATGTGTCCCAGTTTATTTCTTGTGAATGACATCAGCTGACAGGAAGTACACATGGACCCAAGCTGTTTCCTAGCAACGCAATTCCATTGCAATTCTATTGCAATTCTGTTGAAATGCACTAAAACGGAGTGTTTCAGACAGAGGGGTAAATACAGGCATATTCAAGTTGACAGTATGAGGAAAATAAAGTTTTTTTTGCACATTAAAGCATTCAAACATGTTCTAGTAGAAACACAAAATACAAGTATGAACCTGAAAATGAGCACGATACGGGACCTTTAACATGTTTTTTTCCACTGTAAAATGTCCCGCTCAGTAAGCCTACATATTTTGGTCACAATTATTTAACAACCAAAAAGAAATGATCCTAATCAAACACTTGGTTGGCAGGCGGTAATGGGGCACATCAACAGTAAAAACTGTCATGGCCAATTTCAAAGGGGTCCCTTGACCTCTGACCTCCAGATATGTGAATGTAAATGGGTTCTATGGGTACCCACGAGTCTTCCCTTAACAGACATGCCCACTTTATGATAATCACATGCAGTTTGGGGCAAGTCATAGTCAAGTCGGCACACTGACACACTTGTTGCCTGTTGACAAATATCTATTTAAGGTACATTTGAACAGATAAAAAAAATTGTAATTAATTGCTTTTAACTATGGACGATCATGCGATTAATCGTGATTAAATATTTTTAATCGATCGACAACTCCTAATTCAAATAGTAGCAGTCGGTGCTGTTTTGGAGGGAACGATGAGGTACAGAGAGTGAGGAAGGACGGAGTGTGAGTTGAGCTTTGATGACCTGTGTAGTTAAATACAGAGTGTACCCAGTAGTACCCAGAGTGTGTGTGTGTGTGTGTGTGTGTGTCTTTTCAGCTTCACTGACTTTTAAATCTCTAATGGAGGAAGTGATGCCAGTGAAGTGGCAGTTTGGTGTGTGTGTGTGTGTGTGTGTGTGTGTGTGTGTGTGTGTGTGTGTGTGTGTGTGTGTGTGTGTGTGTGTGTGTGTGTGTGTGTGTGTGCGTGAGCATGGTGGTTTGGAAGGCAACTGGTGCTGGCTAAATTAGTAGTATGTCCTGAAAGAATTGATGCCAGCACTTTAATGGAAACACAATTACTGAGTCGAAATTAGCATCCGAGGCACAGAGAGACTCACTGAAACACTGTCCCATACGAGCATGCACACAAACACAAACACACACACACACACACACACACACACACACACTGAGAATCACACATAAGCACTGGTAGACTTCACTTCCTGGCGGCGGACTAAGTACCAATGTTCTATTCTGCAGGGCAAAGCATCCTGGGAGCAAATAACATCTAATCACAGCAGACATAATGCAGCTCATTAGCTTACCAACCGCAATTTACAATTTAGGCATTTAGCTTGTGCTCTCATCCAGAGCGGCTCAGCAGTGACTGAGCAGGTAGGGCTGCAGAGTCTGACTCAGCTTTGGGACCTTCTTGTCATAAGATACGTGAGGTAAGGACCCAAGGAAAGGAAAAGATAAAAAAAAAAAGTCTCATGTAATGGCTTCCAAATCTACAGCTCATGTTTTGTGAAGTGTCTGTATGTTCATTCATGCATTCTTTGTATTTGGAAGTGGCTCTTCCAAGCTGTATTTCAACCCAGTGCATTTACCAGTGGGATATTTGATTACAGAGTCCATCCATCCATTGTATAAATCCATTACATGTTACACTGCAATTAAAGTCTTGCTTTCAATAATGTTTCAGTAGTCGTGTTTCCATTCAATTGTAAAGTGAATTTTCAGATATTTCATAAACAAAAATGCATTTGAGCACTGTCAGTGATCACACATCGATTTAATTTCATTCATTTAAGCTTATCAAAAGACTCCAACAGAAATCAACCAGATGGAGGTTTAACACGTCTCCGCTAAAAGACCAAGATTTTAACAGTTTCTTCAAGAGAGAGTGGAAATGGAGGATTTCTCCTAACACCTCTCCTTCACTTTCTGGGAAACGGGCAAAGCTGTATTAAGGGGCAGGATTATTTCATACTCATCCTATAAAAAGAAGAAAGACACTGAAATGGTACTTAAATTGGAAGAAAAAAAAACTTCAAAACATGTATGCCACTAACCCTACAGAAACAATACAATGTGAATTAACAAAACATAAACTGGAACTGAACGATCTAAAAAAAAAAAGAAAAATCTGATAGAGAGGCTCAGACATAGCAACTTTCAATTTAATAACAAATCAAATAAATACATATATATATATATATATATATATATATATATATATAATCTAATTAAACAAAACAAGGAAAAAGCAACCATTGCAGTTATTAAGGACTCGGCAGGGAAGCCTCTCAACGATCCTAAAGATATAAATGATACATTTAGATTCAGATCACAACCAAAATATTGAAGACATCCATAAATTCCTTAGTAATATTAACCTGCCCCACCTCTCTCAAGAATAACTTAAAGGTCCCATATTGTAAAAGTGAGAATTTCATGTCTTTTATATTATAAAGCGGGTTTAAGTGCTATATAAATACTATAAAACTATCAAAATGCTCAATATATGGAGAAGTACACACAGCCCGTATTCAGCTAAAGCAGGTCTACATTACTGTATTTTTACTTAAAGGTCCCATATTGTAAAAAGTGAGATTTTCATGTCTTTTTTGTTGTAGTGCTTTATAAATTCTGTGAAAGTATTGAAACATTCAACCCACAGAGAAATACACACAGCCCGTATTCAGAAACTGTGCCTTTGAAACAAGCCGTTTCTGTCCATTTGTGATGTCACAAATCTACAATATTTAGACCATTTCACAGTTTTAAAAATCATATTTTGAGGTTTTGCCACCACCAGTAATGCCATCATGCTTTGGGTGTTGTAAAGAGGAAGTGTACTGTTGCATTCAACTCTGTTAATTAGCTGTTACTATAGATATGAAGTCTACTTATAATCCCAATGCAAATTAATAAATAAAATTGCCTTCCAATAATCAATCAAACTTCTCTACACCAGGCTGTTTAACAGGTCAGAGTGTGGACGGATGCTGGTGGTGAAATAAAGTCTAATAAACTAAGCAGATGAATAACAGATGGCAAATAAAAGCATTTCATTTAATTAAACCATACTGAATCTCTTCATTCCAACACAAATTGGATTCGTCAGCTCCATTTAATCAAAAGTCATTTGTGTTTTACAAACCACAAATGATGATGAGATGATATATGATTCTATAGCAGCAAGTTAGTTTCAAAGAAGACGGCATTGCATTTGGCTTTTTCGGTTATCACATACAGTATCTTATGTTCTTGTGCAAAAGGTGGGACCATAGAAGAAGTAACAGGATTGCAAAAAGGTTCTTCCTCAAGGGACAATAAATATTCACCACAATGGTGTGGAAATCCAACCAGTTATTTTCAACTCAAACAACAAAGTGGTTTCAAAATCCACACCAGTGTTAATTTGTTATGCTAATCTGCTCATTACATTTTGGGTTACAGGTGGTTGAAAAACTCAAACCGTGTCGAAACACAGTGAATGCAGATTCCATACAGGTCACAGTGCTCACTCAGTGGTTTGTCAATCATATCCTACGACCTTCACAGTCACCAGATCTCCACCCAGCTGAACAACTATGTTAGATTTTGGAGTGACATGTTAAACAGAACTCTCCACCAACACCATCATCTAAACACCAAATGAGGAAAAATGTTTTGGAGGAATTCTGTTCATTCCTCCAGTAGAGGTGGAGAATCTCTGACAAGGAGCACTGAAGCTGTTCTGGAGGCTCCAGGTGGAACTACACCTTACTAACACACTGCATGATGGTTTGTAGTTTCATGTATCACCGTGTATTTACAGTACAAGTGGAAATTCTAGCCCAATGGTAGTGTTGGTGTTGGAAAGGTTAAGCGGTCACCACTTGGGTTCCAATGACTAGTTCTGTTTTGGATCCGCTCCTGGTTGGTAAAATACCTGAATTCTCTCATTTCTGAGACTAACACATCCTGCACTTTTGCCGGTTGAATGAAAAACATCACCAGCGGCAGATGATATCAGTTGTAGCAGATTAACTTTCAGTTTGAATTTGCTACAGTGAAACGTTGGGCTGTTGTCTGCGAGCGTGTCTGTACCCTGCCTGAGACTGTTGGGTGTGGGAAAAGAAACAGTAATATCACTCTATGACCATGCATGGACTGTGGCATGTCTTCTCTAGAGAAACCATCTAGTTTGTCATATCAATTTCAGAAGAATCTCCCAGTAAAAGGTGGAGACTGCAATTCTAATCAAATACACTTTTCGTTAAATTCACAGTCCACAAGCTGTTACCTTTGACCTTTAATGACCAAAATCTAATCAGTTCTAGCTTGAGTCCAAGTGGATGTTCGAGCCAAATTTGAAGAAATTCGCTCAAGGTGTTCCCGGGATATCACGAGAATGGTAGGGACGTGAAGTGACAGTGAACTTGACCTTTGTCCTTTGACCACAGAATTCTAATGAGTTCATCCTTGAGCCCAAGTGGACAGTTGTGCCAAATTTGAAGAAATTCCCTCAAGGGGTTCCTGAGATATCACATTCACGAGAATGGGACGGATGTGAGGTCACAGTGACCTTTGACCACTACATTCTAATCAGTTCATCCTTGAGCCCAAGTGGACAGTTGTGCCAAATTTGAAGAAATTCCCTCCAGGCGTTCCTGAGATATTGAGTTCACGAGAATGGTACGTACGTATGAATGGACTGCACGAAAACATAATGCCTCAGGCCACGGCTGTCGTCGGCACGGTGGTATAGAAATATCATTTTGGGTTATTGTGGTTATATAAATGCATAAAAATTATGGTGCTGTTAGATTACGTGAGACACAATGACCACAACCCGTAACTCATGTACCAACCCCCTGAACCTATTCTGCTAAAATACAAATACTTTACACTCAGTTTGCAGTTCTAATTCACACTTTTTTCAAAACAGCACACACAATATTTTCAACATTTGGCCCAGTCTTCTAAGATAAAATATCTTGTGTTCATGTGGAACACCCTGACATTCAAAATGCGAAACTTTATTGTCCTACTTTGCACTCGGATTCCTCACATGGGTAAACGCATGTTGCACAATTGTTCAATTAGCAATCAGAGCTTTAGCAATCAGAGCTTTAGCAATAAAAAGGCCACAGGTGAGCTCTTGTGTTTTGGCAGAGACGGAGGCAGAGACAGGAATAGCAATAGAAGTGAGAGTTATGGTACGTGTCCACAGCCTCCGTGCTTTCCACGCTCCCCATTCATTGTTTATGTAAGCAGCCGTGCAATGCATTCTGGTAGCCTGGCGTCGCGATTCGAGAGACTAGGCGTCACGACGCCCGCTCCTTATTTGCATAAAGTTGAGGGCTCGTCTACTTTATGCAAATCACAGGCGTCCGACGCAACTCGCCGCCTCTCGAAACTCCCGAGGATCTTTTAAACTAAACGTTGTTGATCCAAAATAAAGACAGATTCATCAACTGCATGGATTATTTCTCGCCTCAAATGTTTTCAGAAACACATTTCAGTGAACTATTTACGTGAAATAAGAGAAGAAAGTTTCCAAACGAGCCTCCATACTGGTTCCAGTTTGAAAGCTGGGAGCAGCAGCCAACGGCGGGAAAGCGTTTGTCCAATCAGGAGCCGAGTGCCTTGTTTCTAGGGACAGCACACCAAGCGTCCAATGCTGGGAAGCGTTGCGTCCCCTCGCGATAAAAAACGCCCCTGTGGACACGTACCATAAGAGGAGGAGGACGGGGAGGAGGAGGAGGAAGAGGAGGAAGAGGAGAGCCATATTCTCTGATGAGATTCAAGCCACTTTGGTTGACCATGGTCCAATAATGAGGGAGGCTGGGCAGAGTACAACCACATTTACTGTAAGCAGGTTCACAGTAGATAAGGTAGGACATCTACTCTCATTACAGTATGGTAGTACTGTGCATCAATACAATACTCAATGCTTACTGTAGTATTGCAAGTGAACCATAGTACTGTAAACAGAAAGTATGTTTTGCATACAGTATGCATGAGATTGGGAACTATACACACTGTACCTATACACAGTATTTACAGGAGAACATTGCCTGTAATATTGATGAGGTGCCATTCCATTGCAATACCGTTGAAATGTGCTAAAACGGAGCGTTTCAGACAGAGTGTAAATACATGCATATTCAGGCAGACAGTATGAGGAAAATAATGTTTTTTAACATTACAGCATCTAAACATGTTCTAGTAGAAACATAAAATACAAGTATGAACCTGAAAATGAGCACGATATGGGACCTTTAAGGCTGAGCAAGTTTTACATAATGCTCTGGGTGGAACAGTTCCCAGAGTCAGTCTGTCACTCTACCAGACAGGCTCATTCATCAATCACTGTGGAACACACTTGTATGGCACCTGACACAGCTCGGAACAAGGCTCCCACAGTAAGGCACGCGGACTACGGTGACAATATTTGATGGTGGAGCAGAGTAGGTCATTTATATTTATATCTTTATAACAGGCGGCCCACTAAAATCATTTTTCATAAACAGCCTGGCAGGACTCTGTGGGGCTTTCACCTTTTAGAGAAGGAAAGCGGGGGCGTAAGGGAAGAAGAAACAGTACTTAACAAGCAGGGGGTTGGAGTCCGGTGACAAGGTTAAAATTAAGGCATCAACCTGCAGTAGTTCACTGAGACAGGCCCATCCATCACTCAGTGTCTACAAGCTCACACACTGCTCTCTGTGCCACACACAGGCCTGGCAGCTCAGGGTCGACCTCTGCAGACTTTTTCTACTTCATGTACTAATGAGGGAAAGTTTGATCACTGGTCAGGACCAATGAAGGTCCGAAATATCACGGTAAAGTCAACGAAAGTCAAAGAGGGTCAAATCATAAAGTCGTGACAGGTGACGGGTGAGTAGGACGCACCAAGGAACAAAGATCCAATACTCCATACACAAAGGAAGAGTGACGAAGCATGGCACTATCATTTTAAACATCTAAGTATTGAGGCAGTGGTGGAGAGTAACAAACTACATTTATTCAAGTACTGTATTTAAGTAAAATATGTATACTTGAGTACTTCCATTTGATGCTACATTGTACTAGTACAGGGGTCAGCAATCTGCTGCTCCGGAGCCACATGCGGCTCTTTAGCCCCTCTCCAGGGGCTCCCTGTGGATTTTTAAAAATGGAAATGAATAACTGTTTTTTGTTTACATTTTCATTTTTATTTATCATTGTTGTAGGTCTATGGTACGACGGTACAAAGGAGTATTAAGGCCACATTGAGGAAAAAAAATAAATCTGAGATTTCGAGAATAAAGTCATAAGTTTATGAGAATAAAGTCATAGGTTTAAGAGAAAAAAGTTGTAATATTATGAAAATAAAGTCATAAGTTTAAGAGAAAAAAAGTTGTAGTATTATGAGAATAAAGTCATAATATTTTAAAGTAGTAATTTTACGTGTTATTTTCTCTTTTTTTCCTCCTAAAGTTATGACTTTATTCTCGTAATATTACGACTTTTTTTTCTTGTTTAAAGTTATGATTTCATTCTGGAAATGTCAGATGTTTTTCCCCTCAATGTGGCCCTAATACTCTGTAGTTCATTGTCTCTTTGGCCCTCACTGCATTAGACTTATATACTATATACCTAGACTATAAACCGTGTTACCTTCATGACAATGATCAAATGTTCTGTGGCTCCAGACAGATTTTTTTATTTATTTTTTTGGCCTAAAATGTCTCTTGATAGAAAACGTTGCTGACCCCTGTACTAGTAGTACGAGTATCTGCACTAACTAGTAACAGTAGTACTGATGTGGAGTAAAAAGTAATATTTTTCAGAGGGACATATTGTACTTTTTACTCCACTACATTTATCTGTAGTAACTAGTTATTTCGTAGATTAAGAATTTACAGGCACAATATTAATCATAAAAATATGATATACAGTTAAAGATTTCACTATCAGAGTGTCTATTTGCACTCAGGTGAGAATAGTCACACAGCAGCTATTCAGCTATTTACACCAGGCCAAGTTGAATATGCTACTTAATTTAACAATAGTTAGCTAGCCGAAGGGCTTACTACTACTACTACTGCTACTACGACTACTTTCTGGCAGAAAGAAGTCGTAGTAGTAGTCGTAGCAGTAGTAGTAGTAACAGTGAGTGACAGGGAATAAATAGAAACAGGGTGTCCGACAAAAGTTCAGCTCAAATCGGCGCTGCGTCGCTCGCAGCCAGTTAGGACACAGTGTCATCGACATATGGTGTGATAAAGATCACACAAAATAGCAGTCTTACAGGGTTATTTTGTCAACTGTCAATTTATTTTTGTCTATTTGTCAATTAATGTCTGAAATTGTCAGGTTTCATCTTCGTAGTAGTAGAAAGTGTTTATTTGTGCAAGTTTAGCATGAATAAATGTTGCCTTTGTGTGTTTACATTATGGCAATCAGACCGGGAAAGGGGAGGGGCAACCATGAGGGAGGGTTGCCGATATAGGGCTGAATACCTGCAGGAGGAACTCTAAATGTGTCATTGATTCAGGCCGGTGGAGTGAGGCAGGTGCACACCCCATTCCATGTGGCAGGCAGGGAAACGCGAGAGCAGGAACAACTAACTGGTAGGCCTAGGACTGGTGTCTGTGTTGTTTTATGCTGTCGGGGTTTGAACGTGTGAGACATTTCTTGTGTTCATGTACTGCAGACCTGTTTCCCTGCTGCGTTGAAGGCGGCTGGTAGTCGGTAGGAAAGTAGATGACGTACCAGGTATTTTAATTATGTAGTGTTTTAATATTAAATTGGCATGTATTTTAATGTTTGATGATAAAGTGTTTTAAGATTGATCTCTGCAGAGCATCAGTCGGCCATTAGCTGCTCTTGCCGTGGAACTGTTTTGCTTTAGGGTTTATTTGCTGTCTAGTCCGCCCTGGCAAGTGAGCCGATAGCGGGCAAAAATATATGGGTATTGCCCTTGGGGGCGGACTAGTTTCTTTTCTTTACTTTTGTTGTTTGTTTTGTTTTGCTTTGTTCAGCAATCTGCCTGCTTCCCCACGGTGTTTAACCTCACTGAGGTTGAATCCCAGTCAGACAGCCAGGGCAGGCTTAAGGTGTGGTGTGGTTTGAAATCGTTTGCAGTGAAATCAATCACGCGTGACTTATACAGTAGATGTGTGAATTCACTTAGCGTATAAACGTCTTGATTTGCAGTGTGTATCGGTGTGTAATTCAGCCCTGCCCTGTTAGTGTAGCTGGGGTTTAAACAGTGAGTAGGTTACGGTGGGGGATATGAATTGTAAAGCTAAACTTCTGTAATTAAAGCTTCTACTCTTTAAAGTTACTCCCTGATTGTCATTCCTTATAGCCAGCACTTGTGGTGGGTGTTACAAAACTTTTTTCAAATATTCTTTCACACACACATTCTGCCATTTGGGGTCTCTGTCATTGTTGTTGAAGGTGCAAACACTGGAGGCGGAGCTGCAAATACGCATTGTAGCAGACGGCGGCCCGGGTAGAGCGTGAGGTCACTGTGTGTAAAAGAATACAAATTTTGCCACACCACCTTTATCAGCACAGAGCGGACTGGAGGAGATCCTGAAATCAGCACCCCTATGTACCGAATATAGAATCGATTTTGAATCATGAATTGTTTTCGTTGAAATCGTGACCTCAAAAATCAAAATTGAATGGAATCACGAGATACCCAAAGATTCACAACCCTGTAGCAACTCATAACGTAATAACTGTGCATAATTTAATAATTTAAATGTAATAAAAGCTCACAATGTAATAATCAGCACATCATTTTAAAAAAGACCATAACTGTCATAACAGTTTTGTTCATAATGTAATAAGTTATTACATTAAGAGAACATTATTACATTATAAACTTAGCAAAAAAAAGTTGAATAATGGAATAAATTCATCACATAATGTAATAATAAAAAAAAGAGTACTCTCCTTGTCTTCTTAAAGCAGAGGAACCCTCTAGTTCTTCATGACACAAGTGGAGTAGTTCATTTAAAGCAACTGGACTTTGTCTGTCATCAATCGGTCCTGTATAGCCAAACTTTCTCATTTTACAGCTAAACCGTGCACTACAAGATGATTCTGGAAACATTTGAGGAGCTACTTCAGCTTTAAGCGTGTGAATACACCACCAGGAAGGATTCCCACATCAATCCACCATTTTAAAACCTATTCAAACTCTGAAATGAAATAACTTTGCGAGTTGATTTTGATAGTGTACTAAAATGAAGTGATACTAATGGCCCCTGGAAGGTAAGAAAAATGCACAGCGCCACTAGCATGGATTGGGTAAATGGTTGTCAGAAATTAAAGTTGTGATTGTGTAAAACCACTGATACCGCCCTTTAGAGCTTTATCCTTATGATACCAATGTGTTGCATGAAGTATTTTGGGCAATAACTAAATAGTATAATCTGCGTGTTTAATATCCTTCACATCACTTATAACACGTAATATTTACATACTACTCACATACTATTTGGACAAATCTTGGTTTCCACAACGGAAATGGAACATTTTGAGCAGGGACAAAATAAATACTAAATTGCTCAGGAACTCTATACTCCCAAAATCCTAAATCTCTGGGGATTAAAGGTTGCAGGTGCACTCACACACACACACACACCTCCTCCACCACCACCTGTTGCTTGTCTGCTGAACTCACCTGAGAAACTTGTTGAGATCTCCGTGCTTCATGTACTCAAAGACCATGATGAGAGGGTCTCCGTCCACGCACACTCCGTAGAACTTCACTATGTGCTCGTGCTGGAGGTTGGTCAGCAGCTCAGCCTCGCGCTGGAAATCCTTCCTGGCTGCAAGAGTGGGGTCCTTCAGAGTCTAGAGAGAGATAGAGAATGTAATAATGAATCGTTAATATCTATTGTAATGTGTTAATGTTCATATTAATATTATTCTGTACCTTTGTATTTTGATGCATTGGCAACTTTCGTGCCAATAAAGCCACTTTGTATTGAATTGAATTGTATTGAGAGAGAGCATGTCATAGTGGATTACACAACCAAATCATGACCAGAACAAGGGCTACACTTAGGTAGCCATGGAAACATCCCTCCCTCATGTGTCTGTCCTATTGTTATATTCCACTTCTCTCACTCGTAGTTTGCTGTAGCACACACAATTTGCAGCAAAACATGAAGATACAGGTTTACCTTTATAGCAAAAAAATAGCTGCATATAAGTGTTGGTCAAATGAAAAACAGAGTGAGGGAAGAGAAGAAAAAGCAGCCTGAAGAACAGCCATCAGTAGCCATGACAGCTGATAATGTTATATCAGGGCATTTTTTTTTAAAAATGCACACAATGACAAGTCTTTTTGGTTGCAAATGAGGGCGCACAGTCCGCGACGCCACTGTCACAGATCGCCTTCGCTCAAACAAACGGTGCAACGTAGCAGGAATGATTTCAGACACATTGGAGGTGATGTAAATAACACGGATATGTGGCGAGACTTCAAGGTGCTGGAGCTCCTGGCCATCCGCGATCAGGAAGAAATTAAGCAGCAGATGACGGGACGGTGACAGACAACGTAGTGTATATGAACATAACAAGGCTGCTGAATGAGAGAGGCATCGGAAACACACCGTGTAAGCCGTCAACATCACGGTACCGCCAGCAGTGAGCACATTTGTTTTTTGCACATTTTCCATTTGTAACGATACCTTTTTTTTGTTTTTTTAAAGTTATTTTTTGGCCTTTTTTAGCATTTTATTGACAGGACAGTGGATAGAGTCTTGGAAAGGGGGTAGAGAGAGAGAGTGGATGACATGCGGAAAGGGCCACAGGCCGGATTCGAACCCGGGCCACCGCGGTTAGGACTGAGCCTTGTTATATGGGCGCCCGCTCTACCGCCTATAACGATACCTTTTAAAACTTTTTTTAAATTTTCCAAATAAAAAAGATCCTAAAAGATGCTAAAAGATCCATCTGTCGCCTGTTCTCTCTGTTATAAAGTACCTAACCCAGTCGCAGCTCATTACATTATCGAACAATTGAATGAGTGAATGAAATATACATTTCAGTCTTCATACGTTCCTGTAATCCTTTTGTAAAGCCTATATTATCATATCCAATAGCACAATAGCCTAATATATCATAAATTGGTACTGTAGACAGACAGAAAATAGGTTCATGAGTGTTGATTGATAGATACTATAAATCTGTATGTTGTCTTGATGTTTTTGCAGACATTACAGCTCCACATAACATATAACATAGTTAAACATTTTATAGACCTAACAATGCTGTGTGTACTATATTTACACTATCATCCCCTCTCTCTATAATCCTCCAGACATGTAACCCCCCGCTCATTTCCAGCACCTCAGCTAATTGGTATGCATTGCTCCTGGGTTGTGACCCAGGTCGTATCTGAATTGTCCTGACCAGGGTTCAACCCGGGTTGACAGGCTTGGTTTGAATTGACAAAAGGAGGGTTGAACATGGGTCAGATAACCCCGGTCCAACACTGGCTATTCTTGTGAAAGAGGTATCCGTCAGTCATTTTGAAGGAGACAGACACTCCATTTATTTCTATTTCACATAATATGCAAAGTAACTAACATTCCTAAAATAATAATACTAATAGCATTTGTTTTCTTCAGATGACATTAATTACATAACTAATAATGTTTTGAGAAGAATTCATTTAAAATGTTTCTATGATGGTTGTTTATTACAGTACTTTATTCTTGTGATCCCCAGTCAGCAGTCCTTGTATGTATAATAGGTTGGTTTCATGAGGGTTAAAGGCTGGTTACAGGCATAGGCTAACACTGCCATTCCTCCCACTATAATCCCATTTATACTGAGCCACTTTATGTGTCTTGGGGGGATAGGATAGCTATCTGATCTAAAAAACAACAACTGTAAAAGCCCTCAACTTGCATTCAAGATGGATTTAAATCCAACTGCCCAACCCTCAAGGTGGTCTGAGATGCATTTTAGCCAAATCTTAAAATGGTGTTAATATAACTGTCTCTCCAAGACACACATCTATAATCTGTGTCTGTAATACATCAGTAAGCAGTTGCCGAAAATAGCCACCGTGTCCACGGTCTGTCCCTGTGATAATGGCAGCTGAAATTAGACGTCGTTCTACCTGTCTCATTAAAGCGACAGGAAAGAAACGGCTCCAGCCATTTCAACACTTACAGAACATACAGAAGGGCACCGAGCTGCTGTAGCGTTTATCTGATCCCTGATTAGTTCAAACACTGAATTATCTGTGTGGGTGAGAGCCGTTGAAGACAATACAACTTTAGTCTTGCTGGACCCATTTTGAATGTTATCAGCCTATTTAATGAGCGTTATCAGTGGTTACCACGACCATTCAAATACTTCAGACGGGCCAAACTGCACCTACCACGCTGTGAAAGTGAAACTTAACGTTGTGAATTGAAACAAAACAACTTTAGGTTCAGGCAACAAAACTACTTGGTTAGGTTCAGGAAAAGACTGTGGTTTGGGTCAAAATAAGTGCGCTTGTTACGTAACTTCTGTGACTTGGCATAACAGAAGTACAGTCAAATAAGTCAACGTTGACTTTTGGTTTCACACGGCACACGGACAGTTGTTTCCTGGGTGAAAGTCCTGTGTTTGTTTGACCTGTCCATTCACCCCGACCTCCTCCTCCTGACGTGGACTTTGTCACTCTTTATACTACGTCACCTCACTTCCTCCTTTTACTTACGTCAAAATTACTACAGCCACTAGAGGTTGGCACTGTCTTCTTGTATTCGTATCGGTGATCAACTATGTGAATAGATGATAACGGCCTTTTGAACCTACTAGTAGGTGTAGCAGGCCCCTTCTAACCCATATCTATGGTGCTGATAACTGCTCATAACACCCATTCAATCGGCTGATAACATTCAAAGCCGGTGCTTGCTTTGTCGTTCATGAATATGATTCATTCATGTGTTTGTGTTAGCTAATGGATAGTTGTTAGCTAAAGTTAACTAAACTGTTATTGTCGTAACTAACCTACAAAGGTGTAGAAGTTATTTCAATGTCATTTTTGTCAGATATCAAGCAGCTTCAGGTGCATCATAACCTCTTTCTGGACCGGAGGAGGACCGACCCTGATTTACATGCAGACCAGAAAACAAAGACGGACTGTAATCAGATCACAAATCTGATTACAGTCCGACAATTAAAGTGTCTTAAATCTTATCTGGATTTTTTTTTTTTTTTTTCATACTTAATTTTTTCCCTATTTTTGACGTTGTTTTCATAAATGCAATTTACAGTTCGCAATTACAAACCATTTTTTAAGTAGTCAAGCTTAAAGACGAACACAATAAGTACACTAGGGAAAACAATTTCAACATTCAAAATTGAAATAAAATTAAGAAAATAAAATAAATAAATAATAATAATAATAATAATAAAACAAATTAATAATAAAAACATATATACATTATTCCAAATAAAATAAAATAATAATAATAAATTAAATAAACAAATAAGTTAGTAGTAGTAATAAGTAAAAAGTAATAAGTAAATCTTATCTGGATTTAACCTGGTCATGAGACACTTGAAATGGCCAGTGGAAATGAGGCCTGAGGGAACATACTGAGTTGTATTCTCGTTGGCGAGTATTGCCGGCAGTGCTCTGACCTTCTGTAAATGTAAACATAGACCTTTGATAAGTATACCTGCTTTATTTCAACCTAAAGCACTAGACACTATTATGTCTACGCAATTGACCAATTGCAGGTTAGTACTGTATACCCCGGACTGAAGGGGAAACACCATCATATGGGGTGCCCTTGTGCAACACAATTAGCCCCCAACAGCTTCAGTATAGCTGCTCATTGACTCGGAATGTAATGGGCAGCTTCCAGGTGTGACCTAGCCCCCGCCTGGTTTCCTATCTGTTCTTTTTACATGTTATTTAATATGTTTTAAGCCGGATGTTTACATTGTACTTTAATGGCGGTATGCAGAATACAATAGCTCAGTTTGATAGGACTGGTAGATGGAAAATTACAGCTGTAGTATATATGCACATTTACAGTACAGTACAGTATACACAGATGTGTTAACTGCTACCTTGTATTCCTTTATCCAGTTGTATTCTTGCCCTCCATGTGTTTTTCTCTTTCATTATCCTCCTCAGTTGTTCTCCTTAACACTACAGTGAGCTCTACTTTCTTTCAAAACACAGAAAAGGTTCTCGGGGGCCAGAGCAGAGTGAAACGAATGCATCTCAGAGAAAAAACAAACCAATTCATGACATGGAAAGGACAGCAGACAACATATTCTTCTTCAGTGAATGACAATAATGGGTTGAAACGCTCCGATTACTGTTAATAGCTTTAATAGCAGTTCTGCTGCCATGGTTACCGTCGTGTGTATGTCCCTCACCTATCTTCTCTTTCCCTCTCAGGGCTCTTGTTTTCCTTCATCTCTGCCCTTGTTAATGATGGGAGGTCTTCTGCTGATATCGTATGCACCCACCGAGCTGCTCCTTCTGTCTGGTATAATGTATTCTCACATTGACGATGCTAACAAAGTGCCACCGCATAGAACCAAACTTTCATTACAATGTGGCTCAATTATAATGGCTGCAATTCGCTCCATTTATTTATGGGCTTATGGCTTACGCCTCATCCAACTGAGCGCATGGCGGCTGCGTCGCATGTCAGCTGCGTGATTCACGCATCAGGTGATCACACCAGCTGCGTGTCTGCTGCGTTTCTGCTTACAGCTGCTGCTGTCAGCCCTTTCTTTCTACATAAAGTTTGCCTTTCATAATGGCCATTTCATTTCATTATAAATATCATTTATATTTATTTTAGACAGAGAAAGGTTAAGAAACGTGTGGTAATTTGTAAATAATAGTAATAATCCAAAATCAAAACCCCGTACTATATTCATTCATGGAGCTCTCCAAGTCACTGCATGTTCTACATCACTGTCCTGCACATAGTTCAGAATAAAAGCCTTGTGTTAACAAATGAAGGAATTTTGTCCACAGAAAAAATGCTTGAGGGCTTTTATTTTGAAATGAAAGCAGGAAGTGTTGATTTAAAAATAAGTCTTTACTTTTTTTCATCTCCGTAACATATTCTACAGATAGACATCAAAACTGTAGTAATCTTGCTGACATGATGTCAATATACAGTCAACAGATCACCTTCACTGTCTGTTGTTGCTGTGCGCGGGACGCGTCAAAAATAGACGAGACCTCTGCGTCTCTCACGCGAGCAGTGTGTCTGCTCTAAATAAAAAAACTACAGGTAACGCAGACGCCACGCGCTCCTGACGTTCCCTGTGTGGATGAGGCTTTAATTACCATTCAGGATAAGTTAGACTATTACCATCAACTGGAATGTAATTGGTACTATACATGTTGACGTTTTTTAATGAAAGAAAACAAACGTTTTACACAGTTTAGAATTTTTTTTTTTGTCTATATGTCCGGCAGTTTGCGTGTATCTCAGAAGGGATGGAAGTTTACACAAAATGTGTCAATTGGGTTTAAATCAGTTAGTAGTATTGAAATGAGGAAAATTATACGAGTATGGAAAAAATTATACAGAAATAAAGCGCATTAGTGGACCCACTCTGTGTGCTCTTTGTCTTTTTGGTCAACACATAATTATCCTGTCATCTAATGTTTTCATGATCACAAGAAAGCAACGTTTAGAAATGTATCTCTGTTTACGTCCTGTTGGGTACGGGGTCGGGATAGGAACTGCTGCCGCGAAACACGGGCAGACTGCATCCATCTGCTTTCCTGATTTCTGAGTGTGTGGTGGAGGGAGACACATAGACAGATAGATACAGTAGATAGCGAGAGACAGATGTGAAAACAGCTGTCCACTGCATGATTTTTAATCAAGCTTTTATCACATAAGTTCACCTTCCTTATAAGCTCACCTCCCTTTACAGGCAATCACAGAAACACATCAGCAACAATCCTCTTTGCAAACATTAAATAATTACCACTGATGTAAAATCTGACACTTCATTACGTCGTATATTTTAAAGGGATATGGGGAATATAACATGTCTGGTTAGACCAGACTCTGGTTGCCTCTGTTTATGTGTATGTCTAATGAGGTTGTCCCCTGTCAGTGCAATTCTTAATGTGCTTTGTCATCAATTATTTTGCTAATATTTGTCAAACACTGAAGATGACTCTCCGCTCTCTACTCGGCAGGACGCAACCTCTCAGCTGAGCGCTCACACACACACACACACACACACAAACACACACACTCATACAGAGCATGTGACTGATACAGAAAGATAGGCATCATCGTGCTCACATTGTATTGAAGTGGAGGCCAGTGGTCGTAAAATGTACACGGCTAGAAAATTGCAACTTGTTGATCAAAACAATTTTATTAGAATCAAACATTAATATAATAAAGTAGCCAGCTGGATTTGAAATGAGTAGTCGGCTGTTATAGAAGGGCACTTATAGAAAGCTGATCGGAAAAGTGTCACCGCTCTCTCGCTGCGTCGTCGTGTTTTAAAGGGCCAAACCAACCAATCAGATATCAGTAAAACATATTATTTCGCTGTGGCATTTTTATAATTGGTTGAATCGACGAGGACAAAATTAAATACTTTTTTTTAATTATTTGAGTTGAAGGGAGGATACTTGGTGTTGGTTGGGCAGGTGGAGCATTTAGTAGGGCATTGCCCCCTCGTACTCATGCTTAGAATCAACCTTGGTTCCCAGATCTCAGCATTTAACTCGATGAGACCAGTGTCAATATCACAGATAGAAATGATCACAATTAAGCTGTCTCAACATTCAGGATTGAAAAACCCTTCTGTGATCCCAGATTTATAATATTTTTTTATCGTGCAACACAGGCCATTACGGTAGAGACATTAAATATAACAAAAGACTACAAATAATTTTGTTGTACTTTTGTACGGCACTTTGTAGGCGGATGTTTTACTGGCGTCCGGTAGTCGCTTTCAGTCCAAAATGGCGGAAGCGTAGTTTTGCTGCTGGGTGCTGATGTTACACTACTGTTCACTACTTGGCATTATAAGTTCTTTGACTGCAGAGGAAGAGGAGGGACTATGCTTTCCCTAATAATTTGCATAAACATTAACCCATACAAATGTTCTGTTCTTTAACTGATGAAGAGGTGGCTTCCTGAACCTTCTTGTCAAACAAATGACAACGTAGAATTTTTCAAATTAAAATGAAATGTTGTGGTCTAATTCCTACAGATGTGTGGACCACTTCAGATTAGATACTACTAAAATAGGAAGTTCCATATAGACGTATCCAGGGTGTAAGCATAAGCAAACAGGCTGCCATTACTGTGGTGGCATCTCACTTGTTAATATGCACAAGGTACCCCTCTAGCATCAACACAACTGTATATCCGGCATTTTTTCACATTAAACACTGTGAAATTACAGTTGAGTTCGACCAAAGCACACTTGGTGATTGGTGACTTGATATTATTTTGTTTCTGTCCAGTTTGAATGAAGTGTTTTACGATGCACCACTACGTTCTTAAACAAAAAAAATCATATCATGAATTTATATTGAGATTTAGGTATTTGTTTTAAAATATCACTAGCTGATGCTGTAGTGGTCCTGTCATTAGGGTCAATCTGCAGAGATCCTAAGATGTCAAATTTCCAGAAGAATATCCTACATTCATATGAACTTGCATATAGTGCAATACTAGATTTTGTCCTATCAATCTTACCACCGCACAAAGACGTTGATATTGGACAATTTGGCAAAACCAAGGGATTACGCTCAATGCCACACTTTTTCCACACTCTCGCTCTCTACGATATCTGCACATATCAACTACTTGAAGGTTAAGGTCAGGGAAAGATCATGGTTACGATTAAGAAAAAAGCAGGTCTCGCTAAACACCCTCACTTTCCCACTTCATTAAGGGTCCACAAGTTCCTGCTTTGACACAGAACATTCACACTAGATGTGAATCATTAGGTGCGGATTGATCCAATATGAACGTTATTCCTATACTGGGCTACGGGCATGTCCCTAGTAGCCTAGTGTCCTGTCTTATGAAGCACACTGTGTGTTGTGTATACAATACAATCAGCTACAATCAATTCAAAAATCTGCTGCACGAGTGCTGACTAAAACCAAAAGGAGAGCACACATAACACCTATTTTAAAGTCTTTACACTGGTTACCTGTTCGTTTTCGTATTGATTTTAAAATTATTTTATTAGTTTATAAGGCACTACACGGCCTTGCACCAGACTACCTTGCAGAAATGCTTTTGGTTTGTGAACCAGGAAAACCCCTCAGATCCTCCGCTTCTTCTCTTTTAGTTGTTCCACAAAGCAGAACAAAAACATCTGGTGATGCTGCTTTCAGCCGCTGGAACAACCTTCCAGAGGAGCTGAGAGGAGCTGAAAATATTGATAGTTTTAAACGTAAACTAAAAACCCATCTTTTTAGTCTGGCTTTTATGTAGTGTTTTATAATTTTATAATTTTATGTTTTTTTATTTTGAATACTTATCATCATCATTATAGTTTTTATTTTACTCTATTTTATTTAATCAACATGTTATTACTGATCTTTATTATCTCTTTAATTCTATTTATTAAAATTGTATTATTTTAATACAATCTGCTTATTTTGTGTAGTTTCATAATTTGTATTTATTTATTTTATCGTTATTTTTATTTTCTTGGATTTTATTTATCTTTTATTATCTTAAATACCCATCTCTTATTGCTTTCTTATTCAATGAACTTTTATATTGGTTGTTTCGGTGTGCATTAGTCTCTAAATCCATTTTTAACACTACACTTTTGTCAATCGTCTGTCCAGCACTTTGGATTGCATTTGACTTGTTTGAAAGGTGCTATATGAATAAAGTTTGCTTGATTTGTTGATTGTCCTGCATTACGTGACTCAGCAGAAATGAACTGTCGCATGAACACATCCTAGATGAAAACTGATCCTGACAGATACAATGAGTTTGTGTGAGATAGACAGTGTGTGAGTGTGTGTGTGTGTGTGTGTGTGTGTGTGTGTGTGTGTGTGTGTGTGTGTGTGTGTGTGTGTGCGTTTGTGTGTGTTTGCTGAATGTCTCAGACGGGGCTGGCTGGTTGTACGGATGGCAAAAAATAGCATAATGCCTAGGGCAATAAATCCTGCAGGATTAAAAAAAGCTGCAGCTGTAATCCCTCTATATCCTCACTAAGACTAACACCTGTCTGCTGCAGGTCAATGTGTCGGCCATGTTTCCATAAATAACTGCTGCTGTGCTGACAACAGATTCTCTGTCTTCAACATATGTCACGTTAGTAATCCAATCCATGCCGTATTAGCCGTACGTTAGCCTTACTGAGAGTGTTAACATCATAAACTGGACTGATGCTTTTCAGAACGTTACTTCCTTGCATACAGTCTATATTTCATACTTGCAGAACAAATGTCACTGCACATGTCGTGTTTGACACCTAATCACTTTCTGTGTGAGTATGAATCTCCACACTTTCACATCAAATACTAGATCGATGATTTCAGACTTTGATTGTGTGTGTGAGGAGGTGAATTTAGGAGCCAAGTGCTGAACATTGGATACAATTTGTCTTTAGTGGATCCATGACAAGCAAGAATGGATGTGCTGCATGCACATGCTTACTCTTCAAACAGTCCTCAAGCCCTCAGATGTGATCGCTGAACAACAGTTAGTATACCTAAACAGGAGTGGAAAAATAAATAAGCTGCAAATGCTGAGATATCCTGACTGTTAGTTCCTAGTATGGGTCAAACTCCAAAAACACAATTCCTGTAATGCC
Organism: Sebastes fasciatus; assembly: GCF_043250625.1. Taxonomy (NCBI): domain Eukaryota; kingdom Metazoa; phylum Chordata; class Actinopteri; order Perciformes; family Sebastidae; genus Sebastes; species Sebastes fasciatus. The sequence goes on from NC_133798.1 coordinate 4,460,922, forward strand.
GCTCAATATAATATAATATAATAATAATGTTTTTCCTTATGCTGCATTCACACAATATCGGCAGAATGGGACGAACACTGTTGATGCATTATTCCAAGATGGTTACCCTCACTGTTAGCCTTATCGGGGTTCTACTTTAACCAGTGCCCGATGGCCTGTGGCCACAAAAAGCTACTCCGTTGCCACCAAATATCCCCTGTAGGTGCCGACGTTGGTTAGGATGGCGTTATCAGCTGTAACCTCCATATGAGCGCAGCGTTCATGTGTGTGTGAGTTAGTGTGTATCAGTATCTCCTTGAGAAGCAGCTGACTGTAGCTGCCTGCTGGACACACTTTTTCCATCACCTAGATGCCTTTCCACACACTGCTCTCCCCCCCCCCCACCCCCACACACACACACACTGCTTGTATCTCTTACCTTTACAGCTACCAGCATCTTGTCCTTGGTGGGGCTCAGGTTGTAACATTCAGCCAGGAAGACCTTGCCGAAGGCTCCTTCTCCGAGCTCCCTCTTCAGAATAATGTCCCTCCGTTTAATATGCTGAACATCTGAAAAGGGACAGAGACAGAGGGACTGAGTTGACATCCGTTTTTTTTTTTTTTTTTTAATGCAAACACACAGCCAATTAAAAAGGCTTCCCAATTTCCCTGCTTACATTATCCTAATCTTTCCTAGAGTTACAGTAAATGAAGGCAGGTGACTGGTTCAATTCAAGTACCAGCAGGATAAACAGGGAAAGAGTCAGTCTTCATCTTTTCAGTACAAACCAGCAAATTTGAAACCTATTGTTCATTTATTATATTGACAACCCGAACACATCTGTGGGTAACTGACCTCAACACAAAATCTCTGGAATCAAATGCACTGATATTAATGAGAGTGAAGCAAAACTGAATAAAGCTGCAAGGTTGTACTGTATATCTAATTTGTGTGTGTGTGTGTGTGTGTGTGTGTATGTGTGTTTGTGTGTTTGTGTGTTACTGCTGATAGGTGGCTGTCACTCTTTCTCTGTGTTAACATTAAACCTGGCTACATGTAAGTGCACTAATTATGGTACACACACTCACACTGCACTGTGAGAATATGCTTAAATGCATAACCATCTTGTATATGGGGGAATTATCCCAAGTGTATGTGACGTGTGTATACGTTATGTTTCCATGACAACCATCCTCCCAGTCTCTCATTTGTCTATTAGAAGGTTTTCTGTTTAAATGTCCCATATTGTTAAAAAGTGAGATTTTCATGTGTTTTATATTATAAAGCAGGTTTAAGTGATATATAAATACTGTTAAACTATCAAAACGCTCAATATACAGAGAAACACACACAGCCCGTATTCAGAAACTGTGCGTTTGAAACAAGCCGTTAGGATTTCTGTCCATTTGTGATGTCACAAATATACAATATTTAGACCATTACACGGTTTTAAACGTAAACGTTCTAAATGTGTCCTAGTTTATTTCCTGTTGCAGTGTATGTAAATAACATCAGCTGACAGGAAGTAAACATGGACCCAAGCTGTTGCCTAGCAACGCAATTCCGTTGCAATTCCGTTGAAATGCACTAAAACGGAGCGTTTCAGACAGAGGGTGAATACAGGTATATTCAGACAGAAAGTATGAGGAAAATACTTTTACATTATAGCATGTAAACATGTTCTAGTAGAAACACAAAATACAAGTATGAACCTGAAAATTAGCATAATATGGAACCTTTAAATTCAGAAAATAATCTACTGTTGATATATGATGTCCCATAATTCTACACTAGCCTTATCAATAGAGATTTTTATGCAAATAAAGCAGGAGTTACACAGTTATATTTTGATAAACTTGTGCTATTGAGGTGGTAGTCCAGATGATCAGTGTTCGGTGTGTTGATTTATGTATTTGTTTATTTAACAGAGACAACGGAAAGTCATTGACTTTCTCAATGTTAGCTAGACAGCTAAATTTCATCAGCAGTCCCTGGGCAAGAAAATCCACAAAAGAGTTATGACAGCAATACATACAGATACAGAATAAGCACTTCATCATACATAAGCACATTGCGTCTGACAAAAAAATTATATTGCCTGTTAACTACCTAATACACACCTTAATATGATCTTACTACTTTAAAAAAACAAATCCTTATTGATAACAATGCCGTTTTAATATAAAAAAGGAAATGCCAGACACTTTAAATTCTGAAAAATTAAACTTTAATTTCATTTTTATGTTATTTAAAGTCCTATTCTTTTTTATTTTTAACTTTAAATTAAATTCTAAATTGCTCTGATGGTTAGGGTAAAATATTTTGCTTTTGTCTAAGGTTTCCCCTTTAGGGTTTCACTTACTTTGGTGTTAAAAAATGTCAGTCATGGTCCACACATACAGTATATCACCAAAATGACCCTGCAATCAATAAGGTGAATTGTAGCAATTATGATGTTACAAATACAAAAAAAGAAAATGTAGGAATCAGGACGAGGGATTGGCTTCCATTCATAACTGAACTAATGATCTAGTGAAACATGTATTCAAACTAAAATTCACTTTTACGTCATAAAAAAAAGAAGAAAAAATTCATAATACATTTGGATCAACACCAGTTGTCGGACTTTGAAATCCTGCTTCTTCTTTTGGGCTGCTGAGTAAAATCAGAAAACAAACCTCCAGTAGTCCAGAGAGATCCACAACACTGTTAATATTTTATAATGAGGTTAGGACTGTGCTTTGGGTGACACATATTTCTGATACGCCCCCATATGATAACATCAAAAAAATATTAATTAGCCTGGGTCTCAAGATGAACAGCAAACTGTATTCAGCTCAGGTCCCTGCAGGACAATGGGAGCCTGTTCTATGAGACAGGCCTTGAAGGACAGCTCATTGGGGACATTTGTCAATTTTATTGTACAACAAATTCTAAAGATAAGAACCAGTTAGTCTTTGGAGTGAGATCTCTGAGAATGTTACCATTTCAATACTAGAAATATTGAATCAAGATTCAGTGCTGTGACCTCTAACTTTTAACTTTAGTCTGTCAAAGTCTGCAGCCTTAGGTTGTACTACTTGTATTGCATTGCTTGCATGGCAGTGCTGTATGCATGGCTGAATGGCTTCAGCACAATGGAGGGAGTGGGCACATACAAAGAAATACACTCAAAACCACGTCCAAGCAGGCATATACATGTACAGCAGGAGCACACGTCTTTCACTTTACAAAAGACGTACCGCACACACACACACACACACACACACACACACACACACACACACACACACACACACACACACACACACACACACACACACAAGGGTTAGCTGAATGAGTTGACCGTTCCGCCACTGGGTTGCAATTAGCGAGACTGTAATGAGCTCTGGGACTGGCATCATCCAGCAGCATGCATACTGTATAGTAGCTGCTATAGAGGCTCTGAGGAAGGAGAGGACAGCAGAGCAAACTGCACTATAGCAAAGGACCTTTCAATCAATTCAACAACACTTTACTTTAAAATGCTGTCTTTAATGTGTTACACTGTGAATTAATCACATGATAATAGAAGAAACACTGTGCGAGAAACTTTAGGGGGGAAAGCATAATAGCACAGCTGTAAAGTTAATGGCCTGATACTATTGTGATGTGAATGTAACGCGCTGCTGAATTGAATGTGAAACTTTCTCCAGTATCGTGCTAATTAAAGGTATATGTCACACGGCTCTATCGGCATTCGTTGGCATTACAAAACCAGATTAGAGGCTCTCTCTCTCTCTCTCTCTCTCTCTCTCTCTCTCTCTCTCTCTCTCTCTCTCTCTCTCTCTCTCTCTCTCTCTCTCTCTCTCCTCCCTACTATATGAGATGCAGCTGATTTAACAAAAACTTGGTACAGCATAAAGACAGATCGTTATTATGCAACAAACAGTATGGGAATAGTGAACGAAGGTGTTGCAGCATTGTTATAAAGTGTATATTCTGGCGCAATGCTTTTTTGCAGTGTACGAAATATGTACGCAACACACTTCATTGGAATGAAAGCACCATAATAACCAGGCTTTTTATATGCTGTGTTCAAAATTGCATACTAACATACTCTTCATACAAAGTATGATGTAAAATTGAGTATATAGTACGGCCAAACTGCATAGTATGTGGATTTTGTGTATGCGAGAAATGCCCGAATGTATACAACATTAGCAAGAATTTCTGAGTTTGCAGCGTGAGCTTACTGCACATACTCAACTGCCACACAATAATACGCCCTGAGAAAGTAACCGTTTACATCCCCAATATGTTTATGTCAGTTTATCCAAATAAGCATGAAAAGTGATCCACAGTTTAATCCACGTTGACTTGAGTTGTGCCGGCTGTGTGACGAGTTGAAAAAGTGGACTCAATGGTGAGAGACGTGTGTTATCAATTCTAAAAGAAAAAGTAAATTATGGACAAATAATTCCAACAATATGATATAACAGACTAAAAGCATAAACTGTTATTGCCTTATAACAAGCAGACAAATACATTTTATTCTTTGTGTGTGTACTAGTGAGTTGTGCACGAGCTCACACACTTTGAAGATGAAGATGGGTTAATGATCAGACACATGAGAGGAAGAAACACCGTTAAGACACACACACACACACACACACACACACACACACACACATCACACACACATCACCAGTGGAAATATATAGCTGGTGATAATCACACAAGGTGACTCTTGTGATGGATCAGCATTGCCATTGGCAACAACATCAGTAGTGTTTTGGTGTGTGTGTGTGTGTGTGTGTGTGTGTGTATATGTGTGTGTGAGTGTGTCAGTGTGTGTGTATTGTCTCCCAGGGGATTTGCTGAGATTTATGTGGCTGTAAAGGCAAAAAGCGATTTGCTTCGCTGCTGTGGCAGAATACTATCTGTGTTCAATAGAGACACAGAGAGTGGAGAGACTACTGGACTAACAGAGAGAGAGAGAGCTTTCACACCAGCCCAAAACGAACCGCACTAATCGGCCAAATGGACCTGAGTTTTAACCCAACCAAACAGGTTAGGTGTGAAAGCACCCTTCCTGTAATCTGCACGCTCCATTCAAGTAAACCAGATAGAGGATAGTTACAACACTAGTAGCTAAGCTACGTAGGCAGTATGTAGTAGGAAGCAGGACTGATCTACATGTAGATGATGAGACTTTGGTTGACAACATTACTCTGGCACTGCAGGGGTTCACATGTGTTGTTGATCAATGTTACTCTGTTACATCAACAAGTGCTGACCCTACGTTTTGGTCAGTCGATAAGTCGGTGGTTGACTTTTTACATTAAATTCTTATCTATTGTTGGGGGACCAATACACCCCTACACAACTTGTGAAAGGTTACCAGTGTTTAATTCAACATGGATAACAACTTACAGGCGTTGCGGACCTTTTTTTGTCCTTTGTATAATGCTACTACTGCTACTAATGGCTGCATGCAGGTGGCAAGGTACTATTCGAGCGATTGCGATGAATTCCTGCATGTGTCCAACGGCATTATCAGCCCTCAGGGGGTGTAACGACTCATCTACTACATCGATGTATCGATTTCTTTACGATCCAACAACCTTGACAGGTACTCTGAAAGTTGTCCTTCACGGGAGACGTATATCGATATAAAATCGATTTGAAACGCAAAAAACGATCGTATCGATACTAAGGATTTGCACCTTGTCTTTAAGGAAGACAAACGTTATATGAAAGTGTTTTTTAGCACTTTTATTAGTAAAGAAATGTTAAACGTAACTCCGGTGGACTCTCCAGACATCCGCCAAAAGCGCCTACGATGGGCACGTGAGCATCAGAACTGGATCACGGAGCAATGGAAGAAGGTGGCCCGGTCTGATGAATCATGTTTTCTTTTACATCACGTGGATGGCAACGAGTTGGAGGTGTCGACTCAGCTTCCAAATTCTCCAGATCTCAATCCGATCGAGCATCTGTGGGATGTGCTGGACAAACAAGTCGGATCCACGGAGGCCCCACCTCGCAACTTATACAGGACTTAAAGGATCTGCTACTGACGGCTTGGTGCCAGATACCACAGCAGACCTTCAGAGGTCTAGTGGAGTCCATGCCTCGACGGGTCAGGGCTGTTTTGGCGGCAAAAGGGGGGATCTACTAAATATTAGGCAGGTAGTCATAATGTTATGGCTGATCGGTGTATGGCTATTTGGTACAGCCCTATTTATCATGTCAGTAAATGTGAATGAATTATACTTTGGGGCCCATGTTTTCCATTAAATGACTTCAACGATTGAATTGTGGAGAATCTAACAGATCTAACCATGTTAACATGATGCTGACGAGACCTGCGTTTATATGTCAAAATGTGAAGCCACACCCAGCGAGGAAAAGGGGCTTGACTTTCTAATTGAAGTTTCACAGTAGTAACTTTGTGTCTTTTGTAATTAAATGAATGATGGTAAGTATATCCCCACAACCACCTGCCTGATATGCACATTTGGACTTGCATTCTCACTATCTAAATGTCAACACACAGCCTGTTTCTAGTTGTGTTCTTAGTCGTCTTCACTTAATCTGACCTTTTCTGCACGGTAAAGTTATTTGAATTTAAAATGATGTGGTCTACACCGACGGTACTGCTTTCTACTGAAAACATAGCTTTGTTGTTGAGCGCACACACACACACATTTTTGAAGTCTTGATGATTAAGATCCCTCACACTTGTAGTTTGTCTCATCTGGTCCAGACCAAAGGAAAAGAAAATGATGAGTTCATATGGACTGACTAATATCAGCATCATCAGCACTATATGGACCCACGAGGGAAATCAAAAGACAGTTTATTCCAGTGGATGACTGCAGCTCATGCTGCACTTTACTGCAGCCTGGGTTGATTTTTTTTTTTTTTCACTGACTGGTGTCAAAGAGCTCATGAAAGACAGAACTGATTATTAGTTTAGACTGTAACTGGACCTCATACAGTATGGGCCCTGCAATCATTTTAAGTGTACGTGGGATCAGGTGTAGCAGTGTACGTGGGATCAGGTGTAGCAGCAGCCCACGACCCTGTCATGTTTTTGCATTCTCTGACGTGCCCCTATCAGGCACTGTCTTTGTCACTACAGGCCTATGATCTTGACAATTCTTTTGATATTAAAAGAACAGCCAATGTGGCAGCATCGTCACACGCTCCAAATACTTTGCTCTGTTGATCCATGGATTTACTGTACTGTACATGTCTCCTTTTGCTCACTCTGCCTTTCTTCATCACTTGCTTCTCCGATGCAAGGATTGCAGAGGATGGGTGGGGGGGCAGCAACTCGCCAGATGAGGTGGGATAAAGGTAATAAAGGTATTTAAAGGGACTGTTTGTAACTTCTTACACGTATAAAGCGGGTCGGTGTCCCATGCGCGCTCGCTTGTGGCTATGTTTGTGTTGGTGTCATTTGTACAAATAGTAAATGTATTTTCATGTATATTTCCTATAGTTTCACGGTGTTGGAGGTGTTTGGTGGCGAGGAGGAAATAAACCGTTGAGCATCAGTTTGGACTCTTGGCTTACCCAAGCCGAGCCCTGTTAACAGTGGTATTTGGTTTGAGTATGTGACGAGTTGGGATGAGAATTTGTTGAAACAACATGACACATGAATAATGTTGAACAGACATAAAGAGGACAAAAACAAGTATTGCATGATGAGGGATCACTACATTTGACTACAGAAATACAGAGAGTAGGACCCAAACACAACACCCCTTCGGTTTATCTTGTTTTCACTTTCTCTACGTTAGCAAATCACACTCCGTGGCTCTTCCAACGTTTCATAGATGGTTTCTGCAAGTATAATAGTAGTTTGGCATTTGAAATCTTACTAATGTCTCACATACACAATCTCAGTTTAGACATTGGTCCAATTTGATTTTGCATCTTAACTGAATAGCCCCAGAGATCGGTCGGAGAGGTCGAGACCCACCTTTGTAAAAAGGATTTGGTCTTGATGTTTGGTCAGCACCAAAGTTTGAAAGCCAACCTGCACAACGTAACCTAACCAAACAGCTGTGAAAGTGAACTTTCTGTTAGGTTTCCTTTGCTGAAGTGGAAGGAAAGGTAAACTAAAAAATACTTTTGAATTGGACCTATCCACCGGTCCAATTTTTTTTGTGGATGACAAAGATGCTGGCCTGTTTCCCTTCTCCTAAAGTGGATGTTCTCTGTGTCATCTTGCTGCAGGGAAACAACTTTTTGAGGGATGGTGACATGAAATATATGGCTAAAAGTCAGCTGTACTAATCTACTCTCTGTTTTGTTTATTTTTTTAAAACTGAAAATTATCTTTAAACATACTATATATTACAACACCTGCACAGTGTGTGGGTCCATTTAGATGTGTGTACTTACAGGTGGTGGGTTTGTTACAGTTGTGTCCATGTCTGAAGTACTGTGGGTTCTCTATGACGGGGATCCTGGTCATTCCAATCACCACAGCATCCGGCCCGGAATCCAGCGAACAAGGGCTGATAATCCCATGGTTCACATGATGAAGGGGGCTGGCAGAGTCCTCCTCACCGCTTATCACTGCTACTGGTCCTAAAAAGACAAGAGTCACAGAATGAAGACCTGTAGGTGAAAAAAAGCCCAAACTTGATGAAAACTTGTGAAGTTGTAGCTAAATATTCAAAATTCTGGAACAATTTCTTCATACAAATCCTGTTGGAGGGATGGGATGAAGAGGGAAGAATAAGTAAGGATAATGTACAGCGAGTCGGTCATTGTTGTGAAAGAATCCCCGACAGGGCGATGCTGGACCCTCTCATCGCCCTGAAGGGGATTCTTTCACAACAATGACCCGCTAGCTGGACGTTATTACACGGCCATTTACTTAAGAAATCAATATTTTTACACAAAAACGGTCCGCCAGAGTCCGACATCAGAGCTGCGCCCATAGCAACGGTCTGTTATACATAGCAACGGTCTGCTATAGAGAAATTACAGACCGCAGAATGCCGCAATTGACCAATCAGAATCGAGTATTCAACATAGTCGTGTAATAATTTTAGTTTAGGACTGACAGTCAATCAATTGTAACATTATCAGACAGCAAACCAGCATCCTAGTTAATCCCACCAGATATTTGTATCAATAGAAATAAGATTTAAATCAAAAGGCAACACACAATGAACTGGAACTCGGAGAGCGCAGACCTCCGCCAAGGAGCCCGAGTACGATTCAGTGACTCAGTGATGTAAAGACCTAGAAAGACCAACAACTTGCCCTAGATTCATTCCTGAACAGCTCTCGTTGCTGGTCATGTTACTGACTACTTTGAACAGGCCACCATTTCACCGAATAGAATAGGGATCACTCTCCAAACTGTCATTCCTCGCCAAAATGCCAGAGAAAATAACATCTTTACAACTTCTAGATATTCTGGAAAAAAATCATATCTGATAAATTCCAATATGGTTTTCCGCAGATGCCACTCAACGCAGAGTCAGTTCATGTGACACTCAACATTCTGATGTGAGTGGACTCCAGTGAGTGCTCTGCACTGCTCCTACTTTATATCAGTGCTTCATTTCACACTACTGATCACAGGGGCCAACATGAGTTTATGGTCTCAATCGCTAGTTTCAAGTCTTCTTCAATACAGCATGATGTTCATTTAGTAAATTATGGTCCCATTTAGAGTCAGATAGACCATCAAGCAGGGGATGCTTTATGTGAATGACAGGTCGCTACCACGGCGTTGTCCGGTCTGGGTAGTTGTCCGTGTTTTTGTTTTAGAACTTTAACCCCTTTCACAGTCTTTTTTCAGTTCATGAAAGTTAATTCATGAACTTTCATGAACTGAAAAGTTAATGAAAAAAAAAACATTGTAAAATTTTGGTCGCCTAAAAATGTCTTATTCAACGTTGTTGTTCTTAGCTCCACCCTCTCGTGTCACTTTTGGTTCCAAAAAAACAAGATGGCGACAGCCAAAATGCCCAATTCGAGGCTTCAAAACAGGAGTCCACAAACCATCTATGGTTCAGACGGTGAGGGAAGGCACAAGGATTAGAGATAGATGAGGCTTAGAAGTAGAGAATAGAAAAGCAGTTTTATTTTCATTTTTTTTGGGCCATCATTCTTATAAGTTAAAGTGCTGCATCCCCAGGTCTCAGCAATGAAGTTGTGTGAGTTTAAGTGTTATCTTATCAATATGAAGGAGGGCAAACATTATGAATATCAGAATTTGCCTCAAAATGGAGTGGATGCAGTTTAGAGGTGGAGAGTTTGGGGAAACCTTTTGAGGTGGATGCAGAGCTTTACCAGTGGAGATAGAGCTTTAACTGTACATCAGTGGTTTGAGATGCAGAGGATGAGGTTCAGAGATAGAGGAGGTGGTTTAAAGGCAAAAGGGGGAGCTTTAGAAGTAGATCAGGGGTTTAGAGGACTGGAGGAGAGGAGGGAACTGATGGGTTGAATAGAGGTGGTTTCCAACACTCTCCACCAAACACACATACAGTACATACACTAAATCACTGTGTGTAAAATACAGCATGCCTTTGCAATTTTGGGGGAAAAAACACAGCATTTCCACAGCATAGAGAGAGAGAGAGAGAGAGAGAGAGATGCGTTGACAGTAAAGTTGTCAAGTGGTAGTAAATGTACATGGTAGGTTTCAGTTTGTCTCTCAACAGTTACTGCATCTGTTCAAGACCTACGTAAAGTTCCAGTGTCTTGCTTCTCAACTGCTGAAGGCGGTTAGCCCAGTCGGACAAAATAACTAAAATGATTTTCTGAGAGGATGAGAGAGAGAGAGGATATGAGAGGACAGCATAGCCCGTCTACAAAACCAATCAATTGCAAGTATATAGGGAGACTTTGCTCACGTAGGTGAAGATGACAAGATGTAGGTATGTCATAGTTATAGCTCTTTAGCGCGCTCGCATCATTGCAGTGTGAAAGCAAAACTAAAAACTTAACAATGCAAATGTAGGCCTATACAATGTAACAAAAACACAAAACTTGGTTCAGACTTGCAGTTGTGAAAAGGCCATTAGAGTCCAAATCTGAACAAAAAGGACTTAAATGAACTGTAAAGGTTACAAACTCTTTGCTTTGAGACTTCTTGTGGCACCTCATGCCTGGAGACCCTTCCCTCTTCCCATTGGCCCACAGGTCCTCTGACATAAAATACACAGCTTGAACCTCTACGATCTTTTTGATTGTATGGACATCATGTCTGCATCTTCATATTTTGGAGGGAAATGTATGTATGCAATGCATAATTTCCACTATGGATGTGGAGGACCTGACTTTTGAAAATTATTTTATTTTGTAACCCCTCCATTCAGGTGAGTCTGATTTACTCACTTAAATCTGTATCACTTAAATGCAGCACAGACAGGACGAATATGAAGATACTTGAATGAAAATGTGGAATTTCTTTCCTTTTTTTCCCCACCAGTACACCCCCAGCAGGTCAGGAGCAGCACTTTGGAGTAGAGTTGTATGAAGGACAGCAGGGAGTCTGCTTTGTAGTCCACATAGTGCAGTCCACTGGGAGCTCAACTCACAGGAGACCACAGACAGGCAGGTAAACAGCATGGACAGGATGCCAGTCCATCTCAAAGCTCACACACACAAACACTCTCACTGTCATACCTAGAGGGACTTTCAGTTTCAAATCCACCTGAGCTGCATGTCTTTGCTCTGGAAGCCCCATACCAAGTACATACTGACTGAGTAAGGAGCGGGATGGAGACGGGTCAGAAACAATAAGACCAGGTCCGCAAAGAATGTATGTTCACGGGTCAGTTTGGTCCCATTATGACAGAAGCAACATGTCACTTCTCATTATATGTTTAACCCTCCGTTTGTACTTATTTATCTATAGCTGCCCGACTCCTCACCCACACCAAATCATGGCATCATATCACCCCAGTCCTGAAAGACCTTCACTGGCTCCCCGTCTCCCACCGCAAAGCCCTCCACCAACTTGCACCCCCCTATCTCTCTGAACTCCTCTCCCCCTACCAACCTCAACGGTCCCTCAGATCCACCTCGGCTGGTTTACTCTCCACCCCCACGTCCAAACTCCGCAGCTTTGGGGACAGAGCATTCTCCAGGGCAGCTCCCAAGCTCTGGAACTCACTCCCCAATCTCATCAGAGACTCCGATTCCCTCACCACATTCCAGTCCCGCCTCAAAACACATCTTTTCTCATCTGCTTACCCGTAGCCCCCTCCTTCCCCCTACCCATCAGTCCATGTGTATGTATGTGATTGTTCCTGTGTATGTCGCTTTTTGTCGTTCGTCTCCTGTCTGTCTGTCTCACACCGTTTTCCCCCCGACTATGTTAAAGCGTCTTTGAGATTAATATAAAGCGATATATTATTATATTATTATTATTATTACTAGGGATGCACCGATACCACTTTTTTTTTCAGACCGAGTACAAGTACTAGTACTTACATTTGGGTTCTCACCGATACCGAGTACCGATACGAGTACTTCTCTGTGCCAAAAAACCCTCATTAACAGCCAGCTGGAGGGTGTGAGCGACACACGGCAGGCTGGGGTTCTAGGCTCTAGGTCGGCTTGGAAAGGCTCGGGCGAAGGTGCTTCCCGCGCGCGCCGCCTGAGGTGGGATCGGCGCACCACCGGCCCGTCTTGCCCGCACTGTCGGGGGAGGTGGAGCGTGAGCGCATGCAATAGGACCCATAAAGATGGTGATGAGAGGTTAACATCACGCTGTCGTAAAGTGGTATCGGTGCCGTTATATCGGAGCCGTTTTGCGAGTACGAGTACATGAGCACAGTATCGGACCCGATACCCGATACTGGTATCGGTGCATCCCTAATCTATACCCATGATACCTCACATAAATCTTCTTTAGGGCACCAGTTTACACATGGCTGTAATCCACCAGTAAACACAGTGGAAATGGAGAGAGGTCTTCAGGAACTTGTTTCAACTGGACAAGTTTTAAAAGTTCTTTCATGTCAGCTAGCATTGGCCATGTGTCATGCTGTCCGGAGACAAAGACAATACACCGTAAATATATATCAGAGAAGATGCCGAAATCAGAAACAGCTGATCAGTCATGTCAAATATTCGCTACGTCAGAACTTATTTGGCAAAGGTATTTCCATAGCCCCTTTAGCCCAACCCAGTCGCCAAAAAAAAAAATGTTGGCATTGTACGTTTCTGCAAACCACGGGATACGTTGAATGTCGACGTTTCTGAACCGAAAAAAAGTTTCCCTAAATAAGTTTCATATCAGCCTCGTGTCTCACTTGCAGAAACCGCGCAATGACACGTCGTTAACGTTGTGAAACGATTGGTTAGGTTTAGGCAACAAAACTACTTGGTTATGGTTAGAAAAAAACATCAGGGTTTGTGTTAAAATAATCACGTACCAACGTAATGTAACAACTGTAACAACGTACCCAGCATAAATGAATAACAACCGCCCTGTCTTACAATACGTAACAAGCAAGTTCCATTGTTAATGTTATTAGTAACATCTGTGCTCATTTTTTGACCTAAATACACAAGAGACCTTTTTCCAGGCAACCAGCAGAGACTCCAGGAAGTAATTGGTCCTGACCAAGAAATAATCAAATTAATGTTTTTACACTTCTGCACAGATTTTGTATGAAATAAACTCATATGATATGACATTAAATATTGCATGTTAAATAGTGAGCTTTAATGGGTTTTTTTTACCTTTGGACAGAGCCAGGCTAACTGTTTCCAGTCTTTATGCTAAAATAGCCAGCTGTTAGCAGCAGCTTCATATTTACAGTACAGACAGGTACATTACTCTCGGCAAGAAAAGGAATAAGTGTATTTCCCAAAATGTCACAGCTTTACTTTAAGACTCAAAGTTTTTGCAATATTTTCTGTTTCCTAAAGTGCCACAACTCCTTTCCACTCCATACAAAATATGTGGTTAACATCACAATTATGCAACAAAAGTAACAGAGTATTGTTTCACCCTTACATGAAGATAAGCTTATCACAGATATATCAGCATCAGTGTCTAAGTCAGCTGATAACCAACAAGAAATGACAATATTTTCTCATATTATTATTATTATTATTACTATTTCCTAATACTTTGAATTGTGTGTTGCCTCATTGGTTGGGCTCTACGCCCTCATAAAGCTGTAATCCAGGGAGCAACAGATTCACATTATTCATTCACACTCATTGGACTATCTTTAGTGAATTTTAATATTCCTTGTTTGGTTTTAGTTATTGATTTTACACTTTATTTATGATTTGGAAACATACTCAGGCATTCAGTGCAACTGTAATGCATAAGTAATACGTTGACCTTGATCCTACCTTTTCTCCATGTTTTCTGTTAACCTGTTCTGCTCTGCATGTGTTGGAAAGTTCAGCTCTATTTTATGTAATGCTCTATATATAGGAAATTACCATATAATGTGAAATTTGAGAATATTGAATGAAATCCTGAGAATATTAAATGAAATGTGAAAATATTGAAGGAAATCCTGAATATATGGAATGGAATGTGAAAATATGGAAATAAATCCTGAATACATTGAATGAACCTTGAGAATATTGAATTAATGCTGAGAATATTGAATTCTCAGAGTTTCATTCCATATATTCAGGATTTCATTCAATATCCTCAAATTTCATATTATATATAATAATAATTTCCTAAACAGCATGCCATAAATATATATAATACATATATATACATATATATATGCATATATATATATGTATATATATGTATTATAAATATAAATGTTTATTTTTTTGTATCCCATTTTCAGTTTTCTCCCTGGCTCTAATCTGTTATGGTGTTCTGCTGCAGTAATTGAATTCTCCCCATGGAAATCATTCCATGTTTATCATTGTTGGCCTCTATAGACTGTGTGCTGTATATATACGTACAGGCCTCCTCCCCCGGGGACCAGGGACTCCGCTGGTTGTGTGTTGATGCACCGACTGAGAACTACTGATGTGGACTCGTCAGTATTCTCTGGTGCCGAACACATCAGCCTGCAGTTAATGCAACTGACACGGTCAACCTTCACAGCTGACAGAAAACAAGGAGGTGTTTGGGCTGTGAGGGTGATTTAGATGGAAACAGGGACACGAGGACATGATGAGAGAGAGAGAGGAATCAAGGAAATAAAAGACATCAACCTATGAGAGCATGTATAAAAGGATAAAATAGGAAAGGAGAGAAGGTGGCAGGATGGATCTCAGCGGGAATGCAACGCATGAAAAGAAAGCACAGGTTTATCGGAACTGATTCAATTACAGACCTGTGACTACAATTATATGCAGAGAGATCCCCCCCTCTTAACTTGAATACAAAAACAACAAGGTCTCAGTCAGCATTTACAACAGCAGCATTTCAGACCACAATTCATTACTCATGGAGGGGAAGTAAATCTATGCTGAGCTTTTTGCATGTAGTCTGACTTTGGCGAACGTTGTTGACCAACTACTATCTTGACAGCGCCGACCTCTGAGGGACTCAGAGACTCCAACATGGGCTTCACTTAAACTCCTTCCACACATGTAGTGCAACACTGATCTTATCTATCATTAGCCGGAGGAGCCGTGTGAGAACGCAAATATCCGAATCAGTCGGACCGGAAATGAATCAGACTTTACCCTGCCAGCTCCCTAGCACGTCTGTGTGATGTCCGATTGAGCCCATGTGTGTGAATAGAGACTGTCATTGTCTGGAGAGTTCACGGCGAGCGAGTGGGCGCGTTGAACGGCAAGACACTCTGTTGTTTATGACCAAATTACCAACCGGCTACGTGACCGTGGTGTAACCGCATCATGTCCTGCCTCCTGCACGCTCTACCCATAATCCCCTGCATTTTGGTTCACTTCCTGCAATCGGGTCAGATTATGCTCCCAATGCAATCGTACCACACTAGGGTACGCTTGGAAATGGTCCGAGGCCACTTCTCGCAAGCGGTCTCGGGCCAGTTGCTTTGGTCCACACCAGAGTATGATTACTGTTCACAACTGCCCAAACGAACCGCACCAAGGTTCAATTCAAACTGACTAAATGTTGGCTTGTGAAAGCACCCGTAGATCTATTCAATGTACCAGTGTTTGTTATTACACATCAAAGTTATGTTTGACATCTAATACGCTGACTTGCATATTCTTGGCATGTTTTTTAGTTTTTTTTTATGTACATTATTTCCAGCTCAGGTTTGTAGCAGCTCTTTCATCCACAGGGACTCTGAGTGAGCAGGTCGGGGCGTTGGGGTTTTGATGGACATGCTGGCTGCTGCAGGGATCAGACTCTGACCTTTGTCAGTTACTGCATACCCTGTATGCTAATATTTAGGCCATGTGTCAGACAAGCTGACATGTAGGCTGAACGGTCAGAATGTGTGGTCAGAATGTGTGAGGTAGACAGTTTTCATGGAGCACAAAGGTCAGAGGTCGAATGATGTTAGTGGACCAATGGGCTGACAGATTTCTTCCATTTCTTTCAAGTTTACAAATTATATAAACAGTATATATATGTGTGTGTGTGTGTGTGTGTGTGTGTGTGTGTTATCATGTTGTAATGTGTATATATATATATATATATATATATATCTGTGTGTGTGTGTGTGTGTGTTTGTTCATCAGTTTATTGTTGCACACATTACAACATGATAACACACACACAAACACACACACATATATATGTGTGTGTTTGTGTTATCATGTTGTAATGCGTGCAACAATAAACTGTTGATATAACATAAATTAAAGCATTATTAATAATTAGTAAACATTATTAATTATCATTTAGTTATTTGTTAACAGTAAAATAACTAAGTTTAATTAACTATCAATTTACCGTTTATAAATTATGGTTACTATAAAATGTTACCATATACCCCAAGCCTAATCTGCCGTCACATTGTTCCTTACATAGTGGTCATAATAATGCAAGGGTTGTAAAAATACTTTCACTTTCTGGACCAATATATTGATTCAATGATCACCTATCCAACGTGAACATATTGATACGTATCATCATCTTTAAGATAGGCCTTTATTTTGAAATTCCTGCTATATATTTATTCCTTTTATTCATAATAAAATTGTTTACTTAAATGTCTGGAAGAACTCAGTAAAAAACACTGTCAAATCATATTTTAGTTGCCTTCAGAGAGTTGATAAATGTAATTGATTGTGTTAAATGGACATATGATATTGTCTCATATCCATCGCAGGCACCGAATTGACTTTGTGATGAAAGCAAACATTGTATCGTTGTCCAAAGAATCAATATAATACTGTATCTTGATGGAACTTGTGATTTACACCCCGAAATATTATTGTATTGGCAGGGGAGCTTCGATGAACACTGAACTACAATATTTATGAACATGGTGATAATTGTATAATTGTATACAACAAGAGAGTGTATTAACTTAAAGGTCCCATATCGTGCTCATTTTCAGGATCATATTCGTATTTTATGTTTCTACTAGAACATGTTTACATACTTAAATGTAAAAAAAACAACCTTTATTTTCCTCATACTCTCTGCCTGAATATACCTGTATTTACCCTCTGTCCAAAACGCTCCGTTTTAGTGCATTTCAACAGAATTGTGTTGCCAGGCAACAGTTTGGGTCCATGTTTACATCCTATCAGCTGATGTCATTCACATACACTGCAACCGGAAATAAACTGTGACACATTTAGAATGTTTACGTTTAAACCGTGTAATGGTCTAAATATTGTAGATATGTGACATCACAAATGGACAGAAATCTGCACCATTTCTGTGTATTTCTCCATGGATTGAGCGTTTTGATACTTTAACAGAATTTATACAGCACTTAAACATGCTTTATGATATAAAAGACATGAACATCTCACTTCTTACAATATGGGACCTTTAACAAATATTATTGAAACAAAAAATCCAAACATTCAAAATGGTGAAATTTGCTTGTGTTTGAATGGAAATTACAGAACCCTCTTGGAGTGCAACCATACTGCAGTGATGCAGTAAGCATTACAAATTTACCTCTTCAAGGGCATCCGTACCCAATTACTTGCGATTTTACTAGAACACAGAGACCCTAATGGCCTGTTGGAACTACCAGAGAATCTACTTGTAGAATAAAAAAAACGTCCATAGGTCATAGTGATTTATGCTGTAGTTTACAACACGACCACCCCCTCTGTTTTCCTTAGTGCCCAATTGGCGCCACAGTCTTTCAATCGCACTTTATTACTCACATTAATCTAATAGGCCTTCAGTATTGATACCTGTTTGTCACTGGCTCACAGAAGAGTCAGACAGACTTTATTATCTCAATAAATCACCTGATCAGCTGTTAGCGTCGCTCTGCCGGTTCTGAGCACTGGAGCATCCAAGATCTTTCTCTGGAAGTCTTCCGAAACCAAACTTAAATGTCCTCACATCAGCATGCTTCGCAAAGTAGGGGGACCAATTTTGTTAATGCTATCGGGCTTGGGAACACATCATGCTGCATTTTGGGTATTTCTTAGGCAAATCAGGAGTGCAAGTGTGAATTTCACTGGAAAGTTTGACCGAAAAAATATACAGTCAAAGAGCAGTTTGGGACAAACTAATGAAAGATGGCAAAAAAAGGTAAGAAACAGGGGTGATGAATAATGTTAAATTGTTTCTTGAGATAACTGAAGTTTGATACATTACTGTGAATGCAGAATTCATAAGGACATAATGAATTAACCCAAGTGAAGGAGTTTAAGTATCTCGGGGTCTTGTTCGCGAGTGAGGGGACGATGGAACGTGAGATTGGTCGGAGAATCGGAGCAGCAGGGGCGGTATTGCATTCGCTTTACCGCACCGTTGTCACGAAAAGAGAGCTGAGCCGGAAGGCAAAGCTCTCGATCTACCGTTCAATCTTCGTTCCTACTCTCACCTATGGTCATGAGGGTTGGGTCATGACCGAAAGAACGAGGTCGCGGGTGCAAGCGGCTGAAATGGGTTTCCTCAGGAGGGTGGCTGGCGTCTCCCTTAGAGATAGGGTAAGAAGCTCAGTCATCCGTGAGGGACTCGGAGTAGAGTCCTTGCTCCTTTGCGTCGAAAGGAGCCAGTTGAGGTGGTTCGGGCATCTAGCACGGATGCCTCCTGGGCGCCTCCCTTGGGAGGTGTTCAGGCACGACCAGCTAGGAGGAGGCCACGGGGAAGACCCAGGACTAGGTGGAGAGATTATATCTCTACTCTGGCCTGGGAACGCCTCGGGATCCCCCAGTCAGAGCTGGTTAATGTGGCCCGGGAAAGGGAAGTTTGGGGTCCCCTGCTGGAGCTGTTGCCCCCGCGACCCGATCCCGGATAAGCAGTTGAAGATGGATGGATGGATGGATAATGAATTAACAATTTGTTGTTGACGGTGTTGCACAAAGTAAAATATTGTCCTTAAACCTGCAGTAGGCAGAATTTTTTTGGCATCATTGGGCAAAAATTCCATAATAACCTTTCAGCATATTGTAATTCAAGTGTTCAGGAGAAAACACCTCCTCATGGCTCTGTTTTCAGGCTTTAGAAAATCTAGCCCGTGACGGGAGACTTTGACCAATCACAGGTAATTTCAGAGAGAGAGCGTTCCTATTGGCTGTGCTCCGGCTGGTGGGCGGTGCTTGGCATTTCCTCAATTGATCTCAACATGGCTACCGGGTCACAAACTTTCTCAATTTACAGCTAAACCGTACACTACAAGATGATTCTGAAAACATTTGAGGAGAGAAATAGGCATTAACGTAACAGAATATTGATTCATATTTGATCAGCACTGCCTAGTTTGACCATTTGTTCGGAGTTCGTGAGTGATTAACAGCCGGCTCTCATAGACAGCAGATGGACAGCAGACCTCAGGTCAGCTCTGACTGCTTGTTTTCCTCCGGTCTGTGAAATCTTGCAGATGCCGTTAGGAGCACCGGAGGACAAAGAGGCACATGGTATTTTTCAGGTTACTCGTTTCATGTACTACTGTCACGATATAGCGACCGTTTTAAAAAAATAACTTTTTTTATTCATATTTGCTCCAATTTCACCTACTTCAGCTTTAAGTTTTAGTCACGTTTATTCACGTTTTGGCATTTCATTCTAAAGAAATAGCTGCAAGTAGCGTTAGCTAAACTATAAGGTTAACTTGCTAACTTACCATTAGATGACTCGACTACCCATACAGCTACTGTAGTTAACGTCATGTGGCAAATTAGCCCAGCACTGTTATCCATGGCCCAAAAAACAATCATACTAAAAATAACTTGATGAGGGTGTTGGAAATGATTGTAATGTTATAACGCTGCCGTACGCATTAGCTCGGTGGCTGGCATGAGCAACTTGTCATAGGAGAACGTTGTGTCTGGATCGATATTGAAATATAGATTATCAATAATGCAATTAATGAAAGGATGCAGCAGTACTACTGTTACTGAGTATAATTATGTGACATTGTATGATTTACACTTACCCTATAGGCCAGGGCATGTGTAACTATTTAGTTGACATAGCATCTGGTGTTTCCCCGGAAGTTATAGCCACTAGAGAGGGTAAAGGGGATATGACGCCATTGACAGGCGATCAAATGAAACACACCTTGAATAAAATGGCAGATTTCTCCAGACATTGTTGAAAACATTAAAGGTCCCATATTGTAAAAAGTTAGATTTTCAGGTCTTTTATATTATAAAGCAGGTTTAAGTGCTATATAAATACTGTAAAATGATCAAAACGCTCAATATACGGAGAAATACACAAAGCCCGTATTCACAAATTGCGCGTTTGAAACAAGCCATTCTGTCCATTTGTGATGTCACAAATATACAATATTTAGAACATTTCACGGTTTTAAACGTAAACATTCTAAACGTGTCCCAGTTTATTTCCTGTTGCAGTGTATGTAAATAACATCAGCTGACAGGAAGTAAAAATGGAGCCAAACTGTTGCTTAGCAACGCAATTCCGTTGCAATTCCATTGAAATTCACTAAAACAGAGCGTTTCAGACAGAGGGTAAATACAGGTATATTCAGGCAGACAGTACGAGGAAAATAACGTGTTTTTTGAACATTACAGCATGTAAACATGTTCTAGTAGAACCACAAAATACAAGTATGAACCTGAAAATGAGCATGATATGGGACCTTTAAAAATAAAGTAAGTACACAACTCAACAAAATATGTAACATATAGAGCTTTACTGTGCCCACTCTCTGGTGTAATTGAGCCCTAAAATATCTGCAAGTGAAGACCAGCTGGAATTAGTTCACTTCAAAGATACTGTACACTCTGAAGGTCTAAAACTCAAATTGGCTCTAACTAAGATAGCAGTCCAGGAATACACACACACAACCACAGGGGACGGGTGAGTGTGTAAATTGATAGCACATCATTTATCCAGTGTGGGGGCTCTGTACAGTGTTGCTAAATGATGGCTTATAATTACTTCACCTTTAACACCTCCCAGTGTCCCTTGAGCTGAGAGGCCGGAGCTCCCGGCAGACTCACAGCCTCTTTTTACCCTTTTTGCCTCAGTGCCCGCTCTCTCTCTCTCTAATCCCCCTTCACAGAATCTATCTCTCTCTCTCTCTCTCTCTCTCTCTCTCTCTCTCTCTCTCTCATCTCTCCCTGTCTGTCCCTCTCTGCACTCGAGCTATTTCTCGTCTTTCTCCCTATGCTGCCCGTCTTCTCCGTGTGTCGCTCTATCTCCATGATGGTAAATGATAGAGGCAGGCAGAGCGTTCTCATCTGAGAAGCCTTGAGCGCCAACTTGCCCCCACACCCAACCCTCCCCTCTCTTTTTTCTCTCTCTCTCCCTTTCGTAATTGGTTTGCTGCTCGGGGCCTTGGGGGTGGGGGGTGGGGGGGTGTCGGAGGCAGGAGGAGGATGTCACAGAGGCTGACAGCAGAGCAGCGCCATGTAGACAGACAAGAGAAAACAACAAACAAGAAACAATTACACTGGCTGGGTGGTGCCGGCCAACACAGCGGCTCGATGACTGCCTCCCTCACTGACCGACTGACTGACTGACTGTTACTGGAAACAGCACTGAGTTCACACAATGCTAGGGCTTGCGTTGGTGGGAGTGTGTTGCTTCAGGTACCATCAGTGTGTTTCCATCCATCTAAAAGTCGTGTGGATAAAAGCAGAAACAGGCGTACATGAAGCATGACTCAAACGTCAGAAACCTCAGATCTGTGTGGAGCAATGAGGTGACTGTAACCTTTCCTCACATTAATACATGAAACAAACAGAAATGTCATACTGCCATCATGTCTTCCACAAGGTTTTCCATCGTTTGAGCTTCGACTGGAGCTCTGACTGGAGAATCGGCTCCACCAACTGTTTATCTCCATCAACCAATGAACTGATATTCACAGAAACAGATGCAAACTATTGAAGCAAATAAGAGACATATGTTTTTGAATGTTAACAGCCATTGAATACTCAATATTGATATGTAAACACCACTGAATTTGAGTTAAAATGAATTATTAATGAATGAATCATTCGTTTTAAATTTTTTTCACCTTGAAACCTATGTATCTGAATTTGTTTGTTCTGCTCTTTGAAATTAAAATCTGAAATGTCTTGATTAGCCGTTTGAAAAGCTGAATCTGAATATAGTTTTTTCAAGTTTCAGTATTTAAAAAAACAATATTCAGGTTGCTTGAATTTGATTGGTCAAAATCAGATCTAAAAATTTATGTCGTAAATATTCAAATACCAACATCCAGGCTACCCAAAATAGCATATGCAGTCTTTTTGTACTTGAATTTTTGGATCTGAATTTGTGAACATTAAAAAATGATATTCAAATCATATATAAAATCATATAATCTATATTCAGAACAAGATACATGGTTTTCAAAGAAAAATATTCCAATGCTATTAATCCAGTTGTGTTTAAAGGTCCCATATCATGCTCATTTTCAGGTTCATACTTGTATTTTGTGTTTCTACTAGAACATGTTTACATGCTGTAATGTTAAAAAAAACTTTATTTTCCTCGTACTGTCTGCCTGAATATACCTGTATTCACCCTCTGCCTGAAACGCTCCATTTTAGTGCATTTCAATGGAATTGCAATGGAATTGTGTTGCTAGGCAACGGTGTGGGTCCATGTTTACTTCCTCTCAGATGTTATTTACATACACTGCAACGGGAAACAAACTGGGACACATATGGAATGTTTACGTTCAAACCGTGTAATGGTCTATATATTGTATATTTGTGACATCACAAATGGACAAAAATCCTAACGGCTTGTTTCAAACGCACAATTTCTGAATACGGGCTGTGTGTGTTTCTCCGTACATTGAGCGTTTTGTATAGTTTGACAGTATTTATGTAGCACTTAAACCTGCTTTATAATGTAGAAGACCTGAAAATCGCACTTTTTAAAATATGGGACCTTTAAATCCCAATATTAAGAATTCCATGGCTGTTAAAATTTGAAAGTCTCCTATTTGCTTCCATAAAAAAAAACAAGCATTCATTCACATTTTCTTTGAAAACTTGACTAGAGAGACGCTGGAATACATCTACGAGCACAACGGCTTATCAGATGCCGAAACACCGCATAGGCTTTTAGAATACTTCGGGGAAGAGCAAGTTATCACAGCATCAATGGTTTTATCCTTTCCCTTGAATATTGTGAGGTAAACAGTAGAATTGGACACAAACTCATTTGCCAGAGCTCTCTGTGCGGCACAGAAATGAATGATGGAGCTGTGTTGTTTCACGCTGTGTTAATATCTGTGCATACAAAGCCTTAGTTCAGCTAACATTAGCTCTGCTCTGTGTTCACACACATTAAGAAAGGCAGACCTGCCGCAGTTATACCCAATTTTTGGATTATATCCCTGCTGCTTATGTCCCTCCAGACTTGTTTGCCAGATTTGTGGCCGACCATTGCCCGTCTGATCTACCCAGTGAGCTTTTGAACTGTGTGTCTGAGAGTCTTTACACTCTTGTAGCTGTTTGTCAGGAGTAAGGGTGCCGGCAGCATGAAGTTGTTCTGGAGCCACAAAACTTCAAGTGTGTCTTAGAAACAAGACAACAAGTTTAGTTTAGTTCAGAGGACTTGTTGCTTCTGTGAAGCAAAGCCTGTTCAGTCTGCGCCGTTCCATTCACACGACGTGCCCAACTTTCTGCATCGACTATCCAGCACACAACTATCAAGTTGGAGATGTAGTCAAAACTGCCAGAAATACTCCGCTCTCCCGCTTGCTTGTATGCCAAAGCTGCAGCCGCTTGATTGCTCTCTGCAAGCATCTCCACAACCTTTAGCGCTGCTGCTGCTTCTTTATTCAGGCTCTAACTCTAGCCTGGGTGGGGGTGGAGAAGATGTCTGCTGTCACCACTCCAAACAATCTCCCTCTGTGTGCTGCAGTGAGGGATCAATGCTGTATTCACATGGGAATCAACTTTTTTTCTGTGTGAGTTGACTGGCCGAAATGTATTAATTTAACCCAGGAGACTGCTGTTTGTGTCCCGCGTGAAACCAAAAGGCAACATTGACCTACCTTAAAGTCGTTGCCTCCCAACAGCTCTCAACATGGCGACGGCTGAGCCACTAACGGTGCTAACAGCGCTAACAGTGCAAACAACGGCAACACCGCTGACAGAGATAACAGTGTTTATCTGAGGGGAGACCAGAGGGGGGGCGTTACGCTTCCACGACGACAACGCCGACGGTCAGGACGGCGTTATCAGCTGTAACCGCCGTGTGAGAGCAGTGCATGAGCTAGCCAGTGGGGCAAGCTCAAATGCAGTAACATGCACTAAAAGCACAGAGAAGCTCTGATTACAACACACACAAAGGGAGAGAGACTTCATTCTCTGCTCAGGAAGACATTATTCCTCTATATCTTTACATGGCTAATAGTGGTTTGCTGCTCTGGATGTCGAATAGAGAACCTTTAACTTAAAAACTTAAACATAGCCTATTTATTTGAACCCAAACCATGATCTTTTATTAAACCAAGTTGTTTGTTGCCTAAGCCTAAGTTGTTTTGTTTCAATTCACAATGTGAACGTATTTAAAACTGCGACCATTTCAACTTTCACAATGTGCGGGTAGTAGCAATTTGGCCCGTCTGAATTGAGCATTAGAATGGTAGTGATAGCCGCTGATAACGCCTATTCAATCAGCTGATAACATTGAAAATGGGTGGATAAATAATCCCACATTAAAGAAAGGCAAAGAGCCTCTTCTTCACAGTATAGTTACTGTCCCTCAGTTTCTATACCTTCACCCTCCACGTTTATATTCAAAGAATTTAGCTGAACCTTTTAGAGGAAGAGACTCTCAGCGAGTGAACCAGTGCCGCAGGGTCCATGCTGTGGTTGCTCAAGGACACATCGACAGTTGCTGTTCTTAAGATCCACCCTGACAGCTACCAGATATCGGATGGCCTCGGTATTTCTCATTTAATCCACTCTCTCTTTCTTTCCCCCTTTCTGCATCGTTTCTCTCTTCCGTCACCCTCCCCTCATCCCTATCTCTCCCTCCAGGCCGGGCCAGTAATGACAGGAAGTGCGGTGAATGTCTGATGAGTGAGAGTTTTTCATTTTTCAGCACAGCACGGGTAATAGTTCTGTAATCACAAGACGACAATTTGAAATATTGATCCGAAGGTCTGGGATAGAGAGATAGAAAGAAGAAACGGGCAGAAGAAAGAGTCACATGCATATTCTACTGATTTTATTAACGCAGAGCATAAAAAGAGAATTGCTTTATCTGTGAATAACACTCCAATATACTGTAGTTGGGAGTGTCTATAGGCTATAGGGAATAAGACCAGAGCATCAACCAATATGGACTACAGTTTGTAATGTGTTAAAGGTCCCCTATTGTAAAAAGTGAGATTTGTATGTCTTTTATATTATAAAGCAGGTTTAAGTGCTATATAAATACTGTTAAACGATCAAAACGCTCAATATACGGAGAAATACACACAGCCTGTATTCAGAAATTGTTCAGAAACAGTTAGGATTTCTGTCCATTTGTGATGTCACAAATATACAATATATATAGAGCATAACACGGTTTTAAACATAAACATTCTAAATGTGTCCCAGTTTATTTCCTGTTGCAGTGTATGTAAATAACATCAGAAGTAAACATGGACCCAAACTGTTGCCTAGCAACGCAATTCCGTTGAAATGCGCTAAAACGGAGCGTTTCAGACAGAGGGTAAATACAGGTATATTCAGGCAGACAGTATGAGGAAAATAAAGTTTTTTTTTAACATTACAGCATGTAAACATGTTCTAGTAGAACCACAAAATACAAGTATGAACCTGAAAATGAGCATGATATGGGACCTTTAAAACAGGCTGTGGTTGATTGTACAGTGCACAGTCTATGAGCAGTGCCAATGCAGGCAGTATATAACTGCATAATGACCCAGTCTGGATGAGTTAGTGTATGAATGTCAATGAAAGAGACTGTCCTCACAAGGAAAGCACCCCATTTCGCAATTGTTCAAATGCCTAAAAAGTTGATATTTAACTGACAAGGACCACTGTGAATTATAACTCTGTCAGGAGTGTCAGAAGTGTGCTACTGTGGAACCCCCAAAGTGGAGGCTGGGCTGTTTGGAAGGCTCAACAATGCATGGGAGTTTGACATCTGATCGTTTTCTGTTACCAACAGTCGCCGTTGTTTCTTTTAACTAGCACTGCAACCCTTTTCCCAACCTTAAAGGTCCCATATCATGTTCATTTTCAGGTTCATACTTGTATTTTGGGTTTCTACATGTTTACATGCTGTAATGTTAAAAAAACACACTATTTTCCTCATACTGTCTGCCTGAATATACCTGTATTTACCCTCTGTCTGAAACGCTGTGTTTTAGTGCATTTCAAGGGAATTGCAACAGAATTGCGTTGCTAGACAACAGTTTGGGTCCATGTTTACTTCCTGTCAGCTGATGTCATTCACATCCACTGCAACAGGAAATAAACTGTGACACATTTAGAATGTTTATGTTTAAAACCATGTAATGGTCTAAATATTGTATATTTGTGACATCACAAATGGACAGAAATCCTAACGGCTTGTTTCAAACGCACAGTTTCTGAATACGGGCTGTGTGTGTTTCTCTGTATATTGAGCGTTTTGATAGTTTAACAGTATTTATATATCACTTAAACCTGCTTTATAATATAAAACACATGAAAATCTCACTTTTTAACAATATTGGACCTTTAACCAAATAGCTCCTCTTTGCTATTAGTTCCATATGTGGCTAAGCATGATGCATATATATACAGATACAGGTTTCAGTGTGTTTTAAATGTTGTAAAATGTGTGATCCAGCTCAGGAAAATGTGCAGTGGTAGAGAGTGATCCTGACTGTGGACAAAAAGGGTTGGTGTACTCCTTTCTGATGACAGCTCTTCTGAGTGATGAGACAGATGCATTATTAACTGAAGCTCTGTCTCATGCAGCTCTAAAGGTGATGAAGATGATGGTACTTGTTTCATGGTACTAAAGTCAGAGAAAAAAAATTTCTGGTATCTTGCACGACATAAATGAAACAAATCTTTTGAACTTATATTACATTCTTGTCCTTGGTGTCTTCGTTTTTTCACCTCACTCTTTGACGCATGGGGTTGTTTTGGTTTATCTTTTGACTTAATGAATGCTTTAATTGTTTGCAAGTCTCCCTTGAGCATCTTGAGCATCTGGTATTTGGAGTATTGAGGATTTAGACAGCAATATTCTACCACTTTCAGAAGGCAATGTGTGTAAGTGCAGATGCTGGTGTCGCATTATGGATTACATTTAGAGTACGGGTAGCTTCCCTGAACGCTGTCTGAATACAGATGAGCAGGCTGAGCCTCCAGTCAGAGAAAAAATTCAGGATGTAGAGCTGGCCGAATAAAGTGAAAAAGTTACTGAAACCAACATTATGACTCTCTAACAACCTAATTTCAGTCACAGATAAGTTCAACAACATGCCAAGAGGTCCTGACCAAAGCGTCCGTATGTAACGAGTAGGGAACGAGAACCGGTCGAAGAGTAACACTAAAACATGTGGCTGACAGCAGAGTGAAATAAGAGGGAGTGAGATGGGGAGAAGGAGCAGATGGCAGTGGAGGGCATGTAGTGTTATTGATATTGAATACTTGATAATAATTATTACTATCAAAGTCCATCATTGAATGGAATTAAACAGTGATTTAGTGGATACAGTGCTACATAGTCCACACACTTGCTGTGTTTCAATTCGGATACTTCCGTTAGTACACTCCCACGTGGTACACTGTGTGTACACTACGTACAGTACTTACTTGCGCAGTGCATTAATTTCAACCGGGGTAGTGTTGTCTCAACTCGAA
The DNA here is from genome assembly GCF_043250625.1 of Sebastes fasciatus. Classification (NCBI taxonomy): domain Eukaryota; kingdom Metazoa; phylum Chordata; class Actinopteri; order Perciformes; family Sebastidae; genus Sebastes; species Sebastes fasciatus. The sequence goes on from NC_133798.1 coordinate 4,489,264, forward strand.
CATGGCTGTTTTGCACTTACCAGAAATGAAAGTGATCTATTGACTGTATTGACATCATACCAGCAACATTACTACAGTTTCGATGTCTATCTGTAGAATATGTTATGTTATGTTATGTTATGTTATATGACTTATTTTTAAATCAACACGTCCTGCTTTCATTTAAAAATAAAAGCCCTAAAGTTTTTTTCTGTGGCCAGAATTCCTTCATTTGTTAACACAAAGCTTTTATTCTGAAATATATGCAGGACAGTGTTTTAGAACATGCATTGACTTGGCGAGCTCCATGAATGAATATAGTACGGGGTTTTAATTGTGGAATATTACTATTATTTAGAAATTACCACACGTTTCTTAACCTTTCTGTGTCTAAAATATATAAAAATGACATTTATAATGAAATTAAATGGCCATTATGAAAGACAAACTCTATGCAGAAAGACAGAGCTGACAGCAGCAGCTGCAGCAGAAGAAACGCAACAGACACGCAGCTGAAATGCAGCTAGTGTGAACACCCGACACAACGCAGCCGCCACGCCATGCGCTCCTGACGTTCCCAGTGTGGATGAGGCGTTACTGCCAAAATTTGACTGTGACTGTCGCCCGCCAAAATATCTGCAACTGCAACTGCTGCAGCTTCCTCGTCAGCCATTTTCTCATGTTTGGTCACTCCCTTCTTCTGCTACATAGGCAACATGGCGATCATTGAGGGTGGGAAGAGTCCAGTGTTCCACACTCAACTTTGTGACCATCATGAGTACACACGTTCTGGGTACTCATAGTGCACTGCATGTTGCCATACTTGTCAGTGTGAATGCACTTGTGCACTCAAAATAGCAAGTGTCAGTATGGAAGAACGGGAATTGAGACACGGCAACTTTATTTTCTGACCATCGTAAGACCAAATCTGCAATATTCATTCAGTGTTCAACTCACAATTCCTAAAAATTAATTAATAAGAAGTTAATTAATTAAGGTTAAATCATCCCAGGGTCATGGGAAGAAACAGACCCGTCCACTATAAAGCACTCCGGGTTTTTTTTTTGGTTAAGTTTTTCCTTATCTGATGTGAGGGTTGCACGGTCAAAGACAAAGGGTGTCGTATCCTGTACAGATTGTAAAGCCCCCGAGGCAAATTTGTGATTTGTGATTTTGGGCTATGCAAATAAAATTGATTTGACTTGACCCCATCACCTCCAGGCTTCATCATATTCCGTGCCCAGGCCTGCTCTACATTCCTTCATTAGATCTTCAGCTACTCCCTTCACCATCACCACCAGTGTCTAGACTGCAGGTGGGGAATATACCTAATCTCGTCCCGGCATCACTACCCCCTTTTGATATACTACGTCACGATGGAGTTTAATCGGCAAAGACCTTGCACTATTCTTCTATCATGTACCATGTAATACATGTATTTTTCATTCTATACGGGGTCTCTCCTGATTGAAATGTCTGGGGTTGATATTAACTGAGTACAATTACAAAAAGTCAAGGTAGCCCTTTATATGTAAACTGTCAAGTGGCATACATGTATATAGGCCGGTCCCACAGCCCATATTTCATGGAACAAAACAGTGTAATTTGTTTTGAAGCAGGCGTCGTTCCCAGAGGTTTCCGCTGGAGATCCAAGCCAAGAAATTCTCCGTCACGTCGAGTGCTGCCTTTCATTTACACAAGTTATTAGCCAGAGGCCCATATCAAAAGGACAAAATCCCTGCGGGATTTTTTATAAGGCTCTCGTATGTGCCAGACAGAACACAAAATCATTCTCTCTGAACTCTGCTAATGTTCTCATGAGCCAGCCATGAGGAAAGATGATGACTCTTTATTCTAATTGTAATGAGCCAGTTCTTTTTCCCATAGGCTTTCACTGCTGAGAGCATTAACCAATGAGCACGCTGTCTGAATAGATATTGTGTGTGTGTGTGTGTGTGTGCGTGTGTGCGTGTGGACGTGCATGCGGGCGTGCATGTGTGTGTGTGTGTGTGTGTGTGTGTGTGTGTGTGCGCTCGCACGCTTAGTGTAACAAAGCAATATTTAAATCTACATTAGAGAAGGAAAGAAGCCAAGAGTGTAATTATGTATATGTTTGATGGTCCCATTCCATGGTAATGAACAGTAAGCATGCAGTCTTCCTTAGGGGGAACGTGTACAGGATAAATACATTCATTCCTCTGCTGTGACTCATGTAGAGGAGCACATCCTTGTCTTTTTTCTCTCTTGTTAAGTATTGATTTTATTTCCTTAATTAAAGTTTCAGAAGCAGAATCGCCACGGAAGCATAAATGCAAAGATATTGCATTATTATTTTTATTATTATTAGTCATCTGAGCATTTGTACAGGCAAATAAAGCTCCATGTTGCATTTCTTTACAATAATATCTTAGATTTCCCTAAGGTATCTCATCAGTCTGACTAGAGCTAATGTTCTGCATTCCTCTCTCCCTCGCTTCACTCATTACATTCTCTATAATGAATACTCAGCCCAGTTGCCAGGAAAAGAGTGCCGTCGGCATTGTACGTTTCCCGCAAATTACAGATATGTCGAATGTCGACGTTTTTGCATTCAGTCAGAGCAAGTGACGTAATACAACGAGCGACGCGCAGATTAGTTACATAGTAGAACTAGAATGGCACTCGGAGAGCGCAGACCTCCGCCAAGGTGCCTGACTTTAAAAACAGATCACAGCTCACAGCTGGCGGTACCATGAGGTGGTCGGCTTATTATTAACACGGTGTGTTTCTGTGTAACGTATCGGCGGATGCGTTACACTACGTTGTCTCTCGTCCCGTCATCTACCGCTTTTTTCTACCGCACACACATCCACACACGTATCTCTTTGCTCTCAGAAGGAAGGAGGCGGGGTCACGCGTCATCAACGCGTCATCAACGCGTCATCAACGCGTCATCAGTTACACTGCTCATGTGTTACACCCTGTGGCCTTAACGCTCAGGCTGATCGGAATTCTTAAAAAAATTCCTGAATCCAGATCATGATCCGGATCGCCACCAAAGTCTAATGGATTGTTCATTGTGCTACACTCCACCCCTCCAAAAAAATTTCATTCAAATCCATTGCAATCTTTTGGAGTAATCCTGCTAAAAGACAGACAGACACACAGACAGACAGACAAACAAACAAGGGGGTTGTGGTGGATGGGTCAAACAACTGCAGGACTTTCACCCAGACGACCGCTGTTCGTGTTCCGTGTGAAACCAAAAGTAAAGTTGACTTTAGACTTGTTACGTAATGTTGTTACGTTATTTTAGCACAAACCAGGATCTTTTTTTAACCTTAAACAAGTAGTTGTCTTGCCTAAACCTAACCGATCGTATCTATCTATCTATCTATCATTCAGACGTACAATGCCAATATTTTTTTCTGGCGACTGGGTTGTAAATAGTTCTTTTACTCTGAAAAACTGTGCAAATACCAACCTTATCTCCAAAAATGACAATTACCCTAGACTACTAATTAGCAACAGCAAATATGTTCTGAAAGAAGTATAATGCCATGTCTATTAGAGCCGGCTGTCAATCGCTCGCCAAATCCGACCATGCGGTCAAACTAGGCAGTGCTGATGAAATATGAATCAATATTCTGTTACATTAATGTCTATTTCTCTCCTCAAATGTTTTCAGAATCATCTTGTAGAGCACGGTTTAGCTGTAACATGAGAAAGTTTGTGAACCGGCAGCCATGTTGAGACCTGTTGGAGGAACGCCAAGCACCAGTCACATGACCGGAGCACAGCCAATAGGAACGCTCTCTCAGTGAAATGACCTGTGATTGGTCAAAGTCTCCCGTCACGGGCTAGATGTTTTAAAGCCTGAAAACAGAGCCATAAGGAGGAGCAGAAGTCTAGTTTTCTCTCAGAACACTTGAATTACAATATGCTGAAAGGTAATTATGGAATTTTTGCCCAATGATGCCAAAAATATACTGCCTACTGCAGCTTTAAAGGCTAGTGTTTGCTTTATATTTTTGCTATCATCAATAATCCCCCCAAAGAGACTATAGCTAGACTGCAGTTCACTGTGATTCATGTCGATTGTTCAACACCTCCACTTTCTCCTTTAGCCAAACCCACCACAGGACTCCCACCCGCTGCTAACGGCTAACTAGATCATCTCCTCCCGAGGAGACCATAAGAAGACGCGCTACCCGTTGTAGTCAACACTTGATTCAGTTTGTTATTTGCAAAGCGATAATTACACATGCATGCAATTGTCTTACCTAGGAAATCAAGGGAGGAAAAATTGGTAATCAGTAGCTGAAACAAGAGACCAAACTGAAGCAGTTGTTGATCAGTTGCAGCCCCTACTGGCTGGTTAAGAGTAGTGAGGAGTCAGCAGTCAATAACGGTATAAAACAGTCAATAAAATGTGTTTGTGAATCACGGGTCTTTGAACATACAGTCATAACTGAGCAGAAAGATGCACACTCATGCACACACACAATACAAAATCTCCTGGTGGAGATAATGATGGAGAAACCCATCCCAAACAACTCTTGTCTTTGTAACCACAGCCTGTTAGAACTATTAAAGACCCAGACTATAACTCCGGATGACATTTCCCTTCACAATCAACTAACTTCTTAGATACTATTAATTCAATGTTAAGCCAAAATAACCATCTTTCCCCTAAGTGTCACATTCTCTTTCAGATCATCAAAGTTACCACGTTGCTTTGTGCCACCAGAACCTGAACCTGACCCCTACTCTGACCCTGGACCTGTACCTGCCTGTAAGCATAAACACCTTCACTTTGGCAATAAATCATTGGACTTTGTTATGTTGATAAAAATGTAATCTGGGTGGCGTTGTGTTTCCTATAAAAGGCATTTGAAACGCAAATTAGTGCAATATGATATATTTGAAAGACAACCCTGAAACCGTGAATTCTGCTGTAATGAACTGTGTCAGTCACAGTCACATATACACCGATCAGCCATAACATTATGACCACCTGCCTAATATTTAGTAGATCCCCCCTTTTACCGCCAAAACAGCCCTGACCCGTCGAGGCATGGACTTCACTAGACCTCTGAAGGTATGTTGTGGTATCTGGCACCAAGCCGTCAGTAGCAGATCCTTTAAGTCCTGTAGGTTGCGAGGTGGGGCCTCTGTGGATCGGACTTGTTTGTCCAGCACATCCCACAGATGCTCCATTGGATTGAGATCTGGAGAATTTGGAGGCCGAGTCAACACCTCGAACTCGTTGCCATCCACATGAAGTAAAAGAAAACGTGATTCCTTAGACCACTTTCGGTAGGTCCTGACCACTGCAGACCTGGAACATCCCACAAGAGCTGCAGTTGTGGAGATGCTCTGACCCAGTCGTCTAGCCAGCACAATTTGGCCATGGTCAAAGTCACTCACATCCTTACGCTGGCCCATTTTTTCTGCTTCCAACACATTAACTTCAAGGACAAAATGTTCCCTTGCTGCCTAATATATCCCCCCCCCACTGCCAGGTGCCATTGTAATGAGATAATCAATGTTATTCACTTCACTTCAGTGGTCATAATGTTATGGCTGATCAGTGTATATGTCCCATGTCCCAAGCTTTAGAACTCCATTATTGTCATACTGCTGCATTGGGTGACATGTTCCATCAACTTGGTTAGTGGAGTCTATTATGAAACAACTCCACATCTGCATTTTGGATCACAGAGACATCATGTTTACACTGCTTTGCTCCTTCAAAGAGTCAGGAGGAGTGAACGGCTCTTAATAAACACACAGAATGAAACCAGCTGTATCCTTCCAATTTCAACTATCTCTGGGCCAACTAGTAAAATGATGTGTATTAATTTGACATTGAGAATAATTTCAATATTGATATACTGCAGGTAATATTAAAGGTCCCATATTGTAAAAAGTGAGATTTTCAGGTCTTTTACAGTACATTCTAAAGCCGGTTTAAGTGCTATATAAATACTGTTAAACTATCAAAACGCTCAATATACAGAGAAATACACACAGCCCGTATTCAGAAATTGCGAGTTTGAAACAAGCTTTTAGGATTTCTGTCCATTTGTGATGTCACAAATCTACAATATTTAGATCATTACACGGTTTTAAACATAAACATTCTAAATGTGTCCCAGTTTATTTCCTGTTGCAGTGTATTTAAATAACATCAGCTGACAGGAGATAAACATGGACCCAAACTGTTGCCTAGCAACGCAATTCCGTTGAAATTCCATTGAAATGCACTAAAACGGAGCGTTTCAGAGAGAGAGGGTAAATACAGGTATATTCAGCCAGACAGTATGAAGAAAATAATGTGTTTTTTGAACATTACAGCATGTAAAACATGTTCCAGCAGAAACACAAAATACAAGTATGAATCTGAAAATGAGCACGATATGGGACCTTTAAGTTGCATTACACCGTCATCCCCGTTTAATATCTTCCAGAGTGAATGCAGGCAGTATGGAGATTACATGTTGTTGACATGTTTTTGTTTTCTCATATCGAATGATGGTTAGCAAATGTGTAAATCTAGAATTTAAGTTAAATAAAAGACAGGAAAATGATTTATGCAGACAAATAGAAAAAACTAAAACAAAGTCCTAAATCTCTGCACACCTCTGCGCTGTCGGACACAGGAGTCAGAGCGTGATCCCAGAGATAGAGCTTGAGCCAGTGTTAGTCAATGTTTGTGTGTGAATAAGTAAAGCAGGCCCTGAGGAGGCTGTTTGCTTCTTAATAAAACACCAGAGCAGATGGTAGTACGATCTGATCTGGGACACACTGAGAGTCAGAAATAACAAAGTGAAGAATGCTTCCACCTCTACTTTCACTTTTCTGTTTTCACCACTTTCTCCTTCTGCACTTTAAACAAGTTCTGGGTATTAATGTGATCATAATGCAATACAATATTCTAATTGTAATTTAATGTCATTTTATATCATATATCAACACTAGTTAAACCAACACAGCCACTAACATGAAGCCTTTATTTGTATGATTTCAGCCATAGAGTTAACTGGTCCCAGTGATGGTGGTGAATGGGTCCAGGGTTGGGGGTCTTCACAAATTCAAAATGTTGGACCCATAGAGGACCTACTCAAACTCGACATGCACAAATTGATAAAAAAAAAATTAAACCTGATTTGAAGGTGAACTGACATATTGACACACGCTAGAAAAAAATTTTGGCATTGTACATTTCTGCAAACACAGGACACATCAAATGTCAACGTTTCTGAACCAAAAATATGTCTCACAAATACATTTCATATCAGCCTCGTATCACTCTTGCAGAAACGCACAATGACATGCGGTTGACATTGTCAAGTGATTGGTTAGGTTTAGGAAACAAAAGTACTTGAGGTGAAACTTCCTCTTACAGGTCTGCAAATTTTATGGTAAGTATTAAAAGTAACAGGTTTGAAATTTCTTTGAAATTACTACAACATTTACCTCAAAATCTATCGAAAATTACCCCAACATTAGTTAAAGGTCCCATATTATGCTCATTTTCAGGTTCTTACTTGTATTTTGTGTTTCTACTAGAACATGTTTACATGCTGTAATGTTAAAAAAACAACTTGATTTTCCTCATACTGTCGACTTGAATATGCCTGTATTTACCCTCTCTCTTAAACGCTCCGTTTTAGCACATTTTGACGGAATTGCAACAGAATTACGTTGCTAGGCAACAGCTTGGGTCCATGTTTTCTTTCTGTCAGCTGATGACATTCACATACACTGCAACCAGGAATAAACTGGGACACATTTAGAAAGTTTACGTTTAAATCTGTGTAAAGGGTCTAAATTGTATATTTGTGACATCACAAATGGACAGAAATCCTGACAGATTGTTTCAAAAGCTGAGTTTCTGAATAAGGGCTGTGTGTGTGTTTCCCTGTGGATTGAGCGTTTCAATACTTTCACAATATTTATATAGAACTGAAGCCTGCTTTATAATAAAAAATTCCCGCAACACCGAGAGGCTTCTGATCCGGCGGGTCGGGGGGAGAAGAATAGTCACAGAATGCATCACGACCACAGTGTCTGATGCACAGACAACACCTGGGTAAAACAATAAAAAAACAATGCTTTGTGCAGCTCTTTTATCTAAACTGAAAATGACTGAAATAGATAAATTGAGCCGAATAAACTCAGTCATAGATATAGATTATATTACTAACAAGAATGTCTGAGAGAGGAAAGGTCCCCAGTGGAAAACTGTGTTTAAAACCACATGTCAAACAAAACTTCCTTTACATTAAATGTCAGTTTCATTGAGTCTTTATTCACAATTTGGATGTGTCTCTGTTTATGTTGGTGTGGGTGATTTTGAGGTGCCACACAAAGAGATGCAGGGTATGTCATAAACCGAAGAGGATGAGGTCATACTCTGTATCTTCATATTGCTTCTCCCGTTTCTGCTTGTGAGCTTCAACATGTACAGCCAAACTTCAGTTCATTTCAGGTGGTCAGTTAAACAAAGCATATTAATTAATGTGCATTTTAATGGCTGAATTAGTTTCAGTCTGATTCTCATCAGTTCATGGTATCCTACTGGTTGGACTGGTTGTCTTCTCTGAGTCTTTGGGAAGAACCAGATATCAGGGCCTCTTTCTAATCCAATAAACAAGCTCAAATGGTCAGAATGGGTACTAAATCTTGTGTGAGCTTAACCAGGCCGGTTGTATATGAAGCGTCTCACCACTTAGTGACCTGAAAGGTCACATGCAGTTTCTGAGAGAAGTTTCAAGAATTAAGGAATAACTTAATTATCATTTTCATGTTTCAATATTCTTTCTCTTCCGGTCGTCAGCACAGACAGATTTTTTATGTAACACATGTATAACCCTGGGATAAGACAGACAGTTCCATGAGTTTTAAAGGTCCCATATTGTAAAAAGTAAGATTTCCATGTCTTTTATATTATAAAGCAGGTTTAAGTGCTTTATAAATACTGTGAAAGTGCTCAATATACAGAGAAATACACACAGCCCATAGAAATTGTGCGTTTGAAACAAGCCGTTAGGATTTCTGTCCATTTGTGATGTCACAAATATACAATATTTAGACCATTACACGGTTTAAAACGTAAACATTCTAAATGTGTCCCAGTTTATTTCTTGTGAATGACATCAGCTGACAGGAAGTAAACATGGACCAAAACTGTTGCCAGGCAACACAATTCTGTTGCAATTCCGTTGAAATGCACTAAAACGGAGTGTTTCAGACAGAGGGTAAATACAGGTATATTCAAGCAGACAGTATGAGGAATATAAAGTTTTTTTTAATATTACAGCATGTAAACATGTTCTAGTAGAAACACAAAATACAAGTATGAAACTGAAAATGAGCATGATATTGGACCTTTAAAGCTTCTGAATGTGTTTTTTTAATGATGGACTCTTCTGTTTATTCTGGTGTATTCAAATGTTTCTTCCAGTGGTATTTCATAGCTTTGCCTGTGGCTATATCCTTAGCTAGTCTGTTTAGCCTCAGGCCAGCTGCTCACACAGTTGCCATAGGAAAGAAAATGGTAATAACATTTTGACCTTTCACGGCCTGGCAATGGCAATCTATACCTATCCATCTCTGAAAGAAAATACCTAGATATGTAACCCAAGTACAAGCGCTATTATGATGATGTAAAAAAAAAGGAGAGAATATATTTTTTTGTGAATTTTGCCTCATCTTCTCATGGCCTCACTTCTCGCCGCACTTCCTTTTCTCCTCTAATGTCCCTTCTCTTCCTACCTCTTTCATTCAATTCACTTCTGTTCACTCAACTTTATTCAGTTCTATCTATCACCTATTTAGAAACACTACATTTATCGTGGAAACCTAATCAAGAACAGTGCAGTGTTACAGTAATTACATCCTGGCTGCACAACCAACAGAAACACATGTTTCAGTATACCTGCTAATGTTGATGCATACCTATTCACCTCAAATGCCTTATTCAGGTTTATATAATCAGGAAGGAAGATTTGCTATCCTTGAAATGAGAGTCACTCTAGGACTTAATATTATGACTGTGGTTGGATTACACACTAAAACAACACTGAATATATCAAACTGGTAAAGCGGGCCCCAGACACCCAGTGGACCCCAAAGCCCCATGTTCACTGCATGGCAATTGGTTTGGTAATATGATTTAAGGGATATTGGATGAATATTAAAGCTGCAGTAGTCAGTATATTTTTGGCATCATTGGGCAAAAAATTCCATAATAACCTTTCAGCATATTGTAATTCAAGTGTTCTGAGAGAAAACTAGACTGCTGCTCCTCCTCATGGCTCTGTTTTCAGGCTTTTGAAAATCTAGCCCGTGACGGGAGACTTTGACCAATCACAGGTCATTTCAGAGAGAGCGCTCCTATTGGTTGTGCTCCGGTCATGTGACCGGAACTTGACGTTCCTTAAACATATTTCCAACATGGCTGCCGGGTCACAAACTTTCTCATTTTACTGCTAAACCGTGCACTACAAGATGATTCTGAAAACATCTGAGGAGAGAAATAGGCATTAACGTAACATAATATTGATTCATATTTGATCAGCGCTGCCTAGTTTGACCGTTTGGTCGGAGTTCGCGAGTGATTGACAGCCGGCTCTCATAGACGGCAGATGGACAGCAGACCTCAGATCAGCTCTTACTGCTTGTTTTTCCTCCGGTCTGCGAAATCTTGCAGATGCCGTTAGGAGCCCCGGAGGACACAGAGGAACATAATTTTTTTTCAGGTTACCTGTCTCATGTACTACTGTCACCATATAGCGACCGTTTTATAAAAATAACTTTTTTTAATCATATTTGCTCCAATCTCGCCTACTGATGCTTTAAATCACTGACCGAGCGGTGGTATTTGATGAGTTGGGAGTGAGAACGTCTTGGATTGATTGCAGAGCAATGACCACACAGCTGTTGATTAAATCTAAAACAAGGTGGTTAAAACCTTCAGAGCCTTGTCACCTGAGGAGACCTTCAGTTGTCACAGCAACGGGCTGCAGGAGTTTGACTGTTTGTTGTGTTTGCAGTTTAACCCATTAGCTTGAAAAAAGTAGAGCTACATAGCTCAACAATGCAGCCAAAAAGAGGAGAAGCAATTGTTACAGACTTGCGCCTAGACCGACACCACAGATAATGTCTATCCATCGACGGCTGCCAGTTTACAGTGGCCTGTATAGGTTGTTGTTCATCGTGCCCTCAGTAGTCCAGAAATGGGAACGAATGCTGGATATTTCAGTACAATCAGGACATTTCAACTCAGACTGCAAAAACCAGCATCCCATGTGAAAGCAGCACCTGAATCTGGAATCGTCTCCTAAACTGCATATCATCAAAAGCCCTAAGATAAACATACCGTATGATTGCAAAACATTCAATACATAAGCGGCATCATATTTTGCATACAACTGCTTTCTCATTCACTCTTTGGACTGAGTTAAAGTGTAGATATAGCAGCAGAGCCTCATGCGTTATATGCACTTCCACTTCAGCTCCAGAAGACAGATACTGATCGTGTCAATAAAGCTTCAAAGAGACAGATGATGGGGAGAGAGACAGACGCTGGCAGACAGACGGATAGACATCTCTCAGTCCTCTCTGGACATTAAAAGACTATTGGATCTAAAAGCAGATTACAGTGTGATAAAGATGACAATATTCCTTCTGAGGAGAAAAACAGAGATGTCATTTCCTCGTCAAACAGAGGAACAGAGGAACAGAGTATACCAAGTGGAGGCTTTATGGAGACTTAATAGAATCATCCGTTTTTTTGCCTGGCTCCATCTTCTTTAAAAAGCATCCATTTTGAGTGTCTGAGACTCCATATCAACACACTTCATCTGTGTGTGTGTGTGTGTGTGTGTGTGTGTGTGTGTGTGTGTGCCGCAAGTCAAATGCCAGAGTTGTGTGTGTGTGTGTGTGTGTGTGTGTGTGTGTGTGGAAGTGTGTGTGTGTGTGTGTGTGTGTGGAAGTGCACACTCACCCTACAGGCAGTAATGTGGGTTGGCTGTAAGGCGGCACTACATGAACAGATGGATGTGATCAACAGATGGTTGATATGGTGTTTCTGTGTGTGTGCCCTTAAGACATGGGGTGTGTGTGTGTGTGTCTGTTTGGATCCTGTCCAAGTCAACATGTCAGAGTTTACAGCAGACACATGAGAACAAGACTTTAGAGTATATTTTGAAGAACAAGTTTCTATCTTTAGAATATATAATCATTTCTCCTATAATTTACTTTCACTTCAGCCGCTATTCAAATAAAGGCCAGTCACTAATACGGGCAGGATAAAAAAACACTGATGAGGGATGGAATTACCTGCATTATGATGACTCACATAGTTCAGCATATTGTATTTAAAGGGACTGTTTGCAAGAATCAGAAATTGCTTGTTAACAGCGACACCTGTGGCCGTTAAGTCAACTAAAGTCAGCGTCCTGTCGCTCGCGCTTGTGCTTGCTCTACATAGACATGAACGAGCATCACTCAAAACAGTGAGGAGACACACGTCAGCTAAAAGCACAATATCACTCTATATTTCAGCTGCTTGGCAGTAATGTTAGCTGACCAGACGAAGGTCTCTCCATGAATCAATGCTGATCCTAGTGTTGGCTTTTCCTGCTTCAGCCTCCCGACCGCGGTCGGAGGGAACAGGGGAGACACCGGAGTTTTGGTCGGAGACGATAACGTTTCTCTCTGCGGAGCCCCGTCACTTCACAAGACACGGGAAACCTCTGTTGGTCTGGAGGAGCTGCAGCATTTATTTCTGAACAAACGTCCACTGTACATTCACTAGATATTCTCAGAGCTAAACTAACTCTTCTGCAGTGTGGAGTGTTCGTGCATGCACGTGAGAGTGGAGCGAAAGAGTGAGAACGAGCGCGGTGTGTGAGTGAAGGCAGGCAGAGGAGCAGAGGAGCAGAGTACAGCAGAGACTCCGGTCCTGGAGACCAAAGCTACGGTCTCCCCCGCGTCCTCCGACCGCGGCCAACTCTGTTTAACAGACGGGCTTCACTAGATACAACCAAGAGGTTTTGGTGCTTCCGTGTAGTTTGTGTTGGAGTCTGAGTCTGAACAGCGTAGCCACACGTGAGCGCGCATGGGACACCGACCTGCAATGATTCATACGTGTAAGAAGTTACAAACAGTCCCTTTAAGTATTAAATGAAGTATTTAACTAAGTCAGTAAAATCAGTGCAACAGCCGAGTCGTGTCATACTCACCACTGCTGTTTCATGTTTCAAAAGAAACAGATATGTTTTTATCATTCACAAATGAATTCCAAATGTGTTCTGCTCTTTACTTGGTGGGAAGCTATACCATCAGTAAAGCTCTCAGCCTTTAGGAAGCTGCCCTGCATTGATGTCGTCAGAGCTGGACCAGAACATTTTTCGGTAGACCTGATATGCCTGATGTCTCTTGTCAACACAGCTACCTCTCCAGTTTTCGTAATTTTTTAAGCGAGTGGCATCAGTTCAGAGTCACACTATGATCGCTCTGCTCCATATTTTGTTAATTCCCTGCAGCAGAACTGAGGACGTCACATTCTTTTCCCCAGGAAGGTTCTGGAAATCTGCTTAAAGGAGACATATCGTGTTCATTTTCAGATTCATACTTGTATCTTGGGTTTCTACTAGAACATGTTTACATGCTGCAATGTTAAAAAAAAACATTATTTTTTCTCATACTGTTTGAATATACCTGTATTCACCCTGTTTTAGCGCCTGTCTTTTTAAGCCCCCCTCCTGAAAAAGCCCAGTCTGCTCTGATTGGCTTGAGAGAAAATATGTTAATTGGTTGGTAGGCACTCCAGATAACCCAAATGTCTGCGAACAAGCTCTGAAAAAGTGACTTCATTTTAAATGATATGTCCCCTTTAAAGTAAAAACAGGCGGAAACTAGAAGGAGATCTCACTGTATGACTCGGCATATGTGTGGAACAGCTCATCAGTGTGAAGGTCAATCACTGATAGATCCTAGTGTGAAGGAAGATTTGAATAATTAATGAAGGTGCATCAAAAAATGGAGACTGCAGATATCCATGCACATATTTCCACTGCTGATGGCTTCAGGTATTTTACTGAAAAGAACATCATTAGTAAGAATTATCCCTTTTTATTACCTCCGCCAAGGCCGAAGGCCTATTGGAAGGAGGTTATGGCCCTGTTCAGACCTGGTGTTAACATGCGTCCTCAGTGATCCGATCACAAGTGGACAGCTCTAAGTAGTAGTAGGTGTGAACGCACTCAGGATGCATTGAGGACGCATTGAGATCGGATCTTTCAGACCACATTCAGAGGTGGTCCGGGCCACATATGACCACATTCTTTTAGCAGTGTGTACGTGAATGTGTCCTGGACCACATTAAGGACCGCCTACTCATCTTATGTCCCGCTGAGATCACCGCTCCTCAGGTGAATAAACAGGCAGACATGAGCGCTTGTCAGCATGGAAACGGCCTCTGTGCTCTACTGTATCCTGTCGCACTAAGCACGCAAAGTGCATTATTATCATATTGTCGGAGATGTGTCGGCATTTTTGTTCAGCTGCTTTGCGCGGAGCTGACACCCGATCACCCGCCTGTTCTCTGTCCTCCCCGGCTCTCTGGAGCTCTGTACCTCGCTGTTGTCTGACAAAAGCAGCAGTGCCGGCGGCGCAGAGGTTCCCAGGGATCGCCGGTACAATAACCTTTTTTTTTTATGTTAATACAATGTACCATAATTCACGAATATGTAGGATATTACTACTGTCATTCATGTAATATTACGTCACAACGTCTGCTGTATTAGCCGGGTGTTTACTACGTGTTTATTTGCATATAAGAGCAGGGTAGAGATCGGATCACATGTGGCCACTGAAGACGCATTCTGGCACAATGAACAATCCATTAGATTTTGGTGGTGATCCAGAACAACTGTAGATTCGGCCTTTTTTTTCCACATTAAACTCGGTGAAATTACATTTGAGTTTGACCAAAAGACACTTGGTGATTGTTGGAAAGAGTAACGACGACGGTTTAGGTGAGTTTTATTTTGTTTCTGTCCAGTTCAAATGACGTGTTTTTGCATATAGCTAGGCCTTTTCATCAAAGTGAAAGCCACAACCATCGGCTGAAAGGGTTTTATTTCCGTTTTGTTCCAACATTATTGCGCCTCAGCCAACAAGCAATGAACATTGGTTTGCTAGGTGGCCTGGTTGACAACACGGAGGGCCCTTTTGCCACCGCACTGCAGCATGAGTCACTGCATTGTTCTTTTCTTTCTCTCTCTCGATCGTCGTGCCCCCACAGTAACCTGTCGCATCTAGTGCTCACCTTTACTGCCTACAGCTGTTATCCGCACACCCACCTGCACCCCTGCTCCTAATCTCTTCATCCACTCCTTAGTTAACAGTATATTTATACCTGCCATTTTCCTTTGGTTCACTGCCAGACTACCTGTCTAGTGTGCAACCCCGCTGCAGAGCTCCAGCCTTGATATGTCTGCCCAGCTGTTAGCGAGCCCTACTTTTGAAAAATGTCTTAGTTTAGATTCATTAGAGGCCATATTCACTGTACTCACATTAAAAAAATCCAAGTGGTCTCTCACTGAGCTTTTAGAGCTTTGCATTCTAATGGTGTATTTAACGTCAAAGTCAAAATGCTCTTATATTGCAGTTAGTAATGGAGCTGCTCCATATGAAGTGTTTCATGTGTTCCAAGTAAATTAAAAGCTATTCAAGAGTTACTCTTCCTGTGAAATGCAGGTTAAAATGAGTCAGTTTTTTTAGATTCATGAATAGATATTTGTAGTTGAGATTAAGGACAACTGCATCCTCTTTAAGTGGGCATCCCCTCTATAAAAGTGAATTAAAATCAATTGTACTTTTCCATTTTCAAGCTGAGTCTTTGTAAATGTTTAGATCGTAGTTAAAGCAGTAGTTACTTGTGTTTATATGATGTGTCGTTTCATTATTGTCCAGATGACTTCTATTAAAGGTCCTGCAACAGAAAGGAGCTGCTGTCAGTCAGGAAACATTTTCCACCCTAACAAAAGCCACATTACCACCAAGACGTTCTCGGTAATTCTAGTCCTGGGACTAATTTCCAAGGGACTAAAAGCTTCCTACAGTCCTTTTGTTGTCTGCATTTCCACAGCGGTCTAAAGACCTGCAACAATTAGGCAATTTAGTCTGCTGACGTATGGATAGGCAACGTGACATGGGACGAGCTGAGCTGCTGGTGGTCACAGAGATAAACACACTCTGCAGCCTGCAGTTCAGTGGGTCCGCCTGTTTCATCTAAAAAAACACTTTGGAAAAGAAAAAGAAACCCTAGGTTTTGCCTCACTGCTGCATGAATGAATGAAACTAAGAGTGTCTGTTTCCACAGTAAGTCATGTGGAGTGTCTGATGGCTATGTATTTGTGCTTTAGAACGTTAACGCCGTGAAACAATCAGAAAATAACTTCACTTTCTCTCATTCACAGCACCGCCGCGCTGTCTGCGTCTTCTACCACACGCCCGCTCAGCTCGCTCACGTGATCTCTCTCTCTCTTTGGGAAGCCGGCAGCAAAGCTCAACTTTACGTTTCATGTTATCAAACAAAGAGAAATGCTCTTCCCTCGTCCTAAAATGCCCCAAAATCGATACTAGAGTACTTCCTTGTTTTATGAATGAAGCGGAACACGAGTTGAAGCAGCAGCGAACCCTGCAAACCCTACCCAGAAGCTCCCGTACTTTCAGAAAGTACTAGCCCCCCGACCAGGGCCTTTTTGGGGGGTAAAATGTCCCTGGAACTTGATTTAATCCCTGGTTCCTGCGGTGAAGGGCAAAGAGTTCCTGCAAGAGGCTAAAGTGATAAAGTACTGTAAATCCTAGCAGAGAACCTCACTCATCAGTACTGGGAGTGTGTTCCAATCCAAGTACTTCCTGAAGTACACTTCAATGTAGTGCACTGTGTGCACTCTGTACTTACTTGAGTAGTGCGTAAATTTCAGCGGGGTAGGGTCGTCTCAAATCGAATACTCTGAGGCGCACTGACCGGAAATGACGATCGCAACATTTCACCGCGGCTCGCTACCCGCCAAAATATCTGCCTGCTTTGTTGAAGAAAAAATGAAAGCAGAGTGGAAATTACGTTTCCAACGTCGTCGCCTACGATGTGTCCTCCTGTTGGCTGAAAATGCACCGGTATGTTTACGTATTGTATTGTTTTATTCTGTTATCTACGTATGTTTGAATAGTGGTCGTGTTCCCGCCCCTTCCGCTACGTAGCCAAGATGGTGACAATTGAGTGTGGAAAGTGTCCAGCGTTCCACACTCAACGATCTGACCGTTTTGAGTACAACATCCGGGTACTTTGAGTGCACTGCATTTTGCCGTACTTCCCAGTGTGAACGCACTTATGCACTCAAAGTAGTAAGTGTAAGTACAGAAGTACGCAGATTATGCGTAGATTGATGCAGCCGGGCGTTGGCGGAGAGGCGCTGCGTAATGCGCGGAGATAGCAGGCTCAAAACCCTCACACTCACAGAGGGATGAGGAGAGGAAGTGCTGAAGTGCTGATTGAAGCGATCCTCGGGTCACGGCAGTCCCACGCGTGCAGCAGGTTGAGCGAAACAGCTGTTTGAGGCGCGTAGTAACAACTGTTTGCGGCCCCTTTATTTTGGGTTCATACCGCTGTAGTAATAACCTGTGATGTCATCATAATGAGGCTAGAAAATGATGAGCATTGAAGCATATTGTATAGGCTCCTGTATAGGGATGCACTGAGTCATTGGTCAAACATCGATATCGGTCAATATTCGCCTTGTTGACTGCCATTGCACTATCGGCAAATAAGATGACATTCGCCGACGGCAGTGGCCGACATTTATCTGTTGGGTTGCATCGGTTTTGCGTCGGCTAAATGTTGTGTTGGTTATTTGTGGTCGTGTGGGAGTGACAGAAAGATCAGCGACAACGTTATTGTTATGTTCAATGAAAGAACATCTGTATCAGCGACCTTTTCGTTGATCATCGAACATCGGTATTGGCCCAGAATTTTGCAGTCGGTGCATCCCTGCTTCTGTACATGATAACAAAAATGATGACTTGAAACCAAACATTGATTAAGAGGGAGAAAGATGTAAGAAGGATTTAGAAATGTAAAACACGGGCGGCTGCTTAGCTCAGTCGGTAGAGCGAGCGCCCATGTATCGCCAAGGCTCAGTCCTAGCAGCGGTGGACCCGGGTTCGAATCCGGCCTGCGGTCCTTTCCGCATGTCATTTCTCTCTCTCCCCCTTTCCAACACTCTATCCACCGTCCTATCAATAAATACTTAAAAATCACCCCAAAAAATAACTTAAAAAAAAAGAAATGTAAAACACACCCAGGCTTCATCCTGCACAGCTCCGTCAATAGACATCAATAAACCCAAGTCACACCAACACCAACTCCTCAAAACTGAATGCAGGTGAGCTGAAATCCTTAAAACAGTTCTATCCTCTCTTTCATATTGAAAGTTTAGACAGATGTGAGGACGCCTCAACCTAGAAACCAATCACTGCTGAGAAAGTCTACAGCAACGAGTGGAAGACACGTCAAGAGAGAAAGAGAGAGGGAAAGACAGAAAGCATGGAGGGAAAAAACAGCAAGCACTCTAAACAACCCTGTTTCCTTGATCCTTTTTGCCTCCCTCTCTCTGTCCTTCCATTCTTTTCCCCCTCTGTTCTTCCTACTGTACCACCGATACTCCTTTCCTCCATGCATCCTTCCTTTTTATCCTTACTCACTTGCTTCCTCCCCCTCATGCTTTTCATCCTTCTGTCTTTCCAGCTCTTAATTACTTTGTAAACTTTCCTTTCTGTCACTCTTAAAGGGATAGTTTGGGTGTTTTGAAGTGGGGTTGTATGAGGTACTTATCCATAGTAGGTGTATAACTTTCAGTAGACGACTTGTCAGCGTGCCCCCAGCATCGAGAAACAGATGGGAGCACCGACACCAGAGCAAAGCAATACAAATGAATACTACAAAGATGTTGGCAAAGCTGACAGTCTCAGTCTTTCCATCTACGGGTACATGTCTGGCCTTCATGCCAATTCACACCTTTAAGCTTCATTCAAGAGCAATGTCACACACACACACACACACACACACACACACACACACACACACACACACACACACACACACACACTGCGAGCCTAAAGGCATCTTCAGGAAAACAGAGCCAAATAGATTGAGAGTTAAAACTGGTTTCTTACCTTTCATGCCAAACTTTGAGCGACGTCCATATTTGTTGATGAGAAGGAATAGAACCAGCAGCATCAAACAGGCAAACCCTGCCAGGCCTACTGCTATGGAGACCTACGGACGAGGGTGGACAGAAGGAAAGATAAGAATAAAGAAAGATTTTTGCTCAGTGAGGACTTCAGCAGGCTGTAAACAGCCATTAAGCCATATATATATATATATATATATATCTGTTGTTCCCTTTTAAGGCCTGCTGAAGTCCTTGCTGAGGACATTTCTCAAGAGGGATTAAGTACTGATTGAGAACTTCTTCTTTTTCTTCCACATTCATAAGGAAATTAATGTTTCTGAATTAATTACTCCATGACCATGCTTCCCTCTAGCGCCACCAATAGGACCAATTTGACATTTTGAAGCCTCACTACTGGTGAGAGTCCTCAGTATGCTGTTAGCTCTGTTCAATGTTATAATTATAAGGTGGAATGAAACATTGCAGCCTCTAGAGGGTTGCTAGCAAGACTTTGAGATTTGACAATCTCTGTAAGTGTAATACAATACAATTGTTGTCCACGAGTTCCCTTAACTTCTTATTGCATACTGTCACCTCCGGAGTTGTGTGTAGGCATAATGTAATGAAATTCAAGTGGGATATTACCAATATATAAATATATCCGAGACACATATGAAGATCATGTCATGCAACTGGTTACTGGCATTTCTTTGGTCCAATTCAGGCACTGTACATACAGGTAGTCAGATTTTTTTCTGAACACAGATGCAAACACAGAAATATGTCAAAGAAAAATAGCCCCCCCACACACATACACTAACCCACTACGCTCCGTCAAATCCTCAGCCTCAACAGTTTATCTTTTCCCAGTCAATCACAGGAAAAAAGATGAACTCCGTTACATTTGTAGCCAACTCCCAGGCTCACCAGCCACCAGGGGATTTTCAGCACATAGAAGCAAATTGCTGCGAGTGAATGGAGGAGAAGGAGAGGCTGGATTAAAAAAGCACCGTCCGCTCTCAACACAAAACTTCTCGAGCTAAATTATCAGATTTTTTTATCCAATGTCTTCCTTTGCACATCACTGGTACTTTAATATAATGGCCATTATGAGTATACATAAAGATGGACGGACAGTTGCTGCTGTTAAATGTCTGTACATGCTAAACTAGGCAAGACAATAAACACTACTAACGACTTGCAACTACAGAGCAAGTGAGGAAAATTAATACAAATAATTGTATATCTCACAGTGTGGAATGGTGAGAAAAACGCACACAAACACAAATACAGAGTGAGGGTTATATTCAGGGCTGTATGAATATCGTGTTTTTCAAAATTATTATTTGAGTGCATTTTCAAATGCTGTAACAAGCTGTAAGGAAGTTAGGTTCGCAACCTCTTATTTTGCTGGCTAAAATGACAACCATCACTGCTGTATGTATCTGAGAACAAACTTCACTAATCATAATAGAAACAAACTATTTTTCTTCTAGACATACAATGAAAAAACAAGCATTACCTGCACTGTAAATGATATAAATGAAATGTGCGTCTCTATGGACAACTGACATCTTATCAGAAGGGGCCTGCTGCACCTACTAGTAGGTGCAGAAGGCCATTATCATTTATTCACATGGTTGATACGGATAGAGGAAGATGACGGCAACCTCTAGTGGCCGTAGTAATTCTTACAAAGTCCGCTTGGGGAGAAGGTCGGGCAGATGGACGGGTCAAACGAGCAGAGGAATTTCCCAACTGATCATGTGAAACCAAAATTAAACATCACAATGCTTTTACGCCCTGAATGGAATGATCCTTTGTTTCATATACACATTTTTCCGCGCTCTGAGACGATTTGACTTTGAGATCGTCAGTCACATCCGGCTCCTTAGATTGAATCGTTGAATAGTCGACTATTTAGGGTCAACCTTACCTCAAACTAAGGCTGAAACTAACGATTATTTTCATCGTCGATAATCTGTCGATTATTTTCACGATTAATCGATTAGTTGTTTGGTCTATAAAATGTAAAAAAACGGTGGGAAATGATGATCAGTGTTTCCCAAAAGCCCGACATGACGTCCTAAAATGTCTTGTTTTGTCCACAACCCAAAGATATTCAGTTTACTGTCATAGAGGAGTAAAGAAACCAGAAAATATTCACATTTTAGAAGCTGAAATTATAGTTTTTTTTTCTTTCTTCATAATTTTATCTGATTTTTTAATCAAATCGAGATCACCGATACCGGCTTTGAGGTAATTTACAGAAATGATAAGCAATTTAAATCACACTATTGGTCAGAAAAATGTACTTTAGATATTTTCCCAAGCCATAGCTGTGATAAGGAGCTTTTTGTTTGTCTAGGTGCGTGATCAGGGCCAGTGGAAGAAATACAACCAAAAATATCAGCCAAACACTCAACATGTTTAATTACAGTCACTCACCCCGAAAGTATCTTCGTCAGGCTTGGGAGTCTCTTCGGTCGGGACTACAAGTGGAAAGATGCAAACTGGGTTAGAAAATCCCAACAGTTTACTACAGAAGCGGCAGGCTTCTGCAGGGAGAGAAGTCCTAAAACAATGAACTACAGAGCTACTCCAATCAATAATGAACAACGAGCTGCAGACACTCGGAGGTGAAAGACATGACATACCTTAGAGATCAAAGTCATGCAATTATATGGTTATATTGCTATTTGTTATGCAATGTTTGTTATTGTTATGTTGTGTTTTTCTAGGACATTTCTGGAAAATTATAGACCTGTTAACTAAGTCATAACAATTAAGTGTATTGTTCAACAGTAAAACATATTTACTCAGACGCATTATGTTCATGAAAGAAAAATCATATCCCTCAATATACTGGATATTTAGTATACTGAAGTATCTATCAGTACTAGCTTCAAACACACATAAGTTGTGTTTTAGTCAAAGGAGTGTGATTCAACTCTATGGTCTTTAGTGTTTAGTTTGCAGTGAAAAATATTCAATTAAAAGTTAATATTTTGCATTCAAAGTCATCCAAAACATACATTTATTTTTTAGTGTAATGTACAAAAACTATTCATTATGCGGAATTGTACGTTTTAGAATATTAACATTATTATAGCCTTAGTGGTCACTTTATTAGGTCCACATGTAAAATCTAATACAGCAGCTCAGCCACAAAGTGTTGCCCTTACTGAGATAATAATGTTCAGTCAGAGAATTATTAATTCAACTACATGTTTGTTATTGAGGTTTGGAGTGCTGTTCGTAGAATGTATGGCTGAGCTGCTGTATTGGATTGGATTCAATTTCACAGGTGTGCGTCAAATACAGACACTCGGTCAGTGGCCCTATACACTACAAAACTCTGACGCCTTAGGTTCCCCCTCTAGCGTCAGTTTTGGACGTGTTTACATACTGTATGTAAAGGATGTCACGATGAAGAGCTGACTCCTTCTTGACAACTCTGAGAATCTAAACCATAATACTCTAATGCGATTCATGTAAAAAACAGTTACCGTAATCATAATCTTCGTTCGTAACTGTGGAAGGAGAAAGAGAAGTGGAGAAGATGCAGTAAGACACACTGTACAGACAAGGTAAAGTATAGTTAATATTTGTTTGAGTATACGTGAGGAGAGGACAATGAGAAATGAGGATAGCTTATGAAGAGCAAATGTAAGATTAGAAACATATGATGGGTGCAAAGCGTGAAAAGAGCAAAACACCAGAAATAACACCGTTAACAAGATCATCACCTCTCGTCTAAACATAGCTTCATTCTCTACATCACAGTGTAAATGACACCTACACTAAATATAAGCTTTATTTCACCACATCATGCAATACAAGAGGCTGACCTCCCACGGGGAGATGGCTGTCACACTCCGTCGACCTGAGGGCTGAACCAAGCCTCAGCATTCCATTGGACGAACCCTATTTGCCAGACAGAATGTCGATTTGGACGTGTCAGGGACGGTGTGTCAGTTTCTGCTTGTTACATGCATGTGTCTCTTCAAAATAAAATTCCGTGTTCACAGAAATCGTACAGTTTCCGCTCGTTACATACGTACAGTCTTTTCAAAGTAAACTTCCAACTTAGGTTCACTTGCACTACAAAACGATGTGTTTAGGTTGAGGCGACAAAAGTACTTGGTTAGGTTTAAGAAAAGGTCGTGGTTCGGGTTCAAATACAGTAAGTAGACTACGCTTGTTACATTACTGGCCTTAAGTTAAAGCGGCAATAGGCAGTATATTTTTGGCATCATTGGGCAACAATTCCATAATAACCTTTCAGCATATTGTAATTCAAGTGTTCTGAGAGAAAACTAGACTTCTGCATGGCTCTGTTTTCAGGCTTTAGAACATCTAGCCCGTGACAGGAGACTTTGACCAATCACAGGTCATTTCATTGTGAGTGCGTTCCTATTGGCTGCGCTCCAGTCGTGTGACCGGAACTTGGCGTTCCTTCACCAGATTTCTCATTTTACAGCTAAGCCGTGCACTACAACGTAACATAATATTGATTCATATTTGATCAGTGCTGCCTAGTTTGACCGTTTGGTCGGAGTTCGTGAGTGATTGACAGCTGGCTCGGATAGACAGCAGACCTCAGATCAGCTCTTACTGCTTGTTTTCCTCTGGTCTGTGAAATCTTGCAGATGTAGTTAGGAGCACCGGAGGACACAGAGGAACATGATTTTTTTCAGGTTACCTGTTTAATGTACTACTGTCACGTTATAGCGACCGTTTTATACCGTTCCAGCCTCCCCTACCATCCGCCCTACGCAGACTTTCTCTCTCCTTATACTACATCAGTTGCTCTGACTGTCTAATAATGACGCAGATGGGTTTACATTGGAGTTAGTAGAAAGCCCGGCTCGTCTCATGCAGACTCTAAAGGGTGCCTCGGTGTGTTTGTATCAGACGGCGAGGGACAATGACTGAGCATCAGTATTTGATTAGATGAGAGTGAGAACAGGTTGTGATATTGGATGGTTCAACAACACTCCAGGTAACATCCAATGACAAGTAAGGGATAATGTACATGGCATGTGAGTGAAATGCTTCATGGATACGTGTTCTAACAGAGTGACATATGAAAGAGGTTGGTACTTTATTGGCAGCTGCATGTAAGCCTAGTACAGATAACAGGAAAGCAAATGCCAGCTTTCAGACTGCAACATGACTGTTTCACTACTGTGAGTTCATGTTTTACAGCCAACCATACGCAGGTCAAACACAAACCCATAATGTACAGGTGTCTTCTGCCATGGTATGTTAGTATGTTAAGAGCAGTAATCACAAAAGGACTGATATGATTTTGTTTCGATGGTTTCGGTTGAAATTAATCAGTGCAGATAATTCTCTGTTGCTGATTTCATTTTCTATAGTACATATTATAATAGTAGTAGATATGACACAAACTCAACAGGTCCCAACTTACCACCAATGGGGCCGTCCAGGAAGTGTCCGTAGACAGTACTGGTGGCCACACCCAGGTAGTTGCTGGCCTCCAAAGTGTAGTTGCCGTTGTTGTGGTGCGTTGGGTTCTTGAAGTTCAGGCAGCCCTCTATGTAGTCCTGATAAATATCCATGTCAGGACGCACATAGTCAGTGTGGGATATTTCCTGAGAGGGGATTGACAGAACAAATTAACAGTGACAACATGTCATGAAGCCCTGAGCAAACACTCATATCTAATGTCATATACCAAAAAAAACGTGTTCAGGCCTGTTCAGAGTTGAGATCTTCCGATAAAAAATGTTTTTCCTTCCCAATGCCGATTCTGATACCTGAATTTGCACATGGGCTGATACCGGGTACCAATCCGATACCAGGGCTTTAACAACAAAAGTATATACATTATTATTACCTCCGCCAAGGCCGAAGGCCTAGGAAGGAGGTTATGTTTTCACCGGCGTTGGTTTGTTGGTTCGTTGGTTTGTTTGTTTGTTTGTCTGTTAGCAGAATTACTCCAAAAGTCCAGAATGGATTTGAATGAAAGTTTTTGGAGGGGTGGGGTGTGGCACAATGAACAATCCATCCGATTTTGGTGGCGATCCGGATCATGATCCGGATTCAGGAATATTTTTAAGGATTCCGATCAGCCTGAGCATTAAAACCACAGGGTTTAACACATGTGCAGTGTAACTGATGACGCGTTGATGACGCGTTGGTAGAGGTCGGCTCTCTCCGATTGGAATTCTAGTTATTATTATTATTATTATTATTAGCAGCTGTATACTACTAACCCTGTATGGAAACTAAACTAAATCTCGGAAGTAAAGCCTTGCATGCGGCACACGTCGCCGCTTTACTGCTCTGACTTACGTTACACTCTCCGCTAGCACCTGCCCGATCGGTACTGAACATGTGTATCTCTCAACAAAAGATGAGAAAGAAGCGGGATGGCTCACTCCTTCACTACTTCCATCATCGATTCGGGACTCGGCAATCGTTTTTTTTTTCTCCCAGAGCTGATGATGGAAGTAAATAAGGAGTGAGCCATCCCGCTTCTTTTCCATCTCTGTTGAGAGTTGCAGATGCTCAGTCGATCGGGCAGGATGTACGGATCAGGTGACACGTGTTGTTGTTGTAGCATAAATGAGCTGATAAACGATATGATGACGTGATATAAGATCAGTGTATTTCCCATACTGGTATCAGTATCGGAACAACAGAGCAATCTCACTTCAGTTAACATTAATATGTCATCAGCATATCATCTTCAACCAGTGGGTCCAAAACTTTTTTTCTGTCAGTCCTATGAAAGCCACCCCACCCCCCTTTCCTGATGCAAAATCCTCAATGTTCAACTTGTAACCTGAAGAGAAACAGTTCTGAGATACTTGTACTTTACTTGAGTATTTATATTTTCTGCCACTTTACAGTTCTAATCCACTTTGTTTCAGAGACAAATATTGTAATCGTTAATCAACTATTACTCATTTATTTGACAGCTAATGTTACTGGTTATTTTTCACATTATTTTCCACACAAAATGTCATCAAAACATGATGAACAATCAGTGAATATACTCTGCCTTATATAGGAATGTACTGTTTGGTAGATTCATTTAAAAGTCCCATATTGTAAAAAGTGAGATTTTCATGTCTTTTATATTATAAAGCAGGTTTAAGTGCTTTATAGATACTGTTAAACTATCAAAACGCTAAATATACGGAGAAATACACACAGCCCGTATTTAGAAATTGTGCGTTTGAAACAAGCCGTTAGGATTTCTGTCCATTTGTGATGTCTATATACAATATTTAGACGATTAAACGGTTTTAAACGTAAACATTCAAAATGTGTCCCAGTTTAATTCTGGTCGCAGTGTATGTGAATGACATCAGCTGACAGGAAGTAAACATGGACCCAAACTGTAGCCGAGCAACGCAATTCCGTTGCAATTCCATTGAAATGTACGGAAACGGAGCGTTTCATACAGAGGGTGAATACAGGTATATTCAGGCAGACAGTACGAAGAAAAAACATGTTCTATTAGAAACACAAAATACAAGTAGGAACCTGAAAATGAGCACGATATGGGACCTTTAAACCCCAAAGTGTGGTTCCATCTTGATATCTGATACATGGTTTTGTTTCTCCATGGTGTATTCCATGGATGGAATTTCATTCAAAGAGCAACCATGAAATAACAAAGCATCGTCTAGAACATACATTATAGAAAAGATTGACCAGATTATGATTTGGCAGTCACACTGACAGATGAATCAAACACACCTCCTCTTCGTGGTACCACCGCAAGGTCGGGTGGGGTGATCCTCGAACGGTGAACTCTATGCACGTGTCATGGCGGCGTTCTGGCTCCTTCAGCTTCACGATGTACGGAGGAACTGAAGAGACCAAAGAGAAGAGAGGGGAAGATGAGCACTTCTCTTTGTAATTGAAACAGAGGACTGCATAAAAAAAGTATTTTATTGAATTACACTGTCACATGTACCTGCACCACTACAGTGAAGCTTATATTGTCTGTCATTACACTGGATGTATTGTGGCAGTACATGAAAGAATGGGAAGAGGAAATAGAGAGACGTGGAAATGGAGAGACCTTGATTATCATTTTAATATGCTGGTCTCATCACAATCTGTTCCAATCGATTTGGAGTGTGTGAGCGTGTGCGTTCCTGCTCTCGTGTTTCTCTCTGTTGACTGACAAAACTGTTTCTGAATGCAAACACGATTTGCTGTTTGCTGCAACTGTGTCATCTTTCTGCAGCCAGTGGTGAGAAATGCAAACCAGCATCAGAGAAAGATGATCGCTGTTATTAGTCGTTCCACCGCAAATTGAATTTATCCTTTCAAGTGTACACACACACGCACACACGCGCACACACACACACACACGCACACACACACACACACACACACACACACACACACGCACACACACACACAAGAGGATAATATATCACCAGGGCTGCTTGGATGAGTTTCACAAGCTCCAGATGTGCAAATTTGTACAGTATAAGTCTGACGTACAGTATCTGCGTCATAGTGTAAAAAGGAGCTCTGGATGAAAGCACCCTTGGGTGTTATCCAGTAAAATGAATATGACTAAAGCCATGCTAGCAGCACCTAGGGGAGGCAGTGGACAGTACACCCCACAAAATCTTCGATGGAACAACATACTGACAGTGTTGTGCATGAACTTGCTAAAAGACCGTGCTCATGTTTTTGGTGAAAGATGAACTGATGTTTGCAACTAATGTGAACGTGATCGTTGTTAACTCGGGAGTTAACACGATGGGCCCTATTTAAATGATCTATGGCGCATGGTCTAAAGTGCAAGGCGCAAGTGAATTTAGTGTGTGTCGAACTGCACTTTTGCTAGTTAAGTGCCGCATAATCTGGTCATAAAGTCCGGTACAAGGGGGCAAAGGGATTGTATTTAGTCTCTTAAAGGTCCCATATCATGCATTGTCAGGTTCGTACTTGTATTTTGTGTTTCTAGTTGAACATGTTTGTATGCTGTCATGTTAAAAAAACAACTTAATTTTCCTCATACTGTCTGCCTGAATATGCTTTTATTTATCCTCTGTCTGAAACGCTCCGTTTTAGCTTATTTCAACGGAATTGCAACGGAATTGCATTGCTAGGCAACAGTTTAGGTCCATGTTTACTTCCTGTCAGCTGATGTCATTTACATCCACTGCAACAGGAAATAAACTGGGACACATTAAGAATGTTTACGTTTAAAAAAACGTGTAATGGTCTAAATATCGTATATTTGTGACATCACAAATGGACAGAAATCCTGACGGCTTGTTTCAATCGCACAATTTCTGAATATGGGTTATGCGTATTTCTCCGTATATTGAACGTTTCAATAGTTTCACGGTATTTATATATCACTTAAACCTGCTTTATACTATAACAGACATGACAATCTCACTTTTTACAATATGGGACCTTTAAAGCTGCAGTAGGCAGAACATTTTCGGCATCATTGGGCAAAAATGTCATAATAACCTTTCAAGTTCTGAGAGAAAACTAGACTTCTTCACCTCATCATGGCTCTGTTTTCAGGCTTTAATAAATCGCCCGTGACGGGAGATGTTGGCCAATCACAGGTCATTTCAGAGAGAGATAGCGTTCCTATTAAGCGTGCTGGCTGGTGGGCGGTGCTTGGTATTTCCTCAACTGATGCAATACGCCTGACCACACCTCATTCTAAGATCTTCGCGCCCATGCACATTTGCTACTTACTGTACACAACGTGGGCGCCGGGCGTGAAACTACCAATGACAGCAGCACTATACGCCGCTTTGCTTTGTTTAAGATAGGGCCCACTGTGTTTTACAATGGCACGCCAGTACAATCAAAGGAGCAGAGACATTAGCCACCGTCTATTCCATCCTTGACTCCGAAGTCTCAAAAGTCAACTCGACGAGTTAGAGTTGAGCAGTTGCGAGCGCGCAGAGAGGGTTGAGCTCGCGCTCATCACAGGCACAGCCTTGTGTTCACGGGACTGCATTTGAATGCTCTTGAGGATGCTTTTCCACTCGCAGATACTACTCTGTGAACTTGTATCACATGCAAATGCCTGGTTTTTATGTGCATGAGTTTGAGACTACTTAAACACCATAGCATTTGACCAGTTACAAAAAAAAAAAAATTACAAGACGGAATAAACCTGAACTAGTTAATTTTAATCTGTGTGAACTCGACTTTGAGCTAGCTCTCGTGAAGTGTGAACCTACACAACACTGCATACTGCCAATTTTTACAATTCTTAGAGCGGCTATAATCAACATTTTTAACAATATGTGATGTGAAAGGTGTCACTCACAATATCAAACACACAGAGAATGATCAGCAACTCTGCAGTTCACTTCAACTCCAAAGAGCTTTAGAGCTTCTCCTTGTTTCAGTTTTACAGGCCACAACTTTACTGTTTTGGTTCAGTCTCACTGCTCAGAAATATCTGAAAAAGATCTGATAAGCCCTGCTTAGCAGCAAACAGCAGACACACACAGTTTGAGACTAGTTGGTAAACATAATGGAATAATTGGAAGCTAAAGAGACAGATATTTCCCTCAAGAGTTGGTGGAGACCAAAAACAGAACTAAAAGCTATAGAATATTGGATTTACATTCATCTGGTGGACACAAACACCATTTAAAGTGACAGCTGCTGTATGTTTGCTGGATGTGCGACTGTTTACCAACACATTCACTAGAGAACTTGTTTGGATAGGACGCAAAAAAAAAAGTTTTGCCTCAGGTTATTACATGTTTGACCACTGGAGAGTTTTTGTAATCCACATATCGTCGCCAACATAACTGTACAGGTTAGGGGTAAGTAACACACTCTGCACACGCCGACCATCTGTCCTCTGAATGTACTTTCTGTTGGACCTCTTTCCTTTTCTTTCTATGTGCATTAATGAATTAGCACTCAAGTTGAATCATCTTTAAGATGCACGAACACATCTTCACCTTATATGCACCATTTGTTTTCAGCCTTTGCAAAGACTTTTTTATGCATTAGCCTGTAACATTTTAACACACATTACCACAAGTGGGGCAAAAACTGTGGTTTGTGTTGAGGGTGGCGCTTGAGGAAAGGTCATGAAGTATGACATAATGGAAAGGCTGCATCAACTCCGTAACATTAATGTCATACTGTTTGTATATTTCATGATACTGAGGCAATTGGATTTTGATATTTTGTGAGGTAATTCTGGTGCAATGGTGGTGCTAGAGGAAAGGTCAGGGGTCACCAAATTCTTTAAATTCCCCAACTTTTGGGGACCATGAATATCCACAGTACACTTCATGGAAATCTAGCTATTAGGTTCCAAGGTTTTCAGAATTTTTGGTATGACATCTCAAGGTTCAAGGTTAATTTATTGTCATTGTACAACACAGGGTTGCACTACGAAATTCAGTTGTAGTCCCTTTATACATAAGAAAAGCAAAACAAAAACAGTAGTGCATTTCTTTTAAATTTGTATCAGGAAGAATGTAAAACAGCAAAGTGTTCAGGTATCTCATAGCTTCTCATGTCAGGTAACCTTTCTGAGGTTCCCTGAAAGGGGCCCAATTCTGAGGAAAATTGGTGCAGTTATGTGTTGCTTTCAACAAATAGTCACAGATGGGTAGCAGCGTGCAACGCTGTTTTCCAATTTGCACACATGGAAGCTTTATATTGACAATAATGACGACAACTGTATTTGCTTGATAGATCAATATTTCAACAGATTTCTACCATATAAACTTGCTGATTTGATCATGCTTGTATGCACACTACCCATTTATGTCATTACGACTGTGCTCTACCTTCGTATCCATGTTTGATGCATCTAGTTGTGCCAAATAACATAGAAAAGGAAATCACTCTGCCACTCAACTCTGTTTGCAACATGTAATCACACAGTCAAAGAAATGCCCTCTCTGTATTTGTCATGTTTTGAACATGAAATCAAGTCATTGCAATGATTTGTCACAATTTGTTTTGAACTGCATGTAGCGAGGCCCTTTCCTTAAAGTAAACACATAATTATGTCCTCCGGGAAGCATTATTAGAAATATGATCCTTTATTTGGACTTGGTAAATGGATGGTAAATGGACTTGCTTTCATATGGCGCCTTTCTAGTCTCCCTACCACTTTACACTACAAGTCAGCATTCACCCATTCACACACACACATTCATACACTGATGGCAGAGGCTGCCATGCAAGGTGTCAACCTGCCCATCAGGATCTAATCTAAATACTCATTCACACACTTTTTTTTTAAATGCATATGACAAATAAACTTGAAACTTGAAACTTGAAACTAAACTTGGAACTTGATGGCACAGCCTTCGAGAGCAATTTGAGGTTCAGTATCTTGCCAAAGTACACTTCGACATGCGGACCGGAGGAGCCGGGGATCGAACCACCGCTCTACCTCTTGAGCCACAGCCACCAGTCAGAAAGATTCTTCCTTTGCTGAAGTGGCTTCCTACAGAACAGCTCGCTGTTCTCTGGTGAATCGATAAGCAGAACATTGGCCGCAAACCCAAGACATGTCTGAATGGGATGTAAATACAGCAGCTAGCGGTGTGCTTGATGTCTGGAAAACCACAATGTCATGGTCAATGTTTAAGTGGGTTGATATACGGCACTCATATAGAGGCAGTGAGGATGTGGCACGGGAAGTCTGCTGTGAGGTCCCTCTGTGCTCAAATACTATGAACAGTGAAGACAAAGACAAGGACAAGGACAAACACAATAGCAAAGACAAAGACAAAGGCAATACCGATTAAAGCTGCAGGCAGCGATGGACGGGCCATCGCACCTTAAAGTGTGTTCGGGGGAACTGGCGGGACGCCGGTCGACGCGGCCAGGCACAATGAAACAGTAACTCTGCTGAGTGCAATGATGCCTGCCACAAGTATGTTTAACAAACAGTTCATGAGTTATGAAAGGAGGCAGGGCTTAAGTGTAAGGGGCATGGATAACACACACCAATGAATCAGGAAGTCTGATGAGTGCAGGGAAGCCTCCCACAGGTGTCTACAAAAAACGTTAATTACTTCTGAAAGGGGGCGTGGCTAAAGTGTAGGGGGCGGGATTAAGTAGATAAAATAAACAGTGACAGTACTTTGCTGGGTTCAAAGCCTCCCACAACAGTCTACGACAAACGGTTAAAGAGTTGTGAAATGGGCCAGGCTATAAGACTATATTGGAATGTCAATGTTCTCAGGCCTGGACCCTTATCTTGGATGAAAAATTTGGAGCATATTTGACAAAGTACACAAAAGATACAACAACTTCCTGTTTCATGGCAAAAGGCGCTTTTTCGCCGCCACGTCACGTCACATCCCGTTACGTTACATCACTTCACATCACTTCACTTCGCATCACGTCAAATCACCAATTTTGCAACTTTTGATTGCAAAAGTCTTTAGAGCGTGGTTGGTGCTCATGCCTTAAAGGGGACATATCATGCTAATTTTCAGGTCCTTGTTTGTATTTTGGGTTTCTACTAGAACATGTTTACATGCTGTAATGTTCAAAAAACACATTATTTTCCTCATACTGTCTGTCTGAATATGCCTATATTTACCCTCTGTCTGAAACTCTCCGTTTTAGCGCATTTCAACGGAATGGCAACGGAATTGCGTTGCTAGGAAACAGCTTGGGTCCATGTTTACATGCTGTCAGCTGATGTCATTCACATCCACTGCAACAGGAAATAAACTGGGACCCATTTAGTCTGTTTACGTTTAAAACTGTGAAATGGTCCGAATATTGTAGATTTGTGACATCACAAATGGACAGAAATCCTGACGGCTTGTTTCAAACGCACATTTTCTGAATACAGGTTGTGTATTTCTCCATGGATTGAGTGTTTTGATACTTTTACAGTATTTACATATCACTTAAACCTGCTTTATAATATAAAAGACATGAAAATCGCACTTTTCACAATACGGGACCTTTAATGAGTGATATTTTCAATTAACGAGAGAGAGCAACTCAAACCAAGACGACGTTCCTTCAACAGCAGGGATCACCAAATCCAATGCACATCAACAGCTGTGTGTTAGCCTAAAGTGACAGTAGACAGCTGACCTTTTTTTTTGGTTCAAATGAAAAATGTATCTGCTGTCAGGAACACACAAATTCAGATAAACAATGAGCTGGAAAATGTAGCCCACTGCAGCCATTAACAGTCATTAACAGATGGCAGACATAAAGACAATATGCAACAGCGGGGAAAGGTGTATAAACACGGGCAACGTAATTATATAGAGAAGGACCGAAAACCCTGCCAATTCATTACACTGCGTCACGCTTTTGGCAAAAAGAGAACCTCACAGCGTCATGGGAAAGAGCAGTCACTGCTATGCTTCCATAAATATCACATCCTGTGGATTGTCTGTTTCTGTATGTGTTCAACATACAATTTGTTCCGCACTGAACCAGCTTGGGTTCCAGGAGGCTCCAATTCAAAGTCCTTCTCCTCTCTCACAAAGCCCTTGATAACCAGGCCCCCTCCTACCTCACTGACCTTCTCCACCACCACACACTTCCCGCTCCCTCCGCTCTTCTGACGCCAACCTCCTGTCCCTACCTCTCAGAACCAAGCACCGGACCTGGGGCGACAGAGAGTCATCGTAGTTCCCCCCCCTCTCACATCAGAAAGTGCACCAACCTGTTCACATTCAAATCACTAATCAAAGCTCACCCTTTTAGAATTGCTTTTAATGTGCGATTAATGTGTGTTTTATATGTCCTTGTTTGTGATCATTTTGGCTGTGTAAAGTCTTTGAGTTTTTTGAAAAGCGTTATATAAATAAAATGTATTATTATTATTATTATTATTATAATGTAACTCAATGGAACCTTCGTTAACGTTAGCTGCTCAGCTCCGTGCTGTCAGCAGACGTGCCGGTCACTGTCATTACTCCGAGCAGCATCATGGGAAGGAATTCTAATATAATAAATGTCTGATTAAGTTAGTTGCTCCAAATGTTTTACGGGTTATATATATATATATTATACGGTCCAATCATATACTCGGTCCAGCCATATACTTGGTTTTGTTAAGGTTGTTTCTCCACTGCTTATTTTGGACTTACAGAAGAACTGGAACTTACAGAAGAACTGGAAGTGGACTTCACTCACACTGAAGAACTTCCACACAGACGGCATGTGTGTGACGTTACTGACTGTCCCGCTGTGTGCCAACGTAAAAATCATCATGTGGCGGCTGCATGTGTGCATGTGCGTGTGACCAGAAAACAATCGGATATACGTACGAGACTGCTGAAAACCGTCCGGCAGCGCAAAATTGCTTGTTTTGTCCGACCAACAGTCAAAAACCCAAAGATATTCGGTTAGCTATATTGAAACTAAGTAAGTAACAAAAAAAAGCAAGAACTGGTGAATAAAAAACAATTGGCTTAAAAGAACCACACTTTATCCATCTCTGTCCAGACTTCTGAGCAGAATCCAGCTTGGGTTTGACAGAATGAAAGCATGGCTTCATCATGTTAGAGAATACGCTTGTTAATGAAAAAGAGCTCTCCATTGGTTTAGCATTGCACATTGTATAATGTACGATAAGTTTTAAAAAGGATCAACATTTATGCAGCAGAACCAGAGATAGATCTTTTTTATTCCACACATTCTTTTTCCCTGTCAAAACCTGGCGCCTACATTACCCACAATGCAACTCGACCGCCAACAGTTGTGATGTGTTGTGCTAGTAGCAGCGAGCCTCTAGCCTGCAGCAGAGATGCTACAGAGGTCTGCTAAACTCACTTCTTTCTAACTCCACCTCCAGATTCTTTTCATTTTCAAAGTTGTAGTCTTCAGACCCATCCGACGCTGACTCAAGTGACATCACTTGAGGACATTTATCAGACTTCACACAGCTCCCTCTGGAGAAACTAAAGGCTTTATACAACATGTGCCGTAGTACTCTCCAACACCAGGAAACACACGCTGATGTGGACAATTAGCACACTTCTCCTTTGAGAGCATTGCATTTCGATGAGGAGGAAACTGTGGCCACTGATTTTACTGTTTTTGTTCATGCATACAGTCGTAATATATGTGCATCACTGCCAAAAATAAATGAGTAAATAAATAAATGAAGAGCAATCTAGCAATTCTCCAAGAGAGAATTAAGATTACCATTGAATTTCATTTTTAGATTTAAGAGCCAATTTATTTATTATCTGTTCACAGATCATTCCAGAAACAGCACAATGTTCTTTTATGACTGACTACTGACTGGTCCTGAAGAAACTGACAAACTGCTTCTGGATCCTTACAGCCTTAAAACAGAGGGAAACAGTTGGAACTAATTTAATGGTCAATTTTATAAACAAAGACATCAACATTGTGCCTATCTGGCATTCATATTGTATGTATGCTTTATAGACCACTTGTCATTCATATCAACTGCATCTCTGTTGCTAGATCAATAAACATACAGCCACTGCACCTCTCGTGAATCAATAAGCAATCCAACTGTGTCCAGATGTAGAAGAGATGCATGGATGTAATATGATGAATATGTTTGTGGTCTACTGAGTCATCTATCCTGCCAGTCCTGCCATTAAAACTACCCAAGCTTCAGATTGTTGACAGTGCTTCATGAGGGGAAAGTTTAATAATCAAATGCCGTGAGCTTACGAATGCAGTTGAAGACAGTGGGCACAATTTTGGCTCATATTGCTTACCCGCAAAATCAAGTTCCAGCACAGAGCAACTTAAAACGGTTTCCCTCAGTAGCCCAGTGTTTCTAAATTCATGCCTCTGGGTGTAGCGAGATATATGCTGATGATGCGCGGGTGGAGCTCACACTGAAAATAGATTGTGCATCCATGAGTGTGTTACGTTGTCATGCCCAGGCTTGAATCGATTTTTGCAATATACAATTAAACATTGTACCCTACCTCCACTACATTTTTTTCTTGTTAACTTTTGGTGAACTTTAATAAAAACCTTTAAATTTGCACATCACTATGACTTTCTCTAATCATTGGTTGTTCAGTTATTGTTCCACCTAGTGGATGTAACAAGTGGGGGCTCGTCCGGGATCTCTATTTTCCCTCTCTCTATTTTCCCTCGACAACCAAGTTCATGATGATGAGTCACTGTGGTAGTTTGCAATTTGTTTAAAGATGGCATTTAATCTTCAGGATTTTGTAGATGGTCCTAATTTATATTATCATATATTCTGTTGGAGTCCTTTCAGTGGTCTCAGGCCATATGTAAGCTAATAATCAGATGCGTCGCCACACAAATTACTGTTTATTTAGAAAGTGTGTGACATAATTGTAGCAGCATTTGTTATGAATTTGTAATTCCTCTGCAGCTTGATTAATTGATCAGCAATTTGTCACATTATACACCGTTTCAAAGGAATTGCATTGCTAGACAACAGCTTGGGTCCATGTTTACTTCCTGTCAGCTTATGTCATTCACATACACTGGAGGAAATACACAACAGGAAATAAACTGGGACACATTTGGAATGGTTGAATGTGTAACTGTGAAATGGTCTATAGAGAAATTGTCTCAGTTTGAATTGGGATTGTTACTCACATACTTGTTCTATGGGAATAAAATTAAAAATACGGTGCGTGGAAGTTTGGCTGACGTGGATGTGAATGCTGTTGCTGGAGTAACCAAGAGAGCTGATTCTGTACTTGGCTGATGCTATTTTGTAAAAGCTACTGGACCAGTCACTCAGCTTAATTTATGTTCAGCACAACAAGACGTGTCAATATATTTAGAACACTATGAAGGACTTAACTACTGCAGAGTGAACAAAAGATCCCTTCATGCCTTAAAGGGCCAGATTGTAGGATTTGGCAGCATCCAACGAGGTTGCAGATGGCAACCAAGTGAATCTTCTTCCATTAATATTATATTCCATTTCGGCCTATAGATCCTAAATGCTACACACTGGTCCTTTTAATTCACATTTAAGC
The DNA here is from genome assembly GCF_043250625.1 of Sebastes fasciatus. NCBI lineage: Eukaryota > Metazoa > Chordata > Actinopteri > Perciformes > Sebastidae > Sebastes > Sebastes fasciatus. Next base: position 4,526,441 of record NC_133798.1, read on the forward strand.
TCTGGTGCTTAATATTTCAATATGGAAGTAACTGTTAACCTTCTTATAGAAACTTTCAACATGCTCCACTGATTACTGTTTTGTTTATTCAGGATAATATGGAGTGTATTATTACTATATTAAAGCATAAGGCTGCAGGCTATTATTAGGTATATATATTTTTTTATTCTCAATAAAATCCCATGTGCAGGCCAAACCAAACAGTGGATGTATCTACTATTAATGTGCATTTATCAAAGCATGATGTATTTTCCACCTCTGTGCCACAGAGCTCCATTGTTGTTGAAGACACCTCAATGAGCCTCAGCGTGTCACTGGGTGACATGTTCCTTCATCACCATGAACACCACACTGTAGTTTATTTTGACTCAATCCCACATATACTGTCTCCTTCCACAAACATTCACTAGAACACAACATGTGGATTAATCCGCTGCTGAAAATAGTCCCCAACAAATGCACTGTTTCCTCCTGTTTGAATAGTGTTTGATTAAAAACTACAGTGAACAGCTGTTTTAGGAAATTACTGAGCTTTTTTTTTTTCTTAAATGAAACGTCTTCAGTAGGAAATAATGGGCTTATTGGAGCTGAGAGCCTCAGACAGAGTGGGGATGTCAGAAAATACTGAGACAAACTAACACATTGTTGTTTTTGGTCGTTTCATGCGATTTTGACAATAAAAATATATACATTAACGTCAATTGCTTTTGACAGAAGCGCAATTAAGAATAATTTCTGTTAAACTCCGCTGGCCCGCCGGTGGGCCCGGCCGCTATTCTGTCTTTCGGAAGCTATTGCAGGTAGTCTTCAAGCCAGAGGGGAAGATACTGGTACCACATGAAACTAGAAAAACCGAAGGGATCAATTGATACCAATCTCGTCATGCTTGCTTGTCGGGAAGATTGTTAACTAACGCTACGAAGATACGCTAAATTTTGGCGAGGAAAAACTGGCATGGTGATTTTCAAAGGGGTCCCTTGATCTTTAACCTCAAGATATATGAATGGAAATGGGTTCCATAGTACCCAAGAGTCTCCCATTTACAGACCTGTCCACTTTATAATAATCACATGCAGTTTGACGCCAAAAACATACCGTTTTTTTAATGCAGTATATTTATTTAGTATTATTTTCGCTTATTCTGTAGTTGTGTGTTTGACTATTTCTGCATACTCGGGTCCCTAAACAGTCTTGAATTACATGCATTGGGCATCACTGTAAAGCTGCGACTCTTGTGGATCCAATGAGCCCTACTGTATTCATGTGTGATGATGTTACTCCCCATAGTGTTACATCCCAGTCTCCTGGTTAAGGTCATGTTTTAATTTTTTTTCAGTTTTGTTAGTATTTCCCTTTTTTATTTTAATATACTCACCTTGTCTCTCATAGTAGCCATTTCATTGCAGTTAGACCATCTTTTGAAACATGACCTCATTGTATAAAATTACAAGTGGTGACCTCTAGGACAATCACAGCCTCATGAAACTTGACAACCACAAACTACAGACCTAGAGCATTCAGAGGATGGATGGCTTTACTAGGTACATTGAAAATAAGGGGGTTTCTGAGCAGCTTCCAGAACAGCAATCTACAAATGTCAAAAGTTCTTGATACCAAATAACAACATGGCTTTTGCTATGGTGTTCCTCAAGGTCTTGGTGTATCAATGTTGGTATTTTGGAGGGATTATTGATCATTTTCATCAATTCTCGATTGGTACATTTTTTTTAAAATTTAGCACCAAATATGTGTAACAAGAGACGTAATAGAGCATGGGAATGATCATCACAAACTCATATCAACATGTTCTACGTTATTATACACTTTTGATTAATTAATTAATATTTGTTTCTTATTAATGACTAGAACAACTTGACACAGAGTGCTGAACTGCATCTCAAATTGATCTTCAGGTTCCTAGCTTTCAGTCGATGTACACCACTTCTATGTGACATCTACTGTTGACTATTTATCTAGCCCTAAACATCCCCTGTCCCTCACCCCGACCCCTCTAAAAAAAGAGGATGGAATGGAAAGGGGTTGGCAGAAAGGGCTCTGGTATAGCCACACGTGATGGCCATGTCAAGCTATTGAAGTCAAGCTAATTAGTGTTAAGGTTAACAACTCCCAGGTTAAAACCCAGTAACATACAGCCTGATGAAAATACTGTATAATGCTCCATTACTCTCACGTTGGAGAAAAATTAAAGTTCAAATAAATACAATGAATTAGAGTCTAAGAATTGCCAATTTAATGTAATGAAAAATGGGTTTCAAAAAGCCATTCATAAGGTTGAATGAATTATCAGGTTATCATTTGCTTTAATGAGACTTAACTATGCGTTTGACAGCTGAAGCATGCATTTTCCTTTATGTGTGATGCTGTTGTGGCCATTTTAATCGCGTCGTGACAGGATAATTCATGAGACACATTCATGCAAACAGCTCCTTTTGTAGGTCACATGAATATAAACACACCAAACCCTGGCACACACATACACACACACTGTAGGTCAAATGTGTATGGGCTGTAATGATGATGGATGGGCCTATTGAGCAATATGATAACACTAATAAGTGCTTTCCTAGAGTGACCATTAAATGGAAAATGTAACACCCAGCCAAGAGAAGAGCGCTGTGTGCGTATGTGTTTACTGTATGTAGATGTGTGTGTGTGTGTGTGTGTGTGTGTGTGTGTGTGTGTGTGTGTGTGTGTCTACTTACAGTGAACCGTTAGCTGGACGGAAGCGTTGGTCATGCCCACTATGTTGGTGGCGGTGCAGGTTAGCAGGAAGTTGTTGTCGTCTCTGCTCACATTGACCAAAGTGATGTTGATGGAAAGAATGGTGTGGTTGTCATAGACGCTGGCCTGGAGGATGAAATAAGAGAACGGGTATAAGCAAATAACGGCAGGAGTGTAACATGGGAGGAGGCAGGTTCACTAATGTTGTTATGAATATCAAGAAGTTAGCTAGCTAACTAGCCAGCAGACTCATTTAGCAAAGGTAGTAACGTCAATGTCATCATTATGTGCATTCACACAAAGTTGGCCGAATGGGAAGCAAATGATGTTATTCTGACTTGTGAGTGTCCACGCATGGTTACCGCCACTATTAGCCTTGTACTTCCTGTCAGCATTGAAATCAAAATATAAGTCTTAAAGGTCCCATATTCTAAAAAGTGAGATTTCCATGTCTTTTATATTATAAAGCAGGTTTAAGGGATATATAAATACTGTGAAAGTATCAAAACCCCTAATGTATGGAGAAATACAAACAGCCCGTATTTAGAAACTGCGTGTTTGAAACAAGCAGTCAGGATTTCTGTCTATTTGTGATGTCACAAATATACAATATTTAGACCATTTCACAGTTTTAAACGTAAACATTCTAAATGGGTCCTAGTTTATTTTCCTGTTGCAGTGTATGTGAATGACATCAGCTGACAGGAAGTAAAACATGGACCCAAGCTGTTGCCTAGCAACGCAATTCTGTTGCAATTCCATTGAAATGTACTAAAACGGAGCGTTTCAGACAGAGCGTGAATACAGGTATATTCAGACAGACAGAATGAGAAAAGTAATGTGTTTTTTGAACATTAAAGCATGTAAACATGTTCTAGTAGAAACCTGAAATACAAACATGAACTTAAAAATGAGCACGATATGTCCCCTTTAATATTAGGTTTTATGTAGCTGTAACTGCCGGTGATGGAGGCTTTGCTGTTATTAAGCCAAAGAGTTTGTCGTCACTTCTTTAGTTCTTTTCACCAAGTGGAAGATATCCTAGCTGATGTCTCGGCCTCTGAATTACAACTAGGAAGCTGCCGTGAAGATTTTTTTTTTTTTCCCGATGTGTTGCTTGTAATTACAGTCATTAAATTAAAATTTCATGTTGGGTTGTTATGTTTATATCTAAAATGTGCTCAAAAAATAAATGTCAAATTAAAATGCATAATTTCAATGGCGTTAGAATATCACCACGCCTTCTGGACAAACAGTAAGATATACGAACCATTAAGGATATCTTGAACTAACATACGTATCAATGGGCCTCATGCAGCAATATTCCCTTAAATTGATCTTATATTTTCTCTTCATTTTCTGTCAAGAGAAAAAAGGAGAGAGGTCAACTCCAGACTCACCAAACCTTCTTAACCATCCAAATCTGCTCTTACCCAGATGTGCTGAATGAGGAATCCCACTTGATCATATATTGGAGGCGTGTGGCCGATTGTTTATAATTAGCATAGGTAACGCCCCCTAAACACTATATAAGGGCAGGCGTTGTGCCGTATGCAAATACTCTGGCACATGCCCAAGAAATGGATAGATGCCAACAAAAAAAGGTCGTACGAGGAAGAAGAAAAACTTCAGCAGTGGTGAAACCGAGGTATTGTTAAGCCATTCAGAAACAGAGTTTATATAGTCTTAATGGGATTAATTGACCAATAGTATTTCTTTAGCCAACAAATGTAATAATCCAATCATTATGATTCCTCTTTAAAACTGACAACTAAAATGTATCCTTGCGTTGGACAAACAATTTACGGACTGTGACAGGAAGATTTAAAAAAGAAAAAAGAAAATGATCTTGGAAAGAATGCTCTCGACGACTCGTAAAATGTTCTTTTATGAGTCGTAAAGAGCAAACATAAGAAAATACTGGTGAATCTCAGAAATCGATGGGTACTAACAAAATAAGAACAAATAAAAAAGAGTAAATTTGTTCTTATATCGCTTCCTGTATGGGACCCATTGAGTGTGTTTGCATGTGCATTAGTAGGCTATAGGAGTTTTGAGCCTTACAGTCGGGCCACACACTGGGGACATGAGCAGTACGTGACAGCTGACTCGCTGAAAGGCTTTTCATTTAGGTGTGTTGGGCGTTTCGCTGGCATCTCCCCAGCCCGACGCCCCCGCCGCCGCGCCGCCTCAGAGTGACATTTTGGACCCAAGCATCGGCCAAAAGAATAACTTTATCAGGGCATTGCCACAGCCGCGGGCCGTGTGATGTCTCTTGCCACAGTCGGGTCCCGTCATGTGTGGCTTGGGACTCACGGCTCATTCCACGGAAGGACTGAGATCTCCTCCTCTCCGCTACGGAGGGGCTCTTTGGGTAAATTTTGTATCTGTTACTCAGGAAAAGACTGAGGCAAAGCGAAACAACGCGACGGTGAGAAGGAGAGAAAGACAGCGGGACCCCCCCCCGGGTGCTTCCACTTCACAAGATCCCGCAAGAGATGAGTAATTGATTACGTTTTCCGAGAGTTTCACTACAAAGCAGAATTCATGGATGTAATGGAAGACAAAAGTGCCATTTTGTCCTCGATTTCATCTAACTAGCTACGGCTAATTAATAAAACACGACTTCCACACTTCTACTCTGAGAAAAGCTCCACTACTGTACGACGTTTGTTTCTGCTGGAAAGCATTTCAATGATTGATGCCAACAGACACACATCAATTACTGCCAGCAGCTTGCTGGAATCACATGTAAAATGCAGCACTCACAAGTCTAGCTGTGTGTTTTCCTCAGTGTATGTGTGTGTGTGTGTGTGTGTGTGTGTGTGTGTGTGTGTGTGTGTGTGTGTGTGTGTGTGTGTGTGTGTGAAGGCTCCAGACTAACTTTTCAACTTTCTCAGCTGTTTGCACCAGCACATGATTTGGTCGCAACTTTTTTTTTTCTTTTTTTTCTCGGTACAGCATGGTATTAAAGTGGCAGTAGGCAGTATATTTTTGGCATCATTAGGCAAAAAATAAAAAAAATAAAAATAAATATAGGTTATGTAATACAATATGCTGAAAATAAACTTTCAGCATATTGTAATTCAAGTGTTCTGAGAGAAAACTAGACTTCTAGACCTCCTCATGGCTCTGTTCCCGTGAAGGGAGACTTTGACCAATCACAGGTAATTTCGTTGAGAGAGCGTTCCTATTGGCTGTGCTCCGGTCATGTGACCAGAACTTGGCGTTCCTTCACCAGATTTCACAATGGCGGCGGCGTCACAAACTTTCTCGTTTTACAGCTAAACCGTGCACTACAAGATGATTCTGAAAACATGTGAGGAGAGAAATAGACATTAACGTAACATAATATTGATTCAGTTTGACCGTTTGGTTGGAGTTTACGAGTGATTGACAGCCAGCTCTCATGAACAGCAGACCTCAGATCAAACTGCTTGTTTTCCTCCGGTCTGTGAAATCTTGCAGATGCCGTTAGGAGCACTGGAGGACACCGGAGGACACAGAGGAACATGAGGAACATGATTTTTCAGCTTTAATCCGTGGGGGAAAGTAACTAAGTATATTTACTCAAGTATTGTTCTTACCAACTGACAGGCTGGCTCAGTCGGTCTCTCCCTGCCTGCCCTATTTCGTCATCAGTAGCGAGCGAGTCGGAACCCACCAGCCTCCTCTCTCTACTTCATACAATAAAAAAAATAATAAGAATTTGTTTCGTAAAATGTTCTGCCGCTACGTTAACACGCATCACGTTCTGTGCACCGCTACGTACACACATATGGCCTTTAATGAGTCTCAAAACCTGAGACACATAAAAAAAACAGGTGCATACACGTGATACAAGCCCAAAAAAAAGCATTCGCAAGGCGAATAGTATCCTCGCGAGGGAGCATTTCTGCTCCGCGTGCACAAATGTGGTCCCGTAAGCACGGAGCTGTGATGAGCACAAGCTCGACCCTCCCTACGTGCTCGCAACTGCTCAACACTCGCTCGCTCGTCAAGTTGATTTTTGACACTACGAAGGTGAGGATGGAATAGACAGTGGCTGATGATAATGATCAACCACGTGAAATTTTAACTCGCACACTCAGAAACAATGATCACCGGAGCCGTGGTGTGTGTGTGTGTGTGACCTCCCTACCTCTTGTGCATTGATGGAGTGCAGGCCGTTGACAGGCCAGTCCACCTCAGGTAACGGAGATCCAGAGCCGTTACAGATCGCCGATACTCGATCACCCTCGATTACAGTGAGGTTGCTGTGGCTGACGCTGATATCTGGCAGTTCTGACAAACAGAGAGAGAGAGAGAATGTGAGGGAAAATATATTTATATCATATATATATATATATATATATATATATACAGTGTATACTGTATTTATAATAATATATCATACAAAAATCATCATCAGCAGTTAGAATACACAATCATTAAGGTCAAAGGGTGCATGCCAGGTGTGTCATTTCCACACTGTAAACTTACCACAATTGCTGATGTTCATATCGTTCAGCAGGATCTTACTGTAGCCATCAGCACAGTATAACTGTTGGCTGCTTAGCCCCGCCTCCCCTCTCTGTTGCCATAGCTGCAGCCAGCGAATCCCACAGCCGCAGGCAAACACCACCTCCTCTAAATGACTGGAGAGAAAAGAGACAGAAAGAGCACTGGCAGTATTAGCAATGCGCTAAATCTCATCAGTGACATTCACCTTCAAAAGCATGTTTATCACGTCAAAAACATAAAAGAAACCAAGAGCTTCTCGGCAACATTTGTTAGGTAAAATAATGGGTGACACCTTCAGCAGGCCCAGAGGGATCCCCACAATGAGATAGCTGAGAGTGAAGACGCAGTATTTCCCAGTGGGCCTGATGTGGGCCTGATGTGGGCCTGGACTATTCTAGCTCAAAATACAGACTGCTGAATTGGGCAGGTTGAGAGAATGACAGAAAGTGGATATGCACACATAGAAAAAAAGGTAAATTATAGCACTTCATCACACACAAATACACACAAAAATCCTGGAATGAATGGAAGCTCACAGATTGGTGATTATGTAATACCCAAGGGGGGGGGATATTTCTGTGAAAAGTGTGTTTTATGCAGTGAGTCAGTCCAGTAACCATTCTAAAATACAACTTTCTCATCAGACAGCTGGCATTTCACATAGGTGTGGTACCTTCTGACAGCAGAAAATTATTGTAAAAATATACATTTGAGTAGTGTATCATGGTATCATGGTATCGTGGTTGCTTGATTTCAAAGTTGTTGTTTTATTTCAGCTGTTTTATAGCAGTTGTTTTTAAGTCTGAGCATATTCATCATGGTCTCATCCTTACTTGTCACATCTTGCTGCTTGGGCAGAGGTCATCATATAAATCCTTTATTTAATCAGGTAAAAAAACTCATTGAGATTAAAATCTCTTTTCCAAGAATGACCTGGCCAAGAGGGCAGCACAGACATTGTTACAACAATAAAAACAAGCAATACAAGCAGACAGAATACAACCGTCACACACCATGAGTGAACGAGCATGACATCCAGTTTGTATGCAACACAAAAATGTGCTATAACACACAAACAGGTCAATATCCAAACAATTCAGTGAGAAAATCAAGAGCAATCACATCGACCTATATATAGCGCCACTTCCCAGATCCTTTAGAATGGACTTAAATTCCCCCGTACAGTAGTAATCAGCTCTGACAGTTTCAGGTCCTTCTGTACAGTATTCCAGGAAGAAGGAGCAGCGTATTTAAAAGCTTTTTTGCCTAGCTCCGTTCTAACCTTTGAGACCAACATCTGTAGAACATTGTGAGAGCGCCAGGCCATATTGATTGCGGTTTGTGCACATGTATGTACACAGATATGAAGGAACCAGTCCAAGGAGTGATTTATATATATAAGAGCCAACCAATGTGAAAGCCTGCGGACATACAGAGATGGCCTTTTAGCAGTCGCATACAGGGTACAGTGGTGAACCAGATTTCCACAGCCAGTAATAAAACGTAAAGCCCAATGGTAACCAGTATCCAGCTTCTGTAGGCACTGGTCAGGTGCATTCATATAAAGCAGATCACCGTAATCCAATGAAGGTGAAAAAGTTGCTGAAATCAAATGTTTCCTCGTCTGGAGGGAGAAACAGGATTTGTTTCTAAAAAAGAACCCCAATTAAATTTTAAGTTTAAAAATCATGTTTTCAATGTGTGATTTGAAAGACAGTTCATCATCAGCGTCATTATAGCGCCTTTTGCGTAATATCTTTAAGGTGAAGGTGCGTGCATGGTTGTAACGTTGTAACGGTGGCGGTTATGCAACATCACTCAGTTAGGGTTAGTTAAAAACATCATAGTCTGGCTTAAAATAAGTACGTGTGTAATGTAACATAAGCTATGAATGTGACTCTGTGGCGTAGCAAAACAAGACATCTTATATAGACGCCAAAGGATGCTTTGTGCGTTGGTCATCAAGACGCTGCTGGCCACTGCCCAAGCGTTGGTTTTTGACATCCTTTTTACTTCCATTTTATAGAAGCTCTTTTTTGTGTTTTTATACTATATAATTGATGTAAAAAATAGTTGTGAAACAAGCAACACAAGAATTCATTGCCTTACAAAAGAAGCCCACAGACAGTCTTCAAGCTCATCTCTGCCCGTGCAGTACTGCATGATATGTGCAAGATGCTGCTCTATTACAGGCACTGTACAAATATGTGTTTATAGGATCATTTTATGTTTACTTGAAGTAGCCAATGAAGTAAATGGCCAACACACAGGTCATCTACACATAAAAAATAGCTATTTTCTGCATTTTTACCCTTTTTGTAATACTCCACACAGCTTGTCAGAAAACACCACCAGGTTATCATATTTTCTAGTTTGCGGCTGAGAGTGTCATAAAACAGCGACCTCTCACTGTCTCAAGGATTAATCCTTCTCCTTGCTGAAAGTCAGTGCAGGAAGGTTCATAAGTAACTCTCAGGTCCTACTCTGAGGTAGGAGTATTTTTAGCCCTATAGGTTCACTTTCAGCATGATTCCTAGGGGTGATTGTGAGACGCTTGATAGATATGGGCCCTGGTGATCAGTGTCCAAAATTCATATGCCATGTAGAGTGTAACTTCACACATTTACACACCAGTGGTGTGAGAAATAAACAACACAAAAATAAGAAATCTTTATTTAAATATATCCCTTCCAACATGATTGGTCGATGCCCTTATTCACAAAATCAGAAATATCGACTTTGTTCTGAAAATAAAGTATGCCGCTTTTTTGCAGCCTAATATTCACGTTCTGTCTGTAAGTACTTATGGCAAAAACAGCAGTTAGAAAAAAAGATATCGCTATGTGAATTAATCAGACGAAAAAAACGCAACCGGTGTGTAAAGGCCTGAAATCCTCCATTAGAGCGCAGCAAAACTGAAAGGTATGATTAGTAATTCTATAATGGTAAGCATCTAAAAAGTATTAGAAATGAGCTTCAATCCAAATTCGAAATATTGTAATTTAATTGTTCTCTATACGGAATTCAGAGCGTATCTATTGCCTCCCCACGGCTCTCAACATGATGACGGCTAAGCTGGCGGCTAGCAGCGAACGGTGCTAACAGCGCAAACAACTGACAGATCTAACAGTGTTAACCTGAGGGTGGGTGCTACGCCTCCGTGACAGCTGTAACCGCCGTATGAGAGCAGTCCAGAATGGCAACCATGCATGAGCTAGCCAGTGGGGCACGCTCACATGCACTAAAAGCACGCGTGGCCAGCTATGTCAACAAAGCACAAAGAAGCTCAGATTACAACACACACAGAGGGAGAGAGACTTCATTCTCTGCTCAGGTAGACATTACTCCTCTATATCTTTACATAGACAATAGTTGTTTGATGCTATATCAATGCTCTGAATATCGACATTAGCACCTTTATGTTTTTGTAAACTATCCTGATATTGGGTTTGAATTGGGTGTGGTCATGCTCGCACATTTATTACGAAAATTAAGCAATTAATTACGTGTAAAAAAAACACGTCGGTTTTCCCGCCTAAACAATTGCAACAAAACCTCTCTGCTTCCGCTCAATCTGACTCGTCTCTATGTATGCCTTTTGCAATTCCCCAAGACTGGTTCAGCTGTACCCTCTCTCCCTCCACTTCAGCCTCTCCCTCTCCAGACATCATTATGTCCCTGATGTCCCGAACATGGAGCTTGATAATGTAAGTTGCTAACTACAGAGAAAGTTAAGCTCTGCATTATATTAACTGATTTATTAGCATATTATTATCAAATCGAGGGAGATGTTAATCAAGACATGATCAGCCACGTCTACAGAGTCTAGAGAAATGGTCTAAATAGCTAAATGAGCTGTTTTTATTAACTAGGTTCTAATAGTTATGAATTTTTTACTCTGATTTTTGTGGATGCTTAATGAGACACTCAACTTTGATATAATTTGTACTATTTCAAACCAGATCCCGGTGTCTTTAAAGCAAACCACAGCCTCTCCAAAACAGAAACTAAATCCAGTTAAGGCCTGGGAACCCTGTCTCCTACAAAATCACTTTCCCATACAAATAAACTAAATTCTCAATTATGTTTGGAGGAAACTTATTTTCTCCTAGATTATGGTCACCGTTTTAAAGGTCCCATATCATACTCATTTTCAGGTTCATACTTGTATTTTGTGTTTCTACTAGAACATGTTTACATGCTGTAATGTTAAAAAAAAACTTTATTTTCCTCATACTGTCTGCCTGAATATACCTGAATTCACCCTCTGTCTGAAACGCTCCGTTTTAGTGCATTTCAACGGAATTGCAATGAAATTGCGTTGATAAGCAACAGTTGGGGTCCTTGTTTACATCCTGTCAGCTGATTTTATTTACATAAACTGCAACAGGAAATAAACTGGGACACATTTAGAATGTTTACGTTTAAAACCCTGTAATGGTCTAAATATTGTATATTTGTGACATCACAAATGGACAGAAATCCTAATGGCTTGTTTCAAACGCGCAATTTCTGAATACGGGCTGTGTGTATTCCTCTGTATATTGAGCCTTTTGATAGTTTAACAGTATTTATATCGCACTTAAACCTGCTTCATAATATAAAAGACATGAAACCCTCACTTTTTACAATATGGGACCTTTAAACACGTGATCAACATTGTAAATTAAAACAAAACAATGCAACAAAACTACTTGATTAGGTTTAGTAAAACATGGTTTGGCTCAAAAATAAGTATGTTTGTTATGTTATTTAAGTTACTTAAGTTACGTAAATTAAAATAAGTCATCGTTGACTTTTGGTTTCAAACGAACAGCGACACGGACTTCCGCAGACTTTGATTAAAAATGTATTTGTGATACATAAAAAAATTAAAAATCAGGGAGAAAATAAGTTTCTCTCGAAATATAATTGACAATGCAGTTTGAAACGGCAAATACTATCCATTCCAATGAATTTGTGGTAAGTGTATTTGCTAATTTGGGCAAAGTAAAGTTTCATTTAACCTCCTCTGGCTCTGCTGTATATAGTTCACTACAACAGCTACAGATTTCCAGGGTAAGTCTTCCAGTATTTACTTTCAGTTGGACTCAAGACGAGTGCTTGAGATTATTTCGTTTAGCTTTTTGGAAAGCACACCATGCTCCCATCGACCGTTGCTGTTACCAGAGTCCGTGTCTCCCCAAGTGTCTCGAAAAATGACAATAGCACCCATGCTGAGTTTCTGAGTAGAGATGTAATTTTAGAGCAAAGACAAGACATTGTGTCACAGTCACCTAAATTTAGAAACAGATCCGACTTTTCACTCTTTCTTACCCTTTCTACTTTTCACCCTTTTTATTTTACTGAATTGATTAACATGCACTCCAAAGCATTCCTCTTTAGGTATCTCTGTCCTGTGTTGTCGCATACATCATTTTGTGGACAGCTATTCCTCCGCTGGAGCTCCATGATGTCGCTATTTGTGGCTGATGGGAGATTTGTGACACAGCTGTATCTGTAAGATTCATGGAGGTGTGAAGGACAGAGTGTAGGAACGAGACGGCGTCTTTTTTTCTTTCTTTTTTTTTTCCTTCAGTGAAACAAGTCGTTGAAACTTGAGTTGATTGTGCTGTTGACGGTGTCTGGGTGGTTTACTAGGGACAGCTGTAGGTGAAGGACAGTTCTATCACCATCTACACATATACCCTTTTCACACCAATGAACAGCGTTGGACCAGGGTTAACCTAACCTGTTGCATGTATGGAGCTGTAATGTATGCAAAAACATACAGACAACACACAGATTTACAGGATCTATTCATCAACATGAACCTTTTTTCCTCTGTCTAGCTACAGTACCCATTTATCATATATCAGACTACATTGTGCTATCTAATATGATAATAGAGGTTACATTTACAAAAGGATTAGACACTTCTGAAGACTGAAATGTATATTTCACTCACTATTCCACCATCCGAGCTAAGATTTACTTCATATAGTAGACCTACTAACGTTTTCAGCTGGGCATGTGGCAACTGTTGGATAATGTAAGAGTTTGTCCATACATATTAAAATGAGTTTATATGTGACCCGCTCTATCGAAATGAGTCGTAAGTCGCGGCAGCGCATTCTTGTAAAAACACGTTTTTTAATGAAAAGGTGTTTTTTTTTGTTTTTTTTTTATGCGTTTCTGAATAAATAAAGTCTCAGCTTTAATACAAAGTAAGAATCGATGTAAAATTCAAATGATAGGTCTAGTTTTGAAGCTCTTAAACATAACGTTGTCGTAAAGTTTTTACCGGAAGTCCGCTGTGTATTGACGCGGCTCAATAGAGTTGATTGACAGATTGTGGTTGACAGAGGAGATAGCTGGCTTGACAAGATGAATTCACGTATGGAAAACATCGCTCGACTTTTAAATTAAATTCCTGTTAGAGGTGCTACATCTGAAGACAACTGAACCGACTTAAATTCAGATTATTTCACCGCACCGGGTGATGAGGACAGCCCTGCTAACGCTAGAGGCTAGGCTAGCTCTCAATCCGCTGATCAGGACGGAGAAAGTGAGTTGGAGGAAGGTGAGGAGGAAGATATTCCACTCATGGCTGAGCCGATGATGGCACGAAATGTCTCTGATTATAGTTATTAAATCAGGACAGTGTTATAGAGACTGAGATCGCCCGGCCGGGAGTACCAGTGTAGCTGCAAAATGTAAAACAGCGCCGCCCTCTACACCGGAGGAGATGGAGAGAAGACGCGACCAGATGAAAGAAATGACTGATGGTAAGTTCTGATAGTTTAACTACACTATCCTTATTTTATCTGTTTGTTTTAAAGACTTCTAAAATCCCTAGAGCAGTCTAAGAAGTATTAATAGCAGCTAATAATGTGTGTGTCACTGTGTGTAGTCTATAGGTGTCTGTCTGTCTCAGGTGTGTCTCTCTGGTGGTCTGTCTCAGGTGTGTCTCTGAGGTGTCTGTCTGTCTCAGGTGTGTCTCTCTGGTGGTCTGTCTCAGGTGTGTCTCTGGTGGTCTGTCTCAGGTGTGTCTCTGAGGTGTCTGTCTGTCTCAGGTGTGTCTCTCTTGGGGGATATCATTTTAAATAGCAAAAGAAATAGCTTAACGTATAGTAAAATGATGTTGTATATTAATCTGATATCACATGGTGAATAGGCTATGTTAATTAATATAGGGCTGTATTAATATGGTAATGATCAGGCCTCATTCAACAATGATTCAACATGATTTAGCCAGCTTAAAATCTTTGAGATGACTTGATTTTTCACTTTATGCTTTTCACTTTATGTCATTTTGTAGATGAGAAACATCTGGATCTCCTTGAGAAGATCAGCTCCCATATGACCTTGTCAAAGGATACAGTGAGCTCCAGGAGAAGCCAGCAGAATGAGTACAGGCAACACATTTCATAGTCTTTCTATTATGTCTATATTTCTATTATATATTATATTATATAATATTGTACATACATAATATGTACATAATATTTGTTCATATGCCATCCATTTTCTAGTATGTTTTTTATTGTTTGGATATGGACTTGTAAGTTTGTGCATGTACCTGTGTGCACATGGCTCCATATTTAATATTTTTAATTGTGTATTCTTCATATAATTATTATTATATTGAAATAAACATATATACTATATATTATATAATATGTACAGTATATTTTTTTTATATTTTATCAATTTTATTCCATACATTTTGGATTCTTTTCTACATGGACTTCTAGCCCTATCTACTGTTCTGCTTGTGGTCATACGCGTGCACGTGGCCACGTGCACATCACATGCTCGTGACTATGTGCACATGTATGGATGAAAGTATGTGTAGGCTAAATTATGAAATGTTGGTTGTCACTTTTGACCAAAACATATTGTGTTCATTTAGACTTGAGTCTTAATAAATGTGTTTTAATCAATGCAAAAAATGTCTGAATATGAATTCTTATCTTTAATGCCCTTTTTCTCAAAAGTAATGTTTCATGACAGTCGAACTTTGAAAGAGCATATCTCATTGAATATTTGTCGTAGAAAGATAATCTTGGTATTGCCATAAAGCTGAGACTTTCCTCTTTACAGTCAGACAGATAACTCAAAATGTGTTTTTCGGGGTCAATGTGACTCATAATGATGGAGCAGGTCACATATTTCATTTAGTTTTTCTAATTGCTTGATAATGTACAGAACTGGGACTGGGTTTGTTACTTTATGACAGATGGAACAGACGACAGATGGATCTTTTAGCAGGTTTATTTTGAAAGATAAAAAGTTAAAAAAGGTAACGTTACAAATAGAAGATGTGTAAACACATTTTATAAACAGATGCGTGTACACTTGGCGGTACCGTGAGGTATTGTTAACAATGTGTGTTTATGTGTAACGTAACGGCGGATGTCTCTCTCATTCAGCAGCCTTGTTATGTTCGTTTAACGTTACACTACGTTGTTCCTCACCATCCCGTCATCTAATGCTTTTTTCTTCCTCACCGCGGACGGCTCCCGCACATTGAAGTCTCGCCACACATCCGTGTTGTTCTAGTCCGTCGTTCAGCTCCGGTGTGTCTGAAAACATTCCTGCTGCCGTCCCACAGTTTGTTTATGAGCCACGGCGACCTGAGACAGTTGTGCCACGGACTGTGCGCCCTCATTTGCAACCGAATAGGTTTGTCCCGCCTCGTTTGTTAGCTACCCTGGTCCGACCCACCTCTCGACCTGGGTCGCAAAGGCGAGTCGATCAACGCGGGTTAACCCTTTCATACACACAATCAACCCTGGTTCAACCCTGGTTGAGTCCTCAGTTTGAAAGGCGTATTATAAATATATGCAGTCACACACACTAAAGGTGCAGGTAGAAAGAGCAACACACACACAGGAATAGATACGTCTACATATACATGGACAAATAATATTGGGCAGTTAAAAAGATTTAAAAGCAGTTAAAGATTATCAATGAAAAATATAATGGAATACATCAATAAATATTTGATAGTTAAAGTTACAATCTCAAAGACCTCTTTGGCGGCGCCTATGGTGAGAAACGGTAATTGCAGGCTTGTTTTTGGATCTCACTTCCCAGAGAAAGAAACAGTGTCGCCTATTTAACGTCAGTCAGTTCAATCAGGAGAGACAAGTGAATGTAGAAAAGATAATTGTTTGGTATAACAGATGATGAGATAGTAAAGGCTATAGTGTTTGGCGCTTAGACTCTACGGGGAGATTTGTAATGGTGGGGTGTCTGCACTGAGCAGCAGCAAGATAAATCCCCCCCCCCATGGAGTCCAGACATTGGTGGTGGTGGCTGATGATTTTGCTGATACTGGTAGGCTGATGAGTCTGATCAAAATGATGAATGAAGCTGATGAATCTGCAAATACAGGACGGTGATGTGGAGGCGGAGGGGGGCGCGGAAGAGCAGCACGAACATGAGTCCTGCACCAGGTCTGATTTTCAAGACCCGCTCTTGCCCCGGCACCACAGTGTCTCAATACCGCACCTGCCACCCGCACGTATGACTATCAATTAGTGCCTCAACCCAACCCGACCCGTTGACGCGAGATCCGCGGCCCATCCCGAAGCCGGAAATCCTATAATAAAATGATCCAATAAGGGATCATTTTGTGCCTTTCATACATTTGAAACTAAGATAATATATTTTAAAATTAAGGAAATTCACAAATACAATTTAAATGAATGTTATTTTGCTTAGTCTAATTATATTGAGCAGTACATCTACACTGTTAACGTGCCTGTTAGTTACGCACCTGTTTAAATGGGCTCTCATATTCCAGGTGGCGCAGAAGACAGAGCTGATACCCAATCAGAGGATTAAAGGGACTCTATTTAAGAATCAGAAATGTCTTGTTAACAGCGACACCTGTGGCTGTTAAGTCAACGAAAGTCAGCGTCCTGTTGCTCACGCTTGTGCTCGCTCTACATAGACAGTGAGGCGACACACGTCCACAATATCACTCTATATTTCAGCTGCTTGGCAGTAATGTTAGCTGACCAGACGAAGGTCTCTCCATGAATCAATGCTGATACTTTGTTTTCCTGCCTCAGACTCCCGACCGCGGCCGGAGGGAAAAGGGGAGATACCGGCGTTTTAGTCGGAGACAATAACGTAACTCTTCTGCAGTGTGTAGTGTGCGCGCATGCACGTGAGAGGTGGAGCGAATGAGAACGTGCGCTGTGTGTGAGTGAAGACAAGCAGGCAGGCAGTGGAGCAGAGTACAGCAGAGACTCCGAACCCTGGAGACCAAAGCTACGGTCTCCCCAGTGTCTTCTGACCGCGGTCTGGAGGCTTCACTAGATATAACTTTGCGGTTTTGGTGCTTCTGTGTAGTTTGCGTTGGAAGAGCGTAGCCACACACAAGCGCGCATAGGAAACACCAACCCGCAATGATTTATAAGAGTGTAAGACGTTACAAAGAGTCCCTTTAAAACATGAAATGATTAGTTTCAATTCATTTTAATAGGCTCAGTCACCACTGTGTTACCGCATTCGGCGACAGATAGTGTCCTAACAGACATTTATTTGGACTAAAAGAATATTACTTAAATAATGAAAATGGAGCGTAAAAGCAAATATAATGCTTTAAACTTTCCTTTAACCTCCAATCAGTTGGTTTAAAAAGTAAAACAAAATGTTTTTCCCCTTTACCAATCAGTTGATAAAATAATTAAACACATGTATTTTATTGTTTTTTCTTTATCTTTCACTAGCTCATTATAGTTTTCAAATCATTAGTTTAGCAACCTTTCTCATTTTCCTAAACTAACTTAATGTGTTAGCATCTAAATACTGTAGCGTTGTTAGTTAGTTGACTTGTCTGACAACCTTTTACTACCTTTCGTCAGTTTCAGGGAGACACACACACACACACACACACACATGCACACACAAACACAAACACACACACACACACACACACACACACACACACACACACACACACACACACACACAGGGCAAAGATGGATTAGTTCTTTACCAGCCTGCAGGCGTGCTGTGATGAATGCTAGCTATCTAGTGTGTTTGTTGGTGTGTTTGCTAAGGGGAAGGGGCAAGAGTAATGAACATTTGTTGATGTGAACCCCGAGCTGATTGCACACACGCAAACACACTCACACACAGACACAAACACACACACACACACACACACACAAACACACACAGTCCTCTGCTAATATCCAACCTTGAGATCAATAGGTGCATTATTACAGCCTCAGCCACAGGTTTGATAAATAGAACAAATTGGATTTGTCTGCAGAAAAAATGCCTCAGGACTGAAATACAGCCTGAATTACACTGAGTCAAAAACAGACTGAGATGGAGCCGAATCACAAAACAAAAGGGTATCCTCAAAAATGTTGATTTCCCACTAAAGCATGACCGAATAACAAAACAAAAGGGTATCCTCAAAAACGTTGATTTCCCAATAAAGCATGACAATTGTTTTCCTTATGTTAAGCTTTTCAGACAATCTGTTTTGCAGCAGAGAGCGGGCATTAGCGTTCATTATCAATCATATAAAAAGCTTTTTTTTAAAGCATTTTATATTAAAATAAATAATTAAATAATTATATAAAAAATAAAACACATTCCTCGTTCTTGTACAATGCTCTTTTACTACACAATGGGAATGCAGCCCAGCACTGGGAATAAAGGGGAAATTAAACTAATATGTTTATATATTTTTATTTATTTATTTAATTCTCTCATTTTTATTATTCTTAATTTTTTTTTATTTAATTTATATATTTTAGCATCTACTGTCTTTTTATTGTCTATTTAGACTGTATGACATATGGCATGAAATATTCCAAAAACTCCCCCTAACGTAACAGAATTGCGTTGCTAGACAACAGCTTGGGTCCATGTTTACTTCCTGTCAGCTGACGTCATTCACATACACTGCAACTGGGACACATTTGGAATGTTAACGTTTACTGGCAGCTACAGGCGTGGTTTAGGTGCATGTAATGCAACAACACAGAGAGGCAACAGTTGGCGGCTCATGAAGAGGTTAGCATACACAGATGCTGAGTATTTCTTCATTGAAAGAAGAGTGAAGGTCAAAACTGAAGACTTTTTTTGATGGAAAATATATTTTTGCTCTTCTCCTGACTGGCTTCGGCAAGAGTTGGAATGACAGATGGTATTTTTTTAAAGTACCTGCCTTTTTCTAAACAGTTTCCAATGATGCCCACCGAACCCCCAGACACACCCCCCTGACTAGCTAAAACTGTGTGATTGTGATACATTTCCAGATATGCCTTCACCTTTGATAGCACCTGAGCTGGCACCATCCAGGAACTCACACACGCACACACACACACACACACACACACACACTCTTCACACATCACGCTACAGCCCTGCAGGTTGTGTTACCGCTGATGAAAAATGGAATCTCAGCCAAGACCAAAAAAAATACACCAAGCTCTTCTCAGGATCACAGTGTTCGTGTCTGATTATTGTCAGTCTACTGGCCTATATTCATTAGCTAGATAAGAAAAGATTAAAAAAAAGACACGCACTTCCCACTGCCCAAATGCCCGGGTGAGAGAAATATCTAGCAGAGTAGAAGCAGATAGATCCGCACACCCAAGAGTCTAGTGCTCAAAACGTTACACAGCATTAAAGTCCTTCTGACGGGAGCTACTTGGTGTGCAGCTCTATCTGTTTCAACTCTGCTCGTACTCATTAGCTCTCATTAGCATGTCGGAGGCACGGCATGGTGCGGCACCACTTGATTTTATAATTCCATGCCAGCCAAAGAACAGTGGGATTATTTAATGACATAAAGGAGAGAAAGTTTCAATTAGGGAGGCATCAGTGTTATCTGTGGAAGGGAGGATCAGCTCAGATGAAGCTGTCCTGATATCTTTACTTTGATAATAAAAATCTGTTACGCATCTCTTTACCAATTATGAAGAGCTAATCTATTTGCATCATCTGAATACGGCTTTGTTGTCTGTGAATGTGTCTCATAGCAGAGCCAGTGAGCCAGAGGCCCAGATCCAAAGTCCACCGTGAAGGTGTGGTCCAGGGGTCGGCAACCTTCAATATCAAAAGAGCCATTTTAGGCAAAAAAAAAAAAAAAGGCCAAAACATTTGAGCATTGTGATGAAGGTAACACAGCTTATAGTCTAAGTATACAGTACAGTATATAAGTCTAAAGTAGTGAGGGCTCAAGTGCAAATGTACTACAGAGTATTAGGGCCAAATTGAGGGGAAAAAAATCTGAGATTTTGAGAATAAAGTCATAATATTGCAAGAAAAAAAGTCGTAATATTACGAGAATGAAGTCATAACTTTATGAGAAAAAAGTTATAATATTCTGAGAATAAAGTCATAAGTTTAAGAGAAAAAAAGTCGTAGTATTACGAGAATAAAGTCATAAGTTTAAGAGAAAAAAAGTCGTAATATTACGAGAATAAAGTCATAACTTTATGAGAAAAAAGTTATAATATTACGAGAATAAAGTCAGAACTTTAAAATAACACATCAAATTACTACTTTATAATATTATGACTTTATTGTCATAATACTACGACTTTTTTTTCCGTTAACCTATTACTTTATTCTCGTAATATTATGACTTTATTCTCAAAATCACAAATTTACTTTTTTCCTCAATGTGGCCCTAATACTTTATAGTACCGTCGTACCATAGACCTACAACAATGATGAATACAAATGAAAATGTTGACAAAAAACAGTTGTTCATTTCCCCTAATTTTTTAAAAAATCCACAGGGAGCCACTGGAGAGGTTCTAAAGAGCCGCATTTGGCTCTGGAGCAGTAGGTTGCAGACCCCTTGTGTGGTCAGACCTGATTGCGTGAGGTGAAATGCTGGGGGACAGGAAATATGTTGGGCGTAGCATAAACTGTGTGAGTATGGCTATTTGGCGCAAATCATACGACATTGTATCAGTCACTTTAGTCATTACCCTCTTATCATTGCTCTTCCAGCCAATCACCATCCTTCATTCTCTGCTGCTTTTACCTATTTGCCGTGCTTTCAGATGGTCGGGCGCAACATTGGAGAGCCTCGCAAACTCTGCACCGAGGTGGTCAGTTTGCAAATGGAAGCGAACACCTGTCACCCCAACATGCTCTCATCCAAACTTGTCACATATGGCCGCTTTGTCACGCCCCTTAGCATCACTTTAGGTTTAAAAAACGACATGGTTGTGTAACCCAGGTCACAAAGAGTTAACAACACCGAAGTGCCTTAGCCAATCAGAGTGCAGGTCTACTGCACCCTAGGCAGACTAGACAGTGTACGCTACTAAAACGTTAGAGGGACACTGTCGGGAGAGGACCTGCCGCTGAACGCTCGTAGATGTGTGTGTGTGTGTGAGAGAGGCCCTGCTCACCGAAAGCTGCTGAGCGACACAGAGAAACTCCCGAATTGGTGAGGTGTTTTGGAGTGATTCAAAGTTTTTGGTATACTGAGCTCATGGGTATTCATTTATTTTGTTTATTATTTTTTAAAATACAAGGTACCAGTTCATAGCTTTTTGTCTAGTGTGGTCATTTGATATTTCAAATCACTTTTTCTGCCTCCTGTTTGAGTCTGGAATCTTCTGATTCTGGTCCACTATAATTATAGCGTTAGGAGCTGTGTGCTACAGTTGGGCTTAAAACTAGTGAAAATGAAACTGAACGTTGTGAACACAGGACACAAACGGACAGCTGATGTAACATGAAAGTGAAACGTAACACACGGGGACACACACGATACACTACTCATTTTAAAGATTCTTTTATATTGTCAAAAATAATTGAACTATTGACCTTGGCAGAAATGGTACATCAGATTAACAGGTAATGATAATAAGGCAATGACATGATAAATGAATGTTTAAATAGTCTTTTTTGTTATGTCTCATGTTAACTATCACAGTGTAATTGTGCGATTCCAAATGAAGCAGAAAATTGGTCGTTGTATGGAGGTGGGGGAAACAGTTGCTGGGTAATGAAACATGACTACTCAGATCCACACCAACATATTAATATAACTTATGTGTTGCCGTGTGATTCATCCAGCAGTAGACTCGTCTTAATGTGGCACCCCGCAGCCTAAGCACGACTTAATTAAAGTTCCTTCATTAGTAGATTTTTTAAGGCCTTAAAATCATGTTGTTACCCTCTCCCCCACCCCCTCAGACTGATCCGGAGTTTATCTGACGACATGCAGCAAATGCAATCTTTGCTCCTCTGACACCAACTTAATTAACTGCCTCATCTACCTGGCCAGGGGAGTGTGATGTAAATGAGTTGTACCACTTTGTAGTGGAGATAACCTCTCGCTCATTCATATTGCGCAGATAACCTCTCACTTTCATTAAAAGTGTGGGGCAGATAGGCAGAGACAAGCTGATGTACTAAGATTTTTTTGTATTTTTTTAATATAGCTCTTCCTAATCTTACAAATTACACGTCATTGTCGAAATTTACCAAAATCACACGTTTTGTGGAATCAAAACAATGTCACGCATTGTCTCTTTATTTTAGATGAGATTAAAAGAAATGTTGATGCATGTAAGCAGTTGAAAGATTTAATTTATGAAACAGTGTTCCTCTCCAAAATGTAAAGTATTTTACAAGCGGAGAGAAGACAGCGAGAGTGAAATTTTCATGTCTTTTATATTGTAAAGCAGGTTTAAGTGATATATAAATACTATGAAAGTATCAAAACGCTCAATCCATGGATAAATACACACAGTCCGTATTCAGAAACTGTGCGTTTGAAACAAGCCGTTAGGATTTCTGTCCATTTGTGATGTCACAAATCTACAATATTCAGACCATTTCACAGTTTTAAACGTAAACATACTAAATGTGTCCCAGTTTATTTCCTGTTGCAGTGTATGTGAATGACATCAGCTGACAGGATGTAAACATGGACTTAAACTGTTTCCTAGCAACGCAAGTCCGTTGCATTGCACTAAAACGGAGTGTTTCAGACAGAGCATGAATACAGATATATTCAGGCAGACAGTATGCGAAAAATAATGAGTTTTTTTTAACAGTAAAGCACGTAAACATGTTCTAGTAGAAACCCAAAATACAAGGATGAACCTGAAAATGAGCATGATATGTCCCCTTTAATTATACAACAGTAGCACTATTTCTAACATACACCTATTTGTAGCTTATAAATTCATCATTTTGATGATCATTTGTATGATATAGATCTTAGTTTTGGTTAATGAGCAACTTGTTGGCAACATTGGCAGCAAGATGCTTTGGAAAAAAACACAGCGTGTTTGGATGGATGGAATACCAAATATAATACCGTAGATACCAAAAGAAGCAGCTAAAGACTTCATGCGCTTTTATAGATATGGCAACATGTCGCAGATGTCAGACATCGATATCTCTCCTAAAACAAAAAAGCTTGTAAGTGTAGCTGAGTCAATATGTTGGTTATGTTATTTTTATTATTTTCATTTTGTTTAGTGAACATTCTCAAAACCGGTGTGTTATATTTTACTTTGTCATCAATATTAGCCAAATTATCTGTATTGTAAGTTTATTTGTGTTAACTTTGTATTGAGTGAATGAAACTGTTGTGTTTTTCATGGTTCCGGGTTACCTGTTGTAGCAGGGGGGCTTTAATTGTTGACGCACAAATCACACATAGCCAAAGCATGGACAGCTTGTGCACTGGTAAGATGTGTTGTGAGGCTCGTCCTCCTCTGGTTAAGCTAGCATGTTTAAAAGTTGTGTATTCTGGCTTAAACTGTATGCAAATGCAATGAAGCATCGTTATCAATATGTTTCTGAGGTTGTCATTTGATTTCGAACGGCCAAAATACGACTTTTACTTCTGTTAACTCCGTCGGAGTTTTTCGCTCATTTGCATATTCTCTGACTGCTGCAGGGGACTGAGAACGAGCCTGCCACTGAGTGTGTGTGTGTTGACTGTGCCCTGTGCTGCTCCTTATAGGTGCGTTATGATGTTTAATTGTTGGTTGTATATTTTTCCTGTATAGTTAGGATGGATTGCATTAGTTGAGTAGATTAATATGAAGATAAGTTCATTATTTACAGTGCACTTTTATTTTATTTTACGATTTAAATACATTTGTAGCTTTTGTATTTTTTATGTTTACATATTATATTTATAACTACTCTGTTATATGTGTAATGCAAAAATCACACAGGCCAAAGCATGGACAGCTTGTGCACTGGGGACTGAGAACGAGCCTGCCACTGAGTGTGTGTGTGTGTTGACTGTGCCCTGTGCTGCTCCTTATAGGAGAATAAATGTGCAGATCCTGATTCCTGGTCTGAGTGGTGTCTTACAATCTACAAGCAACCATTCTACAGCTGCTACATAAAACTGGTGCCGTGACCCGGATCCATTTGGTCAGCCACTGCCGATCGCCGAGGTTCAGCTGTGTGCGTGTGACGTCTGGGATTCAAAGTTGGTGGACCTATGGAACCTGTTAGCTGCTGAAGTGATTGCTAATATTCTGTATAGACACAAGCATTCAGAATAATTAATTAACTTTACAGAAGGAATCATATCAGTATAAGTAACATTTTTCTGTGTGATTTGTAACACTGTGTGAATTAAGTTTTCTTTCTACATTTTTATATGTCCATGCACTTTTTGGAGATATGGCAGGCAGAGGTCTAGATACTTTTAGTATGTTCACACCAGTTATTGGGAGAGGCAGAGGTTTGTTAAACACAGATGGGTTGGCCCGGAGGCGTACAGTGTTAACTAGTGAGGAGTTATTAGACACAGATGACTTCACTGACACCCCTCCACGTGAGCCTCAGTTTTCCACTCCTGTTGTCAGCGATGAGAGCACCACCCAACAGTTACGTGATCTCATCGGTGAGTTAGGGAGTCAGATAGGTGAATCAATAGCCAGCCGCTTGCTAGCCAGTCAGCCTTCACTCATCCCAACAGAGTCTCCATCAGCTAAATCAGTTAGAGTTGAAGCACCAGACACAACCTTTGACCTTTCCAAAGTAAGCCTGGTAGTCAGATCTGATGTCAAGGAACCTCCCATGTATCGTGGTGATGGGGAAGACAAATACTCCATTCAAGAGTGGATTGATATGATGGAGGTGTATTTGCACAAGAGAAACTTCACAACCAATGAACAGAGAGATGAGATTCTGAGCCATCTTCTGGGCAGAGCAAAAAGTATTGTCAAAGTGGGACTGAAAAGCCACACAACATCTGGCACAGTTATTAATTCTGAGACCATCTA
The DNA here is from genome assembly GCF_043250625.1 of Sebastes fasciatus. Classification (NCBI taxonomy): domain Eukaryota; kingdom Metazoa; phylum Chordata; class Actinopteri; order Perciformes; family Sebastidae; genus Sebastes; species Sebastes fasciatus. The sequence continues at coordinate 4,551,937 of NC_133798.1, forward strand.
TAGTATACTGAGACGCTATTTCAGCGAAACCCCTGGGTCCTGTTTGCCACTGGCTGATTTCTATGCCACCCAGCCTACAGCAAAGGAAACACCAGTAGATTACTGGGTTAGGCTGAATACAGCTGCTGAAACAGCTGACAGACATTTGAAACTCCAGGGAAGCAAAATGGACAATATGAATGCAGAGATAGCTATGATGTTCATCAGAAACTGTCCAGATCCGAGTCTTGCTTATGTTTTCAAGTGTAGGCCCATAAGTAAATGGTCACTCGCAGAGGTGCAGGAGGCTATTGATGAGCATCAAAGAGAGTACCATGTGAAGAAATCAAACACGAACACGGCCAAATCACACGTCCTCCAAGTAGCTACCGCTGTAACAGCTATTAGTTCTCCAGAACCCGAAACTGATTGTGCCCAAGTGAACACAGCCAAGTGCACCCTGACTAACCCAACCAAGTCAAGCGAAGCAGCTGCTTCAGAACAGAGCGCCCTGGAGCGTGTGCTAAGTATGTTGGAGAAAGTGTTGGAGCGTACCAGCCAGCCGGCTCAGCCTGGTAGACCTCAGTTTCTGTCCTCAGCTCGCTTCACCCCGTGTCGGCTCTGTGGTAACAACTCTCACTCGACACATTCACACTGCATGAGAGAAAGGAAATGTCTAGCCTGCTTCGAGTTAGGGCATCAGCGAAAAGACTGCCCAAAAGCCACTGCTTTCCAGCGAGATGGCAGCTCACCTGATCAGGGAAACTAGATCACTCACACCTGGGAGGGGATAGTGTGAGTGACAGTGGTGAAACCCTCAACTCAAGTGAAGATCTGCAATCTGTGTATGAAGAAAGCCTAAAATCTGCCCCACCTGGTGTTGTTGTACTGTTCCAGAACATAACCAGACTCGATAAAGCCGACAGCTTGTTTTACACCAATGCACAGGTGGATGATAAAGCTTCTTTGCAAGCTTTATTAGATACTGGTTCTATGGCGTGCACCATTAGTGAAGAGGCTGAGCAGATGCTTATGGATGCTGGATTAGCATTAGAAACCAACTGTGTCCCCCCTGATATTGTTCTTGTTGGCTGTGGTGGAGTTAAAGTCAAGCCCAAGTGTATTCATAGCTTGAAGATGGAAGTTTATGGATACACATTCAGCGTGCCAGCCTTAGTAGTTCCTGGCCAGAAAGATCAGTTGATCCTGGGCACAAACGTCATTAAACACCTCCTGAGGCAGTTCAAGCAGTCTCCTCATTTCTGGCAAGTTCTGAGCAAACCTGAGTCTACGAATACACCCGAGATAGTACAGTTCCTTAACATGTTGGCAGGCATCAACAGATGGAAGGGTGACACAATGCCAGATTTTATTGGGACTGTCAAACTGGCACAGGCAGTAACTCTTCTTCCAAAGCAAGAGCACCTGGTTTGGGGCAAGTTGCCTGCAGCCTCACCTGTTTCTGAAGGCAGTGCGATTCTGGTTGAACCATCAAAAGCACAGACCCACAAGAAAAACATCATTGTCTGTAGATCTGTGGCGTCAATGAATGGTGACAGATGGATCCCAGTCAGGATTTTGAACACCTCTGACAAGGCTGTCACTTTAAAGCGGCACACCAAGGTGGCAAATGTGTCCGCCTGCATAGCCATTGAGGATCTGGATGTGACCCCCGAGCAAAAGCCAGCTGCAGAGGTCAAAGTGCAGAGTCAGACAGTATGTGGTGAAACGGCCAGCAGCCCTGGCCCCCCTCCTTGCCCCCGTTTTCGTGACAGTCTGCATGACTTAGGATTGGATGAGCTGGACATTGATGCATGTCAGGTGTCAGACTACTGGAAGTCACAACTACTCCAACTGATCCACAAGTACGAGGATGTCTTTTCAAGGGACAAGCTTGATTGCGGGCTGGCTAAGGATTTTGTCCACCGCATCCATTTGACTGATGACCGGCCATTCAGACTCCCTTACCGGCGTGTTCCACCAGGGCATTACCACAAGCTCAGAAAAGTTCTAACAGAGATGGAGGAACGAGAGCTCATTCGCAAGTCCAACAGTGAGTGGGCATCCCCACTAGTGCTTGTGTGGAAGAAGAATGGGGATCTCAGAATATGTGTGGACTACCGCTGGTTGAACGCACGCACAGTCAAGGATGCGCATCCTTTGCCCCACCAATCAGACTGTCTGTCGGCCATGGGAGGTAACTGCATATTCAGTGCCATGGATCTTACCTCTGGCTTCTATAACATCGCCATGGAAGAGGGAGACAAGAGGTTCACAGCCTTCACCACACCTATGGGGCTCTATGAATTCAACAGACTCCCTCAGGGCCTGTGTAATAGCCCTGCGAGCTTCATGCGCCTCATGATGGGCATATTTGGCGACCAGAATTACTTGACCCTTCTCTGCTATCTGGACGATGTGCTGGTCTATGCTCCCAACGAACCCGAAGCCCTCAGGAGGCTTGAAACAGTCTTCAGCAGGCTACGTACTCATGGACTAAAGCTGGCCCCCAAGAAATGTCAGCTACTCAGGAGGAGTGTCAGATTCTTGGGGCATGTAGTGGATGGAAATGGCGTGTCAACTGACCCTGACAAGGTCAAGGCTATTGCTTCCATGACAGAGTCTGCCCTTATGATGGAGGATGGTGTTACACCCTCTCAGAAGAAGATCAGGTCTTTCCTGGGCATGGTCGTGTATTATCAGCAGTTCATACACGATTGCTCCAGCATAGCCAAGCCGTTGTTCGCACTGACCGCTGCACCAAAAGGAAAGAAAGGGAATGCACGAGGCGCTGCTGCATTCAGGAAGTTACATCCAAATGATTGGAGAGAGGAACATCGCAGTTCATTCGAACAGTTGAAAACTGCCCTCGTGGAGTCCGTTGTACTCGCACATCCTGACTTCAGTCGACCATTCATTCTTTCTACTGATGCCTCTCTAGATGGCTTAGGTGCCGTACTATCTCAGGTCCAGGAGGGTGAAAGTAAAGCACGCCCCATCGCCTTTGCCAGCAAGGCTCTCACCCGTGCTCAGAGCAACTACCCTGCCCACCGCCTAGAGTTTTTGGCATTAAAGTGGTCCGTATGCGACAAATTTAGCCACTGGCTAAAGGGACACACCGTCACTGTTTGGACGGACAATAATCCGCTAACCTATATCCTCACAAAACCCAAACTGGATGCGTGTGAACAAAGATGGGTAGCCAAGCTGGCACCATACAACTTCAGCATCAAATACATTCCTGGCAGTAAGAACATTGTTGCTGACGCTTTGAGCAGGCGGCCCTTTGTCCAAAGTCGTGTCTGCCAGAGGCTCATGAAGGAGCCTTATGAAACATTGTTGGAGGAGTCACAACAAGTCCAAGAGGGTGTAGTCCAAGAGATGTTCAGAGTCAGTGCCAACCATCAAAGTGTTGAATGCCCACCTTCACCAAAGAACTTGGAGTGCCGCTCTCTGACCGATGGCGAAGTGTCTGCTGTCTTGGCGGGCCATGTTGAGTGGGATCAAGGCCCCAAACAAAGGGTGGTCTCATGGCTTGCTGCGGACCTAGAGCAGCTAGTCCCGCCAGGTCAAGATTCCCTGCCTGTCTTCTCACTCCAAGAGCTCCTGGAGGAACAGAGTAGGGATGCCACGCTGTCACAGGTCATCCCATTTGTCACCCGTGGGAGACGGCCGTCAAGAAGAGAGAGAGCTGGGCTGTCGCTAACGGTCCTTAAAACCCTGAAGCAGTGGCAGAAGCTGAAAATGCTTGATGGCATCCTGTACAGAGTCTGTAAGGACTCAGTGACTGGAAGAAAACGCCATCAGTACATGACACCCTCCTCTTTGGTCAGCCACGTTCTGCATGGTGTTCATGACGATGCCGGCCATCAGGGTCAGACCAGGACCTTGTACCTGGCGAGGCAACGATTTTTCTGGGCTCATATGGAGCGTGATGTCAGAGACTATGTGAAATGCTGCAAGCGCTGTGTTGTCAGCAAGACACTGGAACCCGAGGGAAGAGCCCCGCTTGAAAGTATCAAGACCACAAGCCCCTTGGAGCTAGTCTGCATGGACTTCTGGTGTGCCGAGGACTCCAAGGGAAAGAGCGTGGATGTGTTGGTTGTGACAGACAACTTCACTAAAATGGCCCATGCCTTCAAATGCTCTGACCAGTCAGCAAAACAAGTCGCACGCCAACTGTGGGATAAATACTTTTGTGTCTATGGATTCCCGCAAAGGATCCATTCAGACCAGGGAGCAAACTTCGAAAGTCAGTTGATCCAGGAGCTGTTGCAAATCGCCGGTGTGAAAAAGTCAAGAACAACACCTTATCATCCCATGGGGAATGGCCAAACCGAAAGGTTCAACAGAACCTTAGGCAACATGATCAGGGCTTTACCCCCCAGGGATAAGCAAAGATGGCCGCAGATGCTGCAGACATTGACCTTTGCTTATAACTGTACAGCTCACGAGTCGACTGGGTATGCTCCCTTTTATCTAATGTATGGACGGGTTCCCAGATTGCCAGTGGACATTATGTTCCACAATGTGGAGAGAGACAATGACATCACAGACTATAACAGTTATGTGAAGAAAATGAGTGATGATCTCAAGGAAGCCCTTACGCTGGCTCAAGTTAATGCTAGTTCCAGCCAACAGCGCCAGGCAGACCTGTATAACAGAAGGACAAAGGGCACAGACATTGAAGAAGGAGATAGAGTCCTCTTGGCAAACGGGTGGACGAGGCCGCAGAAAACTAGCTGACAGGTGGGAGTCTACCCTCTACACAGTGGTCTCCAAAGACTCAAAGTGCCACACAGACACCACAGCACCGGGCAAGAGAGAGTTGTCCACAGGAACCTGCTTTTGCAAGCCAACTTCTTGCCAGTCGAGGTGGAGCAGGAAATTGAGTCATCCTTTGACAGTGGTTCTGAACCAATTCAAGGACACAGCAGAGTAGACGGAAGCCTCCTGTTGACCGAATCCGAGTTTGACCAGTCAGAACGCACTGCCAGCTGGGTAGCAGAGACAACTTCTCCAGAAGGATCTCCAGATGGAGTGCATAAACCTCCTGAATCACCTCAAGTGCCTCTTGACAATCCTGGACCAGTCATTCATGTGGCTCAGACAAATGATAGCATTAGGGCAGATATAAGTGTCAATACTGAACCTGATGTTTATGTTGGAGACACTGCTACTGACGAGACAGATCTTCGCTCTGAAACGGGCCAGGACAGCAGTAGCGAAGCAGAGACTGAGCATAGTGGATCGCAGACAACACCAAGCGACGGTCAAGCAACCAAGGGAGAAACCGATGAGGTGGCCTCAGAGCCTGATAGACCACCACCAAGTAATTCAGTGGGTCACATCAGGACAAGAGTTGGCAGGATGGTAAAGCCAGTTAACAGACTGATCCAAAACATGACTCAGAGAAACATACAAGCAAGCAATCTGTTCAGTGGGATTGCCAAAACTTTATTCATGTAGATGACACTCGGTAGTTTTTAGTTCACTGTGAATGTGCCGTCTTTCGAGTAAGCGCAAAGTTGGGGTAACAGTTATTTAATTGTCAGTACGAGATTGTGTATAAGGCACTTTCTTCAGCAAGTAGATATTGGGAGTCTGGCCAACTTCTTTATATCACTTTCCCTTTTATCTGGGAAACGCATATGTTGCACATAGAACTGTATGTCACAGAGTAATAACAAGCTAAGCTAATGTTACCCAGGATTCAGCTATTAATCTATTCTAGAACAGTTTTGAGAAGTTCAGAGGGGAGTATGTAGCTGAGTCAATATGTTGGTTATGTTATTTTTATTATTTTCATTTTGTTTAGTGAACATTCTCAAAACCGGTGTGTTATATTTTACTTTGTCATCAATATTAGCCAAATTATCTGTATTGTAAGTTTATTTGTGTTAACTTTGTATTGAGTGAATGAAACTGTTGTGTTTTTCATGGTTCCGGGTTACCTGTTGTAGCAGGGGGGCTTTAATTGTTGACGCACAAATCACACATAGCCAAAGCATGGACAGCTTGTGCACTGGTAAGATGTGTTGTGAGGCTCGTCCTCCTCTGGTTAAGCTAGCATGTTTAAAAGTTGTGTATTCTGGCTTAAACTGTATGCAAATGCAATGAAGCATCGTTATCAATATGTTTCTGAGGTTGTCATTTGATTTCGAACGGCCAAAATACGACTTTTACTTCTGTTAACTCCGTCGGAGTTTTTCGCTCATTTGCATATTCTCTGACTGCTGCAGGGGACTGAGAACGAGCCTGCCACTGAGTGTGTGTGTGTTGACTGTGCCCTGTGCTGCTCCTTATAGGTGCGTTATGATGTTTAATTGTTGGTTGTATATTTTTCCTGTATAGTTAGGATGGATTGCATTAGTTGAGTAGATTAATATGAAGATAAGTTCATTATTTACAGTGCACTTTTATTTTATTTTACGATTTAAATACATTTGTAGCTTTTGTATTTTTTATGTTTACATATTATATTTATAACTACTCTGTTATATGTGTAATGCAAAAATCACACAGGCCAAAGCATGGACAGCTTGTGCACTGGGGACTGAGAACGAGCCTGCCACTGAGTGTGTGTGTGTTGACTGTGCCCTGTGCTGCTCCTTATAGGAGAATAAATGTGCAGATCCTGATTCCTGGTCTGAGTGGTGTCTTACAATCTACAAGCAACCATTCTACAGCTGCTACATAAGCACATTATTAGTAGAATGACACTAACTGTGGAGTTGAATATGAAACGGGGGCACCTGACTCACTGAGATCATTTTCAATTTCACAGAAATCTACGGAGCATAAAAAAAACAATCTGATCCCAATTCAAGAAGACACAGCCCCGTACAGTCTGTCACCTGCAGCCGCTGCGATGTTGCAGACCTATTTTGAGGCTGAATACATCCTTGATGGAATGACAGGTTCATTCCCAAAGAGAAGCTGTAGGCTGTGGAGTGTGTGTAGCACATCAAGTAATCACTAGCTGACCTTTGTTTGTGGATGTTTGACATGAGGCTTTATCCCGCGCAACTCAGCAGGGCCGACCTGCACCGTATCAGTACCAGGAGATGTTGATACCCAACATGCATCAAGCACAGCCTGACCTTAAGGACTGATGTGCCTGGCAAACATTTTGACATTTCATAGATTTGGATATGATAGCCTGCACCGATGTGGAAAAGCTCTGCAAATACAGAGGCACAATGAAAGCAGAGGCTGCCTCTGTGGTCCTCAGAGCTGCTACTTGGAGCTTTTGTCAAATGTTTTTTTTTCTTGTCCAACCCAAGCTTCTCTGAACAGACTCTCACTTAAATGCCCTGCAAAGTGAAGTGCTTCTATTTTTTAATCTGATCTTATTGGGAACAAGTGGACGTCACCTAATATATTCAGCCATATCCAACATGGAAGCGCCAACTGAATCTTATCCATATTTATTGATGAAATATCTTCATTCACATTAAAGTGGCAGTAGGCAGTATATTTTTGGCATCATTGTGCAAAAAATCCCATAATAACCTTTCAGCATATTGTAATTCAAGTGTTCTGAGAGAAAACTAGACTTCTGCTCCTCCTCATGGCTCTGTTTTCAGGCTTTAGAAAATCTAGCCCGTGACAGGAGACTTTGACCAATCACAGGTCATTTTGCAGTAAAATCAGAGGTTTTCTAAAGGGAGTCTGGCAGCTACATATCTTTACAACAGCACTACTGGGGCCGCCAAAATCGACACAGTTCCTGTAGTAACGTTAAATATGGAGACACATGCACTATTTCATTCTGATACAACATAAACTCTTCAAGAGGAAGTGCACCTTCAAATTATGCCAGGACCCTCTCTCCCAGTATATTAAAAAAATGCAACAGAGTGGGGTGTAAACATCTGTGTGAAGCACGGCCTTGTGGCTTTACATTATGTAACAATGCAGGAGAAGTCGGGACAACGGACCCCTTAGTAGCAAGCATGACAGCGTCATGTGTGGCTACTATCAAGCTAACTGAAGTTTATCAGCAGGTGACACTAAGTCAATGGTGGAAGGCAAATATTCAGTGACCCCATGTACAGTATGCTTCACATATACTGTACAGCCTTAATGAACCTGAAACAATGAGTGGAGACATTCATGGCTGACATTGTTTTTCAGTCGAACATCCCACTATCATAATCATAATATAAAGTTTAATACTCATGATGATGAATTTTGCATGTTGTACAGTATGTAATGTAGATTGCATCGCTGGACAGTTTCACATACCACTGAGTTATGCTGTGTGTGAGTACCATTACTGAATCGCAGGCTGCCGACTGTGTTTGTATGGGTTTACTTGTTGAATTCAATGTGACGCAGGTAACGAGTGAGAAAGTGTGCACAGTGTGTATGTGGGTGGTCTTTGTTGCCATAAGACCCAGCATGGTGTCGTGTCAGTCATTCACAATGTGGCTGCAGATATGTGTGAGCGCACTGAATACGTGTCCATTATCAGGAGTCATGGCAGGACCACCAGGGGTCAATGTTGGCTGAATGGAGGAGAATATCTGAGTTACTAACACACAGAAAGCAGCCGAATGGTTTACAATGACTGCTGACTTTATCTGACAGGTGGAACTGACCCAAACTGGGTCAATTAAATCTCAAATCTATTAACTAAGCTCATTCAAAAACCAACACTTGATTTCAATATACTTCTTCTATATTTCTTGCAAGGATTCTCCAGAAGGTTTCAACTACTTAAGATGGGAGAAGATACTAGAGAGTTTCACATAGCCACTCAGCACATTAAACAAACCCGACTGAGAGATTCCACAAATACGTCACGTGGTTTGAGATACTAATGGTCTTAAGCCCCGGTTATGCTTTCTGCACGGACATGAGCTGACGCAAAATTCTTTGGATAGTGTATGCTCCGTCTTCCGTACCAATATTCCCCCAAACTTTAGGGTGCAGTGTATTGGAAAGTCACGTCTACAGCATTGTTTCAGCATGGTTTCCCTCCATCATCATAGTTAGAAAATGTTGGAAGTGAAAGGACCATAGACTGTATATAAGAAGTTGACGTAGTCACCCTGATGTCACCCATTGGTTTGTGGAGTATGGTATTGAAGCCTCAAATTTGGCATTTTGGCCGTCGCCATCTTGGTTTTTCGGGAACCAGAATCGATAAATAGGAGCATAATTTACTAAATGAACATCATACTGTATTGAAGACTTGAAACTAGCGATGGAGACCATAAACTCATGTTTACAACGTTTACTGACTTAATAAATCAAATGAGAAGTTGGCTCATTTTCTCATAGACCTGCTGGCCACTAGACAGAATGCAGGTTTAATGTTTTTAAAGTTTTTGTTATTTTGTGTCTTCTTGTCAGCCCGATGGTGCACTTCGCCAAACACTTTCTATTTCCTAACATTCATTTAATTGAAAAAAGTTTAAAGGTCCTCTACACAATGTTCCAAGCATCAATATAGCATTAAATAATGATTTGCTATGTAAAGATATAGTGGAGTAAGTGGAGCAGAGATTGAAGTCTCTTTCCCTCTGTGTGTGTGTGTGTGTGTGTGTGTGTGTGTGTGTGTGTGTGTGTGTGCGTGCGTGCGTGCGTGCGTGCGTGCGTGCGTGCGTGCGTGCGTGCGTGCGTGCGTGCGTGCGTGCGTGCGTGCGTGCGTGCGTGCGTGTGTGTGTTGCAATCAGAGCTTCTCCGTGCTTTGTTGACATAGCCGGGCTGGCCATGCGTGCCTTTTAGTGCATGTGAGCGTGCCCCACTGGCTAGCTTACTAATGGTCTTAAGCCCCGGTTATGCTTTCTGCACGGACATGAGCTGACGCAAAATTCTTTGGATAGTGTATGCTCCGTCTTCCGTACCAATACTCCCCCAAACTTTAGGGTGCAGTGTATTGGAAAGTCACGTCTACAGCATATGAGTGCACTGCTCTCATATGGCGGTTACAGCTGATAACACCCGACCGACCGACGGCATCGTCACGGAAGCGTAGCGCCCACCCTCCGGTTCCCCCTCACCCCCCCAAGGTAAACACTGCTAGCTCTGTCAGCACTGTTGCCGTCGTTTGCACTGTGAACCACCAGGTCAGCCCTCGCCATGTTGAGAGCCGTGTGGAGGCAATAGATATGCTCTGAATTTTTTACCACCTTTAACTGTAGGACAAATAAAGTATCTCATACCCTTCCTTCCTACATTTGTACTTCATATGTCTCAGTGTTTAATTCCCCATTTGCTACGCTCCCCTTTATGTATTTCTGTGTCGCATCATCATCTAACCATTAATCCTCCATCTATGTTAAAATGGCCAGTGTAATGGAGCAGTGACAGAATCACACTACTGTTGTTAAATTGCCCGTTGCCACAGCAACCCCTCATCCATTCTCCATCCACTCAATGTAATAGGAAGCATAATCAATGTTACTGTTTGCTGGACAAAACCCTATTTTCTGTGTTTTCTTTTTTCCCGCAGTAATCCATTTGTTCTTATTACAGCTGGATATTTTTTTGTGCCATAGAACAAATAGCATTGAGAATGGCTAACACCACCCAAACAATCAATTAATCCAGGATATACAAGCTACTGATCTATACAGCAACACACACAGTGTAATGATCAGGTCAATTAGTTTTCTAATAAGTAAATATAAACGAGTCTGTAGGATAATAATATGTCATTTGTTTGAACATATTCTGAACAAAAAGACAATTTGCATGTACTAATTAATGTGTGAATGGTAGCTTCAGCGTCAAGCCTGATAGCAAGCCGGTTAGTGACCGCATTAGATTAGCCTCGTCGGCAGATGATGAGTTCAAGGCTCACAAGAGCAAGCAACCGGTTTTGTGGCACAATCTGCAGTCACCGCACCTGATGAAGTCCAAAACCAAAAAAATCTAAAGTAATCACAGTTCTATCTCCGCACCGTCACATGTGCAGTCCACTCAAATTTTCCAGTAATACTAATAATATAAGGCTTCTTGTCCCATGATGTACTGTATAATTAAGCTAGCTCCACAGATTGGCCTACTAATGAAAACTACAGCCCCAACAAGAACCTCAGATGTGTTTTTGTAAATATCAGGTCACCAATAAATTAATCGATTCTTCAACATGGCCTGGATATGATTGGTTTGTGTCAAACATGGCTGGAACCAAATGTTGTCTTACCATTAAATGAAGCTTCCCCACCAGACTTCACTAATGCCCATGTAGCATGGGCTGCTAAACACCTCCACCTCTAACCTCCAATCTTGATGTTAAATTCAACTCATTGAGGCTCTTGTATTAAAATCATCTCCATTAACCATTAATTGCTAGTCTACTCCATCCACCGCCTAGCACGTATTCACACATTTTAGAAGAATTTGGAGATTTTATCTCAGGTGCTGTATGACCTGCTCTTAGACACCCCTAGGTGGCTCCTTGCACTGATGATGCAGGATTACAGTAGCCAAAGCTAATCCAAATAGGAGTTATATGGTAGTCCATGTGTCATGTCTAAACCTCTTGGTTTGTTTTTAAGAAGTCAGTGTGAACATAAACCAGACCAGAATATGAAGTGAGAGCAACCTACGGGACCCAAAAACTGATACAGACGCTGGTGCAACCACAACAAAAAACAGCATCCCACAGCACTATCCTTCTGTCTTCCTTTCTTTTCTTCCTGACAAGATAGAAGATTGATATTTGTAACTGTAAACATAAGACACAGTTCGGTTCATACCCCGGTTGAGGAGTCACGGTTCGGTGCGAGTTCGGTTCATACTGATCCATTTCTTTTCATTCATTTTGAACAGACGGTAGTGCAAAGGTCAAAGTCAGACACAATCCTCTTGTTGGGGACTGAGATGGTATTTTGCAAACTTTGCAACTTTGATAAACTGTTTTCATTATAAAAATGGAACATTGCAAACATTTCTGTCATAACCTTATACAAGAAAAAAAAAATCTTAATATTAGGAGAATAAAGTCATAACTTTACGAGAAAAAAGAGAAAATAACACGTAAAATCACTACTTTATAATATTATGACTTTATTCTCATAATACTACGACTTTTTTCTCGTAAAGTTATGACTTTATTTTCATAATATTCTGACTTTTTCTCTTAATCCTACGACTTTATTCTCGAAAACTTTTGTCTTTATTCTCGAAATCTCAGATTAATTTTTTTTCCTCAATGTGGCCCTAACACTCTGTCGTACCGTCGTACCATAGACCTACAACAATGATAAATAAAAATGAAAATGTAAACAAAAAACAGTTATACATTTCCATTTTTAAAAATCCACAGGGAGCCACTGGAGAGGGGCTAAAGAGCTGCATGTGGGGCTCTGGAGCCGCAGGTTGCAGACCCCTGGTCCATACAATGCATCTCTTATACTATGAAATTGAAAATGAAACTGCTTGAAAGCAGCGGGGATAAGGAGTTACGCGCCACTTTGCTTTTCCCTCGTCCCAGTGATCGGCACATCTCGGCGATGCTGTCGAGTGTGTGTTAGTTGACCGGATGCGTTTCCATTCACATCCCCTACAACAGTGGAGCAACGGCAACTCACCGCCCTTAATTTATGCACAACTTTCTCTCCGTTGCTGTTGTAGTTGACCCGCGGGCGGGTCTTCCAGCGCCATCGTTTCATTTGCGCTCACCATAGTGTGACTGACTCACACACCAATCAGCTTGTTGTGCTAACCTCAGTACATGTTACTAAAGGCGTACAGATACAGTTTTTCCAGGAGGAATTTGCACTTGTGAACTTTGGTTCAACATTACGTGCATCAATTTTCATACCGTGTATGCTGCGTGCGGCTGAGTGCACCGGACCGTGACTCCCACACCGTGATGGTTCGGCACACATACACGAACAGATACAGCCCTAATATGGATGTATTCATGGACATCAAGCATGAATGTCTGCCTCTGAAAGTTTCTGCACATATCTACTAGGTTTTTGCACACACACACACACACACACACACGATTGTACATCTATATTTGTCAGGACCCTCACTGACATAATGGGTTCCCTAACCTAGCCCTAACCTTTACCATCACAACTAAGTGTCAAATCCCAATCCTTGCCCTAAACAGAACCTCATCCAATCTGAAACCTAAAGTAAGTCCTCCCTTTGCAAAAATGTCCTCAGAGCCTACAGGTCCTAACACTTACTGAGCTATCAGTGTTCGTAGCAGTATTTGTGTAAGTGTGTGTGCGTGTGTGTGTGTGTGTGTGTGTGTGTGTGTGTGTGTGTGTGTGCATACGACAGTGGGAACTGCATCTTTGCAAGTATTTGTATCCATATCTGCTCCATAGAGGATAGCATATATTCTTCTCTGAGGAGCTGCCCTGCTTCCAAAAGACTAAAATACATCCTCTGGTACTCTCGTCTGTCTCGCAGTCTCCCTCTCTGTCTCTGTCTCAGTTTCTGATTGACAGCGTGCCTTCTTGTGTGTGTGTGTGTGTGTGTGTGTGTGTGTGTGTGTGTGTGTGTGTGTGTGTGTGCGCGCGTGTGTGTGTGTGTGTGTGTGTATTATTCTGTTCATATGTAGTACTCTGAAATTGGAAGATCTCTCTCTCTCTCTCTCTCTCACACGCACGCACGCACAGATAAAGAGGGTAGCTGGGTTCCCATCCAACATATTTAATGCAATTATAATGTATTAAATTTGGCAAATTGTGTTGTTTCAGTCAGTTTGTCCTAAATTATCTTCAATGTAACAGTATATGTTTGAAATAATGTGGCGTTTTGTCAATAAAGAAATTCAATGGTTATGAAATATTATTAGAAAGTAATCTGTTGCTGACCGATATGACCAACTGGTAGCATAATAATAAGAGTGAAGTGCAATGGTCAAACTGCCACGGCTTACTGGGACACTTGAATAGAACAGGGCCGTTGTTAACTAGGGATGCACCGAGTATCGGGTCCGATACTGTGCTCATGTACTCGTACTCGCAAAACGGCTCCGATACAACAACACCGATACCACTCTACGGCAGCGTGACGTTAACCTCTCGTCTTCTTTCGCCATCTTTCGGGTCCTATCGCACGCGCTCACGCTCCACCTCCCCGACGGTGCGGGCGAGACCGGCCGGGATCAACCTCAGCCGGTGCGCCGGCCCTCACCTTCATTGCGCCACGGGGGTTTTGCTTGCACCCTCTGACTCGCGCGTGCGTTAGACTCCTTGGTCCGTGTTTCAAGACGGGTCGGGTGGGTTGCAGACATCGCCGCAGACCCCTGGCGCCTTTTACGTGGGCCGAGCCATGCCTTGGGGGCACGACGCCGTTGGGGCGCATTTAGGACAGTCCGCCGAGGTTGACAGTCGCACCGGGAGCAGGGGGCCCCGTCCCTACCCGGCGGGGAGAGAGGGCACAGCGAGCACTTTGGCCACGGCCCCGGGACGCACCTTCGCCCCCGAGCCTTTCCAAGCTGACCTAGAGCCGGTCGCGGCGCACCGCCTCGTATGCGGGACTCCCCAGCCTGCCGTGTGTCGCTCACGCCCTCCAGCTGGCTGTTAACGAGGGTCTTTTGGCAGAGAAGTACTCGTATTGGGTACTCGATATCGGCGAGTACCCAAATGTAAGTACTTGTACTTGTACTTGTACTCGGTCTGAAAAAAAGTGGTATCGGTGCATCCCTATTGTTAAACATCGGCCTGGTCTCTGTCGGACCGAAGCTCTGTCATCAATTGACATTTTATCCAGTTTTGAACCAGAACTTCATGATTCACTTTTTAAAACCTTACCTTTTTATGTACGTGTTTTAACTTGGTATAAGGATTTTAGTCATTGGAAGTCTGGATTTTTACCTACACGTCCCGACCGCGGGATGTAACCTACTGGACTGGAATGCAGGTTTAAGGCACTTCCACATTGGCTTCACTTTTACCTGGTTTATCATTATCTCCACCTTATTGAAGACACGGCGAGGTCAAAACCAGTCATTGTTTTAAAACCATTAACATGCCTGACTGAATAAAGGCTTTAACATAACTTCCTTACATGCTCTAAGGTGCCTAAAAGACATGCCCCCATCAGTGAGCAGTTTATTCATCTTCAAGCAGCAGCTTCACGGATCCGGCCGCTGTGTGTCAAACCTGTGAGACAACCACTCAGGCTGCTCATGAAGATTAACACCGCTGTCCTCAAACTACACGTCTACAAATCCATAGAAAGTGGCTCGGGACTTATCTGTACTTAAAAAGACTCCGACTTCCACATTTTATGCAGGATGTTCTTTTCACTTATTTACTTCAATCCTTTCTGATGGAAAGTTTTATTTTTTTTATGACATGCAAAAAAGGTTTGACTAAATTGAGTTTGGCAGCTGGATTAAAACACGGACTGAGACGCGGAATCAGGAAAGAGAGGTGCCGAGGTGATGGGAGGGGAGAGGGATGGAAATATGATTGCATTGAATGTAATATATTGTAGTTTAAATACATACGTACTACAGCTATAAAACATTAATTCCACATGTCCAATGTCCATCATAGCTGTAAATCACTTCTGTGCTGCAACACAGAATTGTACTGTATAACATGAAATAGCTCACACAGATCCAGAACTACAAACATTCACAGGAGCCAGTAAGCAAGTGTTGACCTCTAGTAACCTGTCTTTCAAGGTGTGTGTATCTCTCTCACACACTGAACACTCAGCCCTGGAAATAGCCCCAGCAGCCTGAACCAGCTCATAGCTTGAAATATCACACTATTAGCACACCAGCCGCCAAAAATATGCCAGATAGACTCGTTGGCAGCCCCTTCACAGGCTCAAGTTGGCAGAACATGTTGTAACATATACATACACACACACACACACACACACATATAAAGGCTGTCAATCAATTCAAATATTTAATCTAGATTAATCACATGATTGTCCATGATTATTCGCAAATTAATCGCACAATTTTTATCTGTTTAAAATGTACCTTAAAGGGAGATTGGTCAGGTATTTAATTCTCTTATCAACATGGGAGTGGACAAATATGCTGCTTTATGCAAATGTATGTATATATTTATTATTTGAAATCAATTAACAACACAAAACAATGAAAGATATTGCACAGGTACTGCATTTAGCATAAAAAAATATGCTCAAATCATAACATGACAAACTCAAACCCAACAGGGAACAACAGCTGTCAGTGTGTCAGTTGTCTTGCCCAAAACTGCATGTGATTATCATAAAGTGGACATGTTTGTGAAGGGGAGACTCGTAGAACCCATTTTCATTCACATATCGAGGTCAGAGGTCAAGGGGGACCCCCTTTAAAATGGCCGTGCCAGTTTTTCCTCACCAATATTCAGCGTAGGTTTAGAGTGTTATTTAGCCTCCTTCGCGACAAACTAGTATGACATTGTTGGTATTCCTTAGATTTTCTAGTTTGATACGATGCAAGTATCTTCACTCTAGCTTTAAAACTGAACCCGCTACAACCTCCGAAAGACCCGTTGGATTTTTAAGAGGTTGATTATAAAATCACAAGTTGCGTTAATGCGTTAAATAAATTAGTGGCGTTAAAACAAATTTGCGTTAATGTGTTATTATCGCGTTAACTTTGACATCCACACGCACGTACTCACAGGCAGTGCCGCTACGTTATCCACAGCTAAGTCGCAACAAAAACTGACATTCCTGAAATACAACTGTTAAAATCAGTGGAACCAATGGGAACCAGTGATTGTATGTATTATGAGGTAATTCAGTGAGAAAACCTGAGCGTAAATTGTATTACAAAATCACTATTTATAAAAAATGCATCTTTAACTCTGTTCTATGTTGTCATTAGATGTATAGTACAGCTGAACAAAACTAAACTATAGAAATGCTTGTTATTATGGCTGCATAACGGCAGGAATCTGACGATACGATACGTATCATGATACAGAGGTTACAATTCAATATATCGCGAAACAAATTTTTTTTATCTAATTTTAGCAAAAACTGTCATAGTATAAAGAACAGTAAAACAAGTTTACTTTTTTTATGTAATCATAACAGTGGGATCTGGATTTGCATTTATCACAGTCCCTGTAACTGTTACGGGTTCTGTAAGTTTAAAACTAATCAGAGTGGTAGGTCTTCCTTTCATTAACTATCTTTGCAGGTTTCCAAGCTGCTGGGGTTGGCCCGCCTCCCTCCCTTCTTTCGTGTGATGTCATCGCTGTGGCCACCACTCCGCGGCTGCGGCGGAAACCGGTTGAATCAGTTAAAAGAGGCCCGGAGAGGAACGACACGTGTGGCTGTGATTACACTTGATCAGTCCACCTCGTCGCTTCTTTGTTGTGTGATTTTGTAACAAACTAACTAACTCGATGGTATTGAGTACCTTCGTGTGACGTTATTGTCGAAGTATAGAAGCATTTGTGATTTGGTTGGAACTGGGCTAGGGAGTAGTTTATTTTTAGGTCACATATTAATGTGCTAGTTGGTTAGTCTTTTCCTCTGTGTAGATGCACTCGTTAAAAAGGCTGCTGCCATTCATGTGTTTTCTCCATTCGTAGTTTACATTTTATGTCAACACACTTGTGTTCACCTTTATTTGCTGTAACTTTGTTGGTTGATTGCCTGCAGCCTGTTTTGCTCTCATTTGATCGTTCATTTAACAGTAAACGGCTACTTTACGCCTGATTCCATCGGCTGGCGTTGCTTCCCTTACCCCTAGACCTTACTGGGACGTAACAGTAACATTCAACATCCTAGCACTACTTTAAGAGGGCACATGCACTGAGAGGGTGCATCTCTTTGGATATTACATGAAGTATTGACTTCTGTGCGTGTAAACCATTGATTAAAAATATAGTGTTTTTAAGAATCAATACAGTATGGCAAAACATCATATTTTGATATATGATATGTTCTTACACTCACACTTGTTAAAAAGTCGTTGCCAAGAACAGACACGTGACTTGACTGCGACTCTGACTATACTACAGTAGATAAGCTGCACTCAGTGAAGCGTTGGCCAAATTGTTTTATTATCTCCGGACACATTTTATTAATTCCATATCCACTATATAATGTACTTTGGTAACTCCATTAGTGAATTACATACTGTAGCAGATGGCTAAATATATACATTTTTGCACACATAGATTAGCCACTGCTGTTGTAAAGATTAGAGAGTCTAACTTCAGATGCACGAGCCTGTATAAAGTGAGAGAGTACAATCGGTTTATTCCAGCATCATTATTCAGCTGATGGCAGTTCTCATGACCTTTGTTTGATTTAGCTGGTATGTCAAGAGGTGGAGAAAGTGATGACAAGTCTGTGTGAAATTAATATGAAATGCTCTAAGTGACATACAGAGTTGCTAATTTCATCGCGTTTCCAGTTCTATTGGTATCTGTTCTGATTGAGTTATTTTAGTTGCTTGATCTTATTGCAGTAACACAGAACATTTCATTTGTGGAGGAAGATGGCAACCTGTAAGCTGCAGTTCAAACCGTGAACTCATTTCACATCATTTGTTGGTGGAGAAATGTTGGTGGGACAAAAAACAGAGATTTTGGAATGGTGTGGTTTTGTCTGGAATTCCCTGCTAAGCCTGCTGCCACCACGACATGGCCCCGGATAAGCGGAAGAAAATGGATGGATGGATGGATGGACATTGGTTGTAGCCTACTTTTTTGCTGTGTCACCACCATTCAAAGTCACACCCAAGCATGGTAAACAAGACAGGGTCCTTGTTTCAACACGGGTCACGTGGTTTGCCGACATCGCCGCAGACCCCTCGCACTGAGGACAGTCCGCCCCAGTTGACAGTCGCGCCGTGACCCCATCCCTCCCAACAGGGAGACAGGGCTCAGCAAGCACCACGTTCCCAGGAAGCGGTGAGGTCCTGGTGAACGGTGCTGAAAAGTTCACGGCCGGAGCCGCGAGCCACCTTCAAAGCCGAGAGTCCGTCGTGGCGCACCGTAACCCTCCGATTTGAATCCCCTGGGCATACTGCACGGACCCAACGGTTGAGAAGTGTACAAATATTTTCAGTTCATTATGATTATGATGATTATATTATTATGTTAATGTGGTCTAAATCATCACTGAAATTCATACCAATTGATTTTCTAATTGCCATATAGTCTGTATCTGGTATCTAATAGTCTATGAAGATAAAAGAACAAGTAGTTGAATTTTCGTATTGAACAGCCAAATCCGAGTCAAACCAAAATATTCTGATTCAGGTACAGCGCTATCCTAGAGCCTGCATTTACTTGTGCCGTGACCCAACCACAGCCTCTAATCTGCCCGGTGAAGGTGAAGCTTCTCTCTCCTCCTTCTTCCTCTCCTTCCCGCTGCCTCTGGTGCCACTGATTTTCTTTTGGCATCTTGTCAGATGACGGGTCATACAAAAAATACACTGATTGTCTGAAGGAGCAGCAATTTAGGTCATGGAATAGGGCAAATAAAAGACGGTACAGTATGTCTTAAAAAGCAGCCATGGTAATATTCAAAGAATAAAGCACATATGTTGCTTCAGTTTAGTCCAGACAGCACCCTTTCTGAAAAGTTCAGAGATTTTCAACTAGAAGTGCTCGGAGCGGCTGCACAAAAAGGTCGGAGTGCTCTGAAAAAAGACACTAGACGCATGCGGCCGTATACGCTCTCTCCTCATTGGGAACAATTGAAAAAATGATCCTGGCACTTAGAAAGAAAATGCTATTTGCACCACCAGCCTTACTGGAGAGCTGCTATCCTGAGCAGTTGGGACATCATGTGGAGGTAAACTGAGGTGTACCAAGACCTTACAACAACGGCTCTGGTTTGAATCCATCCCGTAACCCTTTGCTGCATGTCGTCCCCTGCCTCTCCCCCTTTCCTGTGTCTTATCTAATAAAGGCAAAAATCCCCCAAAAAATCAGCTTAAAAAAAAGAAAGAAAGAGTTGTCGGAGTCTCTTCCAGTCTGGGTGTCTTGTTCCTATGTAGGAGAGGTGGATGGCCCGACATATCTGTACCCAAGTGTGACGACCCCTCCACTCCACTAGGTGTCCTGTGTCTTTTTGCTGGTTCTCCTTTGTTTTGCAGGAGAGGGTCGTCAGGTTGATGAGCCACACCTGGGCTTGGTGTGGTTGGGATAAAAGCTCTCTACCTTTCAACAGATGTGGCTCTCTCTTCCTTGGCTGGCACACCTGTTTTGGTTTTGTTTGCAGCAGACATTTTCACACACCCACACATGCCTACATTACTGATTACTGACTTTCCACGTTTATTTAGTTATTGATTGTTAGTTTGTTAAATAAATGCCTGTTACTATTTTTAAACTCGTCTGGTCTCCCATTTTTGTTGCAACCTTTGAGCCGGGTTGTAACAAATGGGGGCTCGTCCCGGGATATTAATTATTCCCGAGAATTTCTTGTTTAAATTAATTAATTGATTGTTTGCACCGGGGGGTGCTATGGCGTTCAATTTAGAGCGTTTTCTTCAAACCCCCACCCGTGATCAACTTGCGCTGTGTAGAAAGGACGACCTGTTAAGCATAGCCAGCCACTTCGGTTTCTCGGCATCGAGGCAGCTAATTAAGAAAGAACTAAAGCAGTTAGTGGTGAATAAACTTGTTGAGCTGAGGGTGATTGAGATGTTGGCGCCTGCAGAGTCCAGTATGCAGGAGGAAGTCGCTCTGGCTGAGGGTGGAACTCCCAGTACTGTGGCTGAGCGAGAGCCGAAACCAGCCCCGGGTATTGCCTTCGAGGCGGAGGGCCGGGTTAAGACGCCGGTTACTCTCCCTCGATACGATCCCCTATCGCCTGGTTCTGCAGGATCTCGAGACGAGGCACGTTTAAAAGTACGCCTTGCTCGTCTCCACCTCGAGGCTCAGACTCATGCGCAGGAACGTCAGGCAGAGCTTGACTTCCGCCTGCAAGTTAAAAAACTGGAGATAGAGGCAGATAAAGACGTAAGGTTACGTCAGATGGAGATTGATTTACAGAGGGAAACTCTTACGGCAGAGGCAGCTTCTGCGTCAGCTGGCTCACCCTCAATGCTCGCTAGTTATTCACCAAGAGCTTTTGACATTAGTAAAAACATCACTTTAGTCCCACAGTTCCGAGAAACCGAAGTGGACTGTTACTTTAGCGCCTTTGAGCGCATTGCTCTGGCTCTTAAATGGCCTGCTGAGATGTGGTCCCTACTACTACAATGTAGGTTATCTGGTAAAGCCCAAGAGGTAGTAGCAGCGCTCCCTCTTGAGGCTAGTAAAGATTATGACACTGTGAAAGCCGCCATTCTGCGCGCCTATGAATTGGTGCCAGAGGCTTATAGGCAAAAATTTAGAGCCCAGAAAAAGTCCGCCACCCAAACTTATGTGGAGTTTGCGAGGGATAAGGGAAGTCTCTTTGACAAATGGTGTTCCGCTAATAAATGTAATGATTTTTCTGCCCTTCGTGAGTTAATGTTGTTGGAAGAGTTTAAAAATTGTTTGCCTGAGCGCATGGTTGTGCATTTGAATGAGCAGAAGGTAAACACTCTGTCTGCTGCAGCTGTTATGGTGGATGAGTATATGCTTACACACAAGGTTACGTTCACTTCGTCCTCTTTTTCTGACAGGCCTCGTTTCGTTCCCGCTGCCTCTGTTGATAGAGGTCCTAGCAGAGCTCCTCTCGTGCGCAGAGAGGAGAGGGAGTGTTACTACTGCCACAAGGCCGGACACGTCATTGCAAATTGTTTGTTATTGAAACGTAAGGAGGAGCAGCCGTCTCCGGCTGTGCGCCAGCCTAAAGGCATCGGCTTAATTAAATCAGGGCGTATTGGAAATCCCACAGACCCGTGTGATGATGATAGTCCTGATCCCTGCTTCAGGCCGTTTATTATGGAGGGCTTAGTGTCGCTAACCGGCGCGCCAGGTGATCAGCGTCCCATACAGATTTTGCGCGACACCGGGGGTTCCCAGTCTGTTATAATTGCAAAATCGTTACCATTTTCAGAGCAATCGGCGTGTGGCTACAGTACGATGCTCAGTGGAATCGAAATGGGTTGTGTTCCGCGGCCAGTGCACCGGGTGCATGTGCAGTCCAAATTAATAAGCGGTTTCTTCCCGGTAGCGGTCTGCCCGGCGTTGCCAATCCGTGGCATCGTAATGTTAATGGGGAATGACATTGCCGGGGGTAAGGTGACGCCTACGCTTGAGGTGTTAGACAGGGCACCGATACTCTCTGTCAGCCCAAGACTCGCCGCTAACAGTGATGAGTCGGAGCTGCTGGCTTTGTTCCCGTCGTGCGTAATTACGCGCGCTCAAAAACAGAAGCGTGCTGCAGAGAGTGACAGGAGTAATGATGTTGATCTAACGGACAGTGAGCTGTTGAAAGTCCTTGCAGGTGAGACCGAACTAGACGCCATTGTGACGTCCCATTCTCCTCCTAAGGAGGTAAAAGACACAGGACACCTAGTGGAGTGGAGGGGTCGTCACACTTGGACCAAGGGACCATTGTCTCATAATCTGTCCATGGAAATACCAACTCTAAAAGTTATGTAATCATAAACATTTTCGGAGTTGGGCAACAAATTTCTACCTCTTTGTGTTTGAACAGATTCTACCTATAACGATTTAGATCTTACCCTAACACAGAACAAGCCGTCATTGGAAACTGTTTGGAAAAGAGCATACACTTTCAAAAAATACTTGGCAGGTGATTGGATAAACCATCTTTCAATCAAAACTCTTTCCGAAGCCAGTCGATAGAAGAGCAAAAACATCCTTTCCATCGAGAAATATAATGTCATCAAGGCACTGCTTCCATCTTTTTCATGATGAAAAACACAAACACAAACGTTTAAATATATATATATATATATAGTGCTAAAACTGTATATAAGACCTCTTGATGACATGTGACATAAGCTCTTTAGTAACACCCCATGTTAATTACACGTGCAGTTGCCGCACCTAATGATTGTACACTGAAATACAAGCTGTTTGTTGAACCACCCACAGACAGGTCAACAGATCCAGTAAACATGCCTGGTGTGATTTCCTGCAGCAATACTTCACTCACTTTCTTAGCACGCAGGTTTGTAAAGAAACTGGAACATTTTCACTGTCATCAATTAAAGGCGTGGTTAAATCTGCAAATATCCACGCCTGTCACTTTTTAAGCACTTTCAGGTTGTGAGCTCTTTCATAGAAAGCAGACATCAAATGATTAAACCTCATTTGGGTTCCTGCCAGATAGTGAAGCCGCCACCTTTGGTAACTAGACTTACTCAAGCCTAATGGAAGGGGAACAAGGAGCATTTTCTAGTACCTATATACAGGTCCTTCTACTGTGATTGTGCTAGCAACAATGAAGGGAGAAACAGTGTGGGTACAATGGGTCAGCTGTAATTAAAATCAAAGGTAAACTTACAGTTCAGAGAGCTGCAGATGTTCAAAGATCTGCCAGGACAACGTGGTCAATGCTGGATTCTTGGACAGGTCTCTGAGGGAGGGAATGAGAAAGAGACAGAGAGGTAAGGCAGATGTGACAAACTTCACTTCAACATGACAACAAGAGCTCAGTGTTTTCAGCTCACTGTGTATTAGAGCTGCAGTGACTGATCGATTAGTTGCCAATTCTTAAATGAATTGCCAACTATTTTTGATAATCGATTAATCGGTTTGAGTCTCCTCCAGTTTATCTCCAATGACTTTAGAAAGATCCACCATTTTTGTGGACCTGTATTATGTTGTCTTCGGCCCAGATGTCAAGAAAACATTGGACTTTAACAGAAGTCCAGGTCGGTCCTCTCCAACTCATGTTAACCTGTCGTTCACCTATGTATGATTATTGCGTTCTCGACTGCCCAAACGAACCGCACCAGAGTTTAATTAAAAGAGACTAAATGTTGGTTTGAGAAACGGCCCGAAAAGACTGAAACATCTTGGTGTTTACTGTCCATATACTAAGGTTAATGAGTGTCTACTAAATCATTTGTTAATCTGAACCCTTGCTTTTTTTCCCTAAAGCTAAAAAACAACAACATCTTATTTGCCTATGATATATATCTTTAAAGCTAAACAATGATAACACATCATTTTTTTGCCTATGATACTGTTTATTAACATTTTTGAGTTGACCGTAGAGTAGACCATAGACATGTATATAAGAAGTAGACACCATAACGTCACCTATTTGAAGCCTCGAGTTTGGCGTTTTGGCATTCACCATGTTTTCTTTTCTTTCATTGAAAAATATATTAAAATGATTATGGTGTAATTTTTGTGCTTATCTGTAGCAAACACAAATATTTTGCAATATCTATAGAATATGACGTGTAGGACATCTCTGCAGCACGACAATATTTAATTTAAAATAGTATTTTGACACACAAATCACCTTTAACAAATATTGCAACTCCTGCGATTTGAAAATCGCTGCAGGCCATATTGCGATCTCATTCAAATTTTGATTAACTGTGCAGCCTTACAAATTAAGGAAGCAAGAACAAAACTATTTCTGAACAGCACAACTGAGGAGCATGGTTGCATGGATACAAACTCCTGTGGGCAAGAATGGAGAAGAATTCATGCCCTGAAAGACCCTTTGGAGGTATTGCTATACATAACTCAGGTTGACTGGAGAAAAAAAAAAATGACACATCTATCCCCCCCTCCCACCCAGACCTGTCTCATAATGACAAGGATGGGTTTACATTGGAGTTAGTTGAAAGCCTGGTGCGTCTCATACAGATGCTAAAGAGTGCCTCGGTATGCTGGAGTGCCATTAACCAAGCGGCGGTACTCTCATTCCCAGGGTGTCAAATTCAATTCAGTTCAATTCAATTTATTTTTATATAGCCTCGAATCATAACAGAAGTTATCTCGAGACGCTTTTCATAAAGAGCAGGTCTAGACTGCACTCTATAATTTAGAGACCCAACAAAAGATCCCCCATGAGCATGCATTGTTATGCAACAGTGGAAAAAAAAACTCCCCTTTAACAGGTAAAAACCTTGGGTGGGCGGCCATCTGCCTCTGGTTGGGTTTTGAGAGATTGAGAGAGAGCAGGGGAGATGCACTGCAACCACAATAATAGCACAACAGCTATAAGTAGAAATACAAATAGGACTAATAACAATAAGCGATAGCAGTGGATGTGGATGGCAGCTCCTTCTGCCCGTCCTCCGAGGTCCGCGACCTATAGGCGTCATCCTGAACTCCGCCCTTTCATTTCAGTCACACTTCAAATCCATCACAAAATATGCCTTCTACCACCTCAAAAACATTTCTAGACTCCAGCCGTCGCTCTTTGACTCCGTGGCAGAGACCCTCATCCACGCCTTCATAACCTCCCGTCTGGACTACTGTAATGGAGTCCTGTCTGGGGTAACCAGCAAAGCCCTGGACAGGCTCCAGTATGTTCAGAACTCAGCTGCCAGGGTTCTCACCTGCACTAGGCCCTGGCAGCACATCACCCCTACTCTCATCCACCTTTACTGGCTTCCAATCAAGTCCCACCTCACCTATAAACTCCTCCTTCTTGCACACATATCCCTCCATTCGCTTTCACTTTTAAAACGTAGTAGGTGTAGTAGGCCCCTACTGACCCACATCTATGGTGCTTATAGCGACTGATAACGCCTACTTAATAGCGTGACAACAGTCAAATCAGGTGGTTACAGTGTGTAGGTCCATGGAATAACCAGCTTTACCCACAGTCTCTGATACCATTGAATGTTTCATTTGGATGTTGGATTATGAGTATGCAGGGTTCCATTCCAGTGACATCAGCGACACAGTGTGTTATAAATGGCACCATCAGCAAGATCCATAAAGACAAAAAATTGAGGATTTCGCCAGCAATACATACACATGTACATATGCCTGCACACACACACAGAGGAAATCAAACACACACAGCAGTGTTTGAACAGTCACGACTCATTTCCATCATAAACCCTTCTGGGTTGAAATAATACACAACAGAAACACAGGTGTCCATCTCCTTGGCAACATGAAGCCGACTATGAAGAGGTGCTCAGGCTGGTGTGAGTGGAGGGACGAGACACCCAGTGGAATCCAAATCACCTCATTATTAACAATGATGAGATCATTTAAGTCTTCTGTGTATAGGGATGTCACTAGTGTGTGTGTGTGTGTGTGTGTGTGTGTGTGTGTGTGTGTGTGTCATAGCTTAGATATGTCAGTAAACACAGCTGGTAAATATTATATTTCACACTAGACTTGATAGTTGGATTCCTTTACGCAGACTCTAGTTCCACTGGTATGAAGTGAATATGCAGTGACCCCTACATCCTCCGCTGTCACACCACTGATGAGCTCCTCGTGTCACCGGTGATGTTGTTGATTTAATTACCACTCTTTGGGAAGAACTTATTTTTTTGGGGACTTGTAAAATGAGTTTCCAACGAAATATTGAATGTGTTGCTTTTTTCCATGCACATTTGACTTTGATATTAAAGTATAAGTCAGTTCCATGTTCATCTTCTCAGCTTTATTATAGTCAACCAATCTTGTGCAGACCCGAACTGACAGTGAATATATCTACTAACACGTGTTGGAGTCTGTGCATATATTCATATCATAGATTCACTTATCTGAATCATCTATGTTGCCGTGAGACACGTCAGAGTCATGACTTTTGCTACCAGTACTTTTATGTATGCTGTGGGTGATTATAAGATATGAAAGTAAGCCTGTTTACCGCTTTGAATTACGTTACAATATATATTTTTTTATTTGATCCCAAGTCTGTTTCACACACCCGGTGTTGGAGGCTGAAAGAATAAGGCTTCAAATTGTCATAAAGGCCACAATTTCACCAAGGGGATGAATAATTCTATTCTATAAGAATGCATCTAACCAACACATTCACGGAATACGCACATGTAATTCAGATCAACTCGTGCCCTAGATGGGGGCGGTGTCAGTGATAATATCAGTGTTGCGAAGCTGGATTCACAAGATTGCAATATTGCAACAAAATCACGCGAGACTCACTACCGCAGTGGAAACTGTATTGCCAAATCTCTACTGGTGGACACAATTCTACTGTCGCACGGTATATAACGTCATATTGCCCAACCCTAGACTCAACTTGTGTCAGCTTTTCTTCTGGAATATCATGTTGCATTTTAAACAGCACTGATACAATACAAACCCTTAATTCTTTAATCTGTCATCAAGATACCTCAATGTTTCTTTTCTCAAATCTAATCCCTTAAAGGTCCCATATTGTAAAAAGTGAGAAATGCATGTCTTATATAATATAAAGCAGGTTTAAGTGCTATATGAATACTGTTAAACTATCAAAACACTCAATATACGGAGAAATACACACAGCCCGTATTCAGAAATTGTGCGTTCGAAACAAGCCGTTAGGATTTCTGTCCATTTGTGATGTCAACACAAGAAGTACAACACAACTATCTATTGAGTCATGAAAACATGCTCACAAGCAAACACACTCAATCAGAGCAGACGCTGCTATAGCTTCTCCTTTTCATCAGAGCTTTTGTTTGGTGACACATAATTAGAGCAGTTGATACTGATTGCTGTCCTTTTCAGCTCAGAGGTTAGAGAGCAGAGCTGGACTGGAGGAAGACTGGGACAGAGACAGAAATAGAAAAATAGCAAGTGAAAGACAAAAAAGAAACAGGGAGGAGAAGAAGACAAATGAGGAGAGAAGGAGGTGAGACTGATGGTGAGAATGAGAAAGAGACTCACGGGATAACAACAGGAGAGACGTGTGGTTTCTTTCCAGAGTCACCTTCAAACTTGAAGATGAGCAGATAATAAACGCGTGCATGCGCACACACACACACACTCACACACACACACACACACACACACGCTGTGATAAATTGTCTCACAACTTTAGTACATCATGGGGACAAGAGGATGAATGTCTTCTCTGTGTCTGAATACTGCAGCTCTCCCAAATAATTCCTTTGATTGCGTCTGACTCAAACACTGCTACAGACCTGAAACACTTCTGTGTCCCATTTCCATATTATACTCACATACTCATACGCACAATTTGGAGGTACTATACATGAGTACTTCTATTTTTGTGCGTGATTAGTCAACTAATAGATTAAACGTAGTAACCCTCGTTAGTTGGCACCAGAAATGCTAGTCGGTTAAACTTATTGTTATTTTATTCATGTACACATTTAAGTTTCATATTGACATACATGCTGTCTCAGCTGTTGCTGTGGAGAGCTGCTGCTCCTCCTGCAGCAGCAGAGGCTCTCCGGCTATATATAGATATATACCGTATTCATACAATATATAACAATTTACAATCTAATGAACATGTCTACCGTTTTCTAGACTGGACAAGGGTATATTTGATCCTAAATACAATCTATTTACTTTATGTTTTTGACGTCTGTATGACAATAAAGTCGAATAAATTAAATGTCTATCAGTTTGAGCAGATTACAAGTAAATGTCTGTACCAGTAGTCGCACGGAACTGACATTGGATTGTGTTCCATGCGGTTCCATGACGAACACAAAACAGCGTTGCACGTCATCAGTAAGGACAGCTGGTTAAATCGGCATCCGAGTGGAAGTGGGTAAGGAGAGGGTGTAAGGGCTGGTTTGGAATTGGGCCTATATTTTCTGTGTGGTACCACTCCTTGGTATGTCACATTGTTGGAGAAAATACAGGTTGCCTATTTACACAATGTGCAAGTGTTGACACACCCACTGCAACGAGCGAGAAGTGGTGGAGACGATGTTACGTAATTTGTTCGCTTTAGAGGGTCTTCTGCATAAGACTGTCACAGAAGAACACAGCAGCTACACAAATCACCCTCCTTACAAGCTGCCCAGCTGAGGGAGCCCACGACACTAATTACAAACCATTGAAACAATGACTCACAGGCTCATCTATGGAATATAGGGGCCGTTTGATGGCTTGGAGGGCCCTTGAGCTCTTTGGTGCTATAAGCTCAGCCGTTGTTTCAACACTGCACATGACTTATTTTTACCCAGGGACGGACTGAGACTTGCATCACATCATCAATAACAGCAGTAAGTATTTATTTGTACAGGTTGGTGCGTGTGTGTGCGTGCTTGAGAAACGTGTACACATTATGCAGGTTTTGACAGAGAAACCCTGAGATGACATATGTAGAGTGAGTTACATATGCATGTTATCATGCAGATGTTGAGTGCTAAAGTTAAGCGCCAGCATGCATATTTACTACAGGATTATACTCTGTATTAAACACACACAAACACACAGGACTCTCTCTCCCTGAGGGCCGAGAGCAAACATGTTTAGCTGTGAAGAATGAATCATCAGCTCGTGTTTGGAGTAGTTTGGTTCCAGAGGTTTGGACTTGCCATGCTCATAAATCAAGATCACAAACATGTTACTCAAGACGCCTACACATGGGAATAAACATGCATTGTGACTCATGCACACACACACACACACGCATACACATACACATACACATACACATGCAGGGTTTATGCTGCATTCACATGGAATCAGGCAGATGGCAAACTGGATATAATTTTAGTGGACGAGAGCAGGATGGTAAAATTAGATGAGGCTGGCAGAGAATACCAGCAAAGGTAACGGCCATTGCCATCAAAATTTAAAGGTCCCATATCATGCTCATTTTCAGGTTTATACTTGTATTGAGTGTTTCTACTAGAACATGTTTACATGCTGTAATGTTAAAAAAAACACTTTATTTTCCTCATACTGTCTGACTGAATATACCTGTAATTACCATATGTCTGAAACACTCCGTTTTAGTGCATTTCAACAGAATTGGCAACAGTTTGGGTCCATGTTTACTTCCTGTCAGCTGATGTTATTTACATACACCGCAACAGGAAATAAACTGGGACACATTTAGAATATTTACTTTTAAAACCGTGTAATGATGTATATACTGTATATATGTGACATCACAAATGGACAGAAATCCAAATGGCTTGTTTCAAAAGCATAATTATTGAATACGGGCTGTGTGTATTTCTCCGTATATTGAGCGTTTTGATAGTTTAACAGTATTTAAAGCACTTAAACCTGCTTTATAATATAAAAGACATGAACATCTCACTTTTTACAATATGGGACCTTTAATACATTTTAACTTTTTGCCATCCTCCATGACGCAATTGACACCTGAATGTTATGTAGCACCCTCACAAGAGAAAGTATATTAAGTTTGCAATAGAATGATAAGAGAAAGATGCATTTTATAGCTACATGCGTTACTACAATAATTGCCTAACCTGTTAAGTCCTAGCCATATCCCTCAGAGAAAAAAAAGGCCTAAAACAACTACACCCAAATGAATCACGACTAGCTCCTCAACCATAAGGCTTAGATTCATATATCTGGTCTCCCTTGAAAGGTAAGAAGCTAAGGAATATTAATCCATTGTAAGTAAACTAAACTATTATACAATAGCGATTAAAAATGGAGATGCAATACAAGAAAAAGAAAAATAAGATTGTTATCCTCGCCTAGTATAAAACCTTAATTTCAAAGGCAATATCACCATTATAACAAAGATCCAATGATGATGCAACTGATTGTCGTCCACTACTCTTTACTACAACTGGGACTGTAAATGTGATGGAATACACTAAAATATAACATTTATGATACAATTCATAATTATATACTCAGGCGCTCTCCATGTTTAGATGTTGACTGTTTACTGGAAGTTTTACTTCAAAACCCTATTTATGTCCATGTAGCCATGTTAAAAATATCATAAATATCCCCAAAACATTAAAATAGTGATAAACACAATGAATACTGATAAATATTCATCAACAACCAAAGAGATCCATACAGCAGATAAATGCAGAATGCAAAGGGCCAGAGGGAAGAGTTCACTTCTGAAGAGTTCACTTTTAGCAGTTCTAAAGAAATTGTAAAAAAAAAAAAAAAAAAAGATTAATAATGAATAATCAAAATAGCAATTAACAATTCATGTCAACAAACTTTCTCTAGATAAAAAATACAGAAGTTTGCAGCTAGATTTTGCTCATCAGCTTCCAACTAAAAGCAAGATTAAACAAATTTAATTAATTTGGGAGCATCCATAATATGTGCATGTGAAGAATAAAAGCCAATTCCATGGTTGCACTGGTGCCACAGTTGTGAATAGGGTTTTAGATGCAGTTCTCTTGATTGCAAAGCTGGTGAGCAGGCAGCGTGATGCTCTAACTGTGCCAGGAGAAGGGCTGTAATTCCCTCTGCCCTCCTCTGCTATAAATGTATACACTCATGGCACTGGAAAGCCCTTTGGTTCAAAGCATCCACTAAATGGCACACATACTGTGTACACACACACACACACACACACACATACACACACACGCTCAGTCCTCTCTACATGCAGAAGGTGTCCTTTGGAAAGGTCAACCTGACTACAATAACGCAGCCTTATATTTAAAACATTCCACACACACACATGATAAATGTGCATGTGTGCGTGTGTATTATTATGTAGAATGAGCAATGAGGGAAAATGACCATGAGAAGGTCAGGGCTGCGTGTGTGTGTGTGTGTGTGTGTGTGTGTGTGTGTGTGTGTGTTTATCTTGTTTACAGAGGTGTGTGTACTTGTACAAGTGCAGGTGTGTGAGTGTGTACACGTGAGCATTGTGTGCACGAATGTAAATGTGAGTGTTATAACCCTAGAGCATGTGAAGGTTAAAATGGTAACACTCAATTCCAAACTCTCTCTTGCCCTCTCTCACACACGCACACACACACACACACACACACACACATATTATTATGGAATAATACAAAATATTGTGAAGCAAGCCACACATTACCTTCAAACTAGTCTTTGTTATCCAATGTAGAGTAAGTGGATGTATGATAACCGTATTTTCTGGGGGTTTTCTCAGGCACTTTCAAAAATGACATATAGGGGATCTTTATTAATTTATTTTTTTATAACACAACTGTCATTGCATCCTGGCATGCATGACTTTAAGGGGAGCATGGCGATGCCTTCGCCAGGCTACAATCACTGCTGCCATGATCACTGGAAAATCTGGGCGTAATACCCTTTATAAATGTGCTTCAGTTACAACCAACTTTCTGAAGATGCTAGTAATTTCAATGTAACTGCATCTGGTTATGAGCGTTATTAGCATTATTATTATAGCAGCAGCAGTAGCAGTAGTAATAATAGTAGAGGCAGTAGGAGCAGCAGCACAAGCAGCAGTAGGAGTAGTAATAGTAGTAGAGGTAGTAGGAGCAGCAGCAGAAACAGCAGTAGTAGTCGTAATAGTAACAGCATCAGCAGCAGTATTAGTAGTAATAGTAGTAGAGGCAGTAGGAGCAGCAGCAGAAGCAGCAATAGTAGTATTCACAATCATTTGTGTCTGTTTAGTAGTGATGGAAACTGCTAAGGGACTCCTCAGTCAGGCAGTAGGTAACTGTAGCTTAAATTCTATTTCAGCTTATACAGTTACTCTTTTGAAGTTTTATTATGAAGGTGTGTGGGGACAGATAAGTTCTCTCTCTCTCTCTATATATATATATATATATATTGTAACAATTGTAAGATTGTGTTAATATTCATATTAATATTATTGTGTATTTGTGTTCTGTATTTTGATGCTTTGGCAACATTGTTTTTTAAACATTTATGACAATAAAGCCACTTTGAATTGAATTGAATTGAAAAATTTAGAGAGTCCTGTATAAGGTTTGAGGAGATCAGGCAGGTAGGAAGGGGCGTGTCCACTTACAATTTATAGTCTGATCTGACATGGATAGTTAGCCAATGAAGGGAAGCTAAAACTGGTGTAATATGCCCTTCTCACAGGAGCCATTTTGTCATTGTCGAGTAATCACAGGTGTAATTAATAACACTGATCCATTGAGGTGACGGAATGAAACTGATAGGAAAAAGCCCTTTTTCTTAAAATGTGTCTATGTAAAAGTGTATGTGTGTGTGTGTGTGTGTGTGTGTGTGTGTGTGTGTGTGTGTGTGTGTGTGTGTGTGTGTCAGCCTGCACTGATTAGCTAATGCCAATCACCTGTGTAGCAGCAATCAAAGGCTGCCGTGGTGATACCAAAATGCCAAAATATTATTATCATCAGAGAGAAGAATCTCTGCGAACGCGTTGATGTAGTTTTTATGTGATCATGCGGGCAAGTTAGAAAACTGCCTTTCAGACATTTCTCGTCTCATTTCACATTGAGTTCAGAGGGTGATTTTCTTGGAGTTCCTCTCACTTTTGGGATCTTGGGAGTCAAATGTGTAAGTCCATTTGATTCCATAGTTACATGTGTGCGACCACCACAAGATTTCCTACAATTCTACCCGAAATTATGTATGAAGAGTGAAAATTGTGGGTATGGAAGCAATTTGTCCGGAAAATTTTCAGAAGATTTTAAAGCTCTAATGTCACTCACTCGCAATGCACACCCATTATGAACTCAGAAAATGTCTGAAAACAGCATAGAACTTAAACTGTGATAATTCAAAAACTATAAAAGATATCAAAAAGCTGACTCATACCTTAATAGTTCAGTTCAAAGTCTTGTTACCCATTTAAAGTAATGATTTGATTGGATTGGATTGGATTAAAGATTTTCTCCATTGAGTTACATGAAAAAAGATTAATATTTAAAAAAGTATAAGAGGTAGAAACAAGAGGAGCTTGAGTCTTTGAGATTTCACACACACGAGATGAGAAAGAGAGTTGACAGACAAGATGATGGCGGAGGATTTAATTTCAAAGCAAAAAGCAAAATCGCCTATTTGGCAATATTTCAGATTTCATTATCAGTGAAATTATCATCACTATCAAAATTTGTATTTTAGCATGTTTTACAGCCCTGATGGCCAATGCACCCCACCTTTTCATTAGAATGAAACGTGGAGGGCATAAAAATGTCTTAATTGTTTGAAATTGAAATGTATTATTTGAAGTTTAAAACACATTTCCATATCTGCTTTTTTTCTTAATTTCTCTGACATTCTTGTGTGGTAAATTCTGCCCCCTTGTGCAAGCACCAATGAACATTTGCATACACTGGCCCTTAAACTTATTACTCATTGTCATTGTCATACAGTACATGTCTGATATGCTGTTTCTTGCATAGATCCATGGAAAGCTTTTAACCTGAATTGATTGTATTATTCTTATTATACAAAATGCATCTGATTAGGAGCTTCATTTGTATGATTTGCTGTCTCTGCTCCTGTTGTGAGTAGCTGTAATATTGAGCTTTGCTCTGTCCTCTGTTTCACACCACATCAGCTCAGTGTGGCCTGAATAAGACATCATCACGGATGGTACGGATGTGCATGATGATGGCACAAACCCTCAGCATGCTATAATAATACCCTCCACTCTGTTTGCATGTCTGTGTGTGTGTGTGTGTGTGTGTGTGTGTGTGTGTGTGTGTGTTCGGGGGGTGTTATTAGGTGTGACATCATAGCTGAATCTCTGCATATGTTAAAACAAGCAGGTTTAAAGTGCAGCGCGCACACACATCAAGAAGAGTTAAGAGCTGAAAATTAACTGTTTGTATGTTGTTGTTTTTTTATTTTGCTTAATTGAAGATTATTGTTTATGTATTTGCAATGTTTGACCTATCTGAGACAACAGATTGTGATTATTTTTCAGGTTGGACTTTGACTAGCACCAGATCAAAAGAACTGCTACAATGGGCATGTCTTCAATATCTGTACATGCTACTTCTGTTTGTACCTGCATACAGTAGTACTGAATATGTGTATGCGTATGCAGTATAAGGAGAAATGCCTGCTATAAAAAACATTAATAAGCTGAATAAATAATTGATATAAAGTAGTCACTGCAGCTTTCAGCAAGTCAAAGTTGAAAAGGTCTTACAGCACTTTAAATGACAATTTGAGATTTCTTAACAGAAAAACAAAAAAAATGTATCATCACCAGTTTCTGTCTGCTTCAGTCTGCCTGCACTTCTTTCTGAATCTGACTCTCCACAGGGGGTTCCTACCACTGCCGCTTAATACAACACACACACACACACACACACACACACACCACTCTTCATAAAAACCCTGACTGACAGAACGAGTAAAAAGAAGAGTGCATTAAAATTCATGACTTCTTTTGTTTCAAAAGGATCGTGTACAGTTCCCCCAACACACATTTATTCACACAGAGAGAATTTAATAGGCTTGGTGCATCTGTGGAGACTGAATTAGCTTTGAAAACATGTGTGCCCACACACACACTGACACACACAGGTTATATTGATTTACTCTCAGACACAACATTTAGCTTAAGAACTGGTGTCAAAAATCAACCATATATAAACAAAGGTTTTATGGATTGAAATCAGTAACTTTACTGATTTAGGATTTATGGCACTATAATATATTTGAACAACAATTGAGTGATCTAAGTAGGGCTGTCACCGTTAAGAAATTTCCCCTGCGGTGATAATGATTGGTTTAACAGCATGATATGCAGTATTATTGCCTTATTTCTTCTTTTTTTTTGCAAGTTACTTCACTTATCCTGACAGTACTATATAAATAAACTTTATTGTGAGGCAATTATTAGGTATGTTGTTGCTTTTTAAATGTCAAAGATGGCAGTTTTAAAACTAATTACAGCTGCAAGCTGAGATGAACGGGCCTTTGCACCTTCCCGCATGTCAGGGGTACTGACTTCCTGTTGGGTTTAGAGCATGGCCCCAAGAGCCTTTTTTTAAGACTCTATGTGTCTACCAAATTTTGTATGCATACAGGTGAAATGTACCGTGAGGGCTGCTTTATCAAAATGTCTTAGGGCACTATCGAGCCCCCTTGCCACTCCCTAGCAATATATATATGACAAGAACCATATCAGATAATACATTTCACCATGTTCAATGCGTGTGCCACGTTTTGTTTGTTTTAAAGTAACTCTAGCTCCTCAAAAACAGCTTTGTTTTTCATGGCGAACAATGCATCGCCATGGCAAAAGCGTTCCACGAAAACTCAAAAGCTTCGCCATCTGGCATCATGGCGGTCTTTCATTTTCATGATTAAATTTGAGGGTGATCTGGTGAACCTGCTAAGAGTAGTACACAAAAATATAGCAACTGTAACTTCCAGTTGCCAGTAGGTGACACTATGAGTATGATTTAAAGTTGGCCTGTAGATGTCTTCAGGCTGGGACTCTCATCAAACGTTAGGAATTTGGAAAAGATCTGACCATATGTAGTCGAGTTACAACAGTGTATTTTTTCATGGTGAGACACCAAAATTCGCCACGCCGCCAAAGCGACGCCGTTCAACGAAAACTCTGTGGGCAGGGCTTATAGGGCTTATATTACAGAAAATGTCATATCTCCTTTTTGCTTTGTGCTATTGCAACCACATTTGGTGGACATGTGTAGATATGATGTTTGAGTGACCATGACAAATTTGGTGCCACTTGGCCAATAGGTGGCACTGTAGCAGCATCTTCTACCTATAAAGGAAGTATTCTCTTTCGAATGTATCTATGTCTGCCATTTGCATCTCTCCAGAAACATTCATTCAATCATTCATTTACATGTTACTTACTCCTTTATTTCCATTTTCTTATATTTATTTATGCTTATATAAGAGCAACTGTAACGTCCCAATTCCCCCCGGCGATCAATTAAGTATTTCTGAATCTGATTCTGATAACGTAAAAAAAATGACCACGATCATGTCCATATATCGTATGATAAGCCGATAATTGATGATTGAAGTCATGTCCATATATATTGTACGACAGTAATTATTGTGACAGTCAGCTGGTAATCAAACGGCAGCAGCGGGAAGTGGAGATTAGAGTTTAGCCAATTAGTCTATTAATGGATCAGTCAATCGACAGAAAATTAATCAGTTACTATTCTGATAAAGGATTAGTCATTTAAGTCATTTTGCAGACGGAAATGTCAAACATTAACAACTTCAATAATGTCACAGAAGTGCAATGCTAAATTGGTTTCACACTGTCACACACAGAAAGAACATTACAAAAAAAATGATCATGGTCCATCAATATATACAGTATTTATAAATGCTCACTATGAGACGGAGACAGCATGCTTCGCTTGATTTCTCTCTCTCTTTCTAACAAACGGCCACTTGTCAACTTGTCTCAGTTACCATGGTGACAGTCTGGCTATTAGTGCGAGGCCAAAGAGATGACTTTCATTGTGTCTTAACGAGAGCTGCTCAAGAGGCCATCACTCACTCACTATCGCATCATCTGAGTTCCATTCACACACACTCTGGAGCCACCGTTAAACAGCTCCACGACAGTATCTTATGGTGCTGTACAATAATGTCAGGTGTTTGAAAAAGAAAACAGAAACATTTTCATGAACTAGGTCTGATTCACACTATCAAATAAATCAGGATGAGCTATGACATGACCTCAGGTTGAGACACAATAACGGCAGATATAAATTTACTTAAATGTGGTTTTCTTTTCTTAGTAACACTTGGCACTGATTGTCATGTGTGCTGTTGGTCTTCTACTGTATTATGAAGTCTCATCTAACAGAAGTCAAAGTGTTCACTCAGCTTTCTTTTCTATTTCTATACATATGTACAGCGGGCGTCTGGTTTGTAGGCAGTTTGGATGAGGTGGATTTAAAATGCTGTGCTGTATTCTGCTCTGCACTATTGGTGTTGATTGAATGAGTGTACTGTACCTTTGTATGTGTTCTCTCAAGCTTGAAAGTATTCAGAGAGGAAAGACATGAATGGGAACGGGACACTGAAAGAGGGAGGGAGAGATTTCCAAGTGAAAATCTGAGATCTTAAGAAACTGACGACCTTGCGGTTTACCTTCACTACATCCATGTTGTATTGTGCATAAAATTGACCCCCATTTTAGTGACTGTGTCTGTGCAAACGTGGCTGGGTGTGTACGTTGGTTGGTTGTGAATTGCTTTAAAAGGTCCCATATCATGCCCATTTTCGGGTTCGTACTTGTATTTTGTGTTTCTAATAGAACATGTTTACATGCTGTAATGTTAAAAAAAACTTTATTTTCCTCATACTGTAGGCCTGAATATACCTGTATTTACCCTCTGTCTGAAACGCTTCGTTTCAGTGCATTTCAATGGAATTGCAACGGAATTGCGTTAAAATGGACAGAAATCCTAACGGCTGGTTTCAAACGCACAATTTCTGAATACGGGCTGTGTGTATTTCTCTGTATATTGAGTGTTTTGATAGTTTAACAGTATTTATAAAGCACTTAAACCTGCTTTATGTTATAAAAGACATGAAAATCTCACTTTTTACAATATGGGACCTTTGAAGCTGTAAAGTTGGCCTGAATAAAACGGTAATAAAACAGACATGCGGTTGTACGCCTCCACTAACAATTCAAGTCACATTTAACATCCATGTCTGTCCAAAATGTCATCACTTCATCATTTTATGCAATTAGACATTAGTGTGAAATATGTCATAATTAGCATATGAATTCTTGACTTCGAAAACGTGTTTTGTGAGGTCACAGTGACCTTTGACCACCAGTTCATCTTTCAGTCCAAGTTTTGTTTTTTGCGAAATCTGAAAAAATTCCCTCCAGGCGTTCCTGAGATATCATGCTCACAAGAATGGTACGGGCGGACAGACGGACAATCCGAAAACATAATGCCTCAGGCCACGGCTGTCGCCAGCGCGGAGGCATAAAAATCAGGAACTCCTTTGTCAGTGTGTTATGGCTCTGGCCGTATTTTCATAGTTTCTTCTGTGTTTTGTGTTACGTGTGTGTTCCCTGTTCTGTGAGAATCTTTGTCCTCAAACTATAGGGACCTCTCTCTGACCGGCTGGAGTCGTGGGTTCGGCCTGGGGAGTATCGTCTGCTGACTGGCCCATCCATCACATCCTGCCTTTTAAAAATGCCCAGGTTTCCGGCAGTCCAGCGGTGACAGCCGTCTGACAGCACCATTCTGTACTCGGCTTAAAATCCTGTAATTCTATGTGTGATACCTTGTGAGATTTTTATCGGCCTTTTGCCCTAATTTGTGTTGTGCGAATTTGGTAAATATAATGATCCACTTTTGTTTGTAAATAGCACCGAAGCTGTAGGAATGAGCTGCCATTTGTCTTTTTTTTGTATCCTAGGGAGCCAGACTTAGTAAATGGCTTTTTGTTTGTTTGTTTATTTCACTTTGGGTTAGCCAGTGCTTTTGGGGAGATAGATTCTTTTGTTTGTTCTTTTGGCCTTGGTTCACCCTGAGTTATATTGCTTCAGTTTATTGTTAGTTTAATGTCACCGTTTTGTATTAACACATTATTTTCCTTAATCTACAAGTCAGTGGTCCGACTTTGGTTTGGGGGAACGGCGCTTTCTACACTTTTATGTTGTGCTCCTATCCCCTAGATGGGGGCGTAACACAGCGTTACAACACTGGGTTAAAGAAGTCTTTACTGTTCTTTGAGCCTTACCAGAAGTGGAGCTAAATCTGCAATGTTTGTCCTGAGGGTATAGCACTCAGACCATGGAGGTCAATAAGATCACAAACGTTTATCCACTTGTAAGCAAATTTCATGGCAATCTATTGAAGACATTATCTTGTATCCCCTTTACACGGAGTCACTTCACACATCTTGGGAGAGATGGGATTGCTGTCTGATATTTAAAAAGCCCAGTGTAAACCCTTCAAGAGGTATAAACACGTATGTAATCTTTACTGTTCCTTATGTGTATCGACACCAGCATGACGTGTGGAGGTAACCACTTACAGGGTCGGTCTGTCTGGCAGCTTAAGCGGGCGGCTGTGGCTCCTCAGAGGTAGAGCAGGTCGCCAATCGATTGGACGGTCGGCGGTTCGATCCCCGGCTTCATGTCAAAGACTCCTTGGGCAAGATACTTAACCCCAAATTGCTCCTGATCGGTGTGTGAATGAGTATTTAGATTAGATCCTGATGGGCAGGTTGGCACCTTGCATGGCAGCCTCTGCCATCAGTGTATGAATGTGTGTGTGGATGGGTGAATGATGGCATGCTTTGATTGGTCGGAAGACTAGAAAGGCGCTGTATAAATGAAAGTCCATTTACCATTTTAGTGACACCGATATCAGCCATCTTTCTCCCTGTCTATCATATTTAAACAACAGCAGCGTCAGCAAATTCAACACAGAACAAGTGTTTATCTGTCTATCAGTGAAACCACTGCAGTGTCAAAAAGTGCCCATGGTCATGAGCAAAACGTTTGTCTTGCCTGTAATCCATCCATGCATCTAACTTTTGTCTGATGGATCATCAATCATTTGTTAGCTAGCTAAAGTGCTTACTAAGCTAATCTAGTTTTTTTTAAGATGCCATGTTTATGGACCAAAGTGTTGGTCAATGAGAAATGTTGCCCTGCGTCTGTTACTAGAGGACAATCTGACCAGTAGACTGACTCACATCGCCCATCCTTACACTAGATTCACACCAGGAGCGCACAGTCAGCGCTATAAAAAACATCACACTCCGTCACATCCTTATTATCCTCACAACCAGCTGTCCGACATACAAAACACCACCCAAACCAATGATTCTGATTTTGTTTATGCTGCTTGTTTCATACATTCAGTCATTTCTCACAGCAAACTTAAATTAATGTTGCACTGCAGTATACTCCAGTAATGGTTCGCCTCACAACAGAATGCAACTAGGAAGAAGAAAATATATATTTATGATACATTGTTTCATTTTAGTCCTGGTCAGGTTGTTCACACTGACTTTTTTACAAACAAACCAAGAGGAGTAAACATGAAGTTTTACAGACTGACTAGACCACACTGTCAATCTTCATACCAAATTTGAAGGTCCTAAGTTAAATAGTTTCCGAGTTCTGCTCCGGAAACCAAAGTGCGACACGAGAAACGGACGGACGGACGTATGTCCAACAAAATATTGGCTTCAATCCATATTTGTTGGCGTTACCATTGGCATGCACTTTTGAGACGGTTCCTAACTTCAGCTTGTGAGTTTCCTTTTGTCAAGTCAATAGTGCAAAGTGTCATACGTCATTATCACATCATGAGGTAAAAATAACAGCTTATTGGGGATGAGCTTGGCTGAATATTGAACTGAGTAGTAGTAGTAGTAGTAGTAGTAGTAGTAGGTGTAGTTGTAGCAGTGATAGTTGCAGTGATCAGCGAACCTGTATCTGTGTTCGTCTCTCTGCTATGGTCACACATTCTCCTTTGATTCCAGCTCCATCTGTGTCCCTCCTCTCCTTTCAGCTGGTGATGTAACAATGTTTATTATTCATAGCCACTGAGATTATGGCTCTCATCAGTATTCCTCTCAGCACAGGAGGAGAATAGAAGAGAGAGCAAGAAAGACACATTTCATTTATATTTCCATTTCTATCTCTGTTTTTTCCTCTGATTACCCTTCAGTGCTGCCTGAGGAGCACTGGGCACTGAGCTGCACTGCATACCATGTGCATTACTGTATATATTACAGAGTCCTACTGACTTCATGTTGATGCTTTCTGGGCCTTTTTTGGAAGCATTTTCCTGTATCTGACAAAGAGAACTACAATAACACAGAGGCATCCTTTATACCAGTGATTCTCAAAATTCAGTTCTTGTTTCATATGAACTCTTTTGCTTCCTGCCCACCCCCCCCCCCCCCCCCACCCCACCCCTGCCATAATGGAACGGATGTCTTCTGTTGCCAATTTGCTTCACAAACTTGTGTTGTAACCAAAAGATCTGGATGGCAGCCTGTCTTCTTTTAAATTACTCTGAAGATTACTTCAATAGTTACAAATTAGATAACTACCAGTGCATGAGAACAAACTGGAACGTTTCACTAGGGATGAACCGATCTGACTTTTTCAGTCCCGAAACCGATAGCGATACCTGGGCTTCGGGTTTCGGCCGATACTGAGTACCAATACGATACCAGTGATTAATTAATAAGCTCACTGTCTCACAACATCAGGCTCGAGTTGCTTTCCTAACTTTGTAAAACAAAATGTAACAAATAAATACTTTACATAAATTTACTGAATTGCCATTTATCATTAAACTAAATAAAATAAATTGTAACCTACACCAACAACGTGGTAAAAAATCTTCAAAATGAACAGGAATTACAATTCAAGTGTAAACCTTTCTAATGCAGCAACACATAAGTCAAACATTTTATAAAAAATTTAAATTCCAGTATATAGTGTAAATAGTATATAACCATAGAATTTAACTGAATAGATCGGCCCCATTGTCACCGATACCAGATCCAGTTATTTTTGTCAGTACCAGCGATATTGGTGCATCCCTACGTTTCACATATAAAGTAGTGCAAACTCTTTTGTAGTGTAGGAAATAACTTTTCTTGAATGATACTATTCTTAAGAAATGGATTTCTCACACACATGATCACTTCGGTAAGTATACTGACCTTTGCTTGAGAAAGTAAGACAAATAATGTGTCATTACATCGCATTATCCTTGTGAGTAAATTGCTCATGTTACATGCAGATATTCCTAAGTAGGTTATGCTGATCATATTCACCACTAAGTTTAGCATGTTGGCATGCTAACTTTTGCTAACCCACACTATAAGTATTCAACGTATCCTCATACAACGGTTCGTACGATATCTTAAAGGTCCCATATTGTAAAAAGTGAGTTTTTAATGTCTTTTATATTATAAAGCAGGTTTCAGTGCTATATAAATACTGTGAAACTATCAAAACACTTAATATACGGAGAAACACACACAGCCCGTATTCAGAAATTGTGCGTTTGAAACAAGACGTTAGGATTTCTGTCCATTTGTGATGTCACAAATATACAATATTTAGACAATTACACGTTTTTACATGTAAACATTCTAAATGTGTCACAGTTTGTTTCCTTTTGCAGTGTATGTGAATGACATCAGTAAACATGGACCCAAACTGTTGCCTAGCAACGCAATTCCTTTGCAATTCCGTTGAAATGCGCTAAAACGGAGCATTTCAGACAGAGGGTGACTACAGGTATATTCAGACAGACAGTATGAGGAAAATAAAGTGTTTTTTGAACATTACAGCATGTAAACATGTTCTAGTAGAAACACAAAATACAAGTATGAACCTGAAAATGAGCATGATATGTCCCCTTTAAGTTCGTGAAAGATCTTAAAGATCGTGCTTTGGGTTCAAATACCGGTGGGCACGTAATGTATTTGGAGTAATCCAGACCATCGTGTAACACCGGTAACACCGACTAAGCCGAAGCCAAGTTCACACGGGGCATGAACAGCAATCTCCTCATTGAAAGTCACGTGTTTGTTTAACACATGACTTCATCCACCCCGACCTCCTCCTGACACAGACTTTATAGTACGTCACCTGACTTCCTTAGAGGCAGCCTTGCACGTCCTGGCTCACGATTACCTGGATTATATACTAATTACAGTGCATAACCTTTCATAGGTATAAGTATGAACAGTGAATGAGAACAGCCTGACCTAACTGCATAACTTCCTTCAACTATATTTGGACAACCACTAATCTCTTTCGATTTGGGTGTCTTTTAGCTATTTTCATTGCTTTTTTTATGACTTTGTGAAACATACTAATAGATAGTTCAGTCATGTTATGACAATGTGGAAATAAGATGGATCATGCTAATAGATTTCAGGCTAAGATTAGACTTTGCAATGTAAGACTTAACGTGCTATGATCTTACGACACAGTCTCTGTTCTGCATGAGGGAATAAACTACACTACATTTTTACGGCCTTGTCTCACGTACTGGGAGTTTGGTGCTACTGAGAAAGACTTTTTAAACACCTTTCATAACCCTGACCTGCATATGTGACTAAAATATGGACGGATATATTGACACCACCATCATCATCATCACTTCTACAACCATCATCACCACCACATCGTCATCACTGTAATCATGACTGTTCTTAATGGCAGCTCTCTATATTTTTTCTGTCCATTTACTCTCGTTACTGCATACATTATAGGATTGTCTATGCTTATTATCTATAATGACTGTCAAAGATGAAACTCAGAGGACAATACCACACACACACACACACTTGATTAGCATGGGCTATTTTCAGAACAACTGACTAGGCTGTGAAATGACAGGTGTTGCCACGGTAATTAAAACTGTCAGTCATTCTGTCTGTGTCTGTGTGGGTGTGACGCAGTGCAGTCTATGGTTGTTCCACTTGTCAATCAGGTGAACACTTGTCATGTGTTGTCCACAAACACATCAGACTAATTGTGTTTTACAGAGTTCTCTCTCTGTAAACAATTGTGACTTTGAGAAACTTTACACAGAAAGTTCAATGACAAAATCAATGCCGTCTAATACAGCAGCCCAGTAATAACTTGAGGTTCAGTTTGTGTTTTGGAGAGGTCTGGATTCAACCGTGTGGTTATTTTGGAGGCTACAGTTTGTGGTGCTGTTGAAGTGTACTGAGTTGTTGTAACTCTGAATTAGTTTACCGCAAGGGTTTCCGCCAGTGGGCCCGCTGGGCCTAAGCATCGTGGATTTTTTTTAATGTATTTTTAAGATGTTTTGAAAGTAGCAAACTGCTTTAAGGAATAACTCTGTGCATAGGTTGTGTGCATATCGCCCGGAACACACAGGGAACGTCAGGAGGGCGTGGTGGCTGCGTGGCATGGTGGCTGCACGATTTACGCGTCGGTCGTTCACACCAGCTGCGTTTCAGATGCTTGTCTGCTGCGTTTCTGCTGCTGCAGCTGCTGCTTTCAGCCCTTTCTTTCTACATAGAGTTTGCCTTTTAATGG
Source organism: Sebastes fasciatus (assembly GCF_043250625.1). NCBI lineage: Eukaryota > Metazoa > Chordata > Actinopteri > Perciformes > Sebastidae > Sebastes > Sebastes fasciatus. The sequence continues at coordinate 4,596,610 of NC_133798.1, forward strand.
CCATTTCATTTCATTAAAAATATCATTTATATTTATTTTTGACAGAGAAAGGTAAAGACGTGGTAATTTGTAAATAATAGTAATAATCGACAATTAAAACCCGTACTATATTAATTTATGGAGCTCTCAAAGTCACTGCATGTTCTAAAAAACTGTCCAACACATACAGTATTTCAGAATAAAAATAATATGCAAGACCTCTATTCTCTAGAAGAGATGCGTGTGATGTGCGTGAGGCGTGCAGTGTGGCTGTTCTAACCTGTAAACACAGACGCCGAAATAAAAAACAACAGGTAACACAGCCACCACGCGCTCTGACGTTCCTGGTGTGTCCCGGGATTACAATATCGAGTGTGTGGTCGAGAGAGCGAGAGAGAAAGAGAGCTTGTGTGTGTGTGTGTGTGTGTGTGTGTGTGTGTGTGTGTGTGTGTGTGTGTGTGTGTGTGTGTGTGTGTGTGTGTGACAGTGAGTATGAAGTCAGCAGTAATGTTATAGCTTTGAACATAGCCGTTCAGTGTGTGTACAGTTTTGGCTAGAATAAATCCAACAACTCCTCAAGACCCAAGCCAAGTTTCCGTGTCTTGCTCACCACCTGTTGATTAAAGTGAATGGGGTTAGTCCCGAAGTTAGTGACAAGATCTGCCCAGGCTTATTTGGACTGACCCTTAAGGTGGACCGGTATTCTCATTTTAGTGACATGCCGCTCCTCTGAGTTTTGCTCAGAACTGTACCTTGTACCCACATTTGTATAACATAGAGTATCAGGGGTTTCACCAATTGCTAAACTAGTTGAGTAGTTGACTAAAACCACTGTTTGGCACTGTGGGCTTGTATTTAAATTTACATAGTTTATAGTAGCTACATTCACCAATGTATTGTCAAGACACTGCAACGTATATTTATTTTGGTAATCATCACTAATAAAGCTAATGTTAATACTAACATACAAGTTTTGTTTGTTTCATAATGAATGCAGGAAGTGGAAGACTTTTATTGCACAACCACAGGAAGCATTGACAATACTAGCCAGGTTAGCTAACAAATACTTGACTCATGACCATATAGAGCTCATCTTACACCTGGAATAACAGATTGCCTTGGCCACTTTGAGGCAGCAGAAACAAGCTGTAAACCCAACACTGACATATCACCTTTTAATTTGATATGACAACTTGTTAGCAGTCGCCTATTTATACATCCAACAGACACATAGCAACATGATCATTCATTTGGAGTCGTGTTTGTGTCCACCTGATGAATGCAATATTCAATATTATCTCTCTTTTAGCTCTGTTTTTGGTCTCCACCAACTCCTGAGGGAAATCTGTGTCTCTTCAGATGCTAAATGCTCCATTATGTTCACCAGCTAGTCTCTGACTGTGTTTGTCTCCTGTTTGCTGATAGTGTACAGTGGCTTTATCAAAACAGCTGCCTGTTGCAGCAGAAAACAACGCTATGTGAGCTGTGAGTATGAACCAAAAAAGTAAAGTTGAGGGCCGGACAACCAAAATAATGAGCTGAAAGTCGCTATAAAGCTCCATAAAACTGAGGGGAACTGCAGCGTTTGGTGATAATGTTCTTACTATGAGTAACTCCTTTAAAGTAGCATGTTATTGTTAATATAAAAACATAAGACGGTTTGAAACATGGCCAAATTAATGTTATACTGCACTGTATGTTTAAGCGGTTTGGCTGTCTGACAATTTGGAATGAAACATATACACTCATACCCAATGTTCTATAACCACAACTGAATAAACCTAATATATTTCCAGTGAAGTTTGTGGTTAGTTAAAGGTCCCATATCGAGCTCATTTTCAGGTTCATACTTGTATTTTGTGTTTCTTATAGAACATGTTTACATGCTGTAATGTTCAAAAAACCCTTTATTTTCCTCATACTGTCTGCCTGAATATACCTGTATTTACCCTCTGTCTGAAACACTCCGTTTTGGTGCATTTCAACGGAATTGCAACGGAATTGCAACGGAATTGCGTCGCTAGGCAACAGTTTGGGTCCATGTTTACTTCCTGTCGTCAGCTGATGTTATTTACATACACTGCAACCGGAAATAAACTGGGACACTTTACATTTAAAACCGTGTAATGGTCTAAATATTGTATATTTGTGACATCACAAATGGACAGAAATCCTAACGGTTTGTTTCAAACGCACAATTTCTAAATACGGGCTGTGTGTATTTCTCCGTATATTGAGAGTTTTGATAGTTTAACAGTATTTATATGGCACTTAAACCTGCTTTATAACATAAAAGACATGAAAATCTCACTTTTTACAATATGGGACCTTTAAATCAGAATGTGGTGAAAGTAAATTAGTTAGATTTTTTTTTCCATCATTAATATCCTTAACAACTTGGTAAAATTCATTAAGCACGGGCCTGTTCGAAGAGGAGTATAGAGGACTGAGAACGTCCAAGTTTCCTAGCAACCCACAAAAACACGCGCATACAAATCCACATACCCATACACAGAGAGAAGCAAACACCATCTGCCCACTTCCTGATGTTAAGGAAGTCTCAGCAGCACTACCATGGCCACCCCCATGTGGAGCCAACTGAAGCCCTGATTGGCCACTGTTTCCTCCTTGGAGACAGTCGCCATGCCAGACGATACAAGATGTCAAGATGTAGAAGAGAAAATTAATGCTAATGATTCTCTCACATCAGCTGTGTGCTTAATAAATGTAGCATTTACCATTTACCATAGTATTTTACATTCACCATGACGAGGATGTAATACTTACTTAGTACATTTCCTCATGCATTCTGCTTTAATATAACTTTAACATCCCAGTCTGTCAAAGAATTGTGTATCTACTGCCAGTATTAAGTCATAACTCTGGAGAAAAGCACTTTACAGACAGAGCTTAAAGAGGAACTCAACATTATCTTTTTTTTTGCGCACATAATTATATGGATTCTTGACGGCATATGATGTTAATACTTGTGATTTTTACAACAAGATGCATACTGTGTGTAGAAACAGCTTTTTTTGTTTAAAATGAGCTTGTATGTGCCTGCTTGGATGTGAAGGTTTGGCTGGGAGAGAGCGCTCTGGCAGACTTTGAGGGTGTTGTTGCCCTTTAATAAAGGAATGCAAATGATTTGCTTCCTTCCAAAGACATTATTATTCCATTTGTCGCAGTCATACAAAGCTATAATATAATCATCTATGTATGGGAGACACAGACAATGCAAATTATATAGCACATGCATTGTAGTGGAGGTTATTTGATGTCACAGGATGTTAAATGATTATTGATGTCCGTTTATCTCTAGGCTGCATGTATGTCAGCATCACTAATGAAAAGTGACAAATCATTATACTGTTCTTGCTTGTACTTTGATATTTCTACCACACCACATTCTTTTCAATAACAATGAGTCTAGAATTTTCAATGGTAGTTCCTCATTTAGACAGAATTGTCTTATATACAGATAGAGTTTGTTTGCCTTCTCAAACGGAACTTCACACCAAATCCACTTTTTTTAGTTATTATATGTACAGTGCATTTATTATATTACCAAATGATTCTGGTCCAAGTTGAGATTGGTGATGCAAAAGCAAAAAAAAGAAACATACAAACACAGTATATGTTACAATGTAAGTTACTTGATAGGCCTTAACTGCAGCTATCTTTTGCCCATTAGACTGCTGAGACACCCGATTTGACTGTTGTAAGGCCATTAAATAGGCGTTACCAGTCGCTATAAGCACCATAGATATGGGTCATTAAGGGCCTACTGCGCCTACTATGTTGTAAAAGTGAAACTTAAAAGCAACACATTCTAACATGTTGTAAAACTGAATGAAACGTAACGTTTGAACACAAACAAAAAGGTTTCTTTAGGTTTAGGCAACAAAACTACAACTTCTTTAGGATTATGCAAAAAAACAAAACAACAACACTTAGTTAGGTTGAGGCAATACAATTACAAATTCTTTAGGTTTAGGCAAAAAAAAACGCTTGGTTAAGTTTAGGGAAAAACATTGTGTTTTGGATTAAAATAAGTACAAAGACAACTACCAGTTTCACACGGGATGCAAACTCCGGACTCCTGGGTGAAAGTCCCGTGTTTTGTGTCCCATCCATTGTCCCCAACCTTCACCCCTTATGGAGTTTCACACTGTCTATACTAGAGCACCTGACTTCAGTTTCTGCTCGCGTCATAATTACTACGGTCACTAGAGGTCGCTGTCATGTTCTTTTATACCTTCTTTCGGTGATCTACCATGCCACTAGATGATAAAACCTACTAGTGGGTGTAGTAGGCCCTTATTGGCCCACATCTATGGGGCTTATAGCGACTGATAACACCTATTTAATAGCCTGACAACAGTCTAATCGACTGGCTGAGATGGACATCTCTGTTGATGTTCCTGAATAAAACGCTGAAGTACAATTACAGATACATGTATTTTATTGCTGTGAGGTGGGGGCATACATTAACTACGACTTGGATAAAGCAGCACATTGTGGAATGGTGCGGCTACATATAGTTTTCCTCAACATGTTGCCTGCTGTTTTGGTCGTTCACTGAACATTTAAAAGCTGCAGTGAAGTGTTCTGTACTGCACTGTATGCAAGGTAGACTTGTGATTTTGGGCTGTACAAATAAAATTGACTTGACTTGACTTCTCTGGGTCTTAATGCATTTTTTAAAGTGTGCCATGAATTTTCTATTTATCTTCATAATGAATCAGTTTTGGGATAACCTGATTGTTTCTGTTTACTTCCCGCATTATGTGTAAAAAACCTACATTTGCTCTGGTTGGTGTTCTTGTTTAGGGTCCGTTTTAATATACTGTCAGCTATTGATAATTACTTCTGTGACCTGCCAATTGCTCAATGAAGATCATGCAAATGTCCTCTTATGCCCTAGATAAGGTCTTCAGCACGCTATTCTCGGACAGGGTTACTACTCCAAACAAAGACAAAGTGAAACCATGAAAATGAGACAGTAAAACCAACCTTAAATATTTATATAACTGTGCTTTTTGCACTGAGGGAATAGTAGTAACTTTCAGAGACAACTGGGGCAGCCCTGGATCAAACCAATCCAATCCAAAAACCTGTAAGAAATATTTTTTTTCCCACTGCGGTTGTGGGGCCCTGAACAGCAGCTTGGTTTGGTTCAATGATGTGTTGGCTATGCTGGCAGAAAGGCAGAAAGCGTGGCATAATCTGTATTCAGCTTTTTAGCTCACGATCCGTTTCTGAGTCCCTCGCCAAAGGTTCAAAGAATATGTAAACAAATTTGATAAGACAAAGTCACTTGGTAAACCTAAATTTCTATCCAATCCAATTCTCAGACGTCCCACCCCCTTCTGACACAAACTGATTATTTGCCAATCGGCTGTCAATTAAACGAGTTACACTGCTGCCAAGTTTGGTTACATCAGTGACGTCGTAACATTATGAGATGTTAGCAGGCTAGAAAGCACATACCAGATCTGACAATGACCGCAGAAAATAGCCAGGTCAAGAAAAGGCAAAAAAACATACTATTTTCATGAGGAATGGGAAACAGATTTATTTTTTTTCACAAATGTGAATGACAAGCGTGTGTGTGTCTCATTTGCGGTGTGAGCGTGTCAGTCGGTAGAAGATGTAATGTCGAGCGCCACTTCACCAAAGTCCATGGCAACTTTTCACAGTACTTTCTGGCTGGTAGCAGTCTACGAACAGGGAAGGTAAAGGAGCTGAAAACAACGCTTAAAAGACGACGGTCTCTGTTTACCAAACTGACGAAGAAGTCCAACGCAGCAACAGAGGATTTGTTTAAAGTGGCGCACATCCTAACGAAGCATTGTAAAAGAGGCGATGACGGCAGTAACGTTACTCAAGGACCATAAGCTGAGCAATGTGAATAAATGTTACTAATAATATAAAATATGAGCAAATCTCGGCCACTTTCATTTTGTCAAAGTATCTCTCAGAGGAAAAAAAGGTTGGAGACCCCTGACTTAAAGCAAATCTAAAAAAAAAAAAAGCAGCGGATCATTGCATCATAAATCCATAATATGTCACAGTGGATCACTGTGACATATTTCACAGCCAGCATGTCCAACAACACACTCACACATGAATGTGTTATTAGAAGTCATTACGGGTTGCTGGTCTATGCTGGCTGCAGTGCTCCGTTAAAGCCCCTACACTGTAACAGGATATTAAGTCCTGGTTTATGGGCCACCTCACCTTGAACACGGCTTACTTACTTGGCAGCCCTGACAAATGTAACCTCTGCCTGCAGCATAGGTAAGTGGAAGGGAACATAAATCTGTGCAGCATAGAAACACAAAGGAAATGTAATTCCAAGCATATACAGTAGAGTAGCGCTTACAAGTGTCCCATCCTACCGAGAAAGTGGCTCACGGTTTGCAGCGCATGTGTTGCAGTATAATGTGAGTTTACACACAGCTTTGCGCAGATAAACCCACCACAGCACTGTGGCTTGGGATGTGATGTCATGTCATCAGCAAGTTACACCGTCATGTAGCTTATATATGTTATATGTTATATGTTATATCTCATATGTTTTGTTTTTTTTAAAAATGCTTTCATGGTCAGCTCTGGTTTTACTTTACACACAGGTTTAGGGGATATAACGTGATTATCGTTAGACACGATATTGATTTGCCACGATAATGGTCCTCACGTGTCCACGATAACAAAACGATATTCAATTATGTTGAATACAGAGATTCCGCCAATATATTGCAAGCCTGACGGGTCTGAGATGACTCCCCGCCGGGGCCTAGACATCGGGGAATTATGTATTTTTAAGATATTTTTTAAACTAAAATGTGTTATAGAAGTAGAAAACTCCTTTAAGGAATAACTCAGTGCGTAGGTTGTGAGATTAACGATTGCGAGAGAGAGAGAGAGAGAGAGAGCGAGGGAGTGTGTGTGTGTGACGGAGTGACGGTGAGAGGAAGTCAGCTGTAACTAGCTGTGAGCATAACAGTGCAGTGTGTGTACAGTCGGTGAATAAATGCTACAACTCCTCAAGACACAAGCTGAGTTCCAGTGTCTCAGTTACCCGCTACTCAAAGGAGCGGCTGTAAAAGGGTGATAAACACACCTCATTTCCTGTATTCTTCACAATAAAATTCCCCCGTTATTTTGTTATTTAAAAGCTTTTATTATGAAGCAGCAAAATGTAGCTGGAAAGCGAAACAGTAAAATAAAGCAGATATGTGAAAGTAAGCTTGAGGGGGAGAAGAGGGGTCGTTGGCGATTTCTTTTTTTAACAAAGACTATACCTAAAATACGTATATAGAAAGGAGACTAAACAGCTCCTTTATAAATAAAAAAAAAATACCACTAATTATTTGAGGGAAATGTCTTTATTCTTTGATTTTTAGGTTGCTGGAAAAAAAAAGTATAAATAATTCCTGACAATAACTGATATATTTGACTTCAGGACATCTCTGACTACATTTATGCTGAAAATCAAAAAAGTTTTTACGGTATAATTTTAGAGATTTACCAAAGTACTAGAAGATTCGACTTCTGCCCCTGGTCTGGTGTTAAAAGAGTTAACAAGAATCGCAGTAAATTGTAATATTGAATCGCAAAAATCACAATACATATCGAATCGGCACCCAAGTATTGTGATAGTACCGAATGGAGAGATGAGCATATCATCCCAGCCCTATTCAGCAGTATCAAAAAAAATTGACAAGCTTACTAGATACAATGTTTCAAATACTGAAAACCCAGCAACCCTGTTCATATCGGAATCATATTTGATTCATGGTTACACAGAAAAAAGACCAGAAATGTTTGATGAAAAATTTAAAATACACTGCAAAGTCAGTATATGAGGAAAAGATCAGCAGAGCAGCAGAAGGTCCAAATTCAACAAACTCACTAGATACAAGAGAACATTACTTCCTTCTAATGTTAATGTTAACATATTTATATAAATATATATATTTTTTTAATTTCCAACACAACTAACTGTAACCTTTGAATATGTAGTACTAGGTATGAAATAGAATACTCTACATTAGGGATGCTAATTTGGAATTTTTTTTCTAAATGATAGCCAACCCGATCATTAACCGTTAAGTGACGACATTAGTGCGTTGCATGTAGCGGTGCTTTGGTTTTAGTGCCTAACAAGTCGCCCAGCTGCAATGATAAGCTGATTCACAAACCGTTTAACTCCGCCATTTATCACCAGCTGCAGTGTATACGCAACACAGACAACTGAGTCCTCAGTTCAGCTGACCGGGAGAGTTCCTGTAGCGGCCACGATGCCGCGTGCGTTGTCGCGGACGCATGCAGCCACTTTCCCTGTAAGTCTCCACCGCATCATTTAGTTTAGCTGCGAGGTTGTTAGCTGTGTTCAAGTTCAGGTTCAGGTTACTTTATTTGTACCCATATGTAAATTTGGTTTGCAGTAAAAAGACAAGGTATCCATCGTGACACACATTTTAGAGAAACAGATCATAGACTAACATTATAAAAATGCTCAAAGCTCCAGTGATCACTAAAACCAATATACAATGAATACATATAAACAAATAAGCAAGCATTGCTTCTATAACATCTGTACAGTGTTGCTAAACTTCTTCATCTGAGTGATGGCTTCCGCTTTGTTCTACACCTTGGGACATTAAACCTCTGTCCGGAAGGAAGAAGCTGAAATTCAGGGTGCAAAGGATGGGAGTCATCATTTAAAATGGAGTCGGTTATCCGCTGTGTCACTGTCTGGTGTACAGGGACCCTGGTTAAAAGCTGTGTCTCACCAATTAGCCTACTAGACCATTTCACAATCTGATTCAGACAATTTCTGTTCCTTAAAGATAAGTTTCCAAACCATGAAACCAAAGAAAAAGACAAGATTGATTTAAAAAAAAAAGAAAAAAGCACGATAAAATAAGGTCATCAAGGTTTTGTCAATGTGAAAATAGGCCAGTTTCCTCAAGCAGAACAGAAGCTGGTTCCCCTTTTTTGCACACTGCTTCACAATTAACTTCAAAGTTGAGCTTTGAGTCAATAATTGTCCCAAGATATTTATAAGTTTGCGCACATTCCACTGTCTGACTCTTGACGGATACGGCTTCATACACACATGAAGCCATATCCATGTCTTCGAAAATCATATCTTTGGTTTTAGACATGTTTAATTGAAGATGGGACTCCTCACACCGCCTGACAAAGTCGTCCTTGACCGGGCCGTGGCTGGTCTCATTGTCCTGGAGCCTACTAACAGTAACAGAGTCATGTGCGTACTTTAACACGGTCCTGTTTTCCCACCTGCTCTGACACATATTTGTGTAGAGGATAAATAATAAGGGCGAAAGAACACATCCTTGTGGGGAGCCACGGAGGAGCAAACTTGGTAAGACAGAGTCCCATTTACTCTCACTCCATGTCCTTCATCAGTTAAAAAGTCCAGAATGCAGCCCACAAGATTGTTACTTAAGTCGGCATTTTGAAGTTTCAAGAGAGCCCTGTTCCTTGTTTCCTTTGGTAGGAGACAACCCTTATCGATGTTTTTGGTTTGTTTTGTGGATGTTTGTGTATGCTGTTAAAAAATTCGTAAAGATTTATTAGTGTGATCAGCATCAAGGAAAGATAAGGAAGTTGGATGTAGATGTTTGAATGTAAATCTGACTGTGTTATACAGGTCAGGAGATCCAATCCAAAGACTGCGAGCCACTGTCCCGGGATCCGTTGTGATGAAGACTGATGTCGAGAGAAATTGAAATTCTTTGGATGGACTGTGAACTTGCTGATCTAAAAAATCCCTCCTGCTCTAGCAGTCGAACATTGGCGTTGGCCAAGCATCCAACAACATCTTAAAACTTGTATTTTACCAATTGAATTGGGTGTTACACATGACATCTGTCACGCGAGCTAAACTCACAAAGTTCAGTTGCAGCAGCACATCTCTGGTGTACTGTGTGACAGCCCCGTTGACGTAGCAGTCAAGCAATTGACAATATACAATCCACAGTGCGACAGGATAAAGGAGATCCATTTTAGATCAGCAACACTAGGAGGACATGTAAAAACATCTAAAAACGATTAAAAACAAACATTCAAAAATGAACGACACAAGGACGCCAAACTCTCACTGCCGGTACATGCGCCCAAGCTCTCAGTCAAGTGAGCACACTGACACACTGTGTGTCTGCCTGGCGTACTCTGTCAGCCCGGCGCACTCGGCGAGTGTCCGATAGACCGCATGAATTCGGGGTTGTCTGTGGCATTGCAGCTGTGAAAGTAGCAGTGCAGTGTGTGGTGCAGTTTGTCGGTGAATAAATGCTACAACTCCTCAAGACCCAAACCAAGCTCCCGTATCTGTAACACCAGCTCAGACTCACTTAAGGTGGTGCTGTTAAGGTGGACCAGCTATTCTCCTGTAAGTGACAAGCCGCTCCTCTGAGTTTTGCTCAGCTTTTCATTTAATTTTTTTAATTTCTTTTAATCGTTTAACTGATAGCGGTTAATTATTAACATCCCTACTCTGTATAGTATACTACATTTTATTGTTTAGCTGGAATCTAAATGCAAAGGTGTGTTTTAACCAGCTGTGTTAGCTGCAAACCAAACTAGCAAAAAAAAAAAAAATGATCACAGAAAATCTACATAAAAATCAATACTGCCCACATAAAATGTTGTTGTGGATTAAAACAATGTACAGGGGTGGACAAAAAAAGGTGAACACTTGTCTGACAGTGTAACACAATCCAATACAATGGCCATGCAATACTACAGTTGTGTTGCACTCTCAGCGGTAAGGCTTCAAATAAATCAATCGTTATGAATAAAAGGAATTGCAGACTGAGGGAATGTTGTGAAAATCTGTCTGTTGGTGACTCTGTAACTTTTGGCAGGGCTAACGCTGCTTAAAATAACTGAAATTCATGATGATAATTTGGGCAGACAGGTTTTCTTGTAGCCTATTTTGAAGGATCCTCTCTGCCTCACAGTGTTCCTCTATTACACACAGCTCAACTAATTTCCCCCTCTCACTGTCAAAATCTGTCGTACAATCATCCTGCTTCCCATCGGTTTGATTAATCAACAACTCCCCACCTCACCTCCACCAAAAAAGTATTTTTATCTTGAAGAAATATCATTATTATTAATTGTAATTGCTTTTAGACTAAAGCTGCAAGCAGGAAACATTATTTTGCCAAAACAATCTTCTAACATGTCACACAACTTTATCACCATATTGGCCCTAATATAAGATGCCCCTGATTATAAGATGACTCCCCTCCCCCCCCTCCCCGCCCCCTCTCTCTCTCCTCTACAGTGTGCTTTTCCATGACATACGCAGGTCTTTGTTCGTGCTCAAGAACATGCATAAGTGACAATGTTCATTTTTGTATTTATGTATGCAGGCACATTGTACTCACATGTAGCGCAGGTGCGGGTTCTTGGAGAAAACACGAGCCTGGATCGTATGCAGGTTGCTCCTCGTAATCGTCCTATAACAGACAGGCACACACATAGAGGAGAGAATAAGAGCTCTGATGATTAATTTGACTGAATAATTGTCAGAGGAGGAGAAGAAGAAACTGATAGGAAGAACCACAAAAGAAAAAGAACAAAAGAAACATTTGCTATCACAAAAAAAAGTGCCTCACACTTGATTTTTGAAGAGAAAAATTAGAAAACTTGTCGGACATAGGACATGATCCATAACTGTCTGAAGGGACATTATGAGACACTTCCTGTCATCTTTGTTTTTTGTTTTTTTTTAGCTCTGGTGTATAACTGACAAAGAAAATAGTTTAGCTGGGGTAGGCAGTTTATTCTTGGTGTCATTGGGCAAAAATACCATAATAACCTTTCAGGTTAAATTCTATGAGAATTACCGTCCTGTTTTCTTTGCAAACTTGTGGGTCTGTAAAGCCCCGTTTGAGGCTCTAGCTATAGCTACAATTCTCGCAAAGCGTTTCAGAGATGGAGAGAAAACGTTGCTAATAGTTCAGCCTTCTGATAACCGTAGCAGATTTAGCCAACAAAACTACCTTGTTAGGTTAGGAAAAGATCATGGTTTGGGTTCAAATCAACCCGTTCTGTCAGAAAGCTCTGAAGGCAAACTTCTCCCACGCGCAGCAGTGAGCTGCCATGAGCCAGCTACGATTAGCAAAAAGCTAAACTATTAGCAACATTTTCTTTCCATCTCTGAAACTGATGTTGTCAGATTCTCATTTTTGGGTACCGTTCACATTTGAACCGATACCGGTACCGTTTTATTTTTCTCAGTACTTTACTCTCTCCTAATAAGATAAATGTAATTTCAGTTGTAAAAATAATTTCCAATTTCTAAATTTCAACATTGTTCTGCATTTAGAACATTGTGTTAATTAGTCACACAGCAGATCGAAGGAAGCGCATGTGAGACGTGTTGCCCGACTGCCCAGCTTTGCATTTTGCATTTACAAATATTGCAGCAAGCGTTGTCTGCATCAACTTTTGGCGTATTTGCCGGAGCACAGCCAATAGGAATGCTCAATAGGAACGCTCTCTCTCTCTGAAATGACCTGTGATTGGTCAAAGTTTCCTAGGCTAGATTTTTTTAAAGCCAGAAATATGCCTACTGAAGCTTTTAAGCCTTTTGATCTTTCCTTTCATCTAATATTCTTTGCTTTCGAAAACATATACTATGAATTGTTCAAAATTGGAACAAAAAGGTGGTAAAATGTTTCAAAACATGTATAATGCTCAGGATTGTTTTTGAATGCTTTGTGTTGCAAAAGTTACAGAAAAATCAGTTGAAAAAACAGAAATGATGAATATAAATATTCCAGCAGCTGGCCACAGCAACAGCTGAGACAGCACAGCATATGTCAATATGAAATTTAAATGTATACATTAATTAAATAATAAGTTTAACCGACTAGTATTTCTGGTGCTGACTAGCGAGGGTAACAACGTTCTATCGACTAGTCGCACACATCTCTACTCCATGCCCAGCACTCTTCCTGGGGGCTCGTTGGGGACTAGAAACCACCTGGTTGTTGTTATGTATAGAGTAGAAAGGGAAAGAGAGGGAAATATTCCCAGCAAGGCATTTTATTTGTGATATGCAGTAGAAACATTACAACACTACATGAAGGAACATAGAGAAGTGTGTAACTACTTACAGCCTCTGTAAGCCAGTGTAGAGCTCCATGTCCACATCCCTCAGGGTCTGCAGACCAGTCCAGTTCTCAATGTGACTGGAAAGTAGGACAGACACAAGACATATTAGTGGAGCTGCAACTAATGTTTTTTTTTTTTTTTGTATTATGGATTAATCTGCCAATTATCGTCTGGATTAATCAATTAAATGAACAACATTTTCTTTGGTGATGTCATCAAATTTCTTGTTTTGTCCAACCCACAGTTCAAAACCCCAAAATATTTGATTTATAAAACAACATTAAATTAAAACAAAGAAGAGCAGCAACTGCCCACACCAGAGAGGAACCAGAGAATGTTTGGCATTATGACAACCCAAAATACCATCACGTACCTTTAACTTTTGTCCTATCTATTACTGACACTAATGCAACAAGAGCATTCAATACACAAGTTATTAGCTTTAATGAGACACACATTGTGATATTCACAAAGAATCATCCTAATTAACAAACATGTAAGCTTTTGTTATATAAACCTGTATTGCTCATATAATTGTAGTGTACAGGAGTAACTATGGCAGGGTGAGCTTTGGTATTCAGAGTATAGACACAATAGTTCAGCGACACTTTACTGCAATAATGTAAACTGTTTAACCACACCTCAATGTGGTTCTTCACAGTTTTTAGTGCTCATGTAGACATGGTCTGAATTGACTGTCTGCTGTGGTTTGTTGGCCATGAAAGTTTGCAGCGTGGACTTGTGGGAGCCCAGCAGCAGAAACAGGATAGTGGCCCATTTTGGATCCAGCAGCGGATGGCAACAAATCAAAACACGCAAATCACATCACACTGAACATCTGTTTACCCCAGAGACGTCCTCCTGGCCCTGACCGTGTGTCTGTGTGTGCGCACGTACACACTACAACACTCCTGTCTGTGTGTTTGGTTACAAAGTTATGCATGGAAAGATCAGGTAGAGGTGCTGTTTGTCCATCTGTCTTCCTGGAATTGATTCATCACCAAAACACCTTTGTTTGCATATTCTCTCTCTCTCTCTCTCTCTCTCTCTCTCTCTCTCTCTCTCTCTCTCTCTCTCTGTTCCACCCATGAACTATAGTTGGGTGATCGGGGAGGTGGTGGGGGGGTGACAGCAGTGAAAATGTTGTTTTTGAAAGGCTAAATGACAACATAACTACATAAAAACTGCTCCATTCAGTAGCGAGGACAGCATGCGTGTGTGTGCACGCCCGCATGTCGGTGTCGCAAGTGTTGGTTATATGCGTCCAGGGAATGCAACGTGAAACTAGGACTATTACATTTTAATAGCAATTTAATACTACTGCTAATAATAATAATAATAATGTAATACATTAATGGTAAAATGAGCCAAATATCGTCTTGACATAGGCAAAAGCATCGGCTATTGGCGATTGTTCTAACCATCGTCGATCCCCGAGATCATCATCTAACAGCACAACTCTACCTTGAGCACATAACCACAAACACATTGACACAAAATTCGACATGCAAACCACGTACCATGTGACGTTTAAACACGTACCATCAAGAATCTTCCAACATACAGTAAACTATTAATCATTTAATATATCGTACTCAGGCACCTTGGCGGAGGTCTGCGCTCTCCGAGTTCTAGTCTTTATAATAACACTGGACCTGATAGCTATGTCATGTGAAAGGTACCATTAATAGTGACAAACCCGCAGATTATGGTCATCAACTCTGCAGTTCCCCTTTGGCTCTAAAGAGCTTTTTTAGCCTCTTTCAAATCTTTGTTTTGGTTTTCTGTACAGAAATCTCCACCTTCATCAACCTCAAGACAGCAAGAAGCTGTTTCCAGCAAGGCCTATTGAAGGAGGCTGGGACACGGCGGACATGGGTCTTGAGGTATGGGGTATAACACATGCGCAGTGTAACTGAAGCTGCGGTTGTGCGTTGTGATTGGCTAAATTTCGGCGAGTACAGACCAGATTTTTACTACGCATGTGTTGTACCCTAAAGATATGATGTGTTGATGAAGCGTGACCTAAGCCTCCTTCAATAGGCCTTGGTTTCCAGTGAAAAAGCTCTGATAAAGCCACTGCACACTTCCTGCTCAGCAGCAAACAGAAGACATACACAGTTAGAGGCTGGTGAACATAGTGGAGCGTATAGCAGCTAAAGGAACAGATAGTTCCCTCAGGAGTTGGTAGAGACCCAAAACAGAGCTAAAAGATTGGCCTTACATTCATCAGGCGGACACACAGGACTCCAATTGAATGCTAATGGTGCTGCTGGATGTGTAAATAGTCTAGGGCTGATTAACCTCCTGATAATTTTCTTGATTAATCAATTAAAAGGTTACCTCTGTATACCAGCAACATCTGTACCCTCACCCTATTCCAGTCCCGTCTCAAGACCCATCTTTTCTCCTCTACCTACTCCTAGTACCGCCCGGATGGCAAAGTAGCAACCGCAGCAGGCGCTAGCTAGCTATTACGGCAGCTGGTGGAGCTTCTCAGCTCCGAAAACGTTTGGAGCAAATGTTCGATTCGCCATCTAATATCGTAAAACTGCCAATATTCAAAATCTACACAGTTCATTTCTCGCCTCAGAAATGTTCAGAAGTGAATTTAGTGATGAAATAGCTACGGAAAATGTAAAAAACAGGCAATTTTTGGCTTCTGTTGTTGTTGTAACCGTAGCCTGTACCGTTCCAGCGCTTTGCATTGTGGGATACAGTAGGTGAGGTAGACTGGTCTGATGCATACTGAAGATTTTGCTTTTGTTCCCATACTACATAATGTACACCAAATCAGTACATACTGTTAGTATAGTATGAATACAGCCATTGTGATTGGGCCAGCTACTGTCATTCCAGAACCAGTGGGAGCTGCACATTGATTGGTTGCCGACTGACTTATTGACAGATCCATTATCCAATTCAAAATCTAATTAGCCAGTAACACACCAGTTACTGGTCCCACTGGAAGCACACACATACATACAGTACATACTGTACATACACAGGAGTAAAAATAATGAGATATAATTATAGACCTTTTCAAACTTGACGACATAAACGTGTTTGTATTTCCTGTTGCAATGTTTAATGCAGTAGCTGACAGGAAGTAATCTTGGACCAAAGCTGTTGCCCTAGCATTACCAGAATGGCAATGAAAAGAAGGTCTATACAGCAGATCCATTCACAAACACATTTTAAATTCAACTTCTAAAAGTATTCCCATTGAGTTCTCTCTGCATGGCAGCTTTGTGCACTCACAGTAGCCACTTTTCATCTCTGAATATAAAATCTTGTCGAACGGCCAGTGTCAAAGAAGGAGCTTTGCTTGGTAATAAATTAAATCCTTTTCGCTTGCAGCAACAAAGTTGCCTTTTTTTTTTGCATAGATTACAGCATGGACTAAACACACTGCAGCCTTCTTGAAATGCAGCTCACATTTAAAAGCAGCCTTGGCTGGAGCAAATCAAACTCTTACTGAGAAAAGACTTTCTTATAACGGACAACCTCCTCATGCTTTAAAAGCACTACTACTGGTTTAAAAAAACAGTGTGGAGTAAATTACTACACTGCCTTTAAACATATCCACGAACAACCATGAAAAACAACTACATGCAATAGAGTCGGGCCCATTTCCGATTTTGCCGGTCCGGTGTACAAGCTTACACCATTTTTTCTTCATGACACATTCTGATGAATTAAAAAACCTGTGCAGGCGCTAAATCCAGCTTGTATTGCATTAATAATAAGCAATATGACAATGTGTAAAACATAATATTATGTTTGTATATAAACGGACTAATGGAGCCACTAGTGTCTGACAGGCCGTGCGCATCTGCTGAGCCGAGGTCGGTGACTTCGCCATAACACCGGCGACATGACGGAGATCACATTGTGCAGCACACATTGTGTTTGTTTACTAGAAAGTTCATGTGTTTGCTGGGGTGACGAGAAAAGATGGGTTTCCGTCAGCCAGTGTACTGTAAGCCTGGCAGCCCGTAACGTTAGCGAGTGTGCAGTCGAGAGACAGAGAGAGAGAGGGAGCGAATGTGTGACTGACAGTGAGTATGAAGTTATTAGCAGTGCAGTGTGTGTACAGTTTAGACTGTCGGTGAATAAATGCTACAACTCCCTCACTGGCAAAACAAGGCTTGTCATCATTGAAGGCCATCTCAATGCAGTGAGATATCGGGATGAGATTCTGCAGCCAGTGGCGATCCCATATCTCCACAATCTGGGACCTAACTTCATCCTCCAAGAAACAACGTTCACCCCCACAGAGCCAGGGTTATCACAGACTACCTCCACAATGTGGGAGCAGAGAGAATGGAACGGCCTTCCAAGAGTCCAGACCTCAACCCAATTCAACACTTGGGATCAGCTTGGGCGTGCTGTACGTGTTAGAGTGACCAACACAACCACGCTGGCTGACCTGCAACGAATCCTGGTTGAGGAATGGAACGCCATCCCGCAGCAACGTGTGACCAAGTTGGTGACCAGCATGAGGAGGAGGTGCCAGGCTGTTGTGGCTGCGTATGGATCTTCCACCGCTACTGAGGCTCCTGACGGTGGATTCAATCAATCAATATGTTTGTTCCTTGTTACTGATAGAGAGTTCAATCATCCAATCCACCAAACAACTCAAAACAAGAGTCAACACCAACAGGAGAATACACTGTTTACCATTGACGGAGCATTTTGGCAAATTTTTCTTGGGCGCTCCCCACATAATCAGCTGTGCTGCTCATCCCACAAATGCATGATCCTTACAAGTTGGACATCATTGTGAAGGTAAATAAACAGGCTTTCCAACGATGTAAAATACAATGACCATTAGCATTGGAACAACAGAGAAATAATCCACCAAACACAAGTTTCCGAACTTTGTTTTTCCAGTTTAGGATTACAAAAAGATTACTAAACACAAGGCACAGCTAAAAAAAAAAACATTGACCTGATTTATTCAGGTACTGCAAGACAAGACAGGATGCTCAGTCAAATTCCTACCATGTCATTCTCCTGTTCTGACTCTCAAGGCACTTCCTGGTCGTGCCAAACAGATACATTTTTGAGGGCTGTTTATATTGAACATCAGCTATCCACCCTAGCATATGTGGAATTAAACAGAACCCATTGTATTTGAGTACAGCAAAGCAAAAACAGCCTTTAGCAATGCATGAATGAAAGTTTAAGAAGACATATTAAAAAAGGGAAAGAATAACAATAAACTCTAGATGCTTGAAACTAGGATAAAAGTAAGAATTAAAAAAGAAACATATTGATGTTTAAAAAACATCCCAAGATGAAAAAAAAAATAAAAAATAGATGGAAAAGAAAAACCTGTCATTAAAAACCTTGTATTTCAAGTGAACCCGTTTTGCTTGAAAACATTACAGAAAAAAAAGACCTTGAGTGCAAAATTGTATAATGTTATGCCTGGAAGTGTCCTAGAGCAGAACAATATTAAAGCTCTCCTCCACTGAATAGACAATGAATAGTAATAAATAATAATTTATTTAATAAACCTTTATTTATACAATACTTTTCAAAGGAAAGTTACAAAATGCTTCACATGGTTGAACCAGGACTAAAACAGTTCAGGACTGCTATGATGCAAATAAAATCAGACAATTAAAATAATACAAAAAGGATATGGAATAAAATACCTAACACTCATATAAGAAAATAATAAAACAGATATGATGTGTTGGAAATAACAGTGTGCTGTAGCATTACTAAAAGGTTTTGAGAAGATGTCAGCTTCTGCAGTTTCAGATCTTGGGGCAGGTGGTTCAGAGTTGAGGGGTCCTGACTGTAAAAGCCAAAGCGCTGTATCAGGTAGCAGGTTTAACAAACTCTGCCTAAACCTGAACTCTTGAGTCGAATAATCCTGAGATAGAAAACTCTGAGTTTTCGGTTCCAGAACAGCTGATCAGAGTCAGTAGGTTGAACCTGAACATTAAAGGTCCCATATCGTGCTCATTTGTAGGTTCATACTTGTATTTTGGGTTTGGGTTTGGGTTTCTAATAGAACATACTGTAATGTTCAAAAAACACATTATATAATGTACAAGAAAATCTCACTTTTTACAATATGGGACCTTTAAAAGCCATCATCAATGGAGCTCTGATACTACAATTCACCATGACAACAGGTAGATAACAGGCAGAACCTCCGTTTTAATCCAGTGGACGTGGTGATATGAATGCATGTGTACGTGGACTGCACACATCATTCTTAAAAAAAAAGAGCCCGAGTCTGAGTCAGAGCGGGGAAAAATGTCAATAACACAATAAAGTTTTATTCAGTGTTGTCCATTGATTCATTGTTTACCAGACAGACATTTCCTTAATGGATGATAAAGTGGTAAATCTATTAGGCTGTAGCCTATATTAGATTTTAAATATTCAGCAGTCGGGATGAGAATCAGCACCTCTAAATCTGAGGCCATGGTTCTCAGCAGGAAACCGGTGGTTTGCCTACTCCGGGTAGGGAATGAGTCCTTACCCCAAGTGAAGGAGTTTAAGTATCTCGGGGTCTTGTTCGCGAGTGAGGGGACGATGGAACGTGAGATTGGTTGGAGAATCGGAGCAGCAGGGGCGGTATTGCATTCGCTTTACCGCACCGTTGTGACGAAAAGAGAGCTGAGCCGGAAGGCAAAGCTCTCGATCTACCGTTCAATCTTCGTTCCTACTCTCACCTATGGTCATGAGGGTTGGGTCATGACCGAAAGAACGAGGTCGCGGGTGCAAGCGGCCGAAATGGGTTTCCTCAGGAGGGTGGCTGGCGTCTCCCTTAGAGATAGGGTAAGAAGCTCAGTCATCCGTGAGGGACTCGGAGTAGAGTCCTTGCTCCTTTGCGTCGAAAGGAGCCAGTTGAGGTGGTTCGGGCATCTAGCACGGATGCCTCCTGGGCGCCTCCCTTGGGAGGTGTTCCAGGCACGACCAGCTGGGAGGAGACCACGGGGAAGACCCAGGACTAGATGGAGAGATTATATCTCTACTCTGGCCTGGGAACGCCTCGGGATCCCCCAGTCAGAGCTGGTTAATGTGGCCCGGGAAAGGGAAGTTTGGGGTCCCCTGCTGGAGCTGTTGCCCCCGCGACCCGATCCCGGATAAGCGGTTGAAGATGGATGGATGGATTGTTCAGCTTTAATCTGACAGGGACAAAACACAGGAGCAGCAACTGAAGATGAAAAAAATTATAGTTGAAAATTTAAAAGAATATATGGATCAAAGACATAGAGACATGACTATAAACTCACAATCTGATCCAGTAATAATCTGTTTGGTGATTTAAAGATTAAATAGAACAGATGTTAAATTGTAGACACCTATTTGGATCTTGGCTCAACAGCATTCAGTGACTTCAGTTCAGCTACTTTAACAAAAGGAGTCAGTTTAAACAGTCAATGAAATGCTGTTAGACCCCGTTGAGACTATACACAGCCTATTTAAAAAAAATAACATTATAATCTCCAATATTATAGGAATTATGTTCCATCAGTGTGACCAATCACATCATGAGTGATAGAGATCATTATTCATACAGATTTATTAATTAAACGGAATACTCAAAAGTCAAATATATTCGTCTAGATGGGGCAGTGATATTATAAAAAGCTCTCAGGGTAGAGTGGATGAACAGATTACACTTCACGATGCACTTTAGCAAGTATGTGACGAGTATGGCTATTTCAGCCTTCTTTCGGCTGCGTCCCCGACTCCGGCGGTGTGAAACAGACTGTAGAGCAAATAAAAAAATCTATATAAAAACATAATTCAAAGCGGTGAGCACCCAAAGCATCCAGCCAGCTATCCTTCCTGCATGTGTCAGTTTAAACTGTGTTGTTTTTAGTCTGGATTATGACTGAAACTTCTTCGTCTTTGTGTAATATTATCATACGATCTGTGCACTGAGCTCTGGTTGGTCAGTAGGCGGTGCTTTTATACGAGTTGATCTCATCTCTGGACCATAACCTGCTCCGGAGCAGGTCAGGTGTTCAGCATAAGTTACCATGGGGAGCTACCCCGGTAAGAAGTGAACCACCGTCGTAGGACGGAAAACCCTGAAGGGTTAACCCTGAAGTTACCTCGCTAACCCCAAATACTGCTTCGTAGTACAGGCCTCTGGTTAGGTTCACAGAGTCAGTTGCCTAGGTAACTGACCCAGAGTTTAAGTTACCTCTCTTTCTGGAACAGACAACCCAGAGTTCCCCTCATCTCAGGTTTAATTACCTCATAGTTTTCACTAAACCTGTTTTCTGAAACAGGGCCCTGCTGACCTTTAGTCTTTAAAGGTCCCATATTTTAAAAAATTAGATTTTTATTTCTTTTGTATTATAAAATAGGTTTAAGTGATATATAGATACTGTGAAAGTATCAAAACGCTCAATCCACGGAGAAATACACACAGTCCGTATTCAGAAACTGTGCGTTTGAAACAAGCTGTTAGGATTTCTGTCCCTTTGTGATGTCACAAATCTACAATACTTAGACCATTTCACAGTCTTAAACGTAAACATACTAAATGTGTCCCAATTTATTTCCTGTTACAGTGTTTGTGAATGACATCAGCTGACAGGATGTAAACATGGACCCAAGCTGTTTCCTAGCAACGCAATTCCATTGCCATTCCGTTGAAATGCGCTAAAACGGAGCGTTTCAGGCAGAGCGTGAATACAGGTAAATTCAGACAGACAGTATGAAGAAAATAATGTGTTTTTTGAACATTAAAGCATGTAAACATGTTCTAGTAGAAACCCAAAATACAAACATGGACCTGAAAATGAGCATGATATGTCCCCTTTAAGCAGCCAGCAGAGCCCTGTCTGAGGAGCTGAGGCTGCGCTCTGACTCATAAGGTAGCAGCAATACAACTGGGAGCCAAACCATGAGCTGCTTTAAAGGTGATCAGTAAAATCTTAATATCAAGTCTAAAACATGTCAGTAACCAGTGAAGGCAGGCTAAAACAGGGCTGATGTGATCTTGTCATGTGAGCGTTAAACTCTGAATACAATGATTCACAACTATCTAACCGAGATGATATAAGCATGCATGACCTTCTTAAGATCAGGCCGAGAGAGACGATACCTGATTTCTGAGATGCTCCTAAGACCTGATTGGAGGACATTTGTAACTTGTTATTGAATGAAAGGATGAATTGAATGTCAGATATTACACCCAGGTTACATTCGTAGACAGGGAGGAGCCAAGATGTGTTGTAAAATTGTGATGAAGCAGCTCCTCTGTCCTAACAGGCAGCCTCTTGCATATGGAGATATGCTTCAGATTAGATTGTGCTGCTACATAAAGAGATTTGTGATATGCAGAGAGAGAGAGCGGGAGAACAGGGGAGAGAAACAGAGAGGTAAAGGAGGGAGGATGAACAATAACAGCCTATAGATTAATTATAGTCCTCTAGTTTAGCTTTAGTAAAGCAAAGCTTTAGTGCTTTAGTGGGGAAATGTCAATAATTATTAAGTCGCCATACTGCATTCTTATACCATTCTGAAGGAAATGCTTTGTCATGTTGTAGACCAGTGGTTCTCAAACGTTTTACATCACGTACCACCTCAGAAAATATTTGACTCGCCAAGTACCACCATTATGACCAGGGGTGGGCAATTATTTTTTCCTCGGGGGGCACATGAGAAACCCAGATGGTTGCCGGGGGCCAAACAAATTATGTCAGACGTAACCTCTATTTATCACTACATTAATTTATAGAAAACATACTGCACACTTATTTTTCATCATTTATTCTACTGAAAATAACTCCAAAGAGCATATTATTAAGAAAATTTCATTATATGAAGGAGTTTTTGAACCGTACAGGACTGACTGTTTTGGGTAGTAATGTTTCCATTGACAAAACTTAACAAAACAGAGAGTCCCCCAGCACGCCACAATATAAAAACATGCACCGCAGGTCCAAAAAAAAACAATTTTTCAGGGCAGGGAGGGTACTGTACACAGTACTGTACTGTACTTTGGTGTTGTCATCTATAGTGGTTGTTTGTATAAAAACACACAATTCAAATGATTATGATTATTTAAATATTTGCTTTGATTAAAAAAATCTTGGCAAGATGCTTAGAGCTAGTGTTAGGAAGTTAAACAGGTCATAATTTTCTCTCTAATATCTATTTTATATTGATGAAAACTACATTTTACAAGATTACATTTGAAGACATCATGATAACATTGTTATTTACCTTTGCCCAATAGTCAGTTTTCCTGAGCCGACTTTTAACGCCTCATAATGATAACTCAATGGCACCTCCGTTAACGTTCGTATATCCGGTATTTATCCAGTCAGGACTGTGCTGCCCACCTGCTGTTGACAGCTAACATTACTAACTCTCCTCCTGTTGATTTAAACACAGATTTGTTGTTCACAGTGTCGCTTTATCAGCGAAAAAATAGTGTGCGCCCCTCAGGTTTAGTAGCGCCATGATGTTGAGCGCTTTTTTTTCTCTCCACCGTGGCTCCAGTCCAAAACAAACTGAATCATGATACAGAGCATGTATGCGTCATTGTGCTGCGTAACTGTGGGAAAGCATCAATACAGAGGAATCGATAGTCAGAGATTCCTCCGCTTACCACTAGAGAGAGCACGCGTACCACCAGTGGTACATGTACCATAGTTTGAAAACCACTGCTGTAGACTTTTTGCCATCCAATGATTACATTTCACTGTAAAGCTCTCAATGAATCCCCAATGCAGTTCTTATATGGAAGCAGTTCCAGCTCCAGAACTGCTTTCTGATGCCTGATCTGATTTCCTTCCTGATCTTGGCAGTGTGTGAAGAGGCAGACCTCTCACCCACACACAAACCATCAATGTTTGCCTGCCAGGACAGAGAAGGAACTGCAACATTACAGCAACCTCCTACGCACTCTGCCTCCAAAGTGTAAGAGCCAGAGAGATGGAGGTGAAGAGAGGGGAAAGCAATGATGCTGGCTGAGAGAGGAAAAAATAGAACACCGAAACCAAGAGAGAAGCTTGCAGGTGGATTTAAGTTGCATACCAGCTTTATTACAGAGAACCAGCACCTAAAAACACCTACCTGAAGCATTTCTATTACTCAGACACAGAGAGATAGAGGATATTAGTACTTGGACAGCCATCTCATCACAATAAATGCTTGCAGATTTGATTCATCACTGTGGCCTTGGCTCGGTCATTGTAAACATTCCTAGGGGTCTTAGAAAACTAGTCAAACAACAATCAAATAGTATCAAAATGTGTATTATTATGTTTATAAGTCTGAGGCTGGATCTGATCCACGCATGTGCAACGTGAGGGAGACCGCGGGGAAGACCCAGAACGCACTGGAGGGGTTATATTTTCATCTAGCCTGCATGTGAATACCTCGGGATCCCCCAGAAGGAGCTGGAGGCAGTACTGTAGCTATATGGAGGGGGGCTTCTTTGCTGCTACTTTGCTAAGCCTGCTACCACCACGACTCAGAGAAGTGGAAGGAAATAGATGAATGTTGAATTGATTCAGAGATAATAATGGAATAAAAGAACGGGTCATGTTGAGCTTTGAGGGTGCAGGGTGGGTACAACTTTGCAAATTAGGCTTGCCACGGTAGTTGGTTTTACCGGTGTTAGCGGTGTAACACAGTGTGCGGGCAAACACCGATTACATTACTTACCCACAACCCCACCCCTCGACCGTCATTTTGCTTTTTTTTATAGAAATATACAGATGCAGCCACCTAGGATTTCCCCTCCCTCGATGATGGGGCCCAGGCCAATCCAGGAAGGGTCCGTGTTGGATCCTTGGCTGAAAGGAAATCCCCCATGATGACGTATAGTGAACGCGGGGCCGACTCGTAATTTGATGTGTACGAGGGAGTGTACTTCCTACACAGAGCATACTTTTAATGATTATTATCATATCATGAAAATATTATGCTGAAGCTTTTTGTAAAACACTGATACAGATGGTCGTTTTTATGCATAAACTAGTGAGACGGCTGACAGAGACACACCTCTAGTTGCTGATTATATCGTCTATTCTGTCCATGAAAGCTCTAAGAGAGGCGTTATTCAACATGAAAATGAAAGCAATAGCCTACGGGAGGGAAATGAATAATATAGGCTTCAATAAGAAATAACTGCATGTGCAGCACTCTGAGCAGCCTATTTATCAGCGGTGGTACCATCACAGTCCGGGACAAACTGACAAAGGTTTTTACACAAAGAAAGAAACAAGGCAAAGTGAGCATGGCTCAGATCCCCCCGCTCACTGCTTGAAACCTACTAAAGTAGGGCCAAAGGTTTTGCCCTTTTGGAACTAATGGGAATTAAAGGGCCCATATTGTAAAAAATAAGATTGTCTTGTCTTTTATATTATAACAGCTGGTTGTAGTGCTATTTCAATACTGTGAAAGTATCGAAACACTCAATCCGTGGAGAAATAAACACAGCCCATATTCAGAAACTGTACCATATTTGTTGGTTCTGTGTAACAAACTTTCTGGTGCATCAGGTTAGGTCTGAGCAGAAAATGTTATTTTGAGCCAAATGAGCACCAAAATTGTCAGTTTAAACAGCCTCAGCTGTGCTTGTCCTCCCATCTCGGTGCAGACATACTCGTTTGGAAATGACCAAACAGGTGCAGATGCAAAAAAAAATAATTGATTTGCGCTCCAGGAAAATTGCATAAAAACTACGTCCGCCCTAGCACTGGCTCTGCGCCAGCAGGAAAATAGAGCCCCATGTGTCTAATTCCTGGGTCCTCCATTATAATTCTGTGTACAATACAAGGAGAAGCTGTTACCGCCACGCTACATCTCTCTTCCAATGTAATTCTATGTAAATTTGATTGTCAGATTCGTGTTCTTGTTCTGACTATCACCTGATGGTGCTGCTTCTCTAGATTTATGTCGATGTTCTGTATGTGTCCTTCAGAAATCCTTTATCAGTTCCGTCTCTTGCGCACCCTCTCTCTCTGTCTGTGTCTCCCTAATGCCTCCCCCTCTCGCTGTCTCTCTCTCTCTCTCTCTCCACTAATGTATTCACGCCTTCTGAAAGCCAACCTGTCATTAAAAGAAAGAAAGGCCTCCTGGGGCCAACTAGCTGCTTCCACCATCTTCAGCTATCACACGCTATTTACATTCAGCCAGACGTACAGCAGGAACAGAAAGAGAGGCAGGCAGAGAGAGAGAGCGAAGAAGAAGAGAGAGAGAGAGAAGGGATTGAAGAAAAAAGAGGTAGAAGAAACAGAGAGCGGTTGAGAGAGATAGCTCAGAGAGAATGGGTTGTGATTGCACCTTTGTTTCCCCCGGTATGTGTGTAAGGTGTGAGGGTTGAATCGATTGCTGTGTTTGGTTTCAAATACATTAAACATTCATGAAGCTCCATTTACTAAAGAGAGTGTGTGTGTGTGTGTGTGTGTGTGTGTGTGTGTGTGTGTGTGTGTGTGTGTGTGTGTGTCGGGGAGGGATAGTGGGGGTGTTACACAGGACTGCTTCAGATTAACATTGTGGAGGACATGCTGACATGGAAACAGACAGCGTGTTTAAGTATTAAATTGTCTTTGATGTACGTATGTGTGACAACCAGTACTAAGAGTTGAAAGAAATCAGCGATTCCCCCATCGCTCCATGGACAGATGGAGACATTATAAGAGGCTGCTTTTTACCACGTAGCACTAACACAGATCTGTTGGCCTGATGTAAGCCTCAATTTGCTGTCATTTACATCGCCGCTAGCCGAGGGTGACATGTGGGGCTGATATTGTTCTTAAAAGGTAGTCTGAAGTCCGATTGCCCTGCTCGTAGCCCCTGGAGGCAGCGATATATACTGATAGTGTAGCAATGACAGGCTACATTCATTTTAAGGTCTCCTTAGCAGCTTTTTTCCAGAATGTTCCACCTCAAGGTTTTCCTCAGCAGATTGAGTTTGTTCAGTTGTCATCATCAGTTCTACAAGCGTGAGATGCAGTTGAAATGCTGGACGATAAAGGCCAAAAATGTTATCACAAAATGTTTTTGTATATTGATCGATGTCGATGATTGTCACAATACATATTTAATAATAACTAGAATGCCACTCGGAGAGGGCAGACCTGCGCCAAGCTGCCCGAGTACGATTACCCCCCCCTCTCCGTTCAGCTTGCGCCATCATCCACATGTATTTTTGTTTATGTTGAGATCAGCTGTACGTCGCGGAACATCGTAAAACACTTCATTCAAACTGGACAGAAACAAAATCAAAGTCACCTAAACAATCGTCGTTACTCTTTCCAACTATCACCAAGTGTGCTTTGGTCGAACTCGACTGTAATTTCAGTTGAGTTTAATGTGAATAAACGCCAAATCTATAGGTGTCCCCCCCTCCCTCCACCCCCCGCTCTCTCTCTGTCCCTCTGTAGGCAGAAGGAAAGTTATTAAAAAGAATTCCCGAAGCCGGAACATGATCCGGATCGCCACCAAAATCGAATGGATTGTTCATTCGAATCCATTGTGGACTTTTGGAGTAATCCTCCAAACGGACAAACCAAGAAACCAACAAACAAAACCAACGCCGGTGAAAACATTACCTCCTTCCTAGGCTTTCGGCCTTGGCGGAGGTAACAATAATAATGCTAAATTTACAGTTGTTCAGTAGAGTTGTCAAGGGGACATTACATATGAAAATCAAGTCACTAAAATATTGTGTTGACATTAGATAACTCATCTACCTCTGTTCACTGAGGTTATCACATATGCAATATAAATGTACATAGATTTACATTCACATAGTGACATGGGATGAAATACAAAAAAATCAGTGGTGTGATTTACGGTTTTAAAGGACAGAACCCTAAAGAGAGCAGAAGGTTAATTATGGTTAATAATATACAATTATTCATTATCAGAACGGGTGATAAAATTATTTAATATAACTAATAATTAATAACTTTCCAAATGTTATATTAATCAAATGCTGATAGTGAAGCGAGGGGGTTGTGCCACTCAACACAATATACTCACCGTTTTACAGCCACAACAGTAGCGACAGAGTATGTCTACGGCGGAGCCTACGATGTACCGGCTGTTCATCTAGTGTTTTTGTAGGTAGAGGAAAACAAATTAAAAGTTATTGTGGAAGATTTGATTTAGAACATTTTCAAGATCATTTTTTCGCCCAGCCCTAAGTTGAAAGTTCAAGAAAAAGCTAGTAAGTGGAGCATGTTGTGATGGTGACGCCAAAGGAAAGGCCATGGGTTGTGCACTGGATGGGGTTAAAACACCCAGAGAGAATGACCGTAATATGAGACAATTTTATGAAATATTTATGACAAACAGGCCCAACTTTAGCCTGAAATGAAATAGAGCAAATGTTCACTTAATTCTTCCAGATTCATCTTCTGTGGACCAGTAATGGCCTTTATCTTGAGAGTAGTGAATCAAATCTAGAAGTGAAGGTTTCAGTGTTGTTATTGAATGGACAACCAGCCTTTGGGGAAACATTTCACTTGGAAGTCTTCCTGCCAGTTGCACCTCGCCACTGAAGTTCAGCAGAGGGTCAGCCTCCAACACTGGCGTCCACGGGGGACATACTGTCACCACCTGCCCTCAGGATCCACCATGACTTAATACAATTCAATGAGAAAAACATGCTCCTCCTCTTCCCCTATCTGCTGCTATTTTTGCAGGGCACCGGTTAAAGAAATACGAACAAGCCAGAGTGTTTTATCAGAATGATGATGGGTGGGGCCAGACCTTTCTTTAGACACAGCTCTGTGGAGATAGTTGAAGGTTCAGTTGAAGGTTGCCAGTTTGTTATTCTCTCTACTCTTTGCCTAAATTAGCATCTTCTGGCTTCAGTACCATACAAGAAGAAAAGTGAGCAATAACCCCAAACTAAGCTTCAAAATGTCTCTTCAGACACCAACGAGTGATGCCAAATTTTCTGCAAACTGTGATTTTAGTTCTAATCAAGTGGACGTACCAAGACTCAGCACAATGTAGACCATAAAGGCGCTTTCACAAGCCATAGTCCATTTCGTTAGTCCGAATCAGAGTGATACTTTTGGTTCGTTTTCTATTTAGTCTGGTTCGGTTTCACAGTGCACAAATTAAAGCGGACCAAATGAAAACAAATAATTAGCTGAGGGTAAGAAAGAGCCAATTTATCTTTTTCGTCTCGAGAGCTGCCACTTATATGCCGGGAATCGTGGACTTTGAAATATTGCTATCAAAGACTCGGTTCTGATCTACTGTGTGCAAGAATCCCTTCTCCTCCAGTTTATCTCCAATGACTTTATGAACATCACTACTTTTGTGGACTTTTTTTTTTAGCATATTCTGTATGTTCTCTTCAGCCCAGATGTCAAGCAGACATCGGACTTCTGCAGAAGTCCAGGTCAGTCCTCTCCCACTCATGTTAACCTGTCGTTTACCTGTGTTCATCTCAACGAATGCCCGCACAGGCAGCCTGTGTTTTGGTTCACTTGGAAACAACCAGTCCAAGATCGCTTGCGAGAGACGGTTGTTATGGTCCACACCAGAGTATGATTATTACCAAAGGAACCGCACCAGAGTTTGATTAAATCGGTCTGAAGGTTGACTTGTGAAAGTGCCCCCATAAGTTAACTGTTCACAGTAGGTAGGCCTATATGTGACATCCTAGACTCTCAAGTTGCAGACATAGATCTTTCATTTAGCTGCAGGAACTGAGCCAGATGAAGAAACAAAGAGAAAGAAAGACGGAAGTGGTATGGGAAGGACTGAGAAGGGGAGAAATACCAAGAGACAGAGACAGTGTGGAGGGAGATAGAGAGGAGAGAAAACCAGCCAAAAGGAGTGAGTGAAGTCTTGTGACAGCCGTTACATGAAGTTTGGTATGAAATTGACTGTAGTCTCTGCTTTAATCTTCCATGATTCTACAGCGCAGAGCCACAGTGACAAATAGTGGAAGTACAGTCATTTAGATGGCTATCTGGATGGTATCCGTCCTCCTAATCACTCCCCTAACTCTTATTTTTATAATTCAGTGAGTGTGTCTTTTACATGTTCTATGATAGTCTGAATGCTATTCTTTTGAAAAACCAGCACAAGCAGTGCTGCAACAGTTTGGTCCTGACTTTAAAACTCTCTCAAAATGATCAACAAACAAAAGACAGTTTGCAGACAGAAAAAACAGATGTCTTACTCTACAACCACAACAAATCTGAGGACTGCTCGCTGCAACCAACGTGAGGCAGCGGAGGCACCAGAAACAAGTGAAGCAACATCAATTGCAACCACACTTTACACAGCTCGCAAAAAGGCCACCACTGATAAGATCACAAGATGTATATGAAGGATATGCTGCCCATTGGCTTTGTTTCAGGAGAAGGTTTTCAGCAACTGGAGCCACCATAAAGAATTCATGGTCACACCACAATCTCAACACTCGAAGTGAAGCACCACAAAGATATGAAGACTTCACTGAAGGATAAAAGATGTTCGTTCAGGCTTGACTTTCTGCCCTAATGTTTAATGTGGTTGAAGCAGGAACGTCAGTAAATCTGTCTGCGTTTTTTATCTGTAGATGAATATGAGTGATTCTCTTTCTTCTGCAGTACGTGTTGTCCACAGCTACTTTATACTGTATGAAAAGAAGTTTCTTCTTCAGGTCATTAAATCCCGGCAGAAATCGTAAGGCAGCAGGACACAAGTGGTGATAAATCTGCAGCCTCTGATTTGAGAAATGTCACTCAGAGCGCACTGTCACCTCACAAATCATGTTTTTGGACCATAACTCAAGAATTCATATGCTAACTAGAATGGCACTCGGAGAGCGCAGACCTCCGCCAAGGTGCCTGACTTTAAAAACAGATTACAGATCACAGCTGGCGGTACCGTGAGGGGGTCGGCTTGTTATTAACACGGTGTGTTTCCATGTAACCTATCGGTGGATGCCTCTCTCATTCAGCAGCCTTGTTATGTCTGTATAACGTTACACTACGTTGTCTCTCATCCCGTCATCTACCGCTTTTTTCTTTCTCACCGCGGACGGACAGCAGCTCCCGCACACACATCCACACACTTATCTCTCTGTTCAAAGAAGGAGGAAGAAGGCGGGGTCATGTGTCATCAGTTACACTGCGCATGTGTTATACCCTGAATGGTCCTGAATCCGGATCATGATCCGGATTGCCACCAAAATCTAATGGATTGTTCATTGTGCTACACTCCACCCCTCCAACAAATTTCATTCAAATCCATCACAAACTTTTGGAGTAATCCTGCTAACAGACAGACAGAAAGACAGACAGACAGACAAACCAACAAACCAACAAACCAACAAACCAACGCCGGTGAAAACAATACCTTTGGCCTTGGAAGGAGGTAATAATGACCATTTCAAACAGGATAAAATGATGAAGTGATGATATTTTGGACAGACATGGATGTAAACTGCAACATGACTGGTTGACGGAGGCATACAACCGTGAGGTGATGATTCTGGTTTGTATATGATATTATAATGTTAGATGATATGTAGTACCTAACGGGGCTTTGAGTCTTCTTAAAGGGAACACAACAGTCTCTCATTGTACATGAATGCCGAAATATTTCACAGCAAATCACACACACATACACACACACAAACGAGGTTAGAGAGGTTAATTTGAAACAGTTGGAAGAATGTTTACTCATCTGCTTCCAGCAATAACAAAAAAAAGCTTTCAAACGTTACTGCCTCATAATGCAAGATCATATGTGAGATAAATTAAACTAACAAGCAGAAATCTAAGAAAGACAAAAAGCACATGTTAAATTCTAGTGTGTATGTGTGTGTACTAATGAGTTGTGCATGAGCTCACATGATGAAGATGATGGTGGATTTATGATCACAGACACATGAGAGGAAGAGACACAGTTGAGATCCACACTTAATGAGTTTAATGAGGTTGGAGAGGTGTTAATGACGGAGGGTCATTGGTCTAATTTGTAACAGTTTGTAGGATGTGTACTCATCTGTTGAGCCCCCTCGCAGCTACAGCTCTGACTTGATAAGTCTGGACATAAATTTGATCCGGCGACAGATTCATTACCGTCCTTCACCTCAAGCAGAATCAAGGAGATCAAAACAAGTATGAAAGTACACACGGAGGAAACGTGCCTGTGGAATTTTGACACTCAGGGCGTATTCACACCTGCCTTGTTTGGTTCGGTTGAATCGAACCCTGGAGTGTTTACCCTCTCGGTGCGGTTCGTTTGGGCAGGTGTGAACACAGCAGTCGCACTCGGATGCAGCACCAAAACAAGTGCTCGCTCGCCTCAAAACGAACTGAGGTACGGTTCGGTACGCTCCGTTTATGGTGAGGACATGATCCAACCTCGATCCAGCCCAACTGGAGAAAGCATGACGTTTTTTTTGGATTAAACCAGCTCTGGTAGCAAGCAGCGCTGTGCACGTCAACACCAAACACCAGACAACATTACCACAAAAGAGCCTACGCTTGCCCTCGCTATTCACATCAGTACAAACAGGTGTAACGTCAGGCTGTGTTGAAGACCACGGGCGTACCTGATGGATCTTCGGAAATATTTTCGGCCGATGAGCATGTCACAGTTTAGGAGGGTTAATGCACGCCTCCTCCTCCGTACGCCTTGATATAGCCTTCAGCGATTCCAGTGCATCAATACATTGTTTTCCAGTCGCCACCACGCCTCATTTTCAAACTGTATCGTTTACTTTGAGTGAAAAATTGCTACGAGTAAAAATGACAAGGGCCAAGATCAAGGCGCGTAGTTGTCCCTCCATTGTTGCATTCTGGAAGTCTGCTCTTCTTTGTTTACTTCCAGGAGTTTTCCAGCATGGAAATTCTGACCAATTAGAGAGCACTTTCTATTGCTTGTAAATGAGAGCACAAACCAAACTCGAGGCAACATGCAACATTGTAAAAATTTGATCCCTGATTCAGACCAGAGCAAACAAACTACAGGAGTGAAAACGCCCTTAGTCACGTCGCCTTGCCTTCTTTCTTTCTGTCGTCTTTCCTCGTTCTCCATCCCTCCATCTTCTATCGACATTATAAAGTTATACAGCAGTGAGTGTCTTTTCATCCAGCCATTTTTCAAAGCCCTTACAGACTGTTCAAACCTATATGTGGAGAATAGTGACTTTGTGTGTTCTGGGCTTTCATAATAAGTACTGCAGGAGTATACATATGATTGGCAGGAAACACTTAGACATACACAGCAACAACCAACCGTGACAAGATGGCGTTTTGCAGCTATCGGTGGTTACCCCCCAAATTTGGGTTAAAAATGGGAATATATTTAAAACAACAGGATGTTGACTGCTTGAAGCAATCATCTCAATTAATAATGAAAATATTTAAATTTTAAAAAAGAGGGTGAGTTGGGAGGAGGAGAGTGGGTTAGAGGCAAACATTGCCTCTTTTATATTCTTTCAAAGAACTGCATTACTCCAGTCACACACACACACACACACAGGATCTGTTCCTTTAGCAGAGTGGAGGTTAGATGATTCTGCAGGGCATTCCCATACAAGAGAAAGGAGGGAAATGTGTGTGTGTGAGACACACCGAGAGAGAGAGAGAGAGAGAGAGAGAGAACGAGGACAGCAGAATGTCTGCAGTGCAGTTGTGTGATTTCACCTCTTCTCTTTCTCTCTCTGGATCTACATTAGCTCTCTGTGTCTCTTTCTCTAAGTGGGGGGGTAAACTGGTTTCTGTCCAAAAGAAGACGTTGAATACCGGTACAAATGATTCACTGCTGGCACCTTCAAACCAAAATGATTTACACGAGTGACATCTACAGTGATATCTACTGTTACAGAACGTTCTACAGATAGATGGGTGAAATATGTTTCCATACATTTCACGGGGCTCCCTGAATGCTTTGATGAGGATGGAAATGATGTGAATAATATGCTATGTCACAGTCACAAGATCTTGAAGACAGACTTCAAAAGACTTGATGATTATTGAAAGCTGCAAAGACTAGACCCCTGTGACACATATGACACATGATGACTGTTTCCACCAACAGTTTGTTAGTCTTAAAGGGACTCTATGTAAGAATCAGAAATTGCTTGTTAACAGCAACACTTGTGGCCGTTAAGTCAATGAAAGCGTTCTGTTGCTCGCGCTTGTGCTCACTCTACATAGACATGAACGAGCATCGCTCAAAACAGTGAGGAGACACACGTCAGTTAAAACCACAATATCACTCTATATTTCAGCTGCTTGGCAGTAATGTTAGCTGACCAGACAAAGGTCTCTCCATGAATCAGTGCTGATACTGTGTTTCCTGCTTCAGACTCCCGACCACGGTCAGAAGGAACAGGCATTCCTTCACCAGATTTCACAATGGCGGTGGCGTCACAAACTTTCTAATTTTACAGCTAAACCGTGCACTACAAGATGATTCTGAAAACATTTGAGGAGAGAAATAGACATTAATGTAACATAATATTGATTCTTATTTGATCAGCGCTGCCTAGTTTGACCGTTTGGTCAGCGTTTCCGAGTGATTGACAGCCAGCTCTCATAGACGGCAGATGGACAGCAGACCTCAGATCAGCTCTGACTGCTTGTTTTCCTCCAGTCTGTGAAATCTTGCAGATGCCGTTAGGAGCACCGGAGGACACAGAGGCACATTATTTTTTCCAGGTTACCTGTTTCATGTACTACTGTCACGATATAGCGACTGTTTTATATATCATATTTGCTCCAATCTCGTCTACTTCAGCTTTAAGTCATGTAGTGTGAAATAGACATAAATACTTTCCTTTCAATACTTTTCAAACTTGGAACGCACCAACCACATTTAACAATGCCTGGACATTCAAATACCCCCCCGAAATGCAAAGATTTACAAGTGATTGCCAGCCAATTCAAAAGTTTGTATCCATTTGTGGACAAACCACAGCTTTGCATGCTCAAACCCAGACCACAAATTCTTGCTGTGCAAGAATCATTTTCAGAGAAACGGACAAAATGCCCAGACTGTGGAAGAATCTATACTTCACACTGAGAAGAAGAACAAGAGAGTAGCCCTACACACAAGCCATTTTCACATGGGAACTATTAATACATAGAGCAGAATGTGTTCTGGGTTAGAATTCAATGTAAAGGGCATGCAGGTTAAAAAAAAAGCAGCGAATCCCTATTCCGATTAAAAACAGAGAAACAATCAGGGTTTATTCAGCATAAAGTAGAGCTGGACAAATGTGAGGGCTGAAGCCAAGGTAACCATGGCAACCACTACGCACCCACGTAAGCATTCCATCAGCTGCCCTCCACAGTTCCACTTTGTATTCAGCAGCAGAAGACATTGTGAGGAGAGCTGTCCAGTGCTGAACCTCTGTGGTTTGGCATTAACAAGCTTTACCGATTTCTGCCGGAGAGGAAATTAGGGAATTCCTGAATATTATCATCGTATGATTGAAAAAAGGTAGCAGTAGCCAAACTACTGCACAGCAAGAGGAAATATAGGTGTAGACTGGGGTTAGCTGACGCTGGATGTAGGCATCCTAGGGCACTATAATGTGACCGAATACCAGGAAAAAGGCAATAAATCAAAAGCATCATTATCATTATTCAGACCTTCTCCACCAGTGTAGCAGTGAAAAGACTAATGCTATAGACAGACGTATAAAACAAGACGGACCAATGCTATAATGCCATAATGAAACAGATTATTCAATATATCATTCCTCAGTAATAACTGGCTTCTTCCTAAACTCGTTCAGGCTAGTTGTCTGGAATCCAGACTTCATAGAGAAACTTGCGTTGCAGTTCTTTAACTTTATGTTGAACAGCTTTTTAAGAGGATTAGCAGAATGTGAGAGAGGTCAGGCCCTGGCCTTTTTCTCTAGTGATAGCCCCATGACTGACTGCGACCAAAACTACTGTCATTAAAATGAGAAATTGTCAGTAACGTATACTTCTCTAAAGATATGCACACATCAGTTAAAGGGACTCTAAATGTAAGAATCAGAAATTGCTTGTTAAGAGCGACACCTGTGGCTGTTAAGTCAACGAAAGCGTCCTGTGACTCGGGGTTGTGCTTGTGCTCGCTCTACATAGACATGAACGAGCATCGCTCAAAACAGTGAGGCGACACACATCAGCTAAAACCACAATATCACTCTATATTTCAGCTGCTTGGCAGTAATGTTAGCTGGCCAGACGAAGGTCTCTCCATGAATCAGTGCTGATGCTGTGTTTTCCTGCTTCAGACTCCCGACGGTGGTTAGAAGGAACAGGGGAGACACCGGAGTTTTGGTCAGCGTCGATAACATTTCTCCCTCCGGAGCCCCGTCACTTCAGGAAACGAGACACGGGAAACCTCTGTTGGTCTGGAGGAGCTGCAGCATTTATTTCTGCACAAACGTCCACTGTACATTCACTAAATATTCTCTGAGCTAAACTAACTCTTCTGCAGTGTGGAGTGTGCGCACATTCATGTAAGAGGTGGAGCGAGAGAGCGAGTGCGTACAGCATCGACTCCGGCCCTGGAGACCAAAGCTATGGTCTCCCCTGTGTCTTCTGGCCGCGGTCAGGAGGCCGAAGTAGGAAGAGTTAACACTGTTTAACAGACGGGCTTCACTAGATATAACTTTGCGGTTTTGGTGCTTCCGTGTAGTTTGTGTTAGAGTCTGAGTCTGAACAGCGTAGCCACACGCGAGGGCGCACGGGACACCGACCCGCAATGATTTATACGTGTAAGAAGTTACAAACAGTCCCTTTAAGGGATAAGGCTGGTGTTGTTCTTTTATTTGATTGTTAACAAATCTCATGAAAACACCAAAACCAACAATCCTCTGTCTCTCAGTACTTTCTGGCTTCTCTACCCTCACTCAACGTGGTCTCATTCCTACTCGGCAGATTTTGCCGCTAGGGCGGAAGCCCCCGGCATCATTATGTAGCGCTTTCTGCACCTTTTTATAAAGGTAGCGCCCAGTGTTCGTAAAACTTAATTCACAGGTTGGCTTTAGTTTAACCCTTATTCCTGTTGTTGCTTTATTTTAATAACCCATAATTATTTCCTCCCTATTTCTTATATGTGACTGCACTGTGGTTATGTTTATACCTAATAAACATCACATAACAAATATGTCCCCAACAATTTACTCAATTTATTAACTAAAAGGGAATGATATCAAAAATATGTAAAATAAAAAAGGTTCACAATACTCTCAATAATAGTATACCAAGAAAATAGTACTTTGACCTTTCACAGAGGTAAACAAGTCAGTATTAACCCAAGTCAATCTTCTATGTTCCTTTAACCTTCTGGGGTCACTAGCATATATGTCACCCTTTAATGTACTTGGTCTAGCTCAAAACAACATAAAGCAGTACCAAAGGATATGCAATGAACTCTTATGATTTCTTTTACTTTCACCAAAAATAACCTGGTGGGCCCACACACACACACACACACACACACACACACACACAAGCCGGCAAACAGAAAAGGACCATTAATGAAAACAACCCCCGTTGCAGGCCTGGTCGATGCTTGGGGAGGTGGTGGCCAAAATCAGTTGAGACATTTTGCTCTAACAGCCAAATAAAAGCTGAGTACTCACGTTAGCGTAGCAGAGTTTGTATCACAGAGTCCTAATGTTGCACCTCCAAGAGTAGTGCAACAAGCTAGAAAGGCTGATAGCTGACAGTGGCAGTCCGATGGGTGAAACCTTCTTTTTCGCACGTTGCCAGAGGAGCTACCAGGCTTTATCCAGGTTACCTGGAGCGCTATCTGGGCAGTCCAGAGTGTCCTTCGGGGGTAGTTAGCTTGGCTAGTTACCTTGGCCAGTAAGTTAGAAAGGCTAACGGAGCAATATCAGCTACTGCGTTGATAGCCACTTAACTACTCGCAACGTATACATTCGGCGTTTCACTGGCTTGCAGTCCTAGGCTCTAGTTTCTACAGCACTATAACTTACAAACACACTTTAAACCGTAAATCTCTAATTACTACATCTCTTTTTCGTTCCACTAGCTTCTCTCCAACCTCTCTGTTGCGCCACTCCCTCACTTCTCTTGCTGGACCACACGGTCCTCGCTAGTCCCGCCCCACAGCCAACCACAACCAGGTAAAGTGACATGACACATAAACAACCAATTACATGTAATAAAATTGTACTCAAAGTAAACCACATGCTCACCAAGTACACTGCAACCAACCTATTTAAAGTGACACAACATACTGTATGTGTATATTGAACTGAACATGTAAATATTAACCAAAACATATTTATTCTGAGCAGAACCACTAGGAAACTGGTAGTAGACCAGGAAACCAGCCACAATGGCACTCAGGGGCAGCACAAATTGCCCTGGGGCTACAATTAGAATGCCTTTTTGTCTCTTATCTCGGCGTTGAAGGTCTGTGCGTGGTTAAAGTTGTGAAACGGTCGCAGTTAAGGTTGTAACACATTGTTGATGTTGTGAAATGGTGGTTAGGTTTAGGCAACAACACCTCTTAGTCAGGGTTAGAAAAAACATCATGGTTTGGTTTTAAGCCAAACCATGACCCTCATGCTTGCGCAGGCACCAGTAGTGTTTTGAATAGTGAGGTTTTAGTGAAGATGCAGGTGTTTGGGAAGTAGTGAGCACACGACTGGATAAATGAGACTTTGATTATTCTGCACCAGTTGTGTGGGAGGTTTTAAACGGATGTTTTGATGTAGTTTTGCTGTTCATTCATCAAGACTTTTCTCTGTTTTTGGATTCTTCGTTCATCTTGAGGGCATATGAGGAAAACTTCAAGAATTTGAGGTAACAAGGCATGAGTAATTGATTGACTTGAATATTAAATATGGACTAAACTGCAATGATTTAGTATGAAGAACACACACACACACACACACACACACACACACACACACACACAAACTGAGAAACTGACTGAGACTGAGATATAAATATCCCTGCACTCTCACACAATCACACTTCCATATTTATTGGCTGACAGAGTTTACGATACTCTTGTGATTTTAATTACGCTCATTGTCCATCTGGAGCTCAGTCTATGATAGAAATCTGTAAATGTATTACGAGTCTACTAATTCCTAACACATCTCTACTCCACATACACAGAATGAACTTTTGTAAGTGTTACAAACAACATGCTGATGGTTTAGTTATTCTCGTATATACCTTTATCAGTGGTGGGGGCTTAAACTGTAACATTTGTCCAAAGGGGTTCAAGAGGTTCAACCTCTGGAGAGCATGATGGTGCTCAGCATTTTCTGTGGAAATCTATATAGTAGTTTATGAGATATCTTGGGTCCAAGACTGGACATTTTGATCTGAGGGTGTCCAAAATAGAAAAGGATCATCTTCTGGTGAGTATGAATGTGCTCAGTATATGTTCTAACAGTCTACCCATAAGATTTTTAAATTCTGAAGTGGAAAGTTGCACTTGCATCGGATAACTGTTTTCAATTTGCCTATCTGTATTGTATCTGCCCCTATCAAATAAACCATTAAAGGTCCCATATTGTAAAAAGTTAGATTTTCATTTCTTTTATAATTATAAAGCAGCTTTAAGTGCTATATAAATACTGTTAAACTATCAAAACGCTCAATATACAGAGAAACACACACAGCCCGTATTCTGAAATTGCACATTTGAAACAAGCTGTTAGGATTTCTGTCCATTTGTGATGTCACAACTATACAATATTTAGACCATTACATGGTTTGAAACGTAAACATTCTAAATGTGTCCCAGTTTATTTCCTGTTGCAGTGTATGTAAATAACATCAGCTGACATGAAGTAAACATGGACCCAAACTGTTGCCAAGCAACGTAATGCCGTTGCAATTCCGTTGAAATGCACTAAAACGGACTGTTTCAGACAGATGGTAATTACAGGTATATTCAGGCAGATAGTATGAGGAAAATAATGTGTTTTTTTAACATTACAGCATGTAAACATGTTCTAGTAGAAACACAAAATACAAGTATGAACCTGAAAATGAGCACGATATGGGACCTTTAATAAATCAAACTCTAAACTTTATGCTGTGATTGTATGTATATAGTATATAGTATATATATACAGTATATGTGACATACTCTCAGGGGGGTAGGGACTCTGTGTCAGTCATTGTAGCTTACCAGCGTCTGTTTGATGCTTTCAGGCCGCCGCTATCAGGCACCTCTGAGGAGAACTAACCGTTACTCCAAATCTTTTATTCCTTCTGCTATCAGGTTATTGAACTCAGACGGGAGTCATTTCACGTGAGATGTTTAATGACGGTTCCCTTACATGACAAATCATGTAACAATGTCTATTTATTATCTATTCGGTTTCTCTTTTTATCTATTTTATTGCTATTTATTATATTTTTATCAACTTATCTGCTGTCCTTTACCGACCTCTGTTTGTCCATTTTACTGATCTGTGCTTGACATAACATTTTGGATGTGTGTTTGTGATGGGGTAAGCTGTGAATGAATTGCCCGTCTTGGGATCAATAAAGTTGTCTGAATCTGAATCTGAATCTGAATTGTGAAGGAGACAGACACAGATTCCTCTTCCACAGTCTTTTACACAATATGCAAATTATCTGTCACTTTCCTAAAATAACAATCTTTTTTTTGTTCTTCAGATGACATTAATTACATAACCATTCATATTTTGAGAGGAAAGAAGTTTTTTGAACCCTCGAACCATCAGCTTGCTCAGTTTTCACTCCCTTACAGATGTGATATTGTCATTCAAATGTTTTTTGTTTTTTTTCTGACTTTGAAGTGACTTGATGAAAAGCAGGGTGGAAAAGGTTAGTGTGGATAATACTGACAAGATACTTTTTTAACAGCTTCATTTGCCACCG
Organism: Sebastes fasciatus; assembly: GCF_043250625.1. Taxonomy (NCBI): domain Eukaryota; kingdom Metazoa; phylum Chordata; class Actinopteri; order Perciformes; family Sebastidae; genus Sebastes; species Sebastes fasciatus. The sequence goes on from NC_133798.1 coordinate 4,637,577, forward strand.
ACAGTCCATATAACAGCATCATGGAGAACGATGAATTTGATGTCTGTGTTTTCATCACCAAACTCAACTTGAAGTTTCATCTATAGTAAAAAAAAAAAAGCCTCCCTCTCTCATTCTATAGCAGGCTGTGTCTGTGGCTACAGCACTGCTCGGGGCTGTGATTGCTCTATAATCACTGTGGCTCTAAAAACATAATTACCACAGTCTTCGGTGTAATAGCGGCATATTTCAACTCCATTCGGGGGCTTTTGGAACATTTAAAATCAGTGATTTAAAGTTACAATCGAATTTAAGGGCTCGCTTACCTCGCTCTCCCTCTCTGTCACCTTTATCTCTCTCTCTCTCTCTCTCTCTCTCTCTTTCTCTCTCTCTCTCTCTCACCTTAAAGCTGAAGTAGGTGAGATTCGAGCAAATATGATTGAAAAAAGTCTAGTTGTGCAGAAGTCTAGTTTTCTCTCAGAACACTTGAATCACAATATGCTGAAAGGTTATTAGGGAATTGTTGCCCAATGATGCCAAAAAATATACTGCCTACTGCCACTTTAAGCAACACATTCTGTTGCAGCTTTGGCTCAGGAGGTAGAGCGGTCATCCACTAAACGGAAGGTCGGCGGTTCGATCCCTGGTCCCTGCTGTCTACATGTCCAAATGTCCTTGGGCAAGATACCCATGGTATGAGTGTGAATGTTTGTTGCTCCTGATGAGCAAGTGCCACCTTGTACGGTACTCTGCCACCGGTGTATGAGTGTGTGTGTGTGTGTGTGTGTGTGTGTGTGTGTGTGTGTGTGTGTGTGTGAGTGGGTGAATGCTGGCTTGTGTTGAAAAGTGCTTTGAGTGTTCGCTAAGACAAGAGAAGCACTTTATAAATGCAGTCAGTTTACCATTTACCATCCTCACTCCCAACTCGTCAATTACCGCCGCTTGGTCAGTGGCCCTATACGCTTCGAACTCTGACGCTCCTTGTACCCCTCTGGCTTCAGTTTTGGACGTGTCAGGGACGACGTGTCAGTTTCCGCTCGTTACATGCGCAGTGTCTTTTCAAAATAAACTTCCAGCGGAGGTTTACTTAGTTTTTAGGTTTGCTTATGCAACAAAACTATTTAGTTCACACTTGGTTAGGTTTAGCAAAGATTGTGGTTTGAGTTGAAATAAGTATGTTTGTTACATAAAATAACTACACTTACTTATGCACGTGGCGCTAGTTGAGTGCGTAAGTTACATGACAAAAGTACAGTAAAATAAGTCAATGTTGACTTGGTTTCACACAGGATACGAACAGTGACCTCCTGGGTGAAAGCCAGTTTGTTTGATGCATCCATCCAACCCGACCTCCTCCCTAAGGGTACTTTCCCATTTTTTATACTATGTCAGTTTCTCTGAGCGTCTAATACTGACGTGGATGGGTTTACATTGAAGTTAGATGAAAGCTCGATGCATCCGACACAGACGCTAAGGCCCGGGACACACAGGGAACATCAGGAGCGCGTGGCGGTTGCGTTACTTGTTTTTTATTTCGGCGTCCATGTTAAAAGGTTGGAGCAGCCACACACGCGCGTTTCACAACACCAACAACAGACAGTGAAGGTGATCTATTGACTGTATATTAACATCATATCAGCAAGATTACTACAGTTTCGATGTCTATCTGTCAAATATGTTACGGAGATGAAAAAAAGTAAAGACTTATTTTTAAATCAACACTTCTTGCTTTCATTTCAAAATAAAAACCCTCAAGTGTTTTTTCTATGGACAGAATTCCTTCATTTGTTAACACAAGGCTTTTATTCTGAAATATGTGCAGGAAATTGATGTGGAACATGCAGTGACTTGGAGAGTTCCATGAATGAATATAGTACCGTGTTTTAATTGTGGATTATTACTATTATTTACAAATTATCACATGTTTCTTAACCCTTCTCTGTCTAAAATAAATATATATGATATTTATAATGAAATGAAATGTCCATTATGAAAGGTAAACTCTATGTAGAAAGAAAGGGCTGACAGCAGCAGAAACGCAGCGGATGTGAGCACCTGACGCGTGAATCATGCAGCCACCACGCCACGCAGCCGCCACGCGCTCCTGATGTTCCCTGTGTGTCCCGGGCAAAAAGGGTGCATCAGTACGTCTGTATCAGACGCCGAGGGGCGCTGACCTGGCGTCGGTATTTGATGAGTTGGGAGTGAAAACGGGTCGACTTAACACCTCCTCTCCTGCTTTGACATGTCACATATCCTTAATTACCCCAGCGTCTCTTCTTCTTCCTCCCCTCAGTTTATTTTCCTCTATCTATTCCTCTGCCTGACAGTTTATACAATTCAAGGAAGAATGTTTTTTTTAAGGAGTTCCAGTGCTGCTGTTCCAGTGAACATGTGATAGATTTGACTTGAGCTGCATAAGTATAGGCTCCCACAGCCTTAATCACAAGGAAAGGACTTTTAAGTGCAACTAATTTATCTTGTAAAAGAAGCTGGTGGAGGGAAGTGAGGGATAAATCTGAAATAAAAATTACAGTGCCTTCAGGGAGTCAGCTCTGAAATAACAAATCAAGAAAAAAAAGAAGCAGAGTTAAAGCTTGGACGGACAAATTTTGGTTAAAGGGCTGATGTTGTGAATCTTAGAAATAAACATCTCAGCTTTAAAAATATTTTGCTGCTGTTACTTGTCCTCTACCCTATTTATGCTCAGAGGAAGAATTTTAAAATATTGATTATATTATTGTACAGCATTTAGCTCTTTAAAGTTCCAATATGTAATATATTTACTGTAATAAATCAGAGATTAAGGAAACATGATGAACTGGCTTCTCTGACAACAATGTTACAGCCAGTAGGTTCTCCTTTGACATGTCCATTCCGGTCCACAACGTCTGTTTTTGTTTTGACCGGTGTGATCCCGTCCACTGCTCATTTCGACACTCCGTTGCCATATATGAAACAAATTGGAACGCAAACACAGCCTTCTGCAGCCGTGGAAGCAAGCTAACGGACTGGATCAACAGAGATAACGTTACTGTTAGATTCTACCTGACCTGAAAAGCCTCGGCACATCTCTCTGTGGTCCGTGTGCAGCTGGTGTTTGAGACACTCAGCCGATGAAGTGACTGCTGGTGGCCAGAGGCTAACACGCTCGTGTCTAGAAGGTGCCCCTCAAATTGTGAAATTTTGCGTTAACTGCTATCAGTCAAATCGGAGGAGCGGACGGACCACGGCTCCAATGATTTGAATTGGGTTTAGACACTAGTGAGGTCCAGAAGTTTGTCTTTTAATGGATAATATCAAGAGGGGGGTCTGGGCGTCCTCCCCCAGGACATTTTGAGCGTCTAACACTTCATTTCCTGCATCCTGGTGAATGTTTATGCACCAATTTATGGTGGAAATGTCCTTATTGTATGTAAAGGAAAACACAAAATTCAGGCGACAGTACAGTTATAATGCAGTAAGGCTCTCGGGCATTCTGAGTATTGTTTTCAAATGTGTATTCTCCTGTAGATAAGCTTTTCTTATTTAATGTGATGATTTACTCTTCCCTCCTCCTTTGTGCCTCTTGTTTGGGAAAGTAACCTCTTTAAATGTGCACGTGGCACCTATTCACATCAATAGTCTACATCAATTAAATTTAGTTAATCTTTAAACTGCTGTACTTTAATAGCTTGTGTGTGTTTAAGCAAGATTTTCTGCTCATGTTCAAAATTTTCTACACATTCAAAACATTTCCCACATCTGTGTTCTCTGACAAGTCAAGAATAACGTTGTAATATTTTGAGAAAAAAATTAGTAATATTACGAGAGTAAAGTCTCAATTTAATGAGAATAAAGTCACAATATTTCAAGAAAAAAATCGACCTGCCCTATAGTCTGCTGTGCATGACGTTATTACTCTGATATGGTAGTAGGCCTATCCCCTTCAGACTGTCTCAGAACCTTGTTTGGGGCTCTGGTCTGTGGATAAGACTAAGCTTTCTGATTGATAGCTGTCAGTTTCTAGCGGTTTCACGTCATTCAGATGCGGTGAGACAGTGGGCTTTTTCAGAAATATTTACTGAGGTCTGGACCTGAGTGACCTCATAGCTGACTACATCCGGCTGTTACTCATTTGAAATGCTTGCTGTCAGTGCTACATATTGCTCCTTTAGCAGTTACTTTGCCTTCTTATTGCATATTCCAAAATCCACTGGCCTCATTAGAACCATTGAAGACCCATCTGAAGCACATATGAATACAAACATGCAGATTTGAAAATATGTCATTGGGGAAGCAAAAAATCCTCATAGTAATAGTTTAATACTTAAATTTAAAAATAACTTTTTAAGTTCTCTGTTAAGGTTGGGGAAACATCATGGAGAGAAAATGACTACTTCTCTAAGGTTATGGAACCATTGTTGTCATGGTTGCAATAAAGTTTTTCTCAGTTGTTTCTACACTAACACTGGCACTTGATACACACTGATCATGACCTTTAACTCATGTACCAACCCCCCTGAACCAATGCTGCTGAAATACAAGCACATTTACTGCTTTACACACATATTGCAGCTCTAAACACACACAATTGTCTACATTTGGCCCAGTCTTCATGAATAAAATCCCTTGTGGTCTCGTGGAACACGCTGACATTCAAAATGCTAAACTTAAACTCCCTACTATCCACTCTGACTCCTCACATGGGCAAGCACATGTTGCCCGATTGTTCAATTATCAATCAGAGCTTTAGCAATCTCTGAGCCCGTCGGCTATCGGTCTGACGACAGATAAACCTCTGGGGGCAAGAGTCTATATTTCTGGGGTTCCAGTGTAGCCAGTGGGCCAAGACTACCTTTTCTGTGTGCTGCTCCGGTTAGCAACTTCAGATGCGAGACTGGGGTTGGAGTTGAGAAACAATGTTGATGACCGGATTGTTTCACTAGTAGCCAGTTTACAAGCTAATTTTAAACCAATAAAAAGCGAAATCATCATCAGCCGATAGCCACTGGGTTCCCAGATTGCATTTCAGCCTCTTTTACTCTCCACATGCTCTGTTTACCTGCATTCAACCAAAGCCTGCTTGAACGTGATTGCTCAATACCACTCCGACTACAAGCGGAAACCAGAACGCTTCCAATACCAAAATCTCATCCCATTGCCTCCAGATTCTACATGTGAGCTATATGAATGCAGAATCTGTTTATAGAGATTAGAGCTTTAGCAATAAAAGGGGCACAGGTGAACTCTTGTGTTTTGGAGCAGTGGGTACCGACATAGGAGAGATGCATAGCAAGAGGAGTGAGAGGAGGAGGAGGAGGAGGAGGAGGAGGAGGAGGAGGAGGAGAAGGAGGAGGAGGAGGAGGAGGAGGAGGAGGACAAAGAGCAAGACCAAGGATCCAATGGTCCAATAATGAGGGAAAGTACAACCAAACTTGAGCAGGTTCACAGCAGATAAAGTAAAGAAATCTACTCTCATTACAGTATTGTTGTACTGAATATCAATACAGTTGGCTACTCAACGATTACTGCACTACAGTATTGCAAGTATTGAGGTGCTGTAGCCAGACTGAAACAGAGACGGGATGTAGCCTCATATGTTTATTACAGTATAATGTATCTACTGACCAGGTATGCTAAACCATAAGCACATGGTCTGCTTTACACTTTACACAAGTTTGAAATTCTAAAACACATTACACATTAGACAGATTATTGAAAACTAAAAGCCTGTATGTTATTTGCTAAACAGCTGACATTGGGCGAAGGCGGGGTACACCCTGGACAGGTCTACAGACTATCACAGGGCTGACACATACAACCTGCATGTCTTTGGACTGTGGGAGGAAACCTGAGCACCCGGAGAAAGCCACGCTAACACGGGGAGAACATGCAAACGCCACACAGAAGGGCCCCAAGCCGGGTTTGAACCTGCGGCCCTCTTGCTGTGAGGCGACAATGCTAACCACTCTCTAGTCATATACTCACAGCAGTATGAGACACAATCACTGTAACTGAAGACGACCACAGCAAACAGTTCAATGACCTTTCTACTTCTATTTCATTTCTAGCCCAGAGCTTAAACTTTAGAAACAGAAATCTCTGCAGTCAGATATAGTCGTACAGATGGGGCAGTGATATTATAAATAGCTTTTAGAAGTGTAATGGACAAGTCAATTACACTTCATTATGGCCTTTGACGAAGTAGTGGCGTGTATGACTATGTCAGCATTCTTTCAGCTGCGTCCCCGACTCCGGCGGTGTGAACGGACTCGAGAGCGCTCACGCGCGCAACATCTCTATAGCGACTGCAACGGGGTGCACTGTGCTGGCTCTCTGTATACTTATCTCATGCGCACATGGGGGAGGGGGGTTATGCGGCGATTTTCAAATTGCGATTCCCCATTTCTTAGCCTAGCTTCTTAGCCTTAGCTAGCGAGCTTGGTAGCTTCAAGCTAGGTGGGCGTGTTTCAAAACCATTCGGCCCACCTCAGCTCCATCCACGCTCCACCTCTTTGCCCATTTTTGTAATAGCTGGAGACGTCACCGTCAAGTCGGGCGCCGCCTACTTTGAGCTTAATTTTTGCTCTTCAGAAAACTATGGGTGATGTCATGGAGACTACGTCCTCATTTTATATACAGTCCACAGAGCAGGGCCGGCGCATTACTACACTTTACATCATCAGTCACTCTCACTGGTTGACAAATGCTCAAAGGAGTCCATAAAAGACACCAGACATGATGTTGGGTTAATGATGGAGGACATGCTTTTGAATTCTTAATGTGGCTCTGAGTGTAATTTTTCTCAGCAGAGACCCACAGCAGCTGACGCTCCGAGGCTGTTCATCTTGTCCCGAGACGTTAATTCACTCAGGAAATGCTCGTAGATACAGAGACACGTTCATATCTAACCTGCTTACGGCCATGTATAAGATTTACTGCACAAGCATTCGTTGTTGAAACTTCATGTTACAGTCTATGACTCACACAGAGAGAATTACATTTCTCTGAATTGTCATAAATGTATTACAGTAAGGACAGTGACTAATACAAGGTTTGGATTTTTTTCTGCATCTTTACCAAAAAATTATATGGATATTTGTTATGTATTTTCCCTTTAGATATAAAATGGATTGTATCAATAGCTGCATTGTTTAAATTGGGGTAAAATGTACTCTTAAAGGGATCAAACCTGGTGTAGAGGGACTGTATACCCAACCTCATTCCCAAATGGCCACATATGGACGCTTGGTCAGGATCCCTTGGCGTCACTCAGGTTTAGGCAACAAAACTACTTGGTTAGGTTTAGGAAAATATTGTGGTTTGGGTTAAAATAGTATTTATTACATAGGCTAGTTACATAGGCTACGTAACTTGACGTGACATAAGTTTAGTACTTTACATAATGCATTTAGGTAACTTAAAGGTCCCATATTGTGCTCATTTTCAGGTTCATACTTGTATTTTGTGTTTCTACTAGAACATGTTTACATGCTGTAATGTTCAAAAAAAATCCTCATAATGTCTGCCTGAATATGCCTGTATTTACCCTCTGTCTGACACACTCCGTTTTAGTGCAATTCAACGGGATTGCAACGGAATTGCGTTGCTAGGTAACAGTTTGGGTCCATGAATACTTCCTGTCAGCTGATGTTATTTACATACACTGCAACAGGAAATAAACTGGGACACATTTAGAATGTTTGTGTTTGAAACCGTGTAATGGACTAATTATCGTATATTTGTGACATCACAAATGGACAAAAATCCTGACGGCTTGTTTCAAACGTGCAATTTCTGAATATGAGCTGTGTGTATTTCTCCGTATATTGAGCATTTTGATAGTTTAACAGTATTTATATCGCACTTAAACCTGCTTTATGATATAAAAGACATGAAAATCTCACTTTTTACAATATGGGACCTTTAAAATAAGTCAACATTGACTTTTGATTTCACGTCAATACCGGTCCTGTGGTTTTTGACCGATCCATTCTACACGTCCTCCTCCCTACACAGATGTTGTACCTCTTTATACTAAGTCACCTGACTTCCAGAGCAGTTGCTCTGACCGTCTAATACTGACACGAATGGGTTTACATCGGAGTTAGTTGAAAGCCCAGCGCGTTTCACACAGACGCTAAAGGGTGCCTTATGCATTGGTATCAGACGCTGAGGGCCGTGACAAAACGTCAGTATTTGACACCCTGGGAATGAGACAGGGCTGGTAAACCTGGACAAGATCCTTATAGTAGAAATGTTGAACTTGCATGGCTTTTCAGCTCACATGAACACAGTATCTGTACTTTACGATTTGTCACTTTCTCGTTAAGCAAGTTAAATATGAAGTATTTTGGATCTCCCCTTGTTTAAGGATCTGTCTCCTCTGCAAATCCTGTTCTGCTTGTATTGCAGTTGCATCGATGATTGCATTCTGACATTAAAAAAAACTCAACAGATTGGATGTTCCAGCCTTTAGTCTTTTTTCCAATAGTAAGGTACCATGATGTGTTGACTTTTACTGGGCCCTTCTCTCGGCTGTTTTCAGTTCAGAATTTATAAAAGCTTACCAATGGACACTGGTTTGAATTTAAAACCATTGCTGTTGTATTTCCCTCTCTTTCTTTTGACGCTTCAGTGAAAGTCAAAAGAAAAAAGTACTCTAATAATGCTGAGCTGGACCTTTTTGTTTTACTTGGAAATGTTTTGTAGAGTTTACCCTTGTGTGTGTGTGTGTGTGTGTGTGTGTGTGTGTGTGTGTGTGTGTGTGTGTGTGTGTGTGTGTGTGTGTGTGTGTCTAGCAATTTGCTCAAGATGAATCATGTCCTGTGTACAAACATACCAAGCGTTGATCCAGATGAAACTCAAGAATGAACCGACAACTCGGACCGCTTCAAGCCAAAACAAAACAAAATTAGTTTAATTGGACCACAGTAGTGCTCACAGCTAAGTGAAGACATCCCTTAATGAGACCAAATTAAAAAAACACATTTGAATAAAAATGAGGGGGAAAAAAAGCAAAAACATTTTACAACCCATTGCTTATGGCTGTGAGGGGGCACAGGCAGAGTCTGATGCTGAAAATCTTTCTCAAGTCAGATTCTGGAGCAGAATAGTTTAACATTCCTGTCAGCGCAGGGCTGGGAAATGACTTCATTTTTTTTTTCATTTCACCCGCTAACAAATGGCTTAACCTTTTCCACTCCACCTCTCTTTACCACAGATCTGTTTTTGTCTTTTTAGAGGGGTACAGGGGGTGTTTAGGGGCTAGATAGACAGCAGAGATAGCAGGTCAACAGTAGATGTCACATAGAAGTGGTGCTCATCATCTGAAAGCTGAGAACCTGAAGATTAATTTGAGATGCAGCTCAGCACACATTTTAGCCATAAATCTGTATAAAAATTAATTCTTTCATTCATTTAAATTAATTGTGAAAGTGTATAAGAGCTTAGAACATTATGATACAAGTATATGATGGTCATTCCCATGCTCACTTATGTCTCATAAGTTGTTCCAGTAAATTTTGGGTTGATATCATTTGTTACACACATTTGGTGCTAAATTTAACCTTTTTTTACCACTTGAGAATTGATAAAAATGATCAAAAACCTCCAAAATACCACATTAAGACACCAAGACCTTGAGGAACACCATAAAAAAGCCATGCTGTGATTTTGTATCACAAACTTTTGACATTTTTCGGCGAAACGATGGCGAGCACTTCTGTTGTGTAAACTGCTCAGAAACCCCCTTATTGTCAATATACCTATCCATCCTCTGAATGCTCTAGGTCTCTAGTTTGTGGCTGTAAAGTTTCATGAGGCTGTGATTATCCTAGAGGTCACCACAGGTCATTTTATACAGTGAGGTCAAATAAAAAAAAAAGGTGGCCACTGTGGACACTAACGTCATCACACATGAATACGATTGGAATCATTGGATCCATATGAGTCTCAGCTTTACAGTGATACCTAATGTATGTAATTCCGAGATTGTTAAGGGACCCCAGTATGCATAAACAATCTTTAGAATAGGTGAAAATAACACATTTATACTGCATGCAAACAACTGCATCGTGTTTGCCCCAAATTACATGTGATTATCAAAGAGTGGGCATGTCTGTAAAGGGGAGACTCGTGGGTACCCATAGAACCCATTTTCATTCGCATATCTTGAGGTCAGAGGTCAAAGGACCCCTTTGAATATCGCCATGCCAGTTTTGTGTTATACAGCCTCCATCCCGAATTGCTGGCATGACATGATTGGTACCAATGGATTCCTTAAGTTCTTCATATGATACCCAGTACCTTCACTTTAGCCTGCTACAGCTTCTGAAAGACAGTAAAGTTGGCCAAGGGTGCCCTCAAGGAGTGGAAGAGGTTAAAGCAGAGACCAGAAAATATGTGTGATTTCCTAACTGATCAATCATTCAGGGGCAAATTCACAAGGAATGGATTGCGTTCGCTGATAGCACCATGAATTGCGCATTATTTGCAACCGCTGCCCTGTTTCAAGTTTAGATTCATACAAGATATTGTGCAAATGATATTACAGTGCAAACACGTTAACTAACTTTTGCAGCTCAGTGCAATTTGCCCTTATTTTGCATCTGATTACAATTATCCATGTAACAAAGTATAAATGAGGCTATTGAGGCCAATGGTTGTGAAGGGTGAGAGTCTGAGACAGAGGTCTTAGGGACAGGCCAGAGAGAGGAAAGGGGGAAATGTAAGCTCAGGATTTGGGAAAGGAGGGAGAGGGATATAAAAATAATTTGTTCATTTAAATACCCCAATAATTATTTTTCATTCATTTTTTTTCTCATGATTTTTCAAAAAATGTCAATGTAGGGGAGCTTTATTCATTTATTTCTCATGACACTGTCATTGCATCCTGCCACCGCATCCCAAAATAAATGAGTTTAAACGGACACCCCTAAAAGTGCTTCAATTACCACCAACTCTCTGGAGATGCTAATAATTTCACTGTAACTGTGTGTGTGGCTATCATCAGCGGTGATCATTGTCAACCGGACTGTTTTTGCAATGAGGCTCATTGAGGCAGACTTTGTGCCAAATGTCTGCATATAACTCACTTTAAATATGCACAAATAGTACAGAAGCAGAGATCTCACTGCTGTGTGCTGCAGGGGCTGCTTTCAGTTGTTGATTCTGATCCACTAGGTTTTGCTCTTTTTGATGGATTCATAAAGAAATCCGGAAAATTGGTTTTGCGTTGCCATTTTCTTGTGCTATTGCGCTCCTGTTTGCAACAAGTGTGTGGTCATGTTTTGGTCCAAAATGTAATTTACAACAAGATTAAAAATTCGGATCCACTATTAACCACTTAATTAAATTAAAATGTTCGATTATTTGTATATATTAAAATATGAACATAACCCAAAAACAAATTAAGTTTTTCATTTTTTTTTTTTTTTTCATTTATAGCTGTGAACGTGGAGGTCCTCTACCATCTGCAATGGAGTGCTGCAGCACCCTCTGAACCCTACTTCCCACGGCCTTGGTCCACGCTGGGAGCCAACATAGAGACCACGCTGCTGGAGGCCCAGGCTGGGCCCGCTGGAGGGAAGGGAGGCACGGGAGAACCAGACTGTCAGACCCTGCTGCACTAAAACAAGAGGTTTTCTAAAGGGAATCTGGTGCCAAAATCAACACGACATAAAGTTCCTCATAGTAGTTTAAAGTGGTTTTATAAGAATAAATCATTGAAAATGAAGTTGGATTAACATTGAACTAATACCAAGGACATTTCATCACAAGGCCATGATGTCATGACAACAGCATGTGTACAAATGTTTTTTTTTTAAGATACATGACACACGCCTCAGTTATCAGCCAGTAGAGAGACAGAGAGAGATAGAGAGAGACAGATAGAGAGACACAGAAACAGAGAGAGAGGAGGAGGGAGGAGAGAGAGAGAGAGGCAGGAGAGAGATAGGAGAGAGAGACAGATAGAGAAAGAGAGGCAGGAGAAAGAGAGAGAGAGAGAGAGAGAGAGAGAGAGAGAGATGGAGAGCTGGTGGCAGACAGTGGTTTGTGTGACCGGCTTATCAACACAACAGGGGCTCTGGCTGAACAAATTGCCTTCTCTGTTCACTGTGATTAGACTGCAACCAACGCACACACAGTCACACACACACACACACACACACACACACACACACACACACACACACACACACACACATCCAGTCACTCCTAAGATGATATGTTGGCAATCAGAGACTCGCAATTGCAGCAAGATTTCCTCATTTCTTCTCTCGCGAAGGGTCCTTCAAGGACACTGCGCGCGTGTGTGTGTGTGTGTGTGCGCGTGTGTGTGTATTTTGGATCTCCCCTTGTTTAAGGATCTGTCTCCTCTGCAAATCCTGTTCTGCTTGTATTGCAGTTGATGATTGCATAATAATGCTGAGCTGGACCTTTTTGTTTTACTTGGAAATGTTTTGTAGAGTTTACCTTTTGTGTGTGTGTGTGTGTGTGTGTGTGTGTGTGTGTGTCTAGCAATTTGCTCAAGATGAATCATGTCCTGAGTACAAACACACCAAGCGTTGATCCAGATGAAACTCAAGAATGAACCGACAACTCGGACCGCTTCAAGCCAAAACAAAACAAAATTAGTTTAATTGGACCACAGTAGTGCTCACAGCTAAGTGAAGACATCCCTTAATGAGACCAAATTAAAAAAACACATTTGAATAAAAATGAGGGGGGAAAAAAAGCAAAAACATTTTACAACCCATTGCTTATGGCTGTGAGGGGGCACAGGCAGAGTCTGATGCTGAAAATCTTTCTCAAGTCAGAGTCTGGAGCAGAATAGTTTAACATTCCTGTCAGCGCAGGGCTGGGAAATGACTTCATTTTTTTTTTCATTTCACCCGCTAACAAATGGCTTAACCTTTTCCACTCCACCTCTCTTTACCACAGATCTGTTTTTGTCTTTTTAGAGGGATACAGGGGGTGTTTAGGGGCTAGATAGACAGCAGAGATAGCAGGTCAACAGTAGATGTCACATAGAAGTGGTGCTCATCATCTGAAAGCTGAGAACCTGAAGATTAATTTGAGATGCAGCTCAGCACACATTTTAGCCATAAATCTGTATAAAAATCAATTCTTTCATTCATTTAAATTAATTGTGAAAGTGTATAAGAGCTTAGAACATTGTGATACAAGTATATGATGGTCATTCCCATGCTCACTTATGTCTCGGAAGTTGTTCCAGTAAATTTTGGGTTTGGCAGGGCAGGGTTTGCTGTTGTTTCACCATACAACACTGAATCACTAGTTTTTTCTGCACAGGCAGCTGCACTTAAGGCTCTCACGCAAGGATGTAAGTATGCAGAAGGGCGGATAGTTAATATCTATACTGATAGTCGCTATGCTTTTGGTGTTGCCCATGATTTTGGCACACTGTGGAAACACAGACTATTTCGTACATCAACAGGCAAACCTTTTGCACATTATCAGCTGGTGGCAGACAGTGGTTTGTGTGACCGGCTTATCAACACAACAGGGGCTCTGGCTGAACAAATTGCCTTCTCTGTTGACTGTGATTAGACTGCAACCAACGCACACACAGTCACACACACACACACACACACACACACACACACACACACGAAGGGTCCTTCAAGGACACTGCGTGCGTGTGTGTGTGTGTGTGTGTGTGCGCGTGTGTGTTTGTGTGTATGCGTGCGTGTCCCTGTGTTCACGTACGTACTGTACAAGGATGTGAACTTGGGGTTACATTGTAAACCAATTGATCAGTTAACCCCCGAGTGCTCTATGAAAGCATTCGCGTCCTGGTGACATAAGACCAGCAGAGACGAAGCGATTCTGATGAAGCCATTTTGTAATCCCATCATCACTAGGATTGAACATGCTCATGGTATTTTGTGCTGATATTCAATATCTCATATGACAATTTTCAGGCCAGAAACGCAGAAAATTCAAAACACATTTGTGGAAATCTTCTAACTATATGCAGTAAAAGCAGCCAGATTAAAGGCTAGAGAAACAAGGCAAAAGTGAGCATGACTCACAAACCCCCCCGCTCACAGCTTGACCCCCCGGTAAATTAGGGCCAAAGTTTTTGCCCTTTTGAAAAAATAGCAAACATTTTGAACACCCTGGACTTCTTCTGACCCCCAAAAGGAACAACTAGACCACACTGTCAACTGTCATACCAAATTTGAAGTTCCAAAGTGAAATAGTTTTGAGTTCTGCTCCAGAAACGAAAGTGTGACACGCGAACGGACGGAAGGAAGGAAGGACGGGCACGCAGAGCGCTATATAGGCGACTACGTTGTCGTGGGGTATAACTAGAGATTTATTTGTTGTGTTGGAAAAATACAATCATGTGCACATTCCTAAGGTCATGACAGGTGACACTCATTGCCCTTAAGGCCTATTTCTGTTTCGGTGTCGGTCACCTAGTCAGCGAACTTGTAGAGCCTATTTGAGGATAAGTAACCCTAAAAAGGACAGAAGTGTCAGTCAGACAGACAATGGGAAATATACGACTGTGAGCCTGCAAGCGAGGGTATAAATGTCACGAAACTGAGAGCCTCTGTGCTCTCAGCCTTGAACATTTATGTTGATGGTTGTTTGCCCACTTGCAAGTGTTTATTAAACCTTTAAAAGACTTTCTCTTGATTTTCGAGTCCTTCTTTACAGAAATTGCCTCCACATTTGTATGACCAAATTCCAGCACACTGAGTTGGTAAACAATCTGATTTATATAACATATCTGTAATTTATGAAACTGCATGGCTCAAAGTAAACTAAAATGAATTAATTGCTTCAACTCCAATTGTATACAATTTAGTTATGTTGTGAGTACACACAAGTGAACACGTTGTTTTCTGGTCTACTGGTCTGGCAACAGTCATGAACTATTACTCAAATGTATCTATTTTTCTCATAATTTCCCAAACTAAGCTTCTTTAAAGCTGCAGTAGCAGATTTTTTAGCTAATTGGGAGGCAGTGGAACAAGCTAAAAGAACACAACATCTAGCATATCACCTTTTAAAGTTACGATTACGAATGTGTCAGCAATCAGTTGCTTATTTACATCCTGCAAACCCAGAGAGATGTTATCAATCATTTAGAGTTGTGCTTGTGTTCCTGTTTCCCTTTTAGCTCTGGTTTTGGTCTCCACCAGCTCCTGAGGAAAAATATCTCAGGAGCATGGTGGCTCCTCAGCTGCTATATGCTCCTCTATGTTCACCAGCTACCTCTAACTAGGGCTTCCACGATAACGATGGTAAATGGATGAGATTTAGTTTTGATAGTTATTTTTGAATCTGTTTTCCTCTACTTTATGTACCTATAAAAACACTAGATGATCAGCCGATACATCGTTGATAAATTAGAATCAATTCCGAATGATTTGTAAAGTGTAGAAGAGCCGCACAATTTAATTATTTTATCCCCATTCAAGTTGGCATATGGCTAACCGGAAGTTAGCCAGCGTGTCTTGGTGTGCGCATGCTCAAAAGTAGCATGCAGCTGTGAGATGAACAACAAGAAGTGTTGTATTTACTGTACATAACCCTCGCCGACACGACCCGTTCTGATTATGAATAATTGTATATTATAAACCATAATTAACCTTCTGCTTTCTTTAGGTTTCTGTCCTTAAAACTGTAAATCACACCACTGATTCTTTTTTTTATTTCATCCCACGTCACTATGCGAATGTAAATCTATATGTATATATGTATTTATATGTGATAACCTCAGTGTAAAGAGGTAGATGAGTTATGCAATGTCAACACAATATTTCAGTGACTTGATTTTCATATGTAATGAAAAGGGGGGGAAAAAGGTAAATCAATAAAAATGTGGTCACAAAAATTCAATTACATTATCTGTAGCTTACATTGGGCCAAGGTACACCCTGGACAGGTCTAAATTATTATAGCATTATTATTATTATTTGTTTGCTATTTTATTGAATATATATCATGCTAATTATCAACATTGATCAATATAAAAACATTTATAGTGATAACGGCTGTGAAGTTCTTAAGGGCTGAGTCATTTGATCCACTGCCAATACCAAAATATTGATTATTGCGGCTCTAAGTGTTCGGATTGAATTTTAATATACAGGCTTTTTTTTTAATCATGTAAATGTATTTTTTTATTTCTCTTGTGGAAAACCAATTGGTATAATTACACCAACCAATCTTAATTTGTTCTCAATCATTTCTCACCTAACATCATAATCAAACAGATATCTTTTAATGCTTCTATGGAAATGTTTCACTTGCACCAAAGCTCCACTGAAATACACTGAAGAGTCCAGGCTCGTCTCCAGTCATCAATAAACTAAAGCTGACCCAGTTTAAACCGGATTTATGTTTGAAAGACAATTTTATGCTAAAGAATAAAAGCAAAGTTGAAGAGCGAACTCAAGAGAGGCTTACAATATACATCTTCCTGTCTCTCTCAGACACACCTCTATTCAGTAGAAGCAGAAATGATGTTTGCATGCATGAGGCCCGGCTCATGTTTCTCTGTGATTCTGCAGTTAAGACAGCCAGGTGTGACTTTGAAAAAACGCAAACGAGTTAGACAATCCATTTCTCTGGGATTTGCCGGCGGATGGCAACGCGTGACAGCGGCGGGCCGTGAGAAACATGATGTGGTCCGTGAGTGTCGTCAAATCAGCTCTCATTTCCAACTCTGAATGGAGCTGAAAATGTCAGCCTTTGCTTCAGACTGGAAGTGGTGCTGGAGGAGTTCATTTCTCTGAGGTTTTTATAGCCGAGCATGAAGCGTGACAGCTTCTCATCTATCTGTCGAGACACACACACTGCAGCCATTACAGAGCTCGGGCTTAATGGGACTCATTTTCTAATAAGTGATACATGGACTAGGGGTGAAGGTTTCCCCGTAATTTTAAAATGATGACTTCCTTTTTTCTCAGGAAAACTGGGATTTCATGCTATAAATTAAGTTTGATTTTCAACCTAAAACTGGATCATTAAATGGTGTTTATTCTCGTGTTTAGGTTATATTCTTTCATATACATTTGATTGTGTGGTAATGTGTTCAGTTGAACAACAATACCTTGACAGTTTTAATACCTCTGAGTGGTTCGGGAGGATTGTATGCCCATCTATATAGTGCTGACATGAGGTAATGACTGTGTGCAGTGGCAGAGGAAAAAAAGGTCTGATTAAGCCACTTGTTGAACCACGCAGCAGTTGGTTCAACACACCAGCCGCGTGAGACACGCAGCGGTTCAGCGAGGTCGCCGTCAAACGCTGCTCATGGGGGCTGTGTGTCCCGAGCCCGACAAGACGAAGCGTCTACAGCCATTCTAGGTGCTCTGTGAAGCTGTATGGCAGTGCTGTGAGCTAAATGCTAACGTCATTATGCTAACATGCTCACAATACCAATGCTAACATACAGCAGGTGTAATGTTGAACCGGTTCACCATCTTACTTTAAACTTCATTGTATATTTCTGCAAACCATGGATACGTTAAATGTGGAATGGTTTTGCATTCAGCCAGAGCAAGTGACGTGTTATATCAAGCAACTGTTATTTAAGATTATGTGGTATATTAATGGGTATAAAGAAAGAGAAACCACTAGGTGGCTGGGAGGCGGCTGGGTCAAGCAAACACAGGACTTTCACGCAGGAGACCGATGTTTAAACCAAAAGTATGACTTCACGAGTTTCGTTGTTACGGTCGTTACGTTACGTTACATTATTAGTTTATTACTTTAACACAAACCATGATCTTTTTTCTAACCTTAACCAAGTTCTTCTGTTGCCTAAACCTAACCAATTGTTTCACAACGTTAACCACGTGCCATTGTTCGTTTCTACAATTGTGATACAAAGCTGATGTATTTATGAAACTTATTTTTGGATCAGAAAGGTCGACATTCAGTGTATCCCGTGTTTTGTAGAAGATGGCTGTGTGTCTGGCCTCTCCAGCTCTCGCTGCGGGGCTGCAGGTTTCCACCTGGCGCCGCTTCGCCGCGCACACCTACACAGCCACCTCATTAATGTTACGGTTCCCTTGTAGCACTGAGTTTAAATCCTAAATATTGCCAAATAAGCGCTTTTGCAAATCCTTTGACACCAAATCCTCCTCCCTCATCTTGTCTGTCAACTCTGTCTGTGAAATCTGACTCCTGCTACTCTGTGCTGAGACTCTGTATGGAGCAGAAACTTTCACTTTCAGTTTATAGATCCGTCGTCCAACTATGAATTGATAACACGGGCTGATATGCGGAAATAAAATAAACGGGTTTTACGGTGGAGGTGGTGGGTAAGTAATGTAATTGGTGTATGCCCAAAAACCGTTACACCGACTACTAAGGCAAGCCTAATTGCCATCCCTAAATATTTCATTACAAAGCTGAAGTGTAAGCTGCCATTTCAACCTCCTCACTCCCAACTCGTTAAATACAGACGCTTGGTCAGTGCGTCTGATACTGAAGCACCAAGACACCAGGCTTTCAACGAACTCCAATGTAAATACATCCATGTCATTATTAAACGGGCAGAAAAACTGACGAAGTACAGAGAGAGAGAAAGTCTGCGTAGAGCGGGTCGGAGGTAGGGGAGGTTGGACGGGTCAAACAAACACAGGACTTTCAGCCAGGAGACCGCTGTTCGTGTCCCTTGTTAAACCAAGTCATGGTTGACTTGTTTTACCTTACTTTTGTTACATAACTTTACGAAAGCCAGTTACGTAACAAGCATAGTTATTTAACTCCAAACACGGTCTCTTCCTAAGCCTAGTCAAGTAGTTTTGTTGCGTGAGTAAATGTAAATACGAAGTAGGTTAAACATACGTTGGAAGTTTACTTTGAAAAGAGACTGTATGCATATAACGAGCGGAAACTGTACGTCTCCTGTGAACACCGAAGTTTATTTTGAAAAGACGTGTAACGAGCGGACACTGACGCTAGAGGGGTACATAGAGCATCATAGTTTGAAGCGTCGGGCCACTGACCAAACCTTGGTATTTGACGAGTCGGGGGTGAGAATGTGTCCGGCATTTTACCATGAACAGTAGGAAGCAAAAGCTACAGCTGAAAAGTCCATCCAGCAACCATTCTATGTTTCTTACATACAAGTTTTCAGTATGCAAAATCACACACACGCTACAGGGGTTCTCACAAGTGTTTTTCAAGGATGTGGAGAGCAGAGTTTCGCTGAGAATTCTCTGAATATCCTGAGAGGGACCTGCTCCAAACACACTTTCACACACAAACATGCAACAATGCCAAGTTGTGAATATTTTCTTATTGAATAGCAGCAGTGTTCAAACCTTCAAAACCCCTTTAATTTGTAAGTGAGCCGGTTGTAAGCGTGACAGTTAAGCTCGGTGAGAAACACCAGAGTCAGCGAGGTAGAGCGGGCCCGGCTGTGGTGGTGGAGGGTGTCATTTATTTATTTATTTATTTAAAAAGGATCCCCATTAGCTGATACCAATGGCACCAGCTAGTCTTCCTGGGGTCCGAAATCAAGTACATTACATTTATCACATACATACTATATACAACATCATATTTGTGTTACACTAATAATATTAAAATTTTCTAAACATATATAAATTTCACATTCATACACATCTCGCACCAATAAGCCAAAGAAAATTCCTCGTGTATACCCCTTACACCTGGCAATAAACACCTTTCTGATTCTGATTCTGATTCTGATCTTCCACAAACATTTAGCCACAAGGCCCATCATCAGGAGAAAAGGAACAAAGAAAAAACATACATAACCAACACTGGACTATCCATCAGCTGCACAAGTAATGTATTCCTAGATGGTATTTCAATGAGGATTTGTTAGAGGATTGACGGATGTAAAGAGGGCAGCTATTCCAGTGATTGATGGCACCATAAATGACCGTCTTTTTTAAGGCATTCGATTTTGGGTGAGGTAACATGATTTGGCCATCACCTACTGTTCTAGTGAAATGACTGTGAACGTCTCTGCATTTGGTAATTTGACTGTATAAAAACTCGGGTTTAGTAGAATAAATGCTGCTACTAAAGAATGTCGCTGTGCTTAAGGAGAGTCTTTTCTCTACTGTGGTGTGGAGTAACGTTTCCACACATCTCCCAGGGTGTGTAAGCAGAGGTTACACAGGTCAGTTACTGCTGATTATTTAGCTGGGTGGGGCTACAGGCACCGAGGACCTCTGCTTGTATACACAAATACAATGTTGCTTCTCGCATGTGAGTCAAAACGCTCACATTACAGTGAGCTGAGAATCTAAATCTGTTACATTACTCAGAAAAAAACAAACCCTCCCTCTATTCAAACTGAGAACCAATCTTGTGGGTGGTAAGTTACAGCTCCCACACAAACTGAAGCTGGAGCTCTGCAACAGTCGAGCTCAGCTGCTTCCCTTTGTTTCTAAAGAGCTGCAAAGGGATCCAGACCTCTATGTGAAACAGGACAAATTACAAGTCTGTCTTTAATATATTTATCATATATATTTTTTTTATAAGATATAATTTTTTCTGATCTTTTTTGTTGTAATTTGTTGATGCAAACTGAACACTGTATCCATGCTTTCTCTTTTTAAGATTATTTGCAATCTGTTTTGCCATTTATTTATTTTCGTTTGGTGTTATATTGTCGACGAAACTCAACACTTCCTGTTCAGATGTTTCACAATAAAATAACTCATTTTCTCAGAGGGCATACTTCTGTATCTTTCCTCAGTTAAGTTTTGCAGTAGCTTAACCCTTAAATGAAGAAAGGGAGGCACGGTATTTCTGTTATTCTCTGTCAGCCTTTGTTTGTCAGTCTCCTGGGGTCTGGTTACAGAAAGAAAAGACAGTTGTTTGTAACTGTGTTCAGAAATCCCACAGCACCCTGTAGACTATTTTTGAAACTAAAAAAGATTTGAAATTGTTCAGTCATACCTAACACTTGGAATTGTTCCATGTACACTTTGTAAAACTAATGCTAGTAATGTGCTAGCTGGAAGGAACCAAGTACACTGTCCAGAGAGGGGGTGGGTAGAGTAATTTATGTGTGCTACTGTCAGACACCATTAAAGGGGGAACAAAAGGGGAAAACTAAATTGTATGTTAAGAAGTTGATCAGTAAATCTTAAATGGAGATAAGTTCATACCACATCAATTTCACTACTAGTGGTGGCAGTTGCAATCCTATAAGCCAGAGGTCACTAAAAGGCAGACCGTGGTCCGGGTCCAGATCCAGGTGCCGTCCTATCCAGACCCGGACCTATAACTGATAAATTATTGAGATTATTGAATTTTTACAGGAGCGTTTCTATTTTAAACGGCGCAGCTTTGCTAGCGTTTACAGCACGTTTAGAGGCCCAGGAAACTCAAAGGCCAATCCCAAGCTGCCAGGAGGAGCGCCTGGTTTGGAAGCACATTTGACATTAGTGGCCAAACGGTGGTACTACAACTTCAGTCTCGGTCATGTGATGCCATCGGGCTCAAAAACACTTTTATCCCATTTACATTGGAAAAGAGAAATATTTTTTTTTAGATTAATCAACTTCCCAGTATGAACACTTGAATAGCCCTTATTTAAAGGTCCCATGTTGTAAAAAGGGAGATTTTCTGGTCTTTTACATTATAAGGCAGGTTTAAGTGCTGTATAAATACTGTTAAACTATCAAAACGCTCAATATAAGGAGAAATACACAGAGCCTGTATTCAGAAATTGCGCATTTGAAATAAGCCGTTAGGATTTCTGTCCATTTGTGATGTCACAAATATACAACATTTAGACCATTACACGGTTTTAAACATAAACATTCTAAATGTGTTCCAGTTTATTTCCTGTTGCAGTGTATGTAAATAAAATCAGCTGACAGGAAGTAAACATGGAGCCAAACTGTTGCCTAGCAACGCAATTCCGTTGCAATTCTGTTGAAATGCACTAAAACGGAGCGTTTCAGACAGAGGGTTAATACAGGTATATTCAGGCCGACAGTATGAGGAAAATAAAGTTGTTTTTTTTAACATTACAGAATGTAAACATGTTCTAGTAGAAACACAAAATACAAGTATGAACCTGAAAATGAGCATGATATGGGACCTTTAAATCATTAGGTCCTAAAAGTTGTAAAAGGCACTAATAGCTGTAACCAGAGTTATTTTCCTTTCTCCGTTCATGTGAATGAGATTCATGAGGCTGGGAGGCGGAGTTAAAGGAAACGCTACCGCGCCTGCTAGATGGGCCCAATAAACGCGGAACATCGCCAGAAGATCCGGGTAATTTTTCATGCCACTGAGCAACTTTTATAGGAATGAACGGGGCCGCTGAATCCAGTTCTCTTTATACATCCATGCATTGTAAAACGTATAATGCTGCACGGCCAACCAAATCTGCGTAATCCGATAAGCACAGTGACTCGAGTCAGTGAGTGAGATACACACGCACACACACACACACACACACACACAGGAGCGAGACAAGACGAGATGAGAGACAATAGTCGGAGAAATAAGTGAGTCAGAGAAAAGTCATTTCACATGGCGTGCTCTAAAAACAGAAAAGTTGACAGCGAAAACAGAGCTTTTAATCCAGAATGGACAGATTCGTACATGTTCATTCTTCCCACGGGCAATTCAAAACCAGTATGTCTCATGCTGTATGTGCTTTGTCTCGAAGTGGCACTCACATTGCTGCTTTTAATAACCGCCGTGGTCTCAAAACATGTCTTTTGAGCAAACATACTCAAATCCAAACGGGGAGCACATCTAACACAAGTTAGACATCATGATGTTCCAGACCTTTGCTTGAGGACATTTTTTTATCTAACTGAACCTTTTTGACTTTTAATTGAATACCCGTGCTATAAGCAGAACAAGTACTGTAACAGTAGTAGCAGCAGTAGTAGATGTGTTTCAGTTGAACTAGTAGCAGGATAGTGTTGAGCATTCATCAACACTATCCTGCTACTAGGAGGAATAAATCCCCCATCAACCCTCAGGAATATGCACAGCCAGCAGGCGGCGCTTGTTCTTCACTTTCCCCCATACACACACGTCTAGTGAGTCAGTGAGATAAGCTACTGTATATTTACCCTGCAGGAACAAAACACAGAACACTGACCTGGCTGATAATGGAAGCTTTATAGTTCGCTTTACATTACATCCTTGTCACTATCCTCCATTATTAACACTGAACTGATAGCACAGAATAGAACACTATCATCAATGCCTCTGCACCGATAAAGAAGTATAGTGTGTGTGTGTGTGTGTGTGTGTGTGTGTGTGTGTGTGTGTGTGTGTGTGTGTGTGTGTGTGTGTGTGTGTGTGTGTATGTGTGTGAGCATGTGCATGACCTTATTATGTGTGGGCTGCAGCAGGAAGTGATTCATTGCCATGAACCGCAAGGATTCATACATCAGTGTAACCTACAAACACACGCACACACACACACACACACACACGTACGTACGTGCACACTCATGCAGCATACTGACACACTATAAACCACACATCATCACCTTCTGCACACTCACTCTGTACGTCTAACTGGCAATCACTGAGATAGAACGCTGGACCTACTTCAATCTCTCTCTCACACACACACACACACACACACACACACACACACACACACACACACACACACACACACACATACATGCTGTGCTCATACTTCAGCAATCAAGGACATGCGAGCAAATGCTCACTTACACATTACAGAATCTACCATCGACAATCCAAACATCTGTCCAGTGTTTTGTCCATTATTCCCATGAGGTCTGGGAACATGACAACATTGCTAGAATGGAGTCCGACGTGGCAAGAAACACAATGGGTCGGAGAATCAGACAACAGTTCAGCACTGTGATCATGTTTGCTCTATTTAAAGGCTGTTTTAAACCAGAAACAGCTCATCTCATGAAAATAGATAACTACAGTAAAAGCCCACTTTGCGTTGCAGCCTACACTGTGCTGTTGGACTTGTAAATACATTGACATATCAGACATCCCTCTGACCTGTTTGTGATCCATAATTCTGGAAATTATTGACATTGTCAGACAGCATTAGTGCATTACTGAAGAAAATATTGACTGACTTTTTCATTTTCATAATTGACAGCATTTTAATATTGACAGCAGCACAGCATCGATCCTCCAGTCATTGACGTTCTGTCATAATGTGTTTCATAAACAGCTCTGTTAGATACATAAAGATGAAAGGGAGGACACATGCCATGCTTTCAGTGTTTGGTTAGTTTGTTAGTGCGAGTTGGACTGTTGGGTCGTGCTCATCGGGTGCTGAATGACAACAGTTGTTAATGAAAGTCAGGTGATGGTTAGTACTTTTACAAAAGATAAATGTTAAAAATGGTATTTGGGTTATTTAAAGGTCCCATATCGTGCTCATTTTCAGCTTGATACTTGTATTTTGTATTTCTACTAGAACATGCTGTAATGTTAAAAAAACACATGATTTTCCTCGTACTGTATTTACCTTGTGTCTGAAAAGCTCCGTTTTAGTGCATTTCAATGGAATTGCAACGGAATTGCGTTGCTAGTCAACAGTTTGGGTCCATGTTTACTTCCTGTCAGCTGGTGTTATTTACATACACTGCAATAGGAAATAAACTGGGACACATTTAGAATGTTCCCGTTTAAAACCATGTGATGATCTAAATATTGTATATTTGTGACATCACAAATGGCTGTGAAACGGCTTGTTTCAAACGCGCAATTTCTGAATACGGGCTGTGTGTATTTCTCTGTATATTGAGCATTTTGATAGTTTAACAGAATTTATATTGCACTTAAACCTGCTTTATAATGTAAAAGACCTGAAAATCTCACTTTTTACAATATGGGACCTTTAATAGCTACATGCATGGGCCCAGTCATTGTAGGTTTTTCAAATGTTGAGAGGTTAACTCATGAAAAATAACACATTGTACTTTACACAACCATTTGTGAATAAGATTTAATATTTATGATTCATGTCTAGGGGTATATTTGTATGTATTACTTATGTTGTTTGCAATGTATTCAAATATCAGGTCTATATATCAGCCTATACTGGTACTTTTGTGGTCCGTCCACATTTGTTCCCCTCAATGAAATCTGATGTTTCAGAGATCTACTATACAGTGTATACTGTATAACAATATACATAGAAAGGCTTTACCATCTTATAGTGAATACCCAAGCTGACATTGTGCCATGAACCCGGCTGCTTATTACAATAGGTGACACTGTAGACATCTCCTGGTGCTGAAATGAGGTCTAACACATCTAACTGTAAAGCAAGGAATCTCTGTCTGTCCATATGTGTGTGTCCTTCATTTGTCTCGAGAACTGTCCATCCAATCTACTTCACACTTGGCGGGTGTATTGTTAGGGAGCAGGCGGCGACCTCTGGGTCTGAAGCAAATGAAGGAGTGCCTTAAACCTGCATTCTATCTAATAGTCTGATTGTATAGAAGTTTATGAGAAAATGAGCCTACTTCTCACTTGATTTATTACCTCAGTAAACATTGTAAACATGACTTCATGGTCTCAATCGCTAGTTTCAAGTCTTCTTCAATACAACATGATGTTCATTTAGTAAATGATGGTCCCATTTAGAGTTAAATAGACCATAAAGCAGGGGATGCTTTAGGGCGGGGCTACCTTGGTATTGACAGGTCACTACCACGACGTTGTCCGGTCTGGGAGTTGTCCGTATTTTTGTCTTAGAATTTCAACCCTTTCACAGTGTGTTTTCAGTCATCAAAGTTAATTGTAACATTTTGGTTGACTAAGTATGTCTTATTCAGCGTGCGGTTGTACTTAGCTCCAGCCTTTGGTGTCACTTCTGGTTGCAAAAAAAAACCAAGATGGTGATGGCCAAAAAGCCGAACTCGAGGCTTCAAAACGGTAGTCCACAATTCGATGGATGACATCACGTGACTGTGTCCACTTCTTATATAAAGTCTATGCTGGGATGTGCAGTATTGAAGTATATTTCATCAACAGCATATTTTCCACTGGGCACATGTGGTCCTCCATTAGTGAGCAGTTTATGGATTTTTTTTACCCTAATTTTGCCTCTCAGGCAGGTGAAGCATGTTTGGGCCATAGGCAGCCTGACAGGAAGCTCTGTAGACAATTCTCAGAACTGGAAGAAAATACTTGCAACCATTTACATGTTTGTTGGAAAAAAGAAATTACAGGTGACCTTGCGGTTATTTTATTATTCTAACGAAAAGATTCTACAATTGAACATCAGCCAGAGCTAAGGCAGCCAAGCACATTGTTCCCTGAGATAAGAATGACTTTCAGCCCTCACTGTGTTGGCTGACTGGACAATATTTTTGCCCGAAAGTCTTTTTTATAGATTTTATATTATTTCTTTTGCTTAAATTAGCCCGATCTCAGTCTCAACATTCACTAACTTACAATTATTTGTCCGGCTGAACAACCCTACACCTCTGAAACCAATTGTATATCTGCGATCATTCAGTCACCGGCACGCCCTTCTCAGGCCCTCAGTGTTCCTTCCTCCCGGTCCACTAGCTGCATGGTACTAACAAGCATTAATGCACTGACCCAGTGATACAGCAGCAACACCTGGCATCATTTGGTATCTGATAGGGGGGAAATTCGGGAAATTGAGTTTCCATTCATCCGTCCATTTCTAAACTATTCTGTTCAGGGTCAAGAGCCCATGCAGCAAACCTATAGACAAACACATGTACTGTATTTTACTGAGAGCATTTGAATATTGACTAGAACCATGCACTGTTGATAAGGTGCCTTTATAAGTAGGGGTAAAAGTGTGCCGGAAATTGGACTGTGGTGATTAATACAATGGAAGTTTATCTGTTCCACGAGACTTGCGAATGACGGACACCAAGAACGCTGTTGAAAAAGTTACCCTTTAACAGCATCTCAACCCAGACTCTCTAATCCTTCACACACACACATACACTCACACACACACACACGCACACACGCACACACACACATACACTCACAGCACTAGCTGACATGATGTGGGCTGTCACATTGACATGGTACATAATGGCTGCTAATGTTATTGGATATTTTAACATAGCGTAAGCAGAGTGGGTCATTCATCCTGTTTAGGCCTATGGGAGAGAGAGGAGCATGCTTTTTTTTTTTTTTTCAATGGTGCCAAGGTGACTGGATAGGTCACAACATTGAACACTCGCCTTGTTTAATATCATAAAATGAATTACACTGCAGACCATTCTGCCGACAATCATTTAAAAATGCACAAGTTATAAACACACTCAGCCTGAATTATGAAAGACTTCATGAAGCTTTTTATGCTTTGCCAGGCTAACATTATCACTTACTCTGACATGCACTGAATGGAAGGGTGGTGAGGATTTAAAGCTGAAGTGGCGAGATTGGAGCAAATATGATTAAAAAAAGTTATTTCTATAAAACGTACATGTAACAGGTAACCTGAAAAAATCATGTTCCTCTGTGTCCTCCGGTGTCCTCCAGTGCTCCTAACGGCATCTGCAAGATTTCACAGACCGGAGGAAAACAAGCAGTAAGAGCTGATCTGAGGTCTGCTGTCCAGCTGCTGTCTACGAGAGCCGGCTGTCAATCAAAACTAGGCAGCGCTGATCAAATATGAATCATTATTCTGTTACGTTAATGTCTATTTCTCTCCTCAAATATTTTCAGAATCATCTTGTAGTGCACGGTTTAGCTGTAAAACTAGAAAGTTTGTGACGCGGCAGCCATTGTAAAATCTGGTGAAGGAACACCAAGTTCAAGTCACATGACCGGAGCACAGCCAATAGGAACGCTCAATGAAATTACCTGTGATTGGTCAAAGTCTCCCGTCACGGGCTAGATGTTTTAAAGCCTGAAAACAGAGCCATGAGGAGGTTCAGAAGTCTAGTTCTCTCTCAGAACACTTGAATTACAATATGCTGAAAGGTTATTATGGAATTTTTGCCCAATGATGCCAAAAATATACTGCCTACTGCCACTTTAAGGCACATTTGTTTCTCAAACAATTTTTTTTAAATATATGTTTCTCATAATAGCAATAATGTGGCAACACAAGGTGACAACTGTATTTGAACATCCCTTTGAACCCACTTTTATTACCATAAAACATATCAAAGCGCTTAAATGTGCAAATGGAAAAAAAAAAAGTAAATATAAATGTTGTGTTTGCTGACGTTTTTGGAGATCTCTGTGCTGAGACTTCTACTGCCACCCCAACACAAGGGAGGTGTACTGAGTTTCATTTGAGCAGCATAGTTGAAAATCATATTTGTAATAACTCAACAATTATTTGACTTGTGTGGAGTTTACATTGTTTCATTGTTTCTTATCTTCAGTAGTTCCAGTGAAACTCTAGGTCAAATGAATTTTGCAATGATTTAAGCCTCACAAACCAAATTCCATCCTGCCCCCATTGTACTGGAGTCGTGGCAAAACAATTCAGAGAACAATATTTTAACACATAAACAAATAAAGCCAAACTTTCTGCATGACTAGACACCACTAGAGGCCGGATCAACCTGCCAGGGGGCCCTGGGGCAAAAAAAATGAGCTGCCAGGCCCCCCATTAATCCTCCCACTGTCTCTGTGCAACGTGTACAGTATTTGTATGCTGGAATATTACATGGCTGCAGGTTTGCTGAAGAACCAGGTAATATCTGTATTTACCAGCCGCGACCGAGGCGCTGTTATTGTTTTCACCTTGTGAGTCATCATGGCAAAATGTGGTACTGTAGACACCTGCCAGGTGTTTATATGTCTGTCTGTCTGTCTGATTTACAGCACAAAGGAAGTAAATCAACCATTGTGCAACCATAACAGGAAGCAGATAACGCTTTTGTTTTCCCCAGTAACTATCGATAGCTACTCCGAGTAGCCCCCCCACAGACATGCACGAGCACCGCCGCATCGTGACTACTTCACAGACACAGAGCGGAGAGAGGACCTCAACTCAACCATGCTACCTGATGACAAGTAACCGCGGCAGTGCTGCTGCAGGGCTGACTTTTCTCTTCCATTGTCCAGGAAACGTGCGGTGGCGACGCACTTTGAGTTCAGGCTGGTGCAGGCCAAGGGTAGAGTACGAACAGGGAGGCAGGGAAGCATCTGATTGGTTCTTTCCAAGCGGACCGCGAAGCAGTGATTGGTAGACGTTTTTACAGGATTACAGCAGCTACAGATGACGGCTCTTTTCCGGTCGTTTTTCAGAGCTCATCAGTAATGGATCGCTGTCGGGGTGTAAAGACCATTTCAACCCATATAACAAATAGTGTATACAAGAGAACATCATCAACCCTGCTTTTAATTCCAACAATAAATGTGTTTCAACTTTTCAAAGTCAAACAATAACACATTTGTCACATTTTTGTACAAGTGCCTGTGTTTGTTTCCCAGCTGGGAGCACTTGACAGCACTTTAGAAGAGCAGCTTTTTTTCAGCTCAGGCACTTCAGTTGCGTCTGGTTGAGCACGTAGGGAGGGAGGACAGACCCGCCGGTCTGCGTGTGTGTGAGGAAACAGTTGGGGGACAAGTTGAAAAGTTGTCTATTGCCATAGCTCTAGTAATATGCTAAATATGGCCGATAATATCAGCCATACTGACGTATCGGTCAGGCTCCAAGAAAGATGCTGTATCTCCAAAACCTGAGACTAAGTGTAAACAAATTTGAAGCATTAAAGGTCACATATTATAAAAAAGTGAGATTTTCATGTTTTTTTTATTATAAAGCAGGCTTAAGTCCTATATAAATACTTTGAAAGTATCGGAACGCTCAATCCACAAGGAAAAACGCACAGCCCGTATTCAGAAACTCTGCATTTGAAACAAGCCGTTAGGATTTCTGTCCATTTGTGATGTCACAAATATACAATATTTAGACCCTTTACACAGTTTTAAACGTAAACATTCTAAACGTGTCCCAGTTTATTCCTGGTTGCAGTATATGTGAATGTCATCAGCTGACAGGAAGTAAACATGGACCCAAGCTGTTGCCCAGCAATGCAATTCTGTTGCAATTTCGTCGAAATGCGCTAAAACAGAGCTTTTCAGACGGGGTAAATACAGGCATGTTCAGGCAGACAGTATGAGGAAAATAAAGGTTTTTTTTAACATTACAGCATGTGAACATGTTCTAGTAGAAACACAAAATACAAGTAAGAACCTGAAAATGAGCATAATGTGGGACCTTTAAGTTAAAGCATTCAGATCACTGTTCTTGGACTTTTCAATGACTGGGACCACTGCATTAAAAGGATTGTGGGAGGCCTACAAATTGTGTGTCCCCACTGCAGCATAAACAAACAAACAGAACTTGTTATTTATATCAAGCAGTGAGGGGTTAGAGAGAGGGTACGCTGACAAATGGAAGTGTGTTAACCCTGCCACCGCAGCACCTCACTGAGCATTCTGACAGATAAATGTCAAATCTTAATGGAGGCACAAAATAAAGCCCTTTTTTTTTGTTTCCGTCTGTGAGAAGGAAAGGAAGTGATGGAGAATTACTGTGTGTGTATGCGTGTGTGCGTGGGTATGTGTGTGTGTGTGTGTGTGTGTCACAGGGAGCTGTCCATACATGTGGTGCTGATTTCAAACAGCCTAGTATTTGCTGTCCATTTCTCCCTTATCTTTCAAGTCCTTTTCTCTTAGATGTACCACCTTCTCTCTCTCTCTTTCACCCACCACAATGCACTCTCTCTCTCTCTCCCTCTGTTTCACGCCGCTCTCCCACTTTCGCTTTCTCGAGACATTAAATAAAAACAAAAGCTTCCTTATCACAGACTGCCTCTCATTTTCTGGGTTTTCTGCCGATTTCACCAAATTCTCTGTGACTAGCGTGACAAACAAGCACTCTCAGTGTGGAAGCAGCCCTGTGTTGTGCTCTCCTTCACACAGCGGTGGGTGGAAACAGGAATCACTGCAGCAGCTTCTTTTTTCCTCCAAACATTCTCGTAGCAAAACGGATTAATAATGAAATTAGGTTTTTGTTCACACAATATAATCAGCATCTATCACATCGCAGATCTCTTTTGAGTCTTTTTCTTTTTCTCTCCACCCCATTTGGAAAGATAATGTCACTGATCTTCTTCTACTTTCGGCAAATTTTGAAGTTACAGCTCTTGCTTTTTTTATTCACCATTTTATTTCCAATAGGTGCTGTGCTGTGTGATCCTGATGCACTGTGATGTGTTGACTGGTGCCAGCTGAAAGGCTTCACACAGAATCAGAGGGAGGGACGCTGAGCAGGACGGGACGGGTGAATCCCTGCTCATGGTGAAGCGAGAAGAAGAAACGTTCAAGCTGTTCAAAAATACTTAAAAACTTCCAGCACACTGAACTTTACACAGCAGGGTGCGAGTCTTTATATAGACAACTTGATGTGTGCAAAGACTTCAATACACACTCTTAACTAAAGCTTACTGTCTGCCCTTACTGTTCATCGTCAAAGGGACATTATCATCAATCTCTGAAGCCATCAGCTATCGGTCTGATGACGGATAAGCCTCTGGGGTCAAGTGGCTACAGTATATTTCTGGGGTTCCGGTGTAGCCAGCAGATATCCGGGCCAAGACTTCCTTTTCGATGCGCTGCTCATTGTCTACAATCCGATTAGAAACTTGACGTGTGAGACTGGAGTTGATAAACACCGTCTATAAGCCTTGTGTTAACAAATGAAGGAATTCTGTCCACAGAAAAAACGCTTGAGGGCTTTTATTTTTAAATTAAAGCAGGAAGTGTTGATTTAAAAATAAGTCTTTACTTTTTTCCGATGTCTTCAGATAGACATCGAAACTGTAGTAATCTTGCTGTTATGATGTCGATATACTGTCAATAGATCACCTTCCACTGTCTGTTGTTGCTGTGAAACGTGCGAGGCTCGAGTCAAAAATAGGCGAGACCTTGAATCTCTAGAAGAGACGCAGCTGAGACGCGTCTCATGCAGGCAGTCTGGCTGCTCTAACCTGTTAACACGGACGCCGAAATAAAAACCCAACAGGTAACGCAGCCGCCACGCGCTCCTGACGTTCCCACTGTGGACGAGGCTTTACAGCTGTTCTTCTGTTGATCCATGTGCACTGTCCCTGGTACATAAGTAAACATTCATGAATAAAGTATAGTGAGTTTGAGTGCAATAAATCCGGCACAATGTGATGGATTATCTCTCTTGAGCCAGTTTTAACTCTCTACAAGTCTCTTTTAAAACTGTAGTGAAATGAATGTCAATCAAAGGCTGACTGGAAGGTGAAAGAATTCAAACGTCTAAAAGCTAATGGATCTTTTGGAGAACGGTATGTGAAGTATACATGTTTTGCAGTAAATAGACTACAATGTTTGAATGAAAGGCTCCAAATCAGAAGCACTGCTACCACGCTAAGTTCTTTACTGTGATATATATTTCCCTATGCACTCTGCAAATCCTCTCCGATGAGTCATTGTGTGTGGAAGCATGAAGATCGGGGTTCATTTCGCTGTGAGCTGAAGCAAGCTTGAATTCGCACAGACAGATAAAAACGATCTGAACCGGGCTCAGACTCAGATGCACACAGAGGGGGATTTTGCTTTTCAAGGAAGCAGTGATGGCTCACATCTAAAGCACTCCCATCCCGACCGCCGGTGCTGTTGAGATGCAGAATGCAGCGGGAGATGGAAAACTGACATGTAGAGACAGTCACAGTGTGTTTGTGTGTGTGTGTGTGTGTGTGTGTGTGTGTGTGTGTGTGTGTGTGTATTTTGCAGGCTAAATAAGAGCAGAGCACATGGGGATACAGTGGCAGTTTCACGTCTTACCACAACAAGGACCTGATGGACTACCGCCTCTGAGAGCTGGGTGAAATGTTCCCTCAGAGCAGAAAAACACACACACACACACACATCCATGCACACACAACTTCAAGGTGGCGAAAGGAAATTCATGTAAAAAAATTTTGATCTTTCATTTTGACACCCTGTCAACATTGTTTTCTACTTTCACGCCATCAAAGCGAAGTGAAGTGAACTGAGCCAGAGGCGTGCAGCACAGCACGTCCCCGATCTCCATGTCAGGCAACACACAGATTTTCGCTATGATGCAATGAAGCCATTATTTCCCATTAGCTCATCCTACTGGAAGAGTACAGTCAGACTACTCATTTCCCTCAGTGATGTATTATTATAGTAGGGATGGGTACCAAGGAGCGGTCTTAAACTAGTACTTTTTTTTTTAAGAGAAATAAAACCTATTTAGTTCATTTTCGCATATCAGCACCCACATTCTTAAAAAAATTAAAACCTCTAATTTGTAAAATACTAAGCATGTTATCAATACATAGTTGGACAATGGATGCTACAATTATAAAGTGACGGCTCTGTACGGAGTCTCAGCAAAGAGCAGCAGGAGTCAGAATTCACAGGACGAGAGGGAATAGACAGATAAGATGATGGCGGAGGATTTGGTGTCAAAAGCCAGGTTTCCACCAAGAAGTTCCTGGTAATTTAGTCCCGGGACTACTGTTCAAGGAACTAAAAGGTTCCTCTGCATGGATCCTAGACACAGCAATGAGGACGGAGATACACACTTGATTTCTCTAAGTCACACTTAAAACTCATTTTAGCTTCAGCTTAATTTCAGAATGTATTTTCACACGGAACGAGGACTGTTTTTTTTTTTGAAGAAGAAGAAATGTGAACCTAAAGCAAACTAAAGGTTAAAATGCTCAGAATAGTAAGCTAGCTTTAGCAAAGCAAGTGTAATACTGCAGCAACTCAATACGGCGTAATCATATGGGATCTTCCGATCAAAGCGACCGCCGTGCTGCCACTGTCGGCGCAACAGGTCCTCTCACTCCGGCCCGCATAATGTTCTAAATGTTAGAAAGAGGCTCCGTCCGGGATAATGTGACGAGTCGACCTCCAGGTTTATCAGATAAAACGAGCCGCACCACCAGCATCGGTCTGAACATCTTAACATCTGCTCACGCTGACTGGCTGCATAACTTGAAGAAAAGACGAAAAGAAACTGTGCACACGATAATAAAATCACAGACAATCTCAGATGTTTTTGCAATGGTGATGTTAGAATGTATATGTCTTTAAACTGATTTCCTTAATCTGATTTAACAACTAGACCCACTTTACAGCTGTACGAGGAGGCAAACCTGAGCTCAGCTTATTGTTGAATGTCATTGGATATCATGTTTTGTAACTGACCGATGCTTGATGCATAAACAAGGGTACGGCAAATGCATTATTCAGCGTTGCTTAATGGATTCAGCACCGACACAACTTCTGATTGCGAATGCTGATCACTTTCTAAGCAGGTGACACATGACACACAAGGAACAGGAGGCCACGCACACACACACACACACAAAGATATTTGTCATGTGAGATGGACTCGATCGACTTTACGCAGACGCCTCTGGTTTGGTCACCACCTAACCAAAAATAAATCACATCAAACTCAATAACACATTGTGGTTTTGGGGGTCTTTATGTGCTATTCTCATCAAAAAGGAAGGAGGATTTCTTGGGAGAAGTTCAGTATATAGGATATCTAAAATGATTTGGGTCCACAGTGGTTCGCTTTCAGCGCCCATCCAGGGAATATCAGGCTTTCACGGATATCTGAATGACTGGCTCCCAAGAAAACTGACATTTAGACTTAGAGTTTGGCTTATGAGCGACTGAGTCATGACTGCTTTTATCAGCCAATGAAAAAAAGCTATTTGGAGATATCTGGGTTTATTACCTCTCAGGCTGTGCTGTTCTCTGTCATCAAAGGATAAAAGAGAAGGTATTTAGGGAGATACTGCAGCGAGTGACGGGGTAGAGTAATAAATCAGGAAATGCTTTTTTCTGCTGCACTTTATTCAAGAAGAAGTGGGCCTCTCAAATCATCTTCCAGTTGCTTGTTCACAGTAAGGAAAAAAAAAAGGCCAAGGAAAATCTTTTAGGCCTTTCCAATATCAGGTGTTTTAGATACGGATTCATATGATGTACAACTGCAGCATTACAAATAATTTTGGTCAAGGTCAACCTGACCAAGAAAGGACTGCCTACTACCAGGAATATAGTCAAAGTTAAGCCCTCCTCAGGTTTATTTAAAACACCTTTATACAATATTTTCTAAAGAATTTACCTCCTTTTTCAGTACATGAATTCACATTATGTCAGTCTTAGGTGCTTTCAAAGAGAAGACATTTTTTTTCTGAATACAAAGTAGATTTCTTTTACACATATTAATGGTGAGGGTCACGGTTTACTGACCACTACCTCAAAGGTTTGACACGCTCTGAGATCTGAAGTAAGGTTTAGATTATCTCATTGAATATTCGACCATGACAAGAGAACGGAATCCCCTTACCATCACATCCTCCTTCAACATTTTAAGATGCGATGAACGTGGACCGAAAGGATTAAAACAACCAAAAACTGATCCTCAACAACACACCAAACACCTGTATGCTGCTTATGCTTATCTGTCCGCTCTTACTTTAATGATATTTAGTCTCTGATTTGACTCAATGAGCTCAGTTTAAGGAACTCCTTACTCTACGTTGAAGTTTTGTGCATATATAGATTAAGATTAGGTTCAATTGAGATTAAGGTATTTTAAAGCTTTTTAAGGGAGGGTGGCTGCCTCATGCATGCAATGTCATCATGTAGTGACCATAGCTAGTGTACACACATGTAGAGTTGATGTATGGATATAGACAATATTACTGTGACCTCCAGTTGATGGATTGGTGAATCGCCTATTCTCAGGCTGTAGTCTGAATCCCAAATGTTTCATCATGTACTACAAGCAGAATGGTCCAATTTTTACCTTATTTAATTTTTACATTAAGTTTTTTTCATGTCCATGGTTAAATTCAGTTAAAGATTTAAATAAGGCCCTGCTTGTGACCACCTTACTCTACAATTTCTGTTCATATAGTTGTGATTTTAAGTTTATTTTTGCCAATTTCCAACAAGACAAACATCAATTCTACAAAAAAAAAAGCACACACATCTCTCCCTTTTTGCCCAACTGAGGAGCATCCCCTCTTCACTGACATCTGTTTGATTCTATCTCATATGCTATAGATATACATCTCATAAAATATGTCCTATTCCGCAGATAAACAGCAACATGTAAAGGTTTTCCCCACCCAAAAGCTAATGATAAAAACTATGCAAACGGAAGATAACCTTCCTAAATCATCTCTAATGAAGACATCACACAGCTGTAGGGACGTTATTATGTATAAAGCAGCAGCACTTACAAGGAGGTGATGTTCTGGAACAGGTCCTCGATGCTCTGGAACGGGTCCTCGATGCTCCCGGTGCTGTTCCCGGTGCTCTCGGTGCCCTGGAAGGACAGCAGCGGGAAGAATTTGCTGTTGTCCGACTTATTGCAGTGGATCTCTACGGGAGAGCAGGTGCAGGTGGGCGGACAGTCCAGCAAGGAGCTCAGGTAGTGGCGAAAGAACACTGAGCTGAGCAGAAAGCAGATGTGCATCCAGCAGCACCAGATCCTGGGAGGGCGACGGGCGCCCAATGCGCCAAATAACGCACCAGATCCATCCATGCTGTCTGTCACGACTCGAGCGCAACAACGGATTCTCTTCGCAACTTTGCAGCAGCAGCAGCAGCAAAGGAGAAAAAATGAGTCAAATCCTCTGGTTCATAGTCCGCTCCTGCGCGTATACGTGGGTGTGTGACTGAATGCGTAACCGGTGTCCTCACCTTTATGTCTCTCAATGGAGTCCAAATGTTAAATTAAAATATATATCCCCCTTCATGTCCGTGCGTATCCATGTGTGTGTGTGTGTGTGTGTGTGTGTTAGTGCGGGTGCGTGGGTATGTCAGAGATGTTCATGATGCCAGTCACGGATCTCCTCTGCGCGTTTTACAGAAAACACCGCTGGGAAGGAAAAAAGGGAAGAAGAAGAAGAAGATGGAAGAAGAAATCCCCCAAATATTCCAAGTCCATGACATGAAGGGGTGTGAGCGCGTGCAGTCCGGTTTCTTTTTCTCTTCTCCTCCTCTCTGCATCGTTTTATGTCATCCCTCCATCTCTCTCTCTCTCTCTCTCTCTCTCTCTCTCTCTCTGTCTCTCTCTCTCTCTCTCTCTCTCTCTAGCGCTGTTGCTGCTGGTACCAGGCGGTGGGAATGGTGGGGAGACATAGAGAAGACACAGGGTGGCAGAGAGAGAGAATCACTCCATCCTCTAGCTTCAAGTCCCACCTGCTGGACAACACTGGAAACTGACAACAGATGCTGCGCGCGCACATATGGTCGCACACGCGCTTTTTGTTTTTAGGGGGTATAGTGACCCCACAGACATAAAAGGAACAATGGGTGATTAAACACACACACACACATGTGGTTGTATGCTGTCATCCCACATCAAGTGAAGCACCCTCTAGCATCATTTCTATGTTTAAAGGTCCCATGTTGTAAAAAAGTGAGATTGTCATGTCTGTTATATTATAAAGCAGGTTTAAGAGCCATATAAATACTGTGAAAGTATTGAAACATGCAATATACGGAGAAATACACACAGCCCGTATTCAGAAATTTTGCGTCTGAAACAAGCCATTAGGATTCCTGTCCATTTGTGGTGTCACAAATATACAATATATATACCATTACACGGTTTTAAACGTAAACATTCCAAATGTGTCCCAGTTTATTTCTGGTTGTTGTGTAAGTGAATGACATCAGCTGACAGGAAGTAAACATGGACCCAAGCTGTTGCCTAGCAACATAATTCCGTTGAAATTAGGTCTAAATGCACTAAAACGGAGCGTTTCAGACAGAGGGTAAATATAGGTATATTCAGGCGGACAGTACGAGGAAAATAAAGTTTTTTTTTAACATTACAGCATGTAAACATGTTCTAGTAGAAACACAAAATACAAGTATGAACCTGACAATGAGCATAATGTGGGACCTTTAAAGGAACATTACCAACCTCAGGCAAGGTAAGCAACAGCCCTGGAGCCACAACCCCAAGGGGCCCAGCAGCCCAAGGGGTCGCTGATTACAAATTGGATTGGCAGTTGTCTCGTAGTGGGGCCCCGTGTCCAATCTAGATTTAGGACACAGACACAGCTCATAAGCACAACAGGTTCTCACTCCTAACTCCTCGAATAACGCCGCCTGGTCAGTGGACTTATTACCTCGAGCTAACAGTCACACTGAAAGACTGATGCCGAGTTCACACCCAGGTGACCTCCACCTAATATGATATTGCATTTTCTTGGTCCACAAAGAATACATCTTAAAGCAGAAATGATGGATTGTTTTTTTTTTGGGCCACTAGGGGGCAGCGGAACAAGCTGTAAACACAACATTGACATACTGTGACCCAAAACTGTTGTTAAACGGTAAACATGTTAGCAACCAGTTGTCTTTTTACACATCCGGCAGACACAGAGCAGCAACATTCATTTGGAGAGGTGTTTGTGTCCACCTGATTAAGTCCACTGTCCTTTTAGCTGTGGATTTGAGCGAGACACAAGAAATGAGCAGTCAAACAGGTTGGAAACCAGCCAACACTAATCATATATCAGCTGGTAACTTTGCTGAGTACTATTGTATTGATAGGAATGATGGACAAATCTAGGAAATTAAGACCAAAGTTGTAATAAGCTGTTATGTTTTTGAATTTGAACACTATACTTTGGACATAAGCGTTTCCTCCACCACCAGACTCAGGTCAAATTTGCAACTCTGCACAAAAACTATCTGGTATTAAAAGCCATGAAATTTGCTGAGCATACATGTGTGTGTGCTTTTGAGAATCCAGCACTTTCCTACTGTGGGGTGTAATAAACAGTGTAGCCTCTAGGAGCCACTAGTAGGGGTTTAGACTTGAGCCAGACAGAGCAATCAACTATGATGACTCTCCAAAACCTCAAATTACAAAGTCTTTGAACATTCAATGTGTTGTTTTTTTTGTTAATTAACTTTTCCTGCAGAATTGACGGACTCATCCAACACGAACATACTTTCTAGGTCTGTGATGAAACCTCAATACTAAACGTAACTATCCAAAAAGCTGAAATCCTTGACAAAAGCAATTCCTCAAAAAATATATATGTGACTGATGGCATCATAGTGTGTGCTCCCTCCCACTGACTTTGTCTGTCTTGTGTATTTTCTTTCTCCTCAGGATGCTGCTGATTTTTAAAAGCTCTACTTGAACTGGGAATAAAGGTAAAATCTTCCCCCACTACAAAGCACTGAGAAATCTGTGCTGGATCAAGAACACCTGTAGGCTTAGCAAATAGTTTGATGTTCAGTTCAGGGAGCGGAGATGCCAGGTATACAGACACACACACGCATACACACACTCACACACACACACACACACACACACACACACACACACACACACACACACACACTGTCAGCTGGGCTTAAGGCCTCCGAGAAACTCCAGAGACTGAGGAGCCTGTGGAGACACTGATAATAAGATAATAAACTCTCAAATTAAACCTAATTCAGTGTCCACCTATGATAAATGCTCTATGATTGTGTCATAATCATGAATACACATGTAGGCAGATTTCTGTATATGTACATGCCTTCATTTTTGCTCACATCAGGTTTTTTAAAGATGCGTCAGTTTCACTAAAAAGTTTTTTTTTTAAACATTTTTTATTCCATTAATAAAAAACTGCATATGAACCTGCATTTATTTACAACCACTTTCCAATAATTCTTTCTACCTTTTAGCTGCCAGTTTAGTTGGTTTGGTATCAAAAACATATTTGAGTGTAGCCTACTCTTTAGCTGGGAAATGAGAAAGTCTGTGACCCGGCTGCAATGTTAAACAGTCAAGCCAAAATCAAGCATCGGTTGGAGCAAACCATACCAGACCGTTTTGGGTTCCACCACGTCTTTCCATTTGTTTGCCCGATTTGTTGCATCTCCACCATTATTGTGTGGCTCCCCTTGAGGGATAGCCTACACATCACATTTCAGGAGCATAAAAAACCCTGTGCAAACCTGATTAAAACACATTTCTTAAAGGCGCTAAATGCGAGATTGGGAGCATTTCTATTGCCTCCACATGGCTCTCAACAGCTGCAACAAAGTGCTTATTAAAGGCCAAACAGAGCTCCTCTTGTTCAGATATTGAACATTCCTAAGATTTAACATGAGTGGGAAGGCAGATAGTGGCTGAGTTTTTATTGGGATTTACAGCTCTGCAAAATTGTGCTGGATTAGAATAAGACCTTGTAATTAACTCTAGATAAAAGTCAAATTTGGCCTTCCTCAGAAACGATGTGCATTTATTCCTAAATGTTCTAAAGGTGTGCCAATGAGATAAATCCCCAGAGCTTCTAGCCCGAGCCCAGGCTTTGTTTCGTTCCTTAAAAAGGGCTGATAGTTCAGATGAAAACCAGGGATTTGATCTACAGTATTTCTTATTCTGTATTTCTTATGAGTAGCATGCTTGTCAACAACTGGGATGAAGGATTTTATGAAATGTTCCAATGATAACTCTACATCCAGGATTTCACAAGAAGGTCATATAAAAAAAGCCTGCTCATCAAAATTACATAGGTTTCTTCTCAAAACAACGTGAGATTTTGCCTTCTTTAAATGAGCACTTCTAATATAGGCTATTGGGCAGTGATTACTCATCCCAAGATCAAAAACTCCACAGGTAGTCATTTTGTCACTTCTGTTAGACAGGATTAAATCTATTAAAGTGGATTTTGAAGGATCTTTTAAATTAGGCCTGGTAGGGTCAGTAACAAATTGAGTGAGATTAAGATCACTACACAGCTCCTTCAGATGATCAGACACATCGGTTAGCCAGTTCAAATTAAAGTCACCCAGGATTATAATTTCAGATTTACTATATTGAGAGAATAATGCTACCAATTTATCAATGGCATCAGGTTTGGCTGAAGGAGGTTGATATATTCCCACAACAACACAATAATTATAGGTCCAAAGTCTATTATCAAAGCGATGAGTTCAAAACTTTTGGATATACTTACTGCGTTCAGAACTGAGATAGAAAAAAAAAATTAAACATATATGGAAACTCCCCCCCACTCCCCCTTCCAATTCTATCTATTCTGTATGGATTATATTCATGTAGGGATATATATCGGAATCACTGTCGGTGTGTTACAGCCGAGATTCAGTTATAACCAAAATATCTGGGTCTGCCTGAGAAACTAGGATTGTTATATGATCCAGCTTTTGATGCTGAAGCAGACTTTGTATGTTTAAGTGTATAAACCCCAGACCTTTCCTTTCTTTAAACATGTATGGATTACTTAAACGGCCTTGGGTGGATTCTGTTTCCGGAGACCGGGAGATACAGGGCTGTAAAGTAACTGCTATTAGGTTAGCCGGAACTACAGAACTTATTGAATGGTGACGTTTTGGCCGATTGGAGATCCTAACTGGAATACTATACATACGAAGGGGATTGATGTGTATAACTTGGGGAAGGGGGTTTGTAGCTATTGTGCTCTATCCTCGCTAATATGACCCCAATATATATAGTAAAGATGGAGGAGTGTTCAGCAGGAACAGTTGAACAGGTGAAGCTACCAAATGCAGCTGACAAAAGAAAACAATGTCGATGTGTGAATGCGTAAATTAACAGATTAATCAATTCAACAGAATAGCCTACTCAAAAGTATTATACTAGATGGGGCAGTGATATTATTTTAAAAAACTTTCAGAATATAATGGATGAATAGATTCCACTTATTATTATTATTATCCCTTTGGTATTGTCATGACTATTTCATTACAGTAACAGAATATTCATTCATATTTGATCAGCGCTGCCTAGTTTGACTGTTTTATTGGAGTTTGCGGGTGATTGACAGACGGCTCTCACAGACGGTAAGCTCCAGCTCGGCTCTGATTGGTTGTTTTCCTCCGGTCTGTGAAATCTTGCAGATGCCATTAGGAGCACCGGAGGACATCGGAGTTCCATTAGTTCCATTTGCAAGTTCTATGAGGTACAGAGTATTCTCAGGTGTGCAGAAGCTCTGTACTGTGTTTGTGGTTAGCAGTGTACA
Source organism: Sebastes fasciatus (assembly GCF_043250625.1). Lineage (NCBI taxonomy): Eukaryota > Metazoa > Chordata > Actinopteri > Perciformes > Sebastidae > Sebastes > Sebastes fasciatus. The sequence goes on from NC_133798.1 coordinate 4,679,576, forward strand.
TATGTTCCAATTTCTAAATAAATAAAGCTTTGTCAAGTTTGAAAAAAATAACCCTGAGGATGTCATAGTGAGGCCATCAGGGAGAGAGACTTCTGAGCTCAGGCTTAGAGACCATGAGCTGTCTGTTAATGGGCCCACTCATCCTAAACACGGGAATGTTCCCCATCTTTACCATCAATCCTATATTACGTGAGTAACGACGGTCGGCCGTCGGACAGTTCCTAGTTTTTACGGTGTGTCCCGCACCGTCGGCTCTAGTCTGTCCGTGTCGGAGGTTTTTCGGCTGATTCAGCATGTTGAATCGGCGGTGGAGCTCGTTGGTGAGAGAAATCACTCTGATTGTTGTCTTTTCGCCTTTGTTACTAGAGCACATATGGCCTATGACAGAAATACACTCATCAACATTAGAGAGGGAAGCGCAGGGATTGGATTAAGTGCAGCTGACCTTGACACGATCACTGCCCACGGCATCTTCCGACCAGCGACCACTGGTGTAACCTGGCTGACGTCCGGTCGCAGGAAAGTGGAATGGATGAAATAGGACTTGGGCTCGTGGAGATTGTGGACTTTTGACTGTTGTGTCCACATCTTGCAGAGACCTGGCTCCATTGTGGCAACCCGGATCGGCTTGTTCCGCGCCGATCAGAGCGCAGGACTCCGCTGGGATGAGCTGAGGTGGACTCTATGTTTGCATCAATGATGCTTGGTCAACATTGATGATGGACAATGTTTCCCTGTTGTCTAATTTGTTACGGGTCCCATATTGTAAAAAGGGAATTTATCAGGTATTTTATATTATAAAGCAGGTTTAAGTGATATACAAATACTGTTGAACTATCAAAACGCTCAATATACAGAGAAATACACACAGCCCGTATTCAGAAATTGCGCGTTTGAAACAAGCCGTTGTGATGTCACAAATATACAATATTTAGACCATTACACGGTTTTAAACGTAAACATTCTAAATGTGTCCCAGTTTATTTCCTGTTGCAGTGTATGTAAAAAACATCAACAGACAGGAAGTAAACATTGACCCAAACTGTTGCCTAGCAACGCAATTCCGTTGAAATGCGTTAAAACGGAGTGTTTCAGACAGAGGGTAAATACAGGTACATTCAGGCAGACAGTATGAGGAAAATAAACTTTTTTTTAACATTACAGCATGTAAACATGTTCTAGTAGAAACATTAAATACAATTATGAACCTGAAAATGAGCACGATATGGGACCTTTAAGATGTCGGCCATAATATCTGACCAGAGAATTCACCTGTGTAGTTGTTGCTGCTGTTTACATTCCTCCTGATGCAAATTCTAAAACTGCCCCACTGATTTTCTTTTGTTTTTTTTGTTTTTCTTGTGTAGCATAACAAGAGTACAACTGCATTTTGTTTTGCAACCCTGTGTTGTACAATGACAACAAATGAACATATTGTACGCCATCATAAAAACTGCCGTCACTTTTTGCAAGTCATACAGTAGCCTACTGACATTGTGTTGGAAGTAGAGACTGAGAGGTGGCATTGTGGTGCGTTCCATTGTTCCCAGTACCAAACAGCAATACAATTCCCATTTATGGCCCGGGGCCCAAAACCAAAAGCAATGACGTGCGTCTTTGTCCTTATCAAAGCTGACTCAGCCATGAACTGGGCGGCGATGGTAAATGAGCTCTCCATCATAGTGAGCAGCATATCTTCATTTATTTTTGTCTTCCCATTATGCAACAACACATCCGACTGCTCAGCATTAGTGATGTCATCGTGTTCCTTCTCGTATCTCAACAATTTTAACTTGTGTAAAATGTTGTCCTACTAATAAGAATGATCATCACAACTATACAAATAAGAATTTGCTTGTAAAAACATTGAATTGTCCTTTAATTAATGGATGTTAGAACTGCCTGCATATACAGTATGTGCCAATTGTTACACCTTCAAAAAGAAAAGAAAAAAATGATGAAATATGTTATACCAAAAACAATGCTGTCTTGTTTGTGCTTCTAATGCTGTATTTGTACTGTACTGTATTAGTGATTCTATTTCTATTTCTCATTTTGTCCTTACAGTAAAGCGCTGCACTGCTGCTGCAGCAGCTATATTTATTCTATTGTGCTTTTTGGCTAAAAGGGTTTGGTCCCACCCATTCAGATGACATCAATCAGATGTTAATGTCATGACTTCTTAATGTACCTATGACCGTAATGCATTATGGATGAACCATCGATTCCTAATGGCGAGTTAATGTACTGCATGTGACCAGGCTGTGGTTTTCATGATAGATGGAAAGAAACAAACCTCTTTCTTTGTCTCTCTCTCTTCCCCTCCCACCCACCCTACACACACTCACACACACACAGACACACGCACACGCACACACACACACACACACACACACACAATATATTGACTGACTCTAACGACCAATATTGGTTTTATTTACTACCCATTAGTTTTTATACATACTGTTCCTGTCAAACTGTTGTTTGCTTCAGTACTTCTGCAGATGGTTAAGATTAAGACAACCTTGTTTGTTTCTAGAAAAAAGAGGTTGGGAGACATTTTCAACTTGTTTTCAATTCTCTGAAATATATTTCCTCCATGGCCACAAACACTATACTTGAGTTGTGAATTTCCTGTATGTTAAACTGGACCAACCAAACACGTTTAGGGATGACTAACTCAAAAAGACTAACCCATTATCGGTACCAACTCGTCAAATATCGACGCTTGGTCAGTGCCCCTCAGCGTTTGATACCGATGCACTGAGGCACCGTTTAGTGTCTGTATGAGATGCACCAGGCTTTCACCTGACTCCAATGTAAACACATCTGCGTCATCATTATATGGTCAGAGAAACTGAGATAGTATAAAGAGAGAGAAAGTCTGCAAAGGAGGAGGACGGGGTGGTTGGACTGGTCAAACAAACACAGGACTTTTACCAAGGAGACTGCTGTTTGTGTCCGGTGTGAAACAAAGTTAACGCTGACTTATTTTTTACCGTAGTTTTGTTACGTATCTTACGTACTGAGGCGACAGCAGTTACGTAACAAACACACTTATACACACTTAAACCCAACCATGATCTTTTCCTAAGCCTAACCAAGTAGTTTTGTTGCATAAGTAAACCTTAAACCTAACTGAAGCTACGTTAAAAGTTTATTTTGAAAAGTGACTGTATGCATTTAACGAGCGCAAAATGACACGCCGTTCCTGACATGTTCAAAAGTGACGCTAGAGATCGACAACAAACTAACTCACCTACTCTGGATGTTGGTTTCTCAGCAAGAATGGATTATGAACGAGGCTAATGGGACGCCACTGCCCAAAAACACCTTTAGGTATGGTGACCAGACATCCTGGTTTATCAGGACTGTCCCGGTTTCAACCTGATGTGTCTCGAGTCCTGACAAATATCTGTAAAACAATCAAATGTCCCGGTTTTCAACAGTCACTACCAAATTGTCCCAGTTTCCACCACAATTAAAATAATAACAATATTATACTTACATATCATGTTTAACATGTTCCACTCATTCATTAATTTGTGGCATGAGATAAGTAGAGCCAGCACAGCGCACCCCGCTGCAGTCTCTATAGAGAGTGATGTTGCGCGCTGTCAAGCCACAATTACGCACAGACACGGCAGATCCGCTGGTTACATTTTGTTCAGTTTTGAACCACAGAACTCTCCGTGCTCATGTGCACATCAAACGTGTCGTTTTGATTCATTATTCTACACAGTTCCTTCTGTGCATCAACAGGCATTTAGCTCCTCTTATAACTCCCTCAGGACCGTCCGTTCCTATCAGTCTTTCACCCGGACGGTGTCTCCATCCTGGACAAAATGTCCTCTGAGCTCCACAATTTTCAGTTATAATAGGCTGTAGCTGTGGCGAGCAACATGATGTGTTAAAGATGGTTCGAGTTCAAAACTAAAGTTGAAAAGTAATGTACGTAGGCTCAGACAACAATAAGTTTCCTCTGAGAGAAACTCTCTACAGGACTCCCAAACTGCCAGTGCGTCATGAGGGGGATAGCCCTGTGATTAAAGGGGTGAAAGTAGTGAATGTGATATATTATGATTGTCACAGCCTCTAATGCACCCACCTATAATAATGCCTTCTTCCTGATCCCACTCTGTGCTCAAATATCCCACAGGTGCACCAAGTTAGCCATCCTGATGAAAACGTGTGTTAAACTTAAAGCTGAAGTAGGCGAGATTGGAGCAAATATGATTAAAAAAAGTTATTTTTATAAAACGGTCGCTATATCGTGACAATAATACATGAAACGGGTAACCTAAAAGAAAATCATGTTCCTCTGTGTCCTCCGGTGCTCCTAACGGAATCTGCAAGATTTCACAGACCGGAGGAGAACAAGCAGTAAGAGCTGATCTGAGGTCTGCTGTCCATCCGCTGTCTATGAAAGCCGGCTGTCAATCACTTGCGAACTCTGACCAAACGGTCAAACTAGGCAGCGCTGGTCAAATATGAATCAATATTATGTTACGTTAATGCCTATTTCTCTCCTCAAATGTTTTCAAGATCCTCTTGTAGTGCACGGTTTAGCTGTAAAATGAGAAAGTTTGTGACGCCGCTGCCATTGTGAAATCTGGTGAAGGAAGGCTAAGTTACGATCACATGACCAGAGCACAGCCAATAGGAACGCTCTCTCTCTGAAAAGACCTGTGATTGGTCAAAGTCTCCCGTCACGGGCTAGATTTTCTAAAGCCTGAAAACAGAGCCATGAGGAGGAGCAGAAGTCTAGTTATCTCTCAGAACACTTGAATTACAATATGCTGAAAGGTTATTATGGAATTTTTGCCCAATGATGCCAAAAATATACTGCCTACTGCTGCTTTAAGGGTCCCGGTTTGGGGGTTTGAAAAATATGGTCACCCTACCTTTAGGGGCCCCTAAACCCTATGACAAGGGGTTTGATTTGATCATTGCAAATGTGTTTGATATTATGCACTAAAACACAATATGAGTTGAAATGGTACAGGATACTGTATAAGGTGGCTCTTTCATTACCAAACTTTGATGTACTGTGTCGTGTAAAAACTAGGGCTAATACCTTCAATCTTTTAGTTGATATTATAATTATGCTTACATGCTACATATTCTGAAGGAAATATGTGTTTCCTGACTCCAATAACAGGTGGTAAACCTGAATGTTGGCGTCAAAACAGAAACCTACGAACGACTTAACAGACTCTTCATCCATGTGTTCCTACTGTACAGTGACAATTATCTCTCTATATCCGTATATTAGTAAAAGTGTAAAACAAAGTGGATGTGTTTATAATGTGTGTGTGTGTGTGTGAATCTGACAGCATGACAGTGACGGAGAGAGTAAAGACCGGTCATTAGAGCGACAGAGTGTGATCGATGTCAGTTGTGAACGACGGCGCTGGCTGTCGACAAAAATCAGCTCTGCAACAGCTTTATGACGGTAGGGTTACCATGACAACAGAGGACAGAGCGAGGCAGAGAGAATGAAACAGAAATCGGAGGAAACATGGGACAGAGAGACTCTATCCTGCAGAAGTTAAAACACATAGGAGCAGCAGAATGAGAGGCTGATGACGTTTTTTTGTGTTCCAACCATGAGGAGGTTTTACCATATGGATGGATGCTCGCTACATCCTCAGTGTCGCTGACAGCTCATCAAGATGATTGACAAGTGCCGGGGCGGGAACAAGACCGAGTGCGAGGGAGGAGGGCGGAGCAGACGACACACTTTCTGTCATCAGGAGAAAAGTTGAATATAATAGCTTTAAAGCAGCATTAGTGAACACAGTGTTCAACTATTTAACATGAAGACAAAACTAACACTGAGGCAGTGTTGCTCACAACACTATGGAATATACTATGCAAAAGATGACTCAGGGGAGGAAGTAATGGATTACATTTACTCTCTTTACTTTGAAGTCAGGGAAAGAGAGAGAGCGAGAGAGAGAGCAAGAGAGAGAGAGAGAGAGAGAGAGAGAGAGAGAGAGAGAGAGAGAGAGAGAGAAGAGGAGTACTGGAGAGTACTATTTTGAGTATTAGTGAAAAAAAATATATATATTTTATATTCAAAAGTACTGTTTGTAACTTCTTACATTATAAATCGGGCCGGTGTCCCATGCAAACTCGCGTGTGGCTACGTTGTTCCAACACAAACTACATGGAAGCACTAAAACCGCAAAGTTATATCTAGTGAAGCCCGTCTTGCAAAACAGTGTAAACTCTTCCTGCTTCAGCCTCCAGACCGCGGTCAGAAGACACAGGGGAGACCGTAGCTTTGGTCTCCAGGGCCGGAGTCTCTGCTGTACTCTGCTCCTCTGCCTGCTTGCCTTCACTCACACACTGCGCCCGTTCTCACTCGCTCCAGCTCTCACGTGATTGCGCGCACACTACACACTGCAGAAGACGGGAGTCTGAAGCAGGACAACACAGTATCAGCATTGATTCATGGAGAGACCTTCGTCTGGTCAGCTAACATTACTGCCAAGCAGCTGAAATATAGAGTGATATTGTGGTTTTAGCTGACGTGTGTCGCCTCACTGTGTTGAGCGATGCTCGTTCATGTCTATGTAGAGCGAGCACAAGCGCGATCAACAGGACGCTGACTTTCGTTGACTTAATGGCCACAGGTGTTGCTGTTAACAAGCAATTTCTGATTCTCACAAACAGTCCCTTTAAGTAAATTTTTACACAAGTAATTAAACTTTCATGGGCACAATTTCTTTGAAGTAATTAGTTATACTCTCTCCATCCCTGGTATACTTTAAAATGTGAATTTGCCATGTAAATCAATTAGAACGACCAGCTTTTAGAGTTTGGGCGGTCTGAGCAGGTTGAAACACTTCTTACAAACGGAAAAATTGTTCAAACTAGTTAATTTGAAGGAGACGGAGGCCCTTAGTTTATTCTGTTTGCCTGCACAGTTTGGTTTCTAAACTAACTTACTGCTCTGTAGTATCTGATTATAATCAATATCTAACAAATGTAGCAGGCTATATTAGTATTATGTGTAGTTCAGTAGTGCTGTGTGTCTTCCCATATCTGGTTTGAACTTTGAGTTCTCTTCTTACAGATTGAATGGGGCCATGAAGACAGAAGAGATCCATCGGCTCTAACTCACACTGAGACGTCAACAAGACATTGATCTGCATTCAGCAACACAGTTATACTGATCTGCTTAAAAAGCTCAACAACCATGTTATAAACACATGAACTGTTAACAGGTTGTCATAAGGCAGGGGTCTCTAAGAAACCTGCGGCTCCGGAGCCTCATGCGTCTCTTTAGCTCCTCTCCAGGGGCTCCCTGTGGATTTATAAAAATGGAAATGAATAACTTTTTTTTTTTTTACATTTTCATTTTTATTTATCATTGTTGTAGGTCTATGGTACAACGGTACAACAGAGTATTGGGGCCACATTGAGGAGAAAAAAAAATCTGAGATTTTGAGAATAAAGTCATAGGTTTACGGGAAAAAAGTCATAATATTATGAGAATAAAGTCAAAGGTTTAATGAAAAGAAGTCTTAGTATTATAAGAATAAAGTCATAATATTATAAAGTAGTAATTTGATGTGTTATTTTCTTTTTTTCTCTTAAAGTTGTGACTTTATTGTCGTAATATTATGACTTTTTTCTTGTGAAGTTATGACTTTATTGTCGTAATGTTACAACTTTTATCTCGTAATATTCTGACTTTATTCTGTAAATCTGCGATTTTTTTCCCCTCAATGTGGCCCTAATACTCCGTAGTACATTTGCACTTGGGCCCTCACTGCATTAGACTTATATACTATATACTTCGATTATAAACTGTGTTACCTTCATCACAATGCTCAAATGTTTTGTGGCTCCAGACAGATTTTGTTTTTTGTTTTGTTTTTTTGCCTAAAATGGCTCTTTTGATAGTAAAGGTTGCTGACCCCTGTCATAAGGTGACAAAACTTAATTTACATCCTCAACTGTAAACTGAAACGTTTTCTTCTGAACCAGCTTATTCCTGATTTTGTTCAGTGTGAATATATACAGTATATATACTGTATATAAATATCATGCAGAATAAAACAAAGTCACTGCTCACTGCTCACTGCTCACTTTGAGAGGAAAAAGCTCAAGTATACAAGGTTGGCAGCTGATGGTAGAGGAGCGTGGCTGGAATCCAAAGGTCTGCCCAGTGAAGGTTGGCTGTTGGGTTTTGTTGCCAAATCAGTTTTGTCCCTGTTAACAGAAGTGGGTAAAAGAGCGAAGCCTAAAGCAGACACTGCAGAGACACTTCCAACTGCTGAGGTTATAGACAGAAGTGATATTGTGTTGCTTGCTAGGATGAGGTAGCTCAAGAGGCTTAGTTGGTTTGTTTGGTGGTCTGAGCAGCATGCTGCTGGTGATGGCAGCAGCAGTGTGTCATGTCTTGGCTCATACTGTACCTGGAGAGGAAAAAACCTACTCAGGCTATATTTGCGCTGGAGCGTTAGTTGTGAATTGATGTTGTGGCCTTGAAACTTCAGAAGGCCCATTTCACGGTGCTTGCTTGACAGCGTGTCTCTGATGTTCTTCACACTGCTGCTGGCTGAAGTCAGCTTGCATAAGCTGATTTGGCATTGGTCTCAGCTGGGATTGACTGGGAGGAAGTGAATTACACGTCACCATCGAATCCTCGAGGATCCCTCGGTCACGTTAGGTGACACCGTAGAACAAGGACACATGAGTGAAATAGATGCAAAGCATCCTATACTTAAAGTATGGTATTGAGATAGGATTGTTTTAGTATCAGTACTGAAGCTCACATATAGTACATATAAAAATACTTTCAAATGTGTGTTAATATTCTGTCTGTACCTGACCGTCTGACACTTTCCCCTCCATCTCCTCCTCCTGGTTACACAGACAAGAGTTACTCATGACTGAACAGACCACAGCAGTACAGCATTGGTGTGTCAGGGCGATTTTCACAAGAGAAGAGATAGCGCCCCCTACAGGATGCAGTGTTCATCCCACCCTACAGAAGAGAACAACATACTGATAATTTATTTCTTCTTAGAGTCTTAACACACAAAGCTCGATCTCCATCGTCTCCTCTTAGTCTTGGAAAGAAGGCAAGTAAGCATATAATTTCCCAAAATATAATTTTACTGTAAAAAGACACACTTCTGTGTTGACTCTGTGAGCATCTCACTGATGTCTGCAGAGCTACAGCCTGATTCAGGATGTTGTCTGAAGCCTGATAGTGGTAGAAACAAACTCCAACTTTCCTCCATCAGACTCTCCAACTATCAACACACACACACACACACACACACACACACACACACACACACACACACACACATATATTCCCAATTAAATGCAAGATTGGGCTGTGATTAATGATCATTTAGCTCCACCCAGCCAAGACTACTGACTCAACAGCTCCTGTGAGGGCAAGAAGACCACCACGACCTGAGCCGACTCTTGAACACCGCCTGCAGGAAGCAAACTACCTTCTCCAGCAGGAAATGGAGAAGAGGCGGATGGCGGAGAACAGCAGAGCCATCGACAGGAACATGCTCAAGGAAATGGAGGAGATACTGCAGTTTCTGAAGGTTCCAGGACCCCATGAGATGGAGGTTGACCACCAGGAGGTCCCAACCCAACCAAAACTCCAGGTTCCAGGACCCCCGCAGTCAGGGGGTGATCACCAGGTGGTCCTTGACCCAGCCAAGACTCCGGACTCAACTGCTCCTGTGAGGGCAAGAAGACCACCACGACCTGAGCCGACTCTTGAACACCGCCTGCAGGAAGCAAACTACCTTATCCAGCAGGAAAGGGAGAAGAGGTGGATTGCGGACAACAGCAGAGCCATCGACAGGAGCAAGCTCAAGGAGATGGAGACGACACTGCAGCATCTGAAAACATTTTACAACCCAAAGACTGATTCTACAAGAGGAGTAATGGAAAAATACATGGAGCAGACTGAAATGGAGGAACTCCCCTGTCTAGAGATGTATACTCTGATCGCAGACATGGAGATCAGGGCTCTATCAAACCACAGTAACTGGTTAATAGCCAGATTCATTGATGGATTTAACATCAGCACCAACCAGAAGGAGGAAAATGAGCTCCCCTCCCAGCCAAGACTCCAGGTTCCAGGATCCCAGGAGATGGAGGTTGACCACCAGGAGGTCCCCACCCAGCCAAGACCCCAGGTTCCAGGACCCCAGGAGATGGAGATTGACCACCAGGAGGTCCCCACACAGCCAAGACTCCAGGTTCCAGGACCCCAGCAGGTGGAGAGTGATCACCAGGATGTCCCTACCCAGCCAAGACTCCAGGCTCCAGGACCCCAGCAGGTGGAGAGTGATCACCAGGTGGTCCCCAACCCAGCCAATACTCCAGACTCAACTGCTCCTGTGAGGGCAAGAAGACCACCACGACCTGAGCCGACTCTTGAACAATGCCTGCAGGAAGCAAACTACCTTGTCCAGCAGGAAATGGAGATGAGGTGGATGGCGGAGAACAGCAGAGCCATCGAAAGGGCAAAGCTCGAGGAAATGGAGAAGACACTGCAGGAGGAGCGCAGCTTGAGACTCAAGCATGAAGAGGAGGTGCAGAGGCTCCAAGAAAAAGTCAAATCTTTGAGTCAAAGAGAAGAACTGACTGCCTGTCAGCTGGAGGTGAACACCAGCTCAGGCCTCAAGCTAGACGTGAAGTCTGAGGCTGCTGAGGACATCAGAGATAACAACACTCCTGACAAGGTTCCTGAAACACAGCAGAGGCCTTCTCTGTGGAGGAGATTCAAGAAGTTTGTCACTCCAAAACACCGCCGACAATACAAGAACTGATCCACTGGTCCAGCTGACCAGCAGGGAAACAACAACACAGCGCAGAGGTTCAGTATTCAGTCAGCTGGACGTGAATTCTGGCTCCGGCCTCGAACTGGACGTGAAGTCCGGCTCCAGTTTTGAACTGGACGTGAAGTCAGGTTCCGGCCTTGACCTGGACGTGTAGTCCGGCTCCGGCCTTGAACTGGACTTGAAGTCCAGCTCTGGCGTGGGTTTACTCCAGGTATTCCGGTTACCTCCCACTAATTAAAACATAATAAAACATTATAAATAATAATAGGAATAATAATGAAATTACATTTTTAATAAATCCTATAAATATACCTACTTTCTGTATAGTATTTCTGTAGACCATTAAGAACTTGTCATACTATTGTTCATATTACAGCAACATTATGCAAGAATTGGTATTTTTTGCGATTTGGCGCCCCTTTGGAACTGGCAAATACGACGTCAGAAGCCAAAGAACCATGTCGCCTGACAGGGTAGAGCAATATTACAGGATTTTACACAGATATGACTCTATCATACACTAGAGAGAATAATTAAAAAGAATGACAGAAAGTTTTAGTTTTTCTGAAATACTACTAGCGTTTTCAGCACATGTACATAGTTTGCTAAGTGTTTGAATGAGTCTTTTGGCATACGGAAAAACTACACAACTCTGTGAGACGGGGATGACACAGATAAGGTTACAGCCTCCGCCATGATGTCCGTACTGAGAATACCGAGCTAGCTTCTTAGCTAGCTGGCTAGCTGGTGGTGTGTGACGTAGTGCCATAAAGGTACATATGGTACAAGTACAGGCGTTTGGGGCGCTGAATGGGAATGAAGGCGCCATTCTCCCTATTACAAGTTAGTGTACCATCAAAATGATTTTGAAGCTGTTATTTTGAAGGAACAGTGTGTAACATTTTGGGGAATCTATTATCAGAAATAGAATATAAAATTAATAACTATGTTGTCATTAGTGTATAATCAACTGAAACTAAGAATGGATGTGTTTTGGATAATAAATCAGACAAAACCCAGCCGACATTTGTATGTGGGGCCCATCTCGGTAGTAAATGGGCTGAAAAATGGGCCCTATTTGGGATTGTCCGCGGGTTCCATAATGACCCAATGTCAATTGCCCACATGGATTCCATGCAGGATTACAATGGGTGTTATGTGGCCCAAACTGGGCAACATACCCAAGACCCATCTTGGTCCCGGCTTTAAGTTCTATGTGGGTACTACAAGGGGACTCAATGGGCTGAAATGTGAGTTGTAAGAGGGTTTGTCCAGTTTCCATGTTGGCCCCATGCACTAATTTCCCAGTAGTGACCCAACTAGGACCCACACAGGTAGCCCACATGGGGAGCCCATGTGGGACCAACTTAATTGACCCAAGTGGGCCCCAGATAAGATGCCCATTTTGGGCCCATACCCACTTGGTACCCAGGTACCCCTAGCATAACTCATGTGGGACCCACATAACCATGTTGGCTGGGAAGAAATGACACCCACCTCTCCTTCATAATGTTGTTATTAACAGGAAATCACTCATTCATATTTGTGATGCTGCATGTGCAGATAAACAAGTCTAAAGGCTTCAAATAGCTTCAGAAACACACACTCACATCTTTCTGACATCAGATTAGGGACTGAATTTATGTAGAGTTCAAAAACGAACGAGGTCGCAGAACATGTTGTACGAAGTAGTTATTTTCTAGCATAACAAGGCTCACAATGCTAACATGCTGATGTTTAGCAGGTATAATGTTTTCCATGTTCACCATCTTAGTTTAGTGTGTTAGCATGCTAACATGATGTTTAGCAGGTATAATGTTTACTAAGTTCACCATCTTAGTTTAGTGTGTTAGCATGCTAACATGTTGATGTTTAGCAGGTATAATGTTTACTAAGTTCACCATCTTAGTTTAGTGTGTTAGCATGCTAACATGATGTTTAGCAGGTATATACAGCAGCATTGCAGAGAAGAGGGGACCATCCTAATCAGTAAACAAAATACGAAACTCATCATTATAAGACAATAAGTCAAGACAAAGCTAGGTTATTGAGCCAAGTAGGACAGTGTGCACAGCGGCAACACGAGAAGATCAGTCTTTTCAAGTAAAGTCCTACAACCATCACATGCAAAGAGACGGTATAACCTTGGGTAGAGGTTTGGGGATCCTCCCCCAAGTTTTTGACCTAAAACCATGTAATTTTACATCAATTTGGACCATTATTATTACTAAGATAAAAACTTGCTATAATAATTATTTTATTATTTACACATATCACAGCCTTCGTCTGAACATTGTATTCTTCTGGGAACGTTTCAAATTGTATGCTATAAATCAATTGAGCAGATTCAGAAAACTTTTAAATACAGTTTCATTCATTATATTTATTCCAGCCTATGGCCTAGACCCTGGGTTCCCAGCTCCAGACCGCTAGAACCCCTACCTGCCAATTTAAGACTTAAAGGGACTGTTTGTAAGAATCAGAAATGCTTGTTAACAGCGACACATATGGCCGTTAAGTCAACGAAAGTCAGCGTCGGGCTCGCGCTCGCTCTAAATAGACATGAACGAGCATCGCTCAAAACAGTGAGGCGACACACGTCAGCTAAAACCACAATATCACTCTATATTTCAGCTGCTTGACAGTAATGTTAGCTGACCAGACAAAGGTCTCTCCATGAATCAATGCTGATCCTAGTGTTGGCTTTTCCTGCCTCAGACTCCGGGGCTGAATCAGGAAGAGAAACGTTATCGTCTCCGACCGGGTGCCGGTGTCTCTCTCCGGCCGCGGTCGGAGACGATAACGTTTCTCTCTGCGGAGCCCCGTCACTTCACAAGGCACGGAAAACCTCTGTTGGTCTGGAGGAGCTGCAGCAGTTATTTCTGCACAAACGTCCACTGTGCATTCACTAGATATTCTCAGAGCTAAACTAACTCTTCTGCAGTGTGGAGTTACATTCCTTTTTTTGTCTGTGAAACAGGTAAAACAAAAATGTTTTTTTTAGGCAGTTACTTTTTTTTGCCTCTTAGGGAAAACAGGTGGAAGAGTTATTTTTTTTAGGCTGAGTTTGTTGTTGAGATACTTATTTACTACAGTTGAGCAATCTGCGGCTCACGTTACCGCAGTTTCACAAGCATGTCGGAGAACTACGGTGGCCTTCAGCTAACGTAAAAACGTGATAGTCTCTCGGTTTGTCTGTTCTGGGCTACAGTAGATACATGGAGGAGCAACATGGTGGTCTCCATGAAGAGGAGCCGCTCCCTATGTAGATATGAAGGGCTCAATCTAAGCTAACGAAAACACAACGATTCTTAGCTTCAGGTGATTAAACACTAATGAAAAAATAGTTATGAATATTATATTCCATTTCTGCTAAAATAGAGCCCCAAAAATGTTACACACCAGACCTTTAAGGCTGTGGAGATGCACATTTCTGAAATATTACTGAATAAAACGCTAAGGGAGATTAAAAAAATATTATATATCTGGGGGGACAAAACAGACTAGACCTATAGTATATCAAGCGACTGTTATTGAAAGTAACGTGGTATGAAAGTTGAAAGTATAACAATCGAGAAAGTCCTTTAAGGGTGGTTGTTATATGTTTACTCCAGTTACATTGTTATAGTTATTATGCCATGTTGTTACATTATTATTGTTACACAAACTATTCGTTTGACAATGTTAACCACATTGCATTGTGCATTTGTGCAAGTGTGATACGAGGCCGATATGAAACGGATTTATGAAACATATTTTGGGATCAGAGACGTCGACGTCCCGTGGTTTGCAGAAACGTACAATCCCAACATCTTTTTCTGGCGACAGGGTTGAGTGGGTTTACCTGTGCAAAGCTGTGGGAAAGCTGAGCATCATCTACTGACATCACACCGTAACACATGCAATGCTGTGGCACAAGTGCGGTGCGACTACGGCAAAGGTGGGCCACTCTTGCGTAATGATGGGATGCTTTTAAGTGATACTGCTGTACACACATTGTTTTGGTCTAACACAAAAACTTTTCGTACCTACTTTGAGCTTAATGATGAATTAGATTTAAGTGTATGTCTGTGAAATATAGAATTAATTGTAATGATGATGGCTTGGCATTTTGATCTTGTTGTATGAGTTGCTGTTAGTAAATTGACCAAGCAGTGTTTTTAATGTGTAATTTGGTATACTTATGATCATGTGCCCTGATAATTTATGGTAAGATTATGATTATTTTCCTTCAATAGTAATGTATGTTTGATGTTCTTTGTCTGACATGTATTTTTCTTTTCTTTTCTCCTCTTCCTGTTTTTTTTCCCCTGGTGCAATGGATATGTGATGATGTCACTTCCTCAACCAATAGGGATGGCAGACACTTCCAATCATCCAATCACATTGATTTGGTGGTGTTTAAAAGAACACACACCACCATTTTATCCTGTTAACATCCTGATGAAGGTCCTTGGTGACCGAAACATTGACTAATAAAGCAGAGAAAAGCGTGTGCGGGAGCAAGTAATTTTTTATTTGGAAAAGTACACGTTGGAGGGGATCTACTCCCAGCACCACAAACAATTTTGAGAATGTGCATGTTGACCTCTCCTTGAAGCCGCCTGTAATGGTCATTATGGCTAACTGCATAGACATCTACATCTGGAGCAACTTGCACATTGGTTTGTTTACATGTGTGAGGCATGTGCTCGAGAAGTAGTACCAAACGAGATAAAATGGTTCACGTCTGCAAGTTTCCGATTTGCAAGAACACAGTGACAAGATGCACACCGTCCAGTTTTTATCGACTACCACTTGACGCTAAAGCGAACCTCCAGATTAATTCCAGTTTAATAGTAATTTCTAATGGGTCACACATATTGTAATGTCTCACATAAAATAACGTTTTCCGTGTTGTTATGGCTTTTGTTCTCACCGTATTGAGAGCTGAGTGTTCGGTCCAGCCGGCCTCTTTCTTTTCTTCTAGTTGATTCTGGGATGATGAAACGCAGACTCCACGACGACAATGTTGACAAGGGCTGCAAATTATTTTTATTGTCGTTACACAACTGGGATTACTCTCATCCAGGGAGAGACAAGTCTGGCATCAACAGGTTCCAACTCTCTGCAGCAAAAGTTGTGAGAGCAGTGAGATCAGTTTCTGCCGCTGCCTCCGTTCTTCATCTTCCCTCTTCCATTTGATGTAGCTCCTTCTCCGTGTACTCCAGTTTGAATAAATACGCTTCGCCATCAAAGTGAACTGACTCATCCTCATTATAGTCCGCAGGATAAACTGCCTTTGCATTCAGCTTGAGTTTCTTTAGAAGACAGTGTAACCGCAGTGAAAGTCAGCATTCCACTAGTAAACAAACTGCTGTGCGTGGATGAATATGATTGGTGGGAGATTAGATCAGGCCAAACTCTAATGCTAGCTTGATGTTTGGTTGGATGAATTGAGGGCATTTTTATTTTGAGATTCACTTCAATCATTTTGATTTAAATTGTAGGACTGACTGGCTGGCTGTCATCCGCCTGCTTGGGCCACACAGGCGTTGTTATTTGAATGATTGTTTAAATGACAGCCTGCCCTGCCTGCTGACCGGGACTTTTTCACCCACCATTGATCAGAAATTAGAATCTGTTCAATCAGCAGATGATCAATTGTCCAGTTGACTGGATGCTGATGAAGCAGAAGGGGCTGTTAATCAAAGTCGGCTTAAAATGACATTAACTCACACAAAGACAACCAGTACGCTCAGAAAAAAAGACTAGTAGGGTTAAATATTAATCTGGGGCTGGGAATAAAAGTGACATTTATAAATGCACCTTTCTATGACCCCCTTGCCAACTATAGCTCTTTGTTTCTCCACCACTTTACTTCACGGACATTACTGTCAAACCTTTAAGTAGTTTTGTGGATTTTATCCTTTTGGCTATGAATTGCAATTTAATCCCATTATCTACAAACTGTGTTAGCATTACTGACTAACCTCCGTTGCCATAATGTCATGAAAATATTTCTAATTGCAAGCAAATGTGGATGATATATGCAGATTTCAACTCCAATCTCTCCTGCAAAATGAGATGGTATTTCATCACTAGTTGCAGTACATTTACATGGCCACAATTAGTGATGCACCGATACTGTTTTCATGTACTCGTACTCGTACTCACAAAAAGGGTCCGAATCAAAGACACCGATATCACTGTACACCATCTTTCGGGTCCTAACGCTCCACCTCCCCGACGGTGCGGGCGAGACGGGCCGGTGGTGCGCCCGACTCCGCTGGGCCGGGATCTCACCTCCACCAGCGCGCGCCTGCCCTCACTTTCATGGCGCCATGCGCCGGGCGGGGAGCGCTGTAAAGCTGCGGCCGCGAGCCACCTTCGCCCCGAGCCTTTCCAAGCCGACCTAGAGTCGGTCGCGGCGCACCGCCTCGTATGCGGGACTCCCCAGCCTGCCGTGTGTCGCTCACACCCTCCAGCTGGCTGTTAACGAGGGTCTTTTGGCACAGAGAAGTACTCGTATCGGTACTCGGTATCTGTGAGTAACTTGTTATATTACAATGGCACTGCCATTAATAAAGTAACTTGTTCCGTTACAGCATTACTGAGAAAAGTAACTTGTTAGAGTACTTTTGCGTTTCCAAAAATTAAAACCCTGAAAAACTGCGATTTCTTGTGCATGTTGGTTAGAAATGTCCAGAGGGTGCGTAGCCAACTGTACCCCCAGGTTCATCACAATGAAATGCAATTTGTGCCTGGGGGGATAAGCACCCGTCAGCTGCAAAGAACTCTACTTTCTTGTGCTGTCTTACTTTTGTCTGTGGCAATGTCCAACAGTTAAGTTTTTATCAGAGGGAGAGGCCCTTATAAAAAGATTCTGCATATACACACACCCAAATGCTCTGCATTGTTTATGCTGGTCAGTAAAATATCCCTTCACTGGCCCGCTTCTCTGCTAAACAGTCAACAATAATGAAGCGGATGTCAAGAGGCTCTGCTTGTTTTTGAGCTCAGACAGCTGGCTAGTGAGCAAAGAGAGGTCACCTTTCATGAAGACTTGGATCAGAGAATATAAAGGCGCTTGGGGACATAACTAGGTCTTGCTGAAACTATTTCTTATCTGTCATGTGTTGGTCTGTACAAAGTTGTTTGGTAGGCTTTTAATGTGAAGCGTGTTTTTTTTGTTTATGTTGAGATCAGTTGTACGTAGCAGAGCATCGTAAAACACTTCATTCAAACGGGACAAAAACAAAATAAAACTCACCTAGACTGTCGTCGTTACTCTTTCCAACAATAACCAAGTGTGATTTGGTCGAACTTAACTGTAATTTCATAGAGTTTAATGTGAAAAAACGCCAAATCTACAGTTGTCCCCCATCCCACCCACCCCTCTCTCGCTGTCTCTCTCTCTGAAGGAAAGAGGCGGGGTCATGCGTCATCAACTCGCCATCAGTTACACTGCGCATGTGTTATACCCAGAGGTCTTATTGCTCTGGCTGATCGGAATCCTTAAAAAAAAATCCCGAATACAGAGCATGATCCAGATCGCCACCAAAATCTAATGGATTGTTCATTGTGCCACACCCCACCCCTCAAAAAACATGTCATTCAAATCCATCGCGGACTTTTGGAGTAATCCTGCTAACAGACAAACAAACAAACCAACAAACCAACGCCGGTGAAAACATAACCTCCTTCCTAGGCTTTCGGCCTTGGAGGAGGTAAGAAACTCATGTATTTGAATTGTTGAAAGGATAGCCCCTTGAGATGTAGCGTCTCATTTTCGAGGATGGCCTTTAAACAGAAATACAAAATTCTAAAACACATACAGACAAAAACAGCATTACACAACATACACACACACTACAAATAACACAGATACAGATCCAGACAGCTCGCTCACCCTCTTCTACCCACACCCCCAGTTTTCAGTTTATTGTACAAGAAAACAATGACAATGAGCTGGATAATAAAGGAATGACATCAGCTTAAAGAACAACTGAAGCAGTATTTCTTCAGTTTGATTGAAATAATGCACAAATTTAAAAGCATGAACAGGTTGATTTAAGATGAGAAAATAAAGATGTCCTGAAGTCGTGGGAAGAGGTAATAATCTCAGAGAGAGAGGAGGATTATTCCAAACGAAAGGAGCCTTGTATTGGATGACCTGCATCTGACTTCTTTGAAAATTCTGGGGACAAAGAAAAAAAAGATATTGCATATATCTGAATGGATATGATCTAAATGGAACCTCATAGCATGCGAAGGGGTGAGTGGGACATCACGCACGTTAATACATGCAAACTGAGTCCTCATTAAAGACTCACATGTGGTTTTGAGATATTAATATTAATATTACAACACCTCAACTAGGAGAGTATACCAAACATATATCGTCTTTGGCATTAGTAACTTGAAGGATCAATATTTATAGAACCACCCCTCCCCTTTTTACTAGTAAATCCTGTCGGCAGCAGGAGCCTGAGCAGCCCTGATGTCAAAATGACATCTATTCAAAAATAGATACAAGTGAACGTTTTTGAGATGGTTTATGAAAGTTTCTGACGGCTGCAGAAAACTTTTCATCAGACAGAAAAGGGCAGAGTAACAGAATATGAAAGCAGATATTACCCACAGGTAATGTAACCATTGATTTTCTTTCTAACACGTTGAAAGACATTAGATGTTTCATTATTAATTTTTGTATCAGATTTACATAAAAAACATTCACCCAGGAGGTTGCTGTTCGTATCCCGTGTGAAACCAAAATAAACAGACTTATTACCTCCGCCAAGGCCGAAGGCCTAGGAAGGAGGTTATGTTTTCACCGGCGATGGTTTGTTGTTTTCTCCATTTGGAGGATTACTCCAAAAGTCCGTGATGGATTTGAATGAAATAATTTTGAGGGGTGGGGTGTGGCACAACGAACAATCCATTCGATTTTGGTGGCGGATCATGATCCAGCTTCAGGAATTTTTTTTAATAACTCCACTCAGACTGTGCATTAAAGGGACTGTTTTTAAGAATCAGAAATGCTTGTTAACAGCGACACCTGTGGCCGTTAAGTCAAGGAAAGTCAGCGTCGGGCTCGCACTTGCTCGCTCTAAATAGACATGAACGAGCATCGCTCAAAACAGTGAGGCGACACACGTCAGCTAAAACCACAATATCACTCTATTTCAGCTGCTTGGCAGTAATGTTAGCTGACCAGACAAAGGTCTCTCCATGAATCAATGCTGATCCTAGTGTTGGCTTTTCCTGCTTCAGCCTCCCGACCGCGGCCGGAGGGAACAGAGGAGACACTGGAGTTTTGGTCGGAGACGATAACGTTTCTCTCTGCGGAGCCCCGTCACTTCACAAGACACGGGAAACCTCTGTTGGTCTGGAGGAGCTGCAGCATTTATTTCTGCACAAACGTCCACATTCACTAGATATTCCCATAGATAAACTAACTCTTCTGCAGAGTGTAGTGTGTGCGCATGCACGTGAGAGTGGAGCGAGCTGAGTGAAGGCAGGCAGGCAGGCAGGCAGAGGAGCAGTGTACAGCAGAGACTCCGGCCCTGGAGACTAAAGCTATGGTCTCCCCCGCGTCCTCCGACCGCGGCCAACATTGTTTAACAGATGGGCTTCACTAGATAGAACTTTGCGGTTTTGGTGCTTCCGTGTAGTTTTTGTTGGAGTCTGAGTCTGAACAGCGTAGCCACACGTGAGCGCGCTTGGGACACCGACCTGCAATGATTTATATGTGTAAGGAGTTACAAACAGTCCCTTTAACACCACAGGCTTTAAGACATGGCAGTGTAACTGATGACTCGTTACCCAGCCTCTCTCCTTCTGCCAGCAGAGAGAGTGACAGACAGAGGGGTGGGGGGGGGGACAACTGTAGATTCAGCGTTTTTTCACATTAAACTCTGTGAAATTACAGTCGAGTTTGACCAAAGCACACTTGGTGATTGTTGGAAAGAGTAACGACGACGGTTTAGGTGAGTTTTATTTTGTTTCTGTCCAGTTTGAATGAAGTGTTTTACGATGCTCCGCTACGTACAACTGATCTCAACATAAACAAAAATACGCGTTGATGATGGCGCAAGCTGAACGGAGAGGTGTGTGTGGTACTCGGGCAGCTTGGCGGAGGTCTGCGTTCTCCGAGTGTCATTCTAGTTTTACCTTAGTTTTGTTGCGTAACTTACGTATTTAACATCAGGTAAGTAACAAACATACTTATTTTAACCCAAACCATGATGTTGTCCTAAACCTAACCAAGTAGTGAACCTACAGTACACTGGAAGTTCATTTTGAAAAGAGACGCATGTATGCATGTAACAAGCGGAAACTGTCAACTTTCCTGTGAGCACAGAAGTTTATTTTGAAAAGACACTATGCATGTAGTAACAACACGTCGTCCCCGACACGTCCAACACTGAGGCTAGAGGGGAACCTAGAGAGAGAGAGAGTTATAGTTGAAGCGCGGGGCCACTGTGTCATGATATCACTTTGGCAGTCTAGTGTTTCCTTTTGTTTCCTCTGTTTCCCTGTCCTTTTGTCTCCTGTGTGTTTTTCCCTGGTTTGTCTAGTCTGTCAGTGTGTTGGGAGGTGTGGCCTTCTCCTCCTCCTCCTTCTCCTGGGCAGGCACTGCTGGAGCAGCTGACAGCAATCAACCAATCATCACACACACCTGCAGTATATATACCCCGGTCTTCCTGCCAGTCATCGCCAGATCGTTCCGTCGCCCTCAGTGGTACTAAACTAAATCAGGCTCCCTAGTATTTTGCTCTTGACTTTGCTGTTGCTCTTGTTTTTGGATTGTTTGGACTCACCTCGTTTTTGCTCTGTGCTCAGGTCTGTTCACCTGCCAGCTGTAGCTGCTTCCAACCTGCCTGCTCACTCCTGCACTCTGCTCCTCCTCAACCTGGAACCCTGCTTTAGTTAATTCCTGCCTATTCACTCTCCGACGCCATTCCACCACTCGGAGTTTTTGTGGATTCACCTGTTCCTCCGGAAGGATTTCTGGACACGTGCCCCCCGTTCCGTGTATTAAGTATTGACTTTGTTACTGCACGTTTCGGACCACCAGGAACCCCAACCCTGTTCATTGAACATTTATTATTTGTGTAAATAAATTATCTTTGTTCACCTTAAAAGAATCGAGTCTGTGTCTGCATTTGAGTTCAAGCTATTGTTGAAAACCAGAACATAACACACTGACGAGTTGGGAGTGAGAATATGTTGACAAAACCTACACTGTTGATTTAAAACAGGAAGTAATCACATGAGAGCTCACCAAGAGGCATGTTTGTTGATTCCTGCATGTGCTCCATTTCAGTTACTATATAGTGTTGTCTTAGGGGTCAAAAATGACCCGCCACTATGTTTAACAGCATAGGAAACCCCCTTAATGATCTTTTTTCAACTTGAAATTCAATGACTTTTCCTAGAATGACCCCAACATGAGAAAAAATTAAACATTGCCTTTGTTCATATTTCCATAAAAGCTGTACACCAACAGGGTACAAATCTTGTCTTAGGGGTCATTTATAAAATCATTTTCATACTACAGAAACCATAAAAAACACACCACACACACATACACAAAAAATTTAGATTACGTGTGCTACTGATTGAACTCAGGGAAAACAAAAACTTTCTCGCGAATGTGCAGCATCTCCCCTCCACGACCCCACACCTAACTGAAGTTCACAGACAAGATACAAATAAGATCAGAGAGAATAAACATTTCTTGAAAGCATAGTTTACTAATGGGGAATGCAGTCAGAGGCTATAAAGGTGCTGCAGATGACAGTACCCCCAGTACTCTTTACTGTAGCCATGAGTGCACGTTTCACTGCCAAGCAGGTCCTAGATCTGATTTATTCAGATATCCAGGAGGAACAAGAAGACGGTGATTTAAAACAGGAAGAGGCACCTGAAGAAGAAGATGGGGAAGAATATGACCCAGAGCATGATGAATCATCTTCAGATGAAGATTTCCCCCAAGCTGAAAGAGACATTTTTGTCAAAGAACGGAATAATAACATGATCCTGGTCACCATATGACGACCAGGGCAGGATGGCAGCACAAATTGTCATAAGGATGACCCCAGGGCCCACAAGACATGCAGTTGCCCATGCCCAGGATATCGTCTCAACATTCAGCATGTTCATCACACCAGCCATAGAAAAAATCATCCTGGAGATGACACATTTGGAGGGTTTCCTTAAATATGGAGACAACTGGAAAAGGATGGATGAGATTGACCTGCGTGCCTACATCAGGCTGCTAATCTTAGCAGTTGTGAAGAGGTAAAAACCTAGATATTCACAAAGTTTGTGATGAATGACAGGATGTTTCTTCATGCAAAATAGATTTGGGGTTTAAAATGCAATCAAGCTGCTTTATTTTAGGGGTTTAGTGAAGGCGGGTCATTTTTGACCCTTAGGACAAGTGGTGTTTACAGAAAGTTAAGACAACACAAGGGTTAAGAAAACAGGATATCCAACCGACATGTGCATCTTGCAATCCAAACAGCTTGTTGCTCTTTATGTTTTAAGTATTTTTTTTATTTTTGTTTGTATGTTTCTATATTTATTTTTGGTACTACTGTGTTGCTGCTGTGTGTTTTTTTCCCATTCTCAAAATGCATTCTTTTGTTAGTAATATGTTAATGTTAGTGTAATGTTTTCCTAGTGTGTTATCGGAAGGGCCTGAGGAAGTGGTTGGGGGGAGGGGGAACATCGTTTGTCCTTGTCATTTGTACTTATTAATAAAAACTTATAAACGAAAAGAGAAGAAAACAGGATACCATCTTCGAAGATGGCACCCCATTTATTCCAATGTAAGCTGCTTACTGAGCATTCGCAGGCTACCTTGGGCTTCTGCGTTTTTGGTCCTGAAGTGCTTGAGCATTATAGTCCTACTCCAGGTCAGAACACGCATTTTAAGCAGGGGTCAGACGTCAGGAGTTTTGGGCTGATTTATCCCCGATTCCACCTGTGGCCACTACACCAGCATGACCTCACAGCCCAGTGCTGTTCCTGTGGGCTTGACTCACTCTTTGTCAGGTCATCTAATGGAGATTCCTTTATAGCAAGTGACTCAGGAGCATCTTGGGAAATGACTGGAAATTCAATGTACCACTATCCTGTAATTTCCACTTGTTGCCACTGTCCAGCAAAAGCTACACAGTCCTATTTCGCACTCTGTGAGAAAGTATGTGTATTTGTGGTATTTTCACATCATCTGGTCAGGCTGACTGTTATAAGACTGATTTGATCAATTAGCTGTTAGCTAACTAGTTGAGCACAGTCATTATTTTTCTTTAATTACTTGGTTTTGTAGTTTATTTCCTGTTTTATTTTGAAAGTAACTCACCTTTTATGTCATGTCTGACTTTACTTCCTGCCTTTGTTTGTTTCCCGCCTTTGTGATTGTCTGCCCCGCCCTGATTTGTTCCACCTGTGTTTAATCACCCTGCTCTCCTTGTGTATCTAGTCTGTCTGCTCCCGTCATTCAGTGTCGGGTCGTCTGCCTGTGGTCCTCGTGTCCTCTGGTTTGTACCTAGTTCAGTATTTTTTTTCTCAGTTTAGTGTTTGGTCAAAAAAAAAAGTAATTCTAACCACATAACTTGACAAATTATATATTTGTTGTTTAGTAAGTCTCCTGGTTTGCACACATGGTTGTCAATCAAGTCAGAAGTAGGCTCATTTTCTCATAGACTTCTGTACAATCAGATTTCTTTTAGCAACCAGAGGAGTCGCCCCCTGCTGGCTGTTGGAAAGAATGCAGGTTTCATGCACTTCGCATTTTCAGAACCGGAGGTTGCCCCCCATGCAGTATTTTATATTTATTAAATACAAAAAGTATTCTACCAACAAGATCATCATTGGATGAGCAGAGCAAATTCTTTGGAATTCTAGTCTGATGTTGATTCTTAATGTCGGCCTAGGAAGGAGGTTATGTTTTCACCGGTGATGGTTTGTTGGTTTGTCTGTTAGCAGGATTACTCCAAATGTTCGGAATGGGTTTGAATGAATTGTTTTGGAGGGGTGGGGTGTGGAACAATGAACAATCCATTACAATTTGGTGGTGATCCGGATCATGATCAGTCTTCGGGATTTTTTTTACTAACTCCACTAAGCCTGTGCATTAACACCACAGACTATAACACAAGCGCATAGTAACCAATGACGCGTCACCCTGCCTCTTTCCTTCTGCCAGCAGAGAGAGGGGAGGGGGATACAACTGTAGATTCAGCGTTTTTTCACATTAAACTCGGTGAAATTACAGTTGAGTTCGACCAAAGCAGACTTGGTGATTGTTGGAAAGAGTAACGATGACGGTTTAGTCGAGTTTTATTTTGTTTCTGTCTAGTTTGAATGAAGTGTTTTATGATACTCCGCTACGTACAGCTGATCTCAACATAAACAAAAATACACGTGGATGATGGCGCAAGCTGAACGGAGAGGGGGGGCAATTGTACTGCGCTCTCCAAGTGTCATTCTAGTATATATTCATATGAAGAGACCAAAATAGTCGATGTGGTCTACAGGTACTGCAACAGCACGGTAGCCAAATCATGTCACGTTTTGCTTTTTAGGTAAAATAGAGATATAGACTTTAAAATGTACAGATAGAACATTATATACGCTGCTTCCTGGGAATATGAGTTACTAGTGCTGGGGGAACATTTTTTAGTTCATTTGTAATTTTTAAAATGTGTTATTTACTTGAAAAAGTCACATTTTACATTAGAAATAACCAAAGATAAATTCAAATATATTGTGAATTTCCTCTATCTAAATGCTCATAATGCTCCTGTTCTTTTAGAGTACAAGACACTAGCTCACTATCTCTATCTAAACCACACTCACACACAGAAGCACAGAAAACCACAAGAAAACACAAGCACCACAATGTTTTTTAATAGAAGTCCATTTCCTTTTAAAGGAGCAGTAAAACACGAGGCTTCCTGCCTGTCCTGGGCCTCCATCTGTCCTCTGGGCCCTCTGTGGCTCTGCTCTGATGGACTGTGGCCTGCTAAAAAGCTAAACACATCAGGGCGTGGGCAGAAACCACATGCATCTAAAACCACCAGCAGCAACAGCAGCAGCCCAGGAGCATGACTGACTTTAATGTAGAACTGGTTTAATGTGCACGAGGTCAGGGTGTAAAAACACACTCATCTAAGATGCAAAGAACGTTTGATTTGTTTTCTTTCACAGGGACTAAAACAAGAGTTTGGAAATGGCAAGAACTGTGTCTGTTTATTCATATTATACCAAATATTATACCAGGTTTGATGCATCGGGACTCTTAAAGATGCAGTCAGTAATATTTTACTGACTGTATTCTGCAGATCACCATTGAGCACTGCATGTCCAGTTTGAAACATGAGCACTCATCTTTGAACAAACATTATAGGCTAGGGCAAGTATCTCAGGTTTTCTGTTATTAATTTGTAGTCTCCTAGCCCAAACCGAAATAGACAGTACATAAAATCAACTAGTTACACATTGATTTATTTGATTTATTTGTTAGACATTGTTTGTGTTGCGAATTTTGGCAGCATTTCAAAGTTACAAAGAGTCTTGTGAAATTTCTGTAGCAGAGGCTCACTACTGCAAGTGATGAGAGAATGAGAAGACTAAAGTACTTTATCAGTCGTCAAACTAATCTAAATGGATTAGGAGCCAAACCACAGTATTTTACAGCACTGCCAGGTAGGCCACAGTAGGGGTGGGCAATATATTGAATATGCTCGACGTACTGCGGCTTGTTCTATGTAGTAAAACAACACAACAATGCCTTAATGCTCTCAAATGCCTTCTCATAGCGTGCAGACCAAATGAACTTGGCTTTTGCTTTTAACAGGTCAGTTAATGGTGCGACAACAGATGAAAAGTTCTTGCAAAAACTGCCGTAGTAACCCTACCATCCCCAAGAATCGCATTAGCTCTTTCTTGGTGGTGGGTGGAGGAAACAGCCATGACCTTGGCCTGCACCGGATGTACTTGGCCTTGGCCCACCACCTTCCCAAGATTGGTCACGGTGGCCTTGGCAAACTCACATTTAGCGAGATTGATTGTCAAGCGTGCCCAGACCACCCTATCGAAAAAGTGCATCTATTTGTTGAACATGTGCTTCCCAGATGTCTGAATACACCACCACATCATCAACGTACACAGCGCAACCGCTATGACCAGAAACAACCAGGTTCATTAGACGTTGAAATGTAGCAGGAGCTTTCTTAAGCCAAACAGCATTACTGTGTATGAGTACAGGCCAGAGGAAGTTATGAATGCTGAGATTACCTCTTGCCCTTTTGGTGAGTGGGACTTGCCAGTACCCTTTGAGAAGTTCAAATTTGCTCACAAATTTAGCTGAACCCACCTGATCAATACAATCTTCCATCCGTGGAAGCGGATACAAATCAGGTTTGGTAAGGCTGTTCACCTTACGGTAGTCAATACAAGACCTCACACTAGCATCTGACTTCTTAACTAAGGAGATAAGGGGACGCCCAGTTTGATGCACAAGGCTTTACAATGCCATTGTCCAGCATGTACTGCACTTCAGCCTCTAACTGTCTTCTTCATCGACACAATAAAAACTCAGTTTGATGGTCACAGCATCTCTAACATCTATGTCGTGCTCTATTTGGTGTGTTTGGGATGGGGTAACTGAGAACAAAGATGGATAGCTGTTAATTAGTATGACCAATTCATCACGTTCATCAACATCTAAGTTGTTAACTAAGCTGTCCAAATCGTTCTGCGTCTCAGAATTTCTCAGACAACCCTGCAACAACCCCTCATCAGGCACAAATTCCAATCCATCCTTCTCCTCCACAGCAGGACCAGGGATGGGGGACATATGAGCTGCAACCAAAACCGGCTTTACACGTTGGGAGCCATGCTGCACAGAAAACACTGACTCACGGGAGTGATATTTGTTTGAACAGGTTTACATGGCACAAATTTTTAAGTCTTCTACGCCCGGGCATTTCAATCAGATAGTTCAGGTCAGAGACTTGACGCACAACAGAGAAAGGACCACTGTACTTTGCCTGGAGAGGCGAAGTGACCAAAGGCAGAAGGACAAGAACACATTACAGTCAACAGGTATGTGTGTCCAGATTTGGACCGGGGCAGGGAACCCACACAGTCAATTATCAATTGTTCAAATGGCTGTCCAATCGCAGGGATTGGATGTAAGGGAGCAGGTTTAGCAACTTGATTAGGCTTGCCAGTGAGCTGACAGGTATGGCGTATTTTAAGGAAGAGAGCGACATCTCGCTTTAAGCGCGGCAAGAAGAAATGTTGCAGTATGCGCTGGTAAGTTTTTCAACACAAATCTTCCTAAATGTTGTAAATGGTAAACAGACTTGCATTTATACAACGCTTTTCTAGTCTTCCGACCCGTTAAAGCGCTTTACACTACACTACTGATGGCAGAGGCTGCCATGCAACCTGCCCATCAGGATCTAATCTGAATACTCATCCACACACCGATGGCTGTACTGTGCATTTCTGTTCAACTTCACCTCAAGGCGGCACAGAGTTGTCGTTTTTACATTTATGTGTTTTCCTTCAAAGAGTAGCTACTGCTCAGCAAATACAAACACCACTGTTGGGGCTGGCTTTTTCCTGATTTCGAATGAGTCACGGGTCAAAAATAGGCGCCATAGGGCATCCCATTTAGGGGGAGGTTGCAAGAAAGAAATCATCTATTTAATGTTTCCTAAGCCTTCCTGAGTCAGTGTAATGGAAGGTAAGCCAATAAATACCAGGCTTGCAGGTAATAGCCTAAAAATGGGTGACCTGCATAATAGGGTTTTAAATTAGTTTTGCCTCCCATTTTTAAAAAAAATCACATCGGTTCCGCTATTAAAGTGTTATTTCCTTAAAAAGCAGGTTATGACAGCTTCTGAGAGCGTTCTAAGTTTTAAATAGGATTAAGACCTGAGCTGATTGAGTTTAAAACTAACTGAATTAAGGATGTAATGAACACTTGTTTTAATTACTTGTCACCGCAATTTCAAATAGCAGACAAGCCCTAGCAAATGAAGTATATCATAATACAGGTTCATTCTTTCAATAAGAATAAAAACACACATTATGTGTTTTTTTTTGCTCTTGCTGTTAAGCATAATATATTGTAAGTCTAATCAACAATATTGTGCATCTTGGCTCACTGGCTTTGCTTACTGGTACACCTAAAAGGAACAGAGCCATTATTAATGTTGTTAGTAACACCTTTGCTTCTCCTGCTATCACAGGTCTAGATACCTGCAGGTCAATACAATAATCACTGTAGTTAATCGAAATAGGCTCAAAGCCTAAATATATTGATCCCCTGTGGGAAAATCCAGTTGTTGCAGCAGCACAAACATAGAAATACAGATAAATAAAGAAAGTAAAAGAAAGAAATAATGACAGGTAGCCTATAAAACTAAAAAATTAATAGAATACAAAGTAGAGCTATATAAGAGCATTTGGAGACAAAAACTCCAAGTTTAAGTGAAGCAAACACCTGTATAAAATAATCAGGAAATGATGACATAGCATGGGAAATGAGGTATAGTATATAGGTGAAAGGTAGTAACATAGTATAACATAATATATAGTATAGCAATATAACATGATGATGAATGTTGAGGGGGCTGGAAATTCCTTCTTTTTTCTTTAAGTGTTTACTTTGCAAGTTCCACACTGTCCGTTTCAACTAGGTAAATAGTTTGAAACTCCATTCATAACTTTGCAATTTAAATTATTATCAGGACTATTAATAACTTGCAATAGCCAGCCCCCTCTCTCTCAAACACACACGCACACACACACACACACACACACACACACAAACGTGCACAGCGAGCCATGCTGCACTCAGTTTTCAGTCCAGAAGTCAAAATGTGTTGAAAAAAGATCAATGTAATTCTGCATAAGTCCGATGTTTGCTTGACATCTGGGACAAAAACAACATACAGATTATGCTAAATAAAGTCCACGAAAGTAGTGACGTTCACAAAGTCGTTTGAGATAAACTGGAGGAGAAGGTTTTTGTGCTCACAGTAGATCTGAGTGAAAGTGAAAAAAAACGTTGGCCCTTCTCCTTCCCTCAGCATTTTATTTTTTAAATTTTTTGGTCCGCTTTAATTTGTGCGCTCAAATCATAACAGAAGTTATCTCGACACTTTTTGTTTTTATAGAGCAGGTCTAGACCTTTACTCGTTTAGAGACCCAACCAGAGATCCCCCCATGAGCATTGCAATTGGTATGCGCTGTGGCCAGGAAAAACTCCCCGTTTAGCGGGTAGAAACCTCGAGCAGAGCCGGGCTCTGGGTGGGCGGCCATCTGCCGAGACCGGTTGAGTTTTGAGGGAGAGAGAGACAGAGACACAAAAAGAGAGAAAGAGGGAAGGGGTGGGAGAGAGAGAGAGAGAGGGGGAGAGATTCACAGCAACCACAATAATAGCACAGCAGCTGTAAGAACTAATACAAGTAGGACTAATAACAAAAAATAAATAGCAGTGGATATAAAAGAGTGATAATAAAATCGGAATTAATAGCTGTAATAATAATAGAAATCCAACTAATACTAATAATAATAAAAAGGCTGATAATAATGATGGTAGCAGTGAGTGTCAAGCAGGCAGCAGATGCAACCCCGATCCAGGTGTGACCCCGATCCATGGACACGTGCAAGACGAGAAAGCACAAAGACTCTGTGCAAGAAATCAAGTTAGTAACTTGCATGAATGGGACATTAATATATGAGATGCATTTTATCATCCCAATAAAACAGCTACTCGTTTAATCCTAAGAGTGTTTCGGATGTTTGGAGAACTTCCCTCTGCTGTCTAGTGGAAAGCCCATTTGAAATATATCTTTACCCATTTGTATTCATGTTTCTGTTTCGTTGTATCTGTTTTCTGCATTTTTAGCCAGAAAAAAAAACGAACCTGCTGCCTGTTTTTCAAGAGAAATATCTTTGTTATACACTAGTCGGGAATGCTACTGTAACTATGCTGTCGCCCTGTTGCGAGACATTTATGAGGTTTGTAGTCAAAGTCAACATTAAATTCAGACAAAGAAATATGCTATCCCTCCTCCCCTCCCCCATAAAGACCATGGCAGCATAATTGAGTTGAGATCTTTTTTTTCCTGTTGTGTGTTGCTTTTGTTTTGCTGAGCAGACAGGGAGAAATCCCATTTCAAATTAAAATTGAATGACCCCCTCAAGCCCTGCAACACACACACACACACACACACACACAGTGCCTCTTGACAGTTTGGATAGTGGTTCAGTTGAAGCAAAGCTCCAGGGCCTACAGTGAGTGATACATGGTGCGCAGGGGGCTCGAATGTGCATATTGTTTGTGCGTGTGTATGTGTGCAAATAAAAAAGTGTTGATTTTGTGTGTGTGTGTGAGTGTGTACTGATATTGATGTGAAACCCTGGGCAGATTTAGGATATGAAGTATGGAGAAACAAATAACCTGTGAGGTAGAGCGCAGGGAGAGTCGGTGCTGACATGACTGAAAAGTAGAAGCACAGGTCACACCGGGCTGTGGAGTGTTTGCAAGTGTACAGGTGCAGCTATAAGACGCTCCAAGTAGCTGAAGATGATAAATATGGATGTTTAATTCAGATCGTTTGACTGAGATGAGACAAGTCTGGGTTGCCAACTTGGAAGAATTTCATTTTTCGGCAATTGGATGGGAGCGCTTCTGTTGTGTAAACTGCTAAGAAACCTGCTTATTGTCAATCTAGCTAGGAAAGCCATCCATCCTCTGAATGCTCTAGGTCTCTAGTTTGTGGTTGTAAAGTTTCATGAGGCTGTGATTATCCTAGAGGTCACCACAGGTCATTTTATACAGTGAGGTCAAGTTTCAAAAAATGGTCTCACAACAATGAAATGTCTCCTATGGGGACTAACATCATCACACATGAATACAGTTGGGCTCATTGGATCCAGAAGAGTCTCAGCTTTACAGTGAGAACCAATTTATGTAATTCTAAGACTGTTTAGGGACCCCAGTATGCAGAAATATTTAGAATAGGTGAAAATAACATGTGTACTGCATGTAAAAAACTGCATGTGATAAAGTCATAGTTATAAAGTGGGCATGTCTGTAAAGAGGAGACTCGTGGGTACCCATAGAACCCATTTTCATTCACATTCACACTTGAGGTCAGAGGTCAAAGGACCCCTTTGAAAATGGCCATGCCAGTTTGTCCTTGCCAAAATTTAGTCTAACTTTGGAGCGTCATTTAGGACCTGTTCAGACCTGGGGTACGTCCCAAAGCTCTTAATTTTCGTTTCCTCGCTCCTCGATCCTCGCTTGAACCGGAAGTTGTTCTGGTGCGCCATTTTGAAGACCGTCCCAAAGCCCTTATTTGTGCATCGAGGAGCGAGGATCGAGGATCGAGGAGGCTTGCCGGAGGAGCTATGAGCGAGGATACATCACCTGCACGGAAGTCTTTTACCGACCGACACGCCCCCTTATTGGATATCAGTTACTGATTGGACGCTGCTGCCGATCAGACTGATCTGATAACTTTACCTCTCAACATCACTGGAGTTTTATACCTGAGTGAAAACAGATCACATATTAAACGTTTTATAGCTTAGTTGTTTTCTGATTCACTATCTAGTTATAATCTGTGTTAACTGAAGCTCTGAACAGCAGCAGAAGGACCTGCAGTATCTCTCCTTCACACATCGTCAGTGAAGCAGCCTGACAGTCAGAGGGGATTATAATACCTGACAAACTGACTTAAAATAACTTTCTGCATTTTTTAGAATGATTTGTCTTTTCATGATCTGTTATTTCCCCCATTAACTTTTATTAATGATACTATTAAAGTCAGAGAGAAAAGGAGAGTCTTGTCTGTCAGCAACAAACACCTTTTACATCATTTATCCTCATTTCCATTCAGTCACATGAGGCTGATGATTCCTGAACGTCGGGTTTGATATGAGTTATATCATTTACATTTTCCCTTTAGCCTAATAAATAATGTCCAGTGTTTAAAAAAACACCACAGTCATATTCTGGGTTATTAAATAATTAACTCACAATCAGAATATCAATAACTACAGACGCTAATAATGAATAAATAATATAAAGTTATTGATCCAGTAGAGATGGTTCCTGAGCCTCTAAGCAGTCCACAGTAGAAATACAGGCTGCAGCTTGCACTTGTCTTTATTAGTATTAGTACAGTTCAGACACAAACAGCTGTTAAAGTTTACTGACAGCTGATCCAGATGTGATCAGCTGCTGCTGTCATCAGAAACGGACGTCGCTTCACGTGACGCTTCAGAGGAAACGACCGTCTCATGTCGCTTAAATCGTATTTCCTCGTTTCCTCTCTCCTCGCATGGTTTCCTTGCGTCTCTCCATGCTTCCCTGGTGGAAGGGACTAAGACGCAAGGAAAAGATGCAAGTGAGGGAAACAGGGATGCAATTAAGAGCTTTGGGATGCAGCCCTGGTGTTAACATGTGTCCTCAGTGATCAGCTCTAAGTAGTAGTAGGTGTGAACGCACTCAAGACGCATTGAGGATGCATTGAGACCGGATCTTTCAGACCACATTCAGAGGTGGTCTGGGCCACATATGACCACATTCTTTTAGCAGTGTGTAGTGAATGTGTCCTGGGCCACATTAAGGACCGCCTACTCTACTGACGTCCCACTGGGATCCGCGGGATCAACGCGCTCCTCAGGTGAATAAACAGGCAGACACGGGCACTCGTCTGCATGGAAACGGCCTCTGTGCTCTACTGTATCCTGTCGGTACAACTGTATTTGATAAAAATATACCTTATCTATAGGCTACATAATCTACAGACTATCAGACTGGGAACAGGAAGTGCATTATTAACATATTGTCGGAGATGTGTCGGTGATTTTTTTCCGCTGCTTTGCGCGGAGCTGACAACCGCCCGCTCGCCCGACCGACCGCCCGCTCGCTCTCTGAAGCTCTGTACGCCACTGTTGTCTGGCTAAAGCAGCGGTGCCAGCAGTGCAAAGGTCCCCGGGGACCGTCGGTCCAAAAACCTTATATTTTGATGTTATAAAAATGATAATAAAATCTACCCAAATCCACAATATTACTACTGACATTCCAGTAGTATTACATCCCAACGTCTGCTGTATTAGCCGTGTGTTTACTATGTGTTTATTTGCATATAGAGCGGGGAAGAGAGATCGTATCACAAGTGGTCACTGAAGACGCATTCTAATGCCAGGTGTGAACAGACGTACTTAACGCTGTCCACTTGTGATCCGATCACTGATGTTAATACCAGGTCTGAACAGGGCCTAAGCCTCCTTCCCAATAAGCTACCATGACTCTACCATTAAAATTCCTCTTGGTAGCTTTAAGTCCCTTTCCATTAAAAACACAGAGCCCAGCCACTGTGTTCAGTCTATGATTAAATTATTGTTCTGTTTGGCAAAGCAGAACATTACTGTAATCAAATGATATTGTGCTTCTACCATTATTAAAACTCCTATTACTAATACAGCCACTAACAGTTATGGATGCACAAAATTGTCATTTTTACCAATATTCAATCAACCTAAATTTTTGTAACTTTCCAGAACAACAACCCAACAGCCACGCCTGCTTTCCACCATGACACAGTTGTGACGATGAGCTCCGAGCACCCTGCAAAGTCTTTATTCCACCTTCCTCACAGTTCTACCTCCATCACTGTCTCACCTGAACCCTACGGATCTCCTGAAGATGGAGAAAAGGAGAAGGGGAAACAACACAAATAAGGGAGACAGAGACGAAGCGCTTGACCCACATTGAAGACTAAGTCTGGTGTTTTTTCAGTATTTGTCACACTGTCAACAGATCCCATGAAAAGACCGAAACAAAACAATGTGTTTCCTGACACCCTCTGATCTCCCCCATCTGTGGCTGTCAGCTCCAAGCCCATTTGTTCCTATTTAAGACATAAATCTTTCAAAAATACATAGTTTTATCCTAAAACAGCTGGCCACTGTCATTTTTTTAATCAACATTACTCAAAAAGGAGGAAATAGTGTATTTGTTGAGTACTATTTACAGCAGCGGATTAATCCATATTTGGTGCTCTAGTGAGTATTTGTGGCAGCAGGACGGTGTATGTGGGATTGAGTCAAAATAAACTACAGTGTGTGTGTTCATGGTGATGAAGGAACATGTCTTCCAGTGATACAGTGAGGCTCATTGATGTGTTTTAACAACGGAGCTCTATGGCAGAGGAAGAAGATGACACACACACACACATACACACACACACACACACACGGGGATAACAGTTATGGCTCTGCATGAGACAGTTGCTTGTTGCTGCTTAAATATTCATACGGATAATTTACGAACTGAGGTTAAAAGGTATTTCATCAGTAAACCTGCTCATCTTAGTGTGTGTGTGTGTGTGTGAGAGAGAGAGTCATAGAGACTGAGAGAGAGACTAAAAGGGACCTCAACCCTAATCAATAATGAAGTTCAAAGGCTACATCTGGTGATAGAGCTCAATGGTATAATGGTAATCAAGTATGTCAACATAAAAGCTATAGACATGTTCCAATTTAAATTGTTTTATATTAATGAATAATAATGTTCA
This sequence comes from Sebastes fasciatus, assembly GCF_043250625.1. Taxonomy (NCBI): domain Eukaryota; kingdom Metazoa; phylum Chordata; class Actinopteri; order Perciformes; family Sebastidae; genus Sebastes; species Sebastes fasciatus. The sequence continues at coordinate 4,715,025 of NC_133798.1, forward strand.
CAATAAACATGGAACATAGCCGATACTAGCAGCTAGGGATGCACCAATACCACTTTTTTTCAGACCGAGTACGAGTACAAGTACTTACATTTGATTAATCGCCGATACCGAGTACCGATACGAGTACTTCTCTGTGCCAAAAGACCCTCGTTAACAGCCAGCTGGAGGGTGTGAGCGACACACGGCAGGCTGGGGAGTCACACATACGAGGCGGTGCGCTGCGACCGGCTATAGGTTGGCTTGGAAAGGCTCGGGACGAAGGTGGCTCGCGGGCGCAGCTTTACAGCGCTCCCCGCCCAGACCTCGCCACACTGGACGGGGCTCCCAGTGCTAACTGTCCTCAGTGCGCCCCAACCACGTCATGCCGCGGCCCACGTAAAAAGCGCCAGGGGTCTGCGGCGATGTCGGTAACCCACCCGAACCGTCTTGACACACGGACCAAGGAGTCTCTGTATGTCGTTTAGCTGGTGGATTTTTTTTTTCTGGAGATGGGCTCTGCTCTATCAACTCCTCTATAGTCAGGCCACCCAGGTCAACCTTAAATGTTAACATTTTGCAGCGGGTTTTATCTAACTTTGTTACTTTGTAACCGGTTCTGTGTTGGCGGAAGTGACCCTGTCGCTCTGCCACCATGACCAACCAAGTATCAATTTGTTAGTCTCTCAGGGCGTATTCACACCTGCCTTGTTTAGTTCGGTTGAATCCAACCCTGGAGCGTTTACCCTCTTGGTGCGGTTTGTTTGGGCAGGTGTGAACACAGCAATCGCACTCAAAATTGCGCCTTTTTGGATTGAACCAGCTCCGGTAGCAAGCAGCGCTGTGCATGGCAACACCAGACAACATACAACTAAAGAGCCTACGCTTGCCCTCGCTATTCACATCAGTACTAAACAGGTGTGACGTCAGGCTGTGTTGAAGACCACGGGCATACCTGATAGATCTTAGGAAATATTTTTGGCCGATGAGCACGGCACAGTTTAGGAGGGTTAATGCACGCCTCCTCCTCCGTACGTCTTGATATGAGCCTTCGGCGACTCCAGTGTATCAATACATTGTTTTCCAGTCGCAGCCGCGCCTCATTTTCAAACTGTATCGTTTGCCTTGAGTGAAAAATATCAAGGCGTAGTTGTCCCTCCATTGTTGCGTTCTGGAAGTCTGCTCTTCTTTGTTTACTTCCGGGAGTTTTCCAGCATGGAAATTCTGACCAATCAGAGAGCAGTTCCTTTGCACACCAAAATGTTGCTCCTCTTGTAAATGCTGACATGTGAACACAAACCAAACTCGAGGCAACATGCAACATGGTAACAATTTGGTCCCTGATTCAGACCAGAGCAAACCAACTACAGGTGTGAAAACGCCCTCCGATACTGAAAATCCAAAGGAATTAGACGTCATAGCCAGGGTTTATGGTTATTATTTCATGGCTATTTGAAAATTGACTTTAGAGAACACGTGGAGACAAGCAAGAACACACACACACACACACACACACACACACACACATGCACACAGGGGTTTGTAATTGAAGCACATCACAGTAGCAGTGGTCAGACCTCATGCAGTCACAGGGTCAGCAGCCTCAGTATTATATGGCCTTCTCCAACAGGACTAAGTGGACTCAGTACTAACAACTGGGACTTCACTTATTGATGCTGAAGAAGTCAGAACCTGCTGCTGAGCGAGGTCATCGATCCTCACCGATACTGACTGGAACACCGCAACGATTTTCTCTCTGCTGGTTGATCTCCATTACATGTTGACTGTCTGTCTATACTGGATGCTCATAGAGTTTCAATGCCAAAGAAAATGTATGATTTGGAAGTGTCTTCATCCTTTAACCGAGCAGTAAAATATTCATATTCATATTTCAAGACCATAACTGCAGGGATATCACTTAATTGCATGTCCATTGTCTGATTTATTTAACATCATTACTATGATTGGATGTAAAACTTTCCTTCCTCAAATGCAACCAACTGAAAATTTCTAATTTGAAATTTGTGTTACTGTTAATGGCCATTGTATCTTCCACATTTTATCATAAGTGTATCATGCAGTGTGGGTCTCGGACTGGCCTGGTCTCGGTCTTGATTCGGTCTCGCCCCGCCTTGGTCTGCCTGGTCTCAAAGTCTGTTCTTGTCTCTTTGGTCTCAATAAACTCCGGTCTTGGTTAAAACACTAGCGCCATGAGGCTTGAACTCACAACCTCAGCCTTGCATGTGTCATACACATATTGTATTGTCATATACATAAGTAGCATGTGCTAATCCATTGCACCAGTGCAGTGCAATTTAATTTTGTGTAAGAGAATTAAAAGACAGTTTCTCTGTTTTGCTTTGTTCTTTTTATTACAAATCTGATTATAACTTTTTTTATTTAGGAAAGTGTATATAAATATATGCTATATAAATAAAGTTATTAGTTATTTATCTATTTATTTAGTTAGTTATTATTCTAAAGTAATGTGATTATGATAATTCTATCATGGTACATTGCCATGACAATCACCAGTTCTTTCCCTGAGGAACAATTATACATTTGATGATTACCTTAATTTAGTGTCAAAGGGCGGATACATTAGTCCACTGCTCTAAAAAGGACAACAGTATTAACCACTCTAGTCTACACGTTAAAGGTTATGTTAAAAAAGCCCAATTTACATGACAAATAGTAATATGTAGTAGGTATTAATGATAGTTTTTATGGCAGTGTCAATCAACCATAGATATGACATGTCTCTTCCTTTTATCCCTCAGCCCAGTGGCGCTGGCAGCCGTAATCCTGTACGCACTGTACATACATATATACATTTTTAATGATTTTATTTTTTTTTTTTACATTCTTTCTTGAAAATAAAATGTTGACAGCAGATTCTGTCTTTTGATTCTTTCTTTAATTTAATAATGTGCTAGAGATGCATTTTTCAAGCCGTTAGATGCAAATCCATTTGAAGGCTGGTGGTTGGTGTACTGTTGGACAAAACAACATTCTGGAGTTATTGGAAATTTGGATCGCACTTGTTGAGTGAGACGAGTACTGCACAGGTTGGCAGTGAAAATGTATTTTTTGACAGGCTAAACGGCAAGAAATATGGATTGAAGCAGAATATTTCTTTAGATAAAAACATGTTGAGAATTTTTTAGATGATTCTGTTTTCGGATCACACGAGTAGGAAACAATCCTACGAAGCCACCACTGGAATCTACTGGGCAGGAATACCAGGTTTGAACACAATGAATAGAATATGTGCAGCATTCAAATGTTGATTTAGAAAATTATACCGTGAATTTCTTCTGTATCATTGAATTTCAAATATTCATAAAGCATATTTTTGACTCTCTCTTTAAAGCCTCCATCTTGTAAAAGGGAAATATTCATATTCCCTTCATTAGAATTTAAACTCAAATGAATGACGGGCAGTTCTTGTGCGTAATATGAAATAGAATCCTGCCGCTGCCTCAGCCTGCACTGATAGTGAATTCATGTGATGGACCCTCCCTATGCTTCCTTCAGTGTGGTCGTGTCTGTTCTCAGCAGTGGATCTTATCGTTGAAACAGGATAGCTGAAACCTAGAACTCCCCGACAGATGATGGAGGTCAAGGGCTGAGGGTTCCCATGTGAAAGCAGCTCAGTGGTGCTCCTATTAGTTAGCTGATGCTCTGTTAGTGTTTCTAACAGAGCATCAGTGTCTCTCCCGGCAGCAGCAGCCCTGGCAGATGCCGTGGGGTCGTGGCCGTGAGGACCTGTGCCTTGCTACATATGTGACCTGCAGACTCCCTGAGGCTGCTGGCAGACTTCACATCCATCACACCATGGCTTACTCTTTTTTTGCATTGTTTTTCATGTGTATTTCTACATTTCACATCCACCACTGCTCTCTCCACATAATTATTAACAATGATTTTCAGGAATACTCAGAACACAGAACGGCCTGTAATATCACATTAACTTGAACTTGGATTACATTGAAAATATTGGCAACAGCCCTGGAATCTACACTGGTCAGTAGTTACACATGATTTAATGGCCCAGTCGCAAAGCAGTTCGTGAAATAGTCACGAAATTGATTCTATTTGATTCGTGTACATGAAGAGCTGGAAAAAGTTGCTGGAGAGAGGGACGCCTGGGATTCCCTGCTTAGCCTGATGCCCCCCGCGACCCGGCCCCGGATAAGGAAGAAAATGGATGGATTTGTGTACATATACACGAATTCCCCTTTTTTTTCGTGACGCTCAGCACAACTTTCACGCACTTCTGGTTCCAAAAAAACAAGAAGGCGACGGCCAAAAAGCACCAAAAATGACCACAGTGTCATCAGCGGTAGCTACAACCCTGCCTATGGGAGATTTTGGACCTGTCAGACAGTGCTCTCCACCACCATCATCAAAACATCAAATGAGGACGGCAGTTAGACGATTACTTGCTGAATCACTGGTATTGATCAACATCCCTCAGCTCCCTGTAGGTATATGGCAGCCTGTGGTGCAGCAACAGTCATCTTTATGGCACCTTTTCCAGAGGAGGTTGCCCAGGTCAGAAGCAGCAGATGGTCCCAGCTGCCTGTTTGTCCAGATGGAGACATTAGATCCCTTGGAGAAAAGAAACACACAATCCTCCTTCAGTTAATGGAAGCACTGTGTTCTGATTACAACAATAACTTGATCTATTAGCATTATACAATACAATAAGTACATTTGGTTGTCGCAGTAGACTTCACAGCTACTAGTGTTCACACATTAAAAACTGTAATGAAGCGATACATTTAATTATTTTGTCCACCCCATTAATATCAGTGAGGGTAGACTAAATAAAAAAACACCTTTCTGTATAATGCAATGCACTTCAAGTGTAGGGATGCATCTGTATTTCTTGAGGCAGCAAAGTTTAATGTATTTGTATTCAAATAAAAAGTGGAAATAGGTGTAACAATCCTGTTTTTGTTTGTTTTGTGTATGACACGCACCAGGCTTTCAACGAAATCCAATGTAAACCCATCCGTATGGAGCTTTTTCCCTATCTTTATTCAAGAGCGTGGTCTTTCAATTTAAGAGCATGACTTGTTGATTTCACGTCCAGATTTTGTAATGCTTTCCCTCAAAACCCTGTCCTCACACTCAAATAGCTCTTGCTTGCGCTTGGATTAGCTCTGCTTCTGCTCAAACTGTATGCTTGCACTCAGATATATTGTTGATTGCACAGATTTTCTGTGCTCCAGCTTCAGCCCTTCTACTCTCACACTCAGGCTCGTGAAACGTCTGCTCTCACATTTCTCCTCTGCTCTCGGATTTTTTGTGTAATAAGCCTGTCAAAATTCCCCAGCCAATAGAATACCAGGTGTAGTGTTGACCAATGAAATGATCCCTGCCTCGTTGGTTTGTTCGCTTTACTACAACGTCCCTGACAGGCGGTTACTCTTAACTATCCACTTCCGCTCTCCAAGGCTTTAATATATGTACTTCCCTTGCTTTCTTTATGACTTTTGGAATAAAAAGACAGTTAATATTTACATCAGCACGCCGCTCTTACTTTTTACTATAGACCCTTTTACAGCCGACGTCTTGATTATCTTATCTTATTTTATCTTTTCTTATTATGTCATGGTGTTAGCTGGAGACAAAACAAACATAACAAACATGAAGCATCTCAGAGTAGTGGGCTAAACTTACACATCTAAAATATCATCTTGCTGTGTTGTTGGGTGCCGAAATCGATATCACATACATTTGAGATCTAGCGAGCTACAATATTGGCAAAGCGTTTCAGAGATGGCGAGAAAATGTTGCTTTTGCTTTTGGAAATCTTTGGATGCCTATAGCTAATAATAACTTCCTCAACTGACACTCGTGACCCTGGAGAGCGAGTGACTGAACATATTGAGAGAAACTAGTATTTTCTTCAGCCACTGTTAAAAACAAACCAACAAAACTTGCTAACCAGTGTTAACTAACGCAATAAATACAAAACAAAAGTTTGGTTTCAGTAATAGTAGACGGTGTAGTTATTATAATAAAGGAAAAAGTATGGGCGCTGGTATAAATATTATTGCCTATATACGTCATTTTATTCCAGAAATTGTAAGGAAAGTAAGGGAAATACATGATAAAGCCTTGGAAGGCGGAAGTAGACCATGAGTGTGTTCCAATCCGCGTACTTCTGTACTTACACTTACTATTTTGAGTGCACAAGTGCGTTCACACTGGGAAGTACGGCAAAATGCAGTGCACTCAAAGTACCCGGATGTTGTACTCAAAACGTGTGGAACGCTGGACACTTTCCACACTCAACTGTCGCCATCTTGGCTAGGTAGCGGAAGGGGCGGAGCCACGACCACTATTCAAACATACGTAGATAACAGAATAAAACAATGCAAACATACCGGTGCATTTTCAGCCAACAGGAGGACACATCGTAGGCGTAGGCGACGACGTTGGAAACGTAATTTCCAATCTGCTTTCATTTTTTTCAGAAGATATTTTGGCGGGTAGCGAGCCGCGGTCAAATGTTGTGATCGTCATTTCCGGTCAGTGCGCCGCAGAGTATTAGATTTGAGACGATCCTACCCCGTTGAAATTTACGCACTACTCAAGTGAGTACAGAGTGCACAAAGTGCACTACATTGAAGTGTACTTCAGGAAGTACGTGGATTGGAACATACAACATGTCTAGAAGGTATTCCACATATTGTGAGATCTGATCTGAAATCCGCTAAAACTTTCAAAAACTCTCGCGAGAGTAACTGCCCATCAGGGACGCCACAAGGAGTAAAGTGAACGCACCCACAACGAGGTAGGGATCATTTCATAGGTCAACATTACATCTGGCATTCTATTGGCTGGAGAATTTTGAAAGACTTATTGCACAAAAAATCTGAGAGCAGAGGAGAAATGTGAGAGCAGACGTTTCACGAGCCTGAGTGTGAGAGTAGAAGGGCTGAAGCTGGAGCACAGAAAATCTGTGGAAGCAACAATATGTTTGTGTCACATCTGCTCCGTGAACATTGTGTTTCATGATGGTCTGTCTGCCTTGGAGCTGCACTGTCTGTGTTGTGTGTGATTGTCTGCAGGTGTGCCGGAATCTGGGAGAAGCCACCAGCTGCACGGCGTCACCATAATCAAAATCCCCTCAAAAACCCTGCCAGTTCGTCGTTGCAGAACATGGCTGCACTAACTTTGGTAGTGCCCTATGCTGTGTGACTACAGCAAATCCCTCAACCTTGAGTGCCCAACTACCCTGGGTGGAATACGCTCACAACACACTCACCATTCGGATGTGCTTTTGGTTACCAGCCCCCCTTATTCCCATCTCAGGAGCCCAAGCTGCCCTTCTTGGAGCATCCACCAGGTCACAGTTACAAGCCAACTGTCGCCGTATCCCAGCTCCTGTTTACACCCCAGGCCAGAGGGCGTCTTCTAAAGACCTCCCCCTCAAAGTGGAGTCTAAGAAACTCGCCCCTCGGTTCATTGGTCCTTTTGAAATTGAAAGTGTCTTCATTCCCTCTGCTGTGCAACTGAGACGTCATACCTCTCTCAAGATTCATCCCACCTTTCATGTGTCCCCTGATTAAACCTGTCCGCTCCCAGCCCCGGACGATAGATGACCACTCTGCCTATACTGTTCTACTTCTTTTGGACGTCCGCTGCCGGGGTTGCGGCTTGCAGTATTTGGTGGATTGGGAGGGCTACGGCCCTGAGGAGCGCTGCTGGGTGCCCCGGAGGCAGATTCTGGATCTCTCCCTCATTCGTGTGTTCCATGCTGCACATCCTGACAGGCCAGGTCGGACGCCAGGTGATTGGTCATGCCATCTAACCGATTTTCTGGCACACTGTGTGTCATCTGCATTTGGGTTCATTAGTTATCGCCCCATAATAATTTGTGTGCAAGCATACAGTTTGAGCAGAAGCAGAGCTAATCCAAGCACAAGCAGGGGCTATTTGAGTGTGAGGACAGGGTTTTGAGGGAAAGCATTACAAAATGTAAATGTGAAAGTCCACGCTCTTGAATAAAGATAGGCAAAAAGCTCCATGCACCCGCTTCATTATTCAAAGGTCAGAGCAACTGACGCAGTATAACTCTAGGTTTCCTGTGAACACGGAAGTTTAATTTGAAAAGACCCTATGCATGCAACGAGCAGAAACTGACACGTCGTCCAAAACTGACGGTAGAGGGTTACCTAGAGCGCCATAGTTTGAAGGGTAGGGCCATTGACCAAGCATCAGTATTTGACGAGTTTGAAGTGAGAATATTATGGTTATGTTTTCAGTATAAGGACCAGTTGTGTTTACGTTTCTTTATCACTTTCTCTCCTGCACCAGTTGCTGCAATTTGTCTTACGTAAGTAGTGAACAAGAGGCCAGTGTGTGTGTGTGTGTGTGTGTGTGTGTTTGTATTCCAAATAACATGTGCTTAGATTTCTGTGCTGTGCTGGGTAGATGTCCTTGTAATGACTTTAATAAGGGACAAAGCCCTGTGGCCTATCCATTAAACACACACACACACCAGATGTGATGTATGTGGAAGAGAGGGTGGCCTTTAGTGCTATAATTTATCTTAAATCTCTCCCTTCCCCTTATTTTGTCTCTCTATCTCGTCATTCATTCTGCCCTTAAATATTCCTCTCTTTCACTATCGCTCTGCCTTCCTTCTATATCTCCCTTGCCCTCTCTATATTTGGGCTCTCTGTTCTTTAATCTCTTGTGTATCAATGACCTGAAGATACTGTATTTTGCTGACATAAAGTTTACATTTGACAAGAAAGTGTCGTGTGTGGAGTTTTCAGAGGGAACCCAAACGCAGAGTGACAGGCAGGACAGGTAGTTTTGAAAATAAAGCGAGCTTTAATAGAGCTGAACAAATCCAAAACACAAAAGGCAGGGAGGGGAACCAAGTACAAAACAACAAATAGAAACAAACAACAAATACCAAACAGAGGACCAAAACCAAAAATCACATACCAGGGAAAACACGAGGAACACCTGGATTAGAGCAGGAGGAAACAAGGAACACGGAGGACAAGGTAGACGGGGCTGGAGAGACAAGACGAACCGACAAGGACAGAGGGGAACACACAGGCTTAAATACAGGACATGATACACACAGGTGAAACAAATCAGGGCGGGGCAGACAATCAACAAAAGGCGGGAAAACACACAAAGGAGGGAAGTAAAACCAGACAAGACACAGGAGGAGTGAATTACCAAAATAAAACAGGAAACACCGGAATAATATATAAGAAACCAAATCCAAAATCACAACAGTTCATAATAATAAGCTGGCACAGCCAGAACATGACATAGCCTCCCCCTCAAGGGACGGATCCCAGACGTTCCACAAACAGAACCGGGTGGGCGGAGGGGGGTCCGGAGGAGGGACTCCAGGAACCTTGGGCACCGATTATCTCAGGCGGACGGCCCGAGGGCAAAACCGGGACAGAGTCAGGGAACTCGGGCGGACGGCCTGAGGGCAGGGCAGAGACAAAGCCGGGACACTCCGGTGGATGACCCGGGGGCAGAACCGGGACAGAGTCTGGTAACTCGGGCGGACGGCCCGGGGTCAGGGCAGAGTCAGATCCGGGAAACTCAGGCGGACGGCCCGGGGGCATGGCAGAGACAGAGCCGGGAAACTCCGGTGGATGACCCGGGGGCAGAACCGGGACAGAGTCTGGGAACTCAGGCGGACGACCCGGAGGCAGGGCAGAGTCCGAGCCGAGAAACTCCGGCAGATGACCCGGGGGCAAGGCAGAGTCAGAGCCGGGAAACTCGGGCGGACGGCCCGGGGGCAAGGCAGAGTTAGAGCCGGGGAACTCGGGGTCTTGGAACTGTGGCCCAGCAGTCACAGGAACAAGGTTTTTGGGCTGAAACCCAGGCGAAACAGGAGGTGACGGTTGCGGCCCAACCGGCAAACCGGACGGAGCAGGAGGTGGCGGTTGCGACCCAACCGGAACAGCAGGTGACGGTTGCGACCCAACCGGAACAGCAGGTGACGGTTGCGGCCCAACCGGAACAGCAGGTGGCGATTGCGACCCAACCGGAACAGCAGGTGACGGCTGCGGCCCAACCAGAACAGCGATCGGCCAGATCCCCGACAGGAGACGTGGAGCGGAGGTCGGCCAGACCCCCGGCAGGAGACGGGGAGCGGAGGTCGGCCGGACCCCCGACAGGAGACGTGGAACGGAGGTCGGCCAGACCCCCGACAGGAGACGTGGAGCAGAGGTCGGCCAGACCCCCGACAGGAGACGTGGAACGGAGGTCGGCCGGACCGCCGACAGGACACGTGGAACAGGAGTCGGCCGGACCGCCGACAGGACACGTGGAACAGGAGTCGGCCGGACCGCCGACAGGACACGTGGAACAGGAGTCGGCCGGACCGCCGACAGGACACGTGGAACAGGAGTCGGCCGGACCGCCGACAGGACACGTGGAACAGGAGTCGGCCGGACCGCCGACAGGACACGTGGAACAGGAGTCGGCCGGACCTCCGACAGGACGCTTGGAGCAGAGGCCGACCGGACCTCCGACAGGACGCTTGGAGCAGAAGTCGACCGGACCTCCGACAGGACGCTTGGAGCAGAGGCCGACCGGACCTCCGACAGGACGCTTGGAGCAGAGGTCGGCCGGACCCCCGACAGGACGCTTGGAGCAGGGGTCGGCCGGACCCCCGACAGGACGCTTGGAGCAGAGGTCGACCGGACCCCCGACAGGACGCTTGGAGCAGAGGTCGGCCGGACCGCCGACAGGACACTTGGAGCAGAGGTCGGCCGGACCGCCGACAGGACACCTGGAGGAGAGGTCAGCCGGACCTCCGACACAGGAGCAGGCCCGAATTTGGATGGAACACTGAGCAACTTAGGAGAACGCCGCCTCTGAGACCCACGCTTCCTTCTGGGAGATCCAACCCCTAGCATGACATCTGGCTCGAAGCTAGTGTCCTGGATGCCAGCATGGCGAGGAGCAGACTGGAAACCCAGTGGGCCTCCCAGGGCAAGGCGGGTTCCCAAGAACAGATCCGGGGCTGATGCTAGCCCAGAGCTAGCTGACTGCTGGGGCATGGGCCGAAAGCTCAGGAAGCCAACGCCAACAGCCTGGAGTGGAGAATGGTGACCCGTAGGCAGGGAGACCTGATGGGTGTGCATGAACTGGTCCAGTCTCTTTGTTACAATGTCCAAGTGGGGCACAAAATGGCTCACCTATGGCTTCTCCTTAAAATATAGCCTCTGCACAGCAAGCTGTTCCAAGATGGGACTCCAAGCATCAGAATCAGCAGAAAAGAGTCTTTCCACAGTCCTTTCAAAATTACCAACTTTCAAAAAAAACATTTGCAGCTCTGCTGGGTCCATTTTACTGGTCGGTTCGTTCTGTCGTGTGTGGAGTTTTCAGAGGGAACCCAAACGCAGAGTGACAGGCAGGACAGGTAGTTTTGAAAATAAAGCGAGCTTTAATAGAGCTGAACAAATCCAAAACACAAAAGGCAGGGAGGGGAACCAAGTACAAAACAACAAATAGAAACAAACAACAAATACCAAACAGAGGACCAAAACCAAAAATCACATACCAGGGAAAACACGAGGAACACCAGGATTAGAGCAGGAGGAAACAAGGAACACGGAGGACAAGGTAGACGGGGCTGGAGAGACAAGACGAACCGACAAGGACAGAGGGGAACACACAGGCTTAAATACAGGACATGATACACACAGGTGAAACAAATCAGGGCGGGGCAGACAATCAACAAAAGGCGGGAAAACACACAAAGGAGGGAAGTAAAACCAGACAAGACACAGGAGGAGTGAATCACCAAAATAAAACAGGAAACACCGGAATAATATAAAAGAAACCAAATCCAAAATCACAACAGTTCATAATAATAAGCTGGCACAGCCAGAACATGACAGAAAGTGGCTAAATGCATATACACCATACCTTATGGTTGGGCTTAAAATAAGTACATAAACTAAGTAAAATACGTACATAAACAATGTAACATAACTGTGGAAAACACGTCACAAACGTCACTAAAAAGAGAAACAAACGTCACTAACGTAACGATTGGGCAAAAAATCCGTAATTACCTTTCAGCATATTGTAATTCAAGTGTTCTGAGAGATAACTAGACTTCTGCTCCTCCTCATGGCTCTGTTTTCAGGCTTTAGAAAATCTAGCCCATGACGGGAGACTTTGACCAATCACAGGTCATTTCTTTGAAAGAGCGTTTCTATTGGCTGTGCTCCGGTCATGTGACCAAAACTTGGCGTTCCTTCACCAGATTTCACAATGGTGGCAGCGTCGCAAACTTTGTCATTTTACAGCTAAATCGTGCACTACAAGATGATTCTGAAAACATTTGAGGAGAGAAATAGGCATTAACGTAACAGAATATTAATTCATATTTGATCAGCGCTGCCTAGTTTGACCGTTTGTTCGGAGTTTGCGAGTGATTGACAGCCGGCTCTCATAGACAGCAGATGGACAGCGGACCTCAGATCAGCTCTTACTGCTTGTTCTCCTCCGGTCTGTAAAATCTTGCAGATGCCGTTAGGAGCACCGGAGGACACAGAGGCACATGATTTTTTTCAGGTTACCTGTTTCATGTACTACTGTCACCATATAACGACCGATTTATAAAAATAACTTTTTTGATCATATTTGCTCCAATGTTGCCTACTTCAGCTTTAAGATCATTGGACCTCATTCACGAACCGTTCTTAGGAAAAATTTCTTCTTAAAACACTCTTACCCAGTTTTCACGATGATTCTGATATTCACCAATGTTTTCTTATTTGGGATTTGTTCTTAGGTAAGAACAGAATCTACGCACACTCGAGTACACACTTTGAGTGCTGACATGTTTGTGCAAAATACGTTTTCTTCAATTCTACAGTTGCATAACATAGCAAGCATTATTATGGTCTTTTATAATAAACACTGCACTGCAATTCATACTGGCTAGGTTCACAGAGTGTTCTTTCGTGTCCTGTTTTCACAACATCAAAGTCACATTTTCACTGTACAAGCGTAGTAATTTTAAACCCAACCATGTTGTTTTTTTCTTAACTTAACTAAGTGGTTTTGTTACCTAATCCTAAGCAAGTATTTGTGTTTAATTCACAACATAAAGCACGTGTTTACTGCGACCGAAAAGTGACGCCAAGAGGTCGGACAAGGCGTCGGTATATGACGGTTGGGATGACAATATGTTGCTGATTTATATGTTTAACATATACTGTAGAGTCAGGTAAAAACCCAGCAATAAAGAAGTGACCTTCTTTCTGTTGTAATGGACTCTTAGTTTATGCTAAAGAAATAAATTGAAAACAATAGTGATGCATATTGTAATGCTACCTGTTATTGGTGTTGTTTTAAGTCATTTTGTAACGAGACAAAGTCTTACTGTTACGGATACAAACCCTGAGAAGTGTTTCAAACACAGCTAACGTGGCTCGGCCTGCGATTTGCAGCTGCAGTTTCAGTGTGTTCAGGTGTCCTGTGATGTCGGACAGGAACATCACACAAGCCATCCTCCAGCTCAGGTCAGCTCGGCTCCTTTTCAATCAGAAAGAATTTGATCCTATCTGACAAAGCACTGCAAGCAATTCTTGCCCCCACTGAGCTACCTAACCGGGCAGTGGAGAGCCAAATCTTTAAACACTGTTCATCTCCTCCTGGAGAGAATTGAACTGACAGTGAATCAATAAGGAGTGAGCAACAAGAAGAGTCTACTGTGTCTATTACAGAGGTTTTTCTGGCGGACATAATATAGTGAAGCGTGATGACAGGGCCACCATCTGTGGTAATGGCGATCGTTTTCTTCATGACGACCTCTCTGTTGTCACAATGCTCGGTAAAAGTGATTGCAATGTCTTTTCCTTTAGTGGTACCATGCGTGGACCACAGGCAGCAAAGCTCCTCTTTTATCCGCTGTATCTTACAACAGTAGCCAGACATAGGATGTCATGTCCACACTTTAATCCACCGCCGGTGGATCACATTTTTCACCATCTCAATAATACTCCTCTCAACACTTTATTGCGGGCAGTGGCAAGTCTTGGATCCTTGGATGGTGTCTTTAATCAACAGTCCATCAAAGAAAACCTCTGCACTGTTGATGAAAGCCTCCTTTCTGACCCTGTTCAGACGTGGTATTATCATGCGTCTTCAGTGATCGGATCACAAGTGGACAGCGTTAAGTACAGGTGTGAACACACTCAAGTCGCATTGAGATCGGATCTTTCAGACCACATTCAGAGGTGGTCTGGGCCACATATGGCCGCATTCTTTCAGCAGTGTGCACGCGAATGTGTCCTGGACCACATTAAGGACCAACTACTCATCTGATGTCCCGCTGAGATCCGCGGGATCATCGCGCCCCTCAAGTGAATAGACAGGCAGACACGAGCGCTTGTCAGCATGGAAACGGCCTCTGTGCTCTACTGTATCCTGTCGGTACAACTGTATTTTATTAAAATACATCTTGTTTATAGGCTACATATCTACAGACTATCAGACTTGGCACGCGAAGTGCATTATTGTCATACTGTCGGAGATGTGTCGGTGTTTTTGTTCGGCTGCTTTGCACGGACCTGACACCCGATCGCCCGCCCGCACGTTCTCTGTCCTCCCCGGCTCTCTGGAGCGCTGTACCCCGCTGTTGTCTGGCAAAAGCAGCGATACCACCGGTACAATAACCTTTATTTTGATGTTAATACAATGTACCAGAATTCACAAATATGTAGGATATTAATACGGACATTCATATAATATAACGTCACAACGTCTGCTGTATTAGCCGTGTGTTTACTGCGTGTTTATTTGCATATAGAGATCGAAAGTGGCCACTCAAGACGCATTCTAATGCCAGGTGTGAACAGACGTACAGAAAGCTGTCCACTTGTGTTCCGATCACTGAGGACGCATGTTAATACCAGGTCTGAACAGGGCCTCTGACTGAGAAGGGTTTTCCCACATCTGGCACTACACTCTGAAATGTTCTAGCTGTCCTCTGTAGCCTGATTGTTGGAGGCACTCAGTGTTTTAAATGTGTTACTTTACCCTTTGATTGACTCAGCTTTTGAACTCATCTTTGAAGTTATTTTAATGATTAGTGTCTTGATATTCTGTCTTCTTTGGTTCATGACCAAATATCTGCAAAACTAATGACATCGCCAACAGCCTCAGCTGTACTGTATAAGAGCTCATCAATGATTGGCTTATACACTCCGACGGCCCGCCAGTGGGCCCAGAAACTATTCTGTGTTTCAGAGAACTCGGTTTTCAAGCTAGAGTGAAGATACTGGTATCATATGAAACTAGAACCTAAGGAATGCATTGATAGCAACCATGTCATGCTAGGTTGTCATGAAGAACGCTGCACAACACTATAAAAATGAGCGACATTTTGGCGAGGAAAAACTGGCATGGCCATTTTCAAAGGGGTCCCTTGACCTTTGACCTCAAGATATTTGAATGTAAATGGGTTCTATGGGTACCCACGAGTCTCCCCTTTACAGACATGCCCACTTTATGATAATCACATGCAGCTTACGGCAAAAACCATGCATGTTATTTTCGCCTATTCTAAATTGGTGTATTTGAATATTTCTGAATACTGGGGTCCCGAAACAGTCTTGGAATTACATAAATTTTGTATCACTGTTAAGCCGAGACTCTTGTGGATCCAGTTGTATCCATTTGTGATGATTTTAGTCCCCATTGTAGCCATTTCATGTAGTGAGACCATTTAAAAAAACAAAAACAGGGTTAGGTTTTGCATTAATTAATTAATAAATTAATGTTTATTTCTGATTTATTACTAGAACAATTTGACACACAGTGCTGAGCTGCATCTCAAATTAATCTTCAGTCTTCCAGCTTTCAGATGGTGTACACTACGACTATGTAACATCTACTGTTGACCTGCTATCTCCCCCTAAAGACCCCCTGCACCCCCCTTCGGATAGCCATCTTACCTCCGTATGAAGCAAGAGTTGGACATGCTCGCTGCCCATCTCATCGCAGAGCACATGGAATAGGTGAGAATGCATCGGTCGGGCTTTAATAAAGTTCACAGTTTTCACAGCCGAGTCCAGCACAGACTTCAATTCTTCTGGCATCTTCTTCACAGCAAGGGCCTCGCGATGGATGTTGCAGTGAGTCCATCGCATCTCAGGTGCCACCGCGCAAATTCGAGCTGCTAGTCCGCTGTGGCGACCTGTCATAGCCTTGGCGCCGTCCGTGCACACTCCAACACACTTTTTCCAGCCGAGCCCATTGCCTTGGACAAACGCGTTCAGGAGCTGGAATATGTGCTCAGCTGTAGTTCTGGTCTGCAGTGATTTTTTCCATGAGAAGTGTGTAGTGAACAGGTCAACTGGTGTATGCTCTCAGTGAGTCTCCTGCAGGTCTCCTCCTCCAACATTGAATTTCAGCGGTTCTTCAGTCGTTAGCGGAGTACCGTAAATACTCTCGAAGAGCGCCAATCAAATAACAGGCCCCTGATTGAACAGAAAGTCCTCCTGAGCCTCACCATCATATTCATATCTTTACATAAACAAGCAAATTGGCCAAATCTGCAACATCCGTAGTCTCGTCCAGCTGGAGGGAATAATAGCGACTACTTTTAATGCGCTCAATCAGTGTGTTTTTAACGTCATCTGCCATGGCTCCTATTCTCCGCGACACAGTGTCGTTTGAAAGTGGCACCAAGTTGAACTGTTTGACAGCCTTCTCCCCACACATGATGTGTGTCATCTCTTTGGCTAATGGTAGACACAGTTGTTCACCAATTGTGTGTGGCTTACCGGCTTTCGCTATGCGGAGGCTGGCACGATAAGAAGCTTCCTGTGCTTTGGCCGCGGGTGTAACACAGTATTGAATTGTTGACTTGGACTGCTTCAGTTCATCACGTTTTCTTAGAAATAAATCCACTGGTTTGTCTCTCAGCATTGCGTGTTTGGTCGTAAGATGCCGTTTGAGGTGCGCTGGTTTCATGGATTCATTGCTTAGAACATCACCACACACGGCAGCCTGGGCTCTTCCTCCGTCCCGCTCCAGCTGAATCCAAATTTGAGGTAACTCCAGTCATATTTCCTTACTGTTTTGCGCCGTTTGCAGCTAGCATGTGCTGTGGAGACTTCACTGGCGTTGCTTAAATAGCCGCTAGCACTTAAGTTTCTACTGGGCTGCTCGAAACATTCTCCTCCTGATCCGCTCTTCTTCTCCTAATAATTCCAGTTTGGAGCCACGGTTGCAGTGTTTTTGAACCCTTCATTATTTTAGCTTCCTCCGCTTACTTTCTTGTCATCACAGGTTAGCTTGTTTGCTACTACCCAACTACTGTACATAGCTGCTACGTGATGGGGTAGTAGCGTGTGCGTACGTTTTTTTGTTTCAAAATAAAATTACAACAAAGCCAAAACTTATTTTAAATCCCATTTCAATGATCTCATGGTTAAGGTATTTTCATTTGTAGTAGTATTTTGATAGTATTATATTTTTAAAATTAATTTTATTTCATTTAAAAAAAAGAAATTCAGAGATACCTCCGCGTACCACTAGAGGGAGCCCGCATACCATCAGTGGTACGCATACCGCAGTTTGAGAACCACTGAAATAGACCATAAAGCAGGGGATGCTTTTAGGGCGGGGCTACCTTGTGATTGACAGGTCGCTGCCACGGTGTTGTCCGGTCTGGGAGTTGTCCGTGTTTTCATCTAACAGCTTTAACCCTTTCACAGTGTGTTTTCACTTCATGAAAGTTAATTGTAACATTTTGATCACCTAAAAATGTCATATTCAGCGTTCGGTTACACCCTCTTATGTCACATTGGTTGCGAAAAAATGCTGAACTCGAGGCTTCAAAACCGTAGTCCACAAACAGGTGATTCACGCTGACTATACGTCCACTTCTTATATACAGACTATGGGCCAGAATTTCTTCTCGTACACAGTAAACCTCATGATCTAATGGGCATGGGTCATCCCAGAGGATGGGCCTATCTGATTTTAATGACGCCATGACCTTCTCTCCCTAACACTGCTATGTAATTAACTAAACACATGTCGTGCTCTTTAGACAGCCTGGCTAAATATTACGTTCCCATACATACAACAAAACTGCATTGTCAATTCCGTTTCCAGGGAAATGTATTTTTCTTTTTCAAAAATATGTTTCTAATCATTGTCAGCAGATATCTGTGTAGGGAGGAGGTCGGGTTGGTGGATGGTCAAACAAACACAGGACTTTCACCCAGGAGAACGCTGCGCCTACCCTGTGTGAAAGTCAACATTGACTTATTTCAATTTATGTCTGTAACTTCAATAACGTAACAAACATACTTATTTTAAGCCAAACCATGATGTTTTACTAAACCTAACCAAGTAGTTTCGTTGCATTTTTGTTTTGTTTTGCTTCAGTTTACAACGTTAACCATGTGTTTAAAACTGTGACTATTTCCCTCAAAACGTAACTGAGAAGGCAGTTTAGTTTGTATGGTAACGTCATTTTGTAGGAGACAGGGCTGCTTTAGTTCCCAAATCTTTACTGCAGGGCCCCCTTTTGCAGATAAAACATATTTTTCAAGCATTTTCTGGTATAATCCATAGGACAAAGTTCATATTTGTAGCTCTACCACCAGCAATTCTCTAAGAACCTGTCCTGCTCACTGTGATGAATATTTCAGAAATGGCGCAGTCACAGTGACACAAAAGAGAAAAAAAGCAGACAAGAGTGACAAATTCAGGGAGCTATAGAGAGCTCCTGGCGATGGTCTGCAGTATTTTGTAATATTTGTGACCAGTGCATTAGCGGTGGTTTGTGATGTGAAACGTGCGGTGAGACTTAGAGTCTTACAGGGTGACTGTGGAATGCTCCTGCGGTGCCATGAAGTCAGAATAACCTGCCAGAAAGAGGCTCTAATGCCACTTAATGGGCCATAGCGGGCCTGTGTGTGTGTGTGTGTGTGTGTGTGTGTGAGGAGGGGGCTGTTGAGGGTTGCTGACTCGTGGGCTTTTGTGGCGAAGGAGCATTAGTAAATTGGGGGGAAGCATTAGTGAACAGTTAGAACTTAACAGTGGGATTTAAAACAGTGCTGGATCTGCGGTCTTCTTCCATTAACGTGGCTGAATGGGGAGAGATAAGTTATAAAGTTGGTTTGGGATTGTGTGTATGTGTGTGTGCGTGCTATGGGACATTGGAGAATATGAAATTTGTGTGTGTGTGTGTGTGTGTGTTCGTGTTCCGCTGAGGCATAAGGAGGACTGCAGACATCAACATAACACGCTGTCTCGTTCTAACCAATAACGGCAGGGATAAAATGCCTTGTATTGATGACTTAAAAGATAAAATGACCACAGATAATCAGGTTGTCCAGGATTGGTTTACGCCTCCATCTGCACTTTGGTCAAATTAGGCAAAAAAAAAACAGATCCATTTAAATTAGGCAAAAGCTGCTACCTAATATATTTGAAAATCAGCAAGAAACTGAATACATTAATGGTGAGAAATGAGGGAGTAGTTGTCCATTAATGTGTTGAGATAAGGGGAAAAATCCATTAGAAAAGTGGAAGATTGAGTTGTTTTTAATTGTAAAAGTAGCTGAGCGCATCAGGTTTGAGGAAATTGTTTCCGAACTCAAAAACAGACTAGACAGTCTATAGTGGATATATTGCTGCAAGCAAGTTTTGCTGATCTTTTGCTATCCTACCTTTTTTATTTTTTTACTATTGTAGCATCCCAGGGGGAGATATATCGGGAATCCTCCCAGGATGCACCGGAGTAACAGATTCATGGACACACGATCCACCATCTCCCTGACCTGAGACCATTAAGTATCACCAATGAACATGCCAGAACGCAAGGAAAAATGTGCCTCCATCACTAGACACATTGTATCCAGCCAGCGAGTCCTTCACGATATCATCTCCTCGTTACGTCCATCATTGCGACTCCTGCAATGCTCAGTAGGGACCAACCCTGCATCCATGTGCTTTGATGGGGCACATGGATGTTGACATACTGGGCCCCTCTTTCATTCTTTCATTGCTGGCTCCTTGTTTAATTGGGGATTGAGAAACAGCCACAGACTCCTCCCACTCTATCCATGGTTGTACCCACCATTAAAGCTGAAGTAGGCGAGATTGGAGCAATATGATTTAAAAAAAGTTATTTTTATAAAACGGTCGCTATAGCGTGACAGTAGTACATGAAACAGGTAACCTGAAAAAAAATGTGTCCTCCGGTGCTCCTAACGGTATCTGCAAGATTTCACAGGAAAACAAACAGTAAGAGCTGATCTGACATCTGCTGTCCAGCTGCCGTCTATGAGAGCCGGCTGTCAATCACTCGCGAACTCCGACCAAACGGTCAAACTAAGCAGCTGATCAAATATGATTCAATATTCTGTTACGTTAATGCCTTTTTCTCTCCTCAAATGTTTTCAGAATCATCTTGTAGTGTACGGTTTAGCTGTAAAATGAGAAAGTTTGTGACGCGGTCGCCATTGTGAAATCTGTTGAAGGAAACGCCAAGTTCCGATCACACCACGGGCTAGATTTTCTAAAGCCTGAAAACAGAGCCATGAGGAGGAGCAGAAGTCTAGTTATCTCTCAGAACACTTGAATTACAATATGCTGAAAGGTTATTATTGTCCAATGATGCCAAAAATATACTACCTACTGCCACTTTGAGGTCCATGGTATTTTTTCCAAAGTGTATATCATAAAAGATGTGAAATAATTACCTAAAAATAACTTTACTTTGGTGCAGCAAAGTTATTGTACAATGCCAAGATTACCGACTTGCTCATATGGTCGCCATCATTGCTTGTGTGTGGGTGTGGGTGTGGGTGTGTGTGTGTGGGGGGGGGATGACCCTGTCCCTGTCCCTGTCCCTGTGCTTACCTTCTTCACTAAGACGGACAAAAATTAAAAGAGTGTCAATGAAAGCTCAGCTTTGGGAAGGGAAGAGACATGGGACAAGATGAGGAGACTGAGAGAAAAAGAAAGAGAGAAGGTGATGGAGATGAGAGAGGAAGAGCGTGGACTGCCCACTGTGCCCAGGATATGTATTAGCATGATGTCCCTGTGCTGGTCAACCAAACAAAAACTGACCTGATCTAATTCAATGTAGTGTAATTACCACCGAAATATATGCTCTTTGGAAATTACAGTGGAACCTACAGTGTCTCAATTTAACAATGTAAAACCCTAGCATAATTATAGCGTAACAATATAGTAGGCTATTATTGTAAAAAATATGTTATTGGTTATTATTATTAATAATAACCAATAACATACACTGTTCAGACAAGACTCCAACACAAACTACACGGAAGCACCAAAACCACAAAGTTGTATCTATTGAAGCCCGTCTGTTAAACAGTGTTGGCCGCGGTCGTAGTACACGGGGGAGACCGTAGCTTTGGTCTCCAGGGCCGGAGTCTCTGCTGTACTCTGCTCCTCTGCCTGCCTGCCTTCACTCAGCTCGCTCCACCTCACATGCATGCGCACACTGCAGAAGACTTCGTAGCTCTGAGAATATCTAGTGAAGTGGACGTTTGTGCAGAAATAACTGCTGCAGCTCCTCCAGACCAACAGAGGTTTCCCGTGTCTTGTGAAGTGACGGGGCTCCGCAGAGAGAAACATTATCGTCTCCGACCTAAACTCCGGTGTCTCCCCTGTTCTCTCCGACCGCGGTCGGGAGGCTGAAGCAGGAAAAGCCAACACTAGGATCAGCATTGATTCATGGAGAGACCTTTGTTTGGTCAGCTAACATTACTGCCAAGCAGCTGAAATAGAGATATTGTGGTTTTAGCTGACGTGTGTCGCCTCACTGTTTTGAGCGATGCTCGTTCATGTCTTTGTAGAGCGAGCACGAGCACGAGCAACAGGACGCTGACTGTCGTTGACTTAACGGCCACAGGTGTCGCTGTTAACAAGCATTTCTGATTCTTACAAACAGTCCCTTTAAAATGTAGTTTCTTATTTGGGCTTGTTCCTGTCTCTCTCCTCTATACCAGTCTAGTTTATCCTGTTGCAAGATCCATTCACAACCCCACACACACACACACACACACACACACACACACAAAGATGACTGACAGTCGCTCACCGACACCGTCAACAGTGTTGTTGTTGTTGTTGTTGTGAGACAAATCTTCGCGGTGTTGATGGAGTTTAGTTAACAATGTCACGTACTAAGTGGTCGAAATATGGCAAAAAGTACAACAAAGACTGGGGAAAAAAATTATGGTTACAAGCTAAAAATGGATGAAACAATGATATGAAATGTATGCAATCCTAAATAAATTAATACATATATATGAAGTGATCAAGTGGCCGTCTCTCTCTCTCTCTCATATTGTGGTAGGTAGGTAAGGTCGCTTGTTTTGGGCTTTTTTCTGGGGAGAGTTGCTTTTTTTGGGCTTGTTTCTATAGACCTGGTTGCGTGTTTCTCTCGCGGGATCTGGCAACACTGAAAGCAAGTACACAACTCAACTCAAGAGGGAACAGACAGAAGGATCTTCTCATTTTGCATCTACATTTCATCTGATCATTCCAACACACGGATAGTTTCACAGCGACATGGCCGTCTGGAATGAAGCTAAGTGGTGAGTGAGAGTGGTGTGAAAATGGTCGACAGACGCTGCTTTGTTTCATGTACGTATCATAACAACGGCTTGTATATCCGCCATCCTCGGTCTTCCGGTTTCCCTTTTTGAATGATGAATACAGACTACCGCAACTTGCTGGTAGGGAGAGTTATTTCCTCTATGCAGGCGCAGACCATACGTAGTAGTTGGCCGCTGGCTGTAGTCTTTGCAGAGTGTTCAAATGCAACTTTTTCGCCGAGACACATCCGACGTGAGGCGACGCAACAGTCGACCTTCGTCCCCGCTAGTTCTTTGATGTTGGTTAGGTGTGTCTGGGCCTTTAGGGTAAAGGATGACCACAGTGAAACCTGTCCATCACCATTTACAACACTGCGGTGATGTCAACCCAAACAGTCAGTATCTGGGTGTGTTTTCTGTGTAGTAGGGTTAGCTGGTCCATCTTAAATGTCAGTCTGCCATAAGGCTGATCACAGGCAACCAGATGTGGCTTCTCCCTTTCCTCCATATGCAAGGGCCATTTTTAGGCCATAAAGGACATTGCTTCTCATCTCCTGGGCCTGTGGTGAGACTTAAATTAATATATATTTATTTGGATAAAAATGGCTCATTCTAAGCTAATGAAAACACAACAATTCTTATTGTCGGGTGACTATACACTAAAGAAAACACACTAATGTTGTATTCCATTTCTGCCTATAGATCACCCTAAATGCCTTCAGGGTTAGCTCTTGTGTGTATACTTACCGTCTGCCAAACCTAAAGTGACTTTTCTTTTGACCTCAGCCAGAGCTTAATCCAGAAGTGGGGTTGTGCGACTGCTCAAGCCGTTTTGAATACATTTATTGTGAGGAATATTGGGCAAAAGTGGCTGCCAAATAAATGTGTATGCCACCATAATATTATATTTCATTGAAAAATCATTACTGGTGTAGTCAGTGTGACTCACCTCTGACATGATGGATATGATGCAGTTTGATTGATTACATGTTTATTGTGGAGTGGATCAATGGTGCTATACCAGTCATCTATGGGGAGGCCTCAACATCAATTGATTATATGGCAACAGTTATATGTTATTATTTTTATTAGGGTTCATGCCCTGAAGGAACCCGCGAACTGCCGCTTTCGGCTGTAATGACCCTTTGTTTTTGGTCCCTTATTACCCTGTTACATAGATTTCAGTCTAATAATACCCAGATATACCCATTGTTAATACCAAGCTATTATCTGGTTATTACTTTGTTAATTAAATGGTATTACTTATTACCTCTTTATTACCAAACTATTACTTCACTATTACCATGTTGTTATAGAGTTGTAATGTAAAATACTACCTTATGTACTTTTGTAAGAAGTAGAAATAGCCTACTTGATAGAAAAAAAGTAGGACAGCAAAGCCAAAGAAGTTACATTTTGATGTACATCCAGTGTGGTTTACAATAATAATAATAATAAATTTCTTCTTATTCCAGGCATCTTGATACAAACCACAAGTTAAATCGATTTGTGTTCCACAGAGGAGTTGATGGATATAGTCGCTGCATTAATACCTGAGATGTTGCATTGGAGCATTCCAACTGTCCCCACTACAACTGTGGACAGTTGGAATGCTCCAACTTCCTCAGCATCAAAGACCAGTCAATCATTTTCATGTGCAACGCCCTCATGATTACCAACAACGGGACGTTGAGTTAAGGCCAATTAATCCCTTGATTGACGATGGAAATCATGGGATAGCACTTTTTTTTCGCAGCATTTTACCTGTTTTAAAGAAATACTTAGTCAGCTAAGTAATTTGTTGTTTGCTGTTCATCATGTAGAATTTATTGCAGTGCCAAACAGGCAAACAGTAATTATAGAGAAAATTTGAAAAGACTAGTTGAATCTTCTTTCAGTTGTGCCTTTTAAAAGGACAACAATGGACAGGAGGAGTCTACATGTCCTAGGACAGAAGATGTATAAATTATTCAAATTGATTTCATGACAAACCAAATGACAAATAATTGTTATCACCATATAAATATCTGCAGTGTATATTATATTATGTGTCACTATACATACTGATGAAGATGAACCCTGTGTTTTGTTTTTTTTTCACTTTAGTTTTTATTGATGTTTTTCAAGGTTATACACATATGAACAACATATGGGCATGTACACAGTCAGACCCACAAAGGGAACAATACATACAGAACTCGTGTTTGGGAGTTACACTTCCATTATTCCATACATTCTCATGTCATTTCCAACTCAATTAGTTGTCCTTTCTGCTGTCTTTGTTGCTGTTTTGGTTTTTGAATAATGTCCATTTCTCCCACTTGTCTTCCGTCTGTGTTTCTTGCAGTCTTAAACGATGTGTCAGCTTCTCCACTATGAATATCTCCTCTACTACCCCCATCCACTGTTCGTGTGCAGGGGGTTCCACTCTATCCCATTTCCTTGTGATAGCTTTCTTACTAGCTATTAACAATATCTTGACCAGATATCTATCACTTATTCGTAAATTTCCCTCAGTAGAAATCAAGCGTAGCGTTAGTTCAGGCAGGCCATGAAGTCAAGCGCTGCTCATATGACAGCTATCAGCTGATAGCAGCCGATCTTAGGCCGGCCCAATCAGCTGATGCATCATCTGACAGATCAGCTGATTCCCCTCTGTGCATTCATTGGCAAATTTCATACAGGGCGCCTTATTTAAGCTGCTTCAACCTGGCTACCTGTGCTGCTTCCTCTACAAAGCCTCTCGCACAAATGAGAACAACCAGAATTTCCAAGTACACGCTGCAACTTACCCTGCTACTCATCATGTCGATGTCCGTCCATGATGAGGACCAATGGCTGGACGACGGGGCTACGGAGTCACCGCAACAGCAATCGGAGGCAGAGGAAGCCATCGGGGAAGAGAGCCCGGTCCCTATCCGCCGGAGCTCGCGTCTGATAAATCGAAATTCAAATCCTGCTCCCAGCATTTCTGAATGGCCAGTGTCCAGGCTCCTGGAAGTCCTGTTCCAAAATCGCATCACGGAGCCAGTCGGGTCTTCTCATGAAGAGCTGTTCTAAATGTTTTTGGAAAGTGTCCATGGCGAAAATCCACCAGCAGATCTTCCCAAATCCTGCGCTGCCAGGAAGGCCGCTGAGAAAAGGAAAGACAGTTCCCAATACTCCGCTGCAGTCCCAGCTACGGCCGCTGAGCCGCCTTCCAAACGAGCCCGAGCTCCAGCGGTCCGAGCTCCAGCGGTTCGAGCCCCGGTACAAGCTCCAGCGGTCCGAGCCCCGGTCTGAGCTCCAGCTGTCCAAGCCCAAGCAGTCCGAGCTCCAGCCCCGGCAGCCGGCTCCGTGGACCAGGAGGACAATTCTGTCATGTCAGCTCTGTCCAGCATCCAGTCGTCACTCGCTATTATGAACTCCAGGATCCAAGCCCTGGAGTCCGTGTCGGCATCCCCAGCAAGCCGGGTTTTTCCAAACACGGATGGGCCATCTACCTCTACGGCTGCGGCACCGCCAACGTGGTCTGCGTTCGCGCCGCGGATTGATGACGTCATTCAACCAAGCCTCGATGACATCACAGTCCCGCGGAGATCTCTGGGAAGTGCAGTTCAAATCACCACCGGGGTCCCATTCTTTTCTCCTGCTGCTGCAATCTCTCCCAATCTGAGAGGCCAAATCATTGCAGGTAATTACATAAATCTGGTAAAAAATCTTGCTGTGCTCAGAGTTGAGTGATAGGCGTATTGTAGATTGTGGAGATGTGTCTGATGCTAAAGGATAGTGACCCCCGGCTCGCAAAAACTTTATCTCTGGCTGAATTCATTGTGGCTTTTGGTGTATTCAGAGATGTCATATGCGAAGTGTATCCTTTCCGTAGAGCAGAGCTGGAAACTTATCTATCCATTATTTCTGATCTGGCCATGAGCTATGGAGGAACACTGTTCTACGAATACCACAAGTCATTCTCCGCAAAAGCCGCCATGTTCTTCCAGAGGTTCAACCAAAGACTGGACTGGTCCGTAGTCGACTTGGCCCTCATAAGCAGACATTTCACGGGGCATCAAGTACTTTCTTGCGCAATCTGTGGCTCCTTCTCCCATTCCCCCAATCTGTATCCGAAGTCTGTGACCATAAACCAACCACCCAAGCCTTTCCCAAGCCCCAAACCAGAAGAGACCAAGGTGGTGCCGCTTACAACTCCTATGTGTTTCAATTTCAATGAAAATGTGTGCAAATTCAATAATTGTAGATACATTCATGCTTGCAGCTACTGTGGGGGTGGGCATCCAAAAATCTGTGTGCCCGAGGCGAACCCGCCTGGTGAGAAAGGAAAAGAGGAGATAAAGCCATCAACCCCGGTCAATGTCCCTGAGCGGGGGAGGATTTAAAAAAGCATCCAAACTGCTGTTTCGTCGATTATTTGATTACAGGGTTGATCCAAGGGTTCTTAGCTGGCTTGACTTGGTTGCCAAAAGTGTCTTTTGTTTGCAATAATCTACAGTCTGCACTGAAAGAGCCTGAGACAGTCAATCCATTACTGGAAAAGGAGGTCAAGAAGGGCTTCGCGATCGGTCCATTCGATAAATATCCCTTTCCAACCACACGCATTAACCCTATAGGTATAGCAACCCGTAAATATTCCGTGAAAAAGCGCCTAATCATTGATTTATCTGCTCCTCACAATGACGAAGCTCAAAGCATTAATAGCCTTATACGCTTGGCACCGTTCTCCCTGTTCTATGCTTCCATTGATGATGCTATCAAGCTTATTAAGAAAGCAGGCAGGGATGCGTGGCTAGCCAAGGCAGACATCACAGATGCCTTCAAAGTAATGCCATTACATCCCTCTCAGTGGCATTTTTTCGGCATTAAATGGAGAAATAAAATGTACTTCTCAGTAAGACTCACCTTCGGTTGTCGCAGCAGCCCAAAAATATTCGACAACTTGTCAGAGGCGCTTTGCTGGATTCTCCTTAACAACTGTAAACTGCCTTTTGTGCTCCATCTGTTAAGCCGTGGGCACACTGCCCGCATGAGGCTCGCCTGACGGCAGCGTCACGTCGTGGCTGCGTGATGCACACCTAGGGTGTTCGCACTAGACGCGAGTTAGCTGCCTGTCGGGAGCATGTCTGCTACCTGTCAGCTGTGTTTCTGCTGCTGCTGACAGCCCTTTCTTTCTACATAGTTTGCCTTTAATGGCCATTTAACTTCATGATAAATATAATTAATATTTATTTTAGACAGAGAAAGGTTCAGAAACGTGTGGTAATTAGTAAATAATAGTAATAATCCACAATTAAAACTCTGTACTGTATTCATTTATGATGCTTTCCAAGTCACTGCTTGTTCCACATCACTGTCCGGCACATATTTCAGAATAAAAGCCTTGTGTTAACAAATGAAGGAATTCTGTGCAAAGAAAACCCGCTTAAGGGCTTTTATTTCGAAATGAAAGCAGGAAGTGTTGATTTAAAAACAAGTTTACTTAACTTTACTTTTTTTCCATCTCTGTAACATATTCTACAGACAAACCTCGAAACTGTAGTAAAGTCTTGCTGGTATGATGTTAATATACAGTCACTAGATCCCTTTCACTGTCTGTGACATATTCTACAGATGTCTAGACATGTAAACTGTATTATGTAGCTGATATGATGTCCATATACTGTCAATAGATCACCTTCACTGTCTGTTGCTGCTGGGACACGCAGCTGAGACGGCCCTTCTATTCTATAAAATAGACGCGCGTCTCATGCGGGCAGTGAGTCCACTCTAACATGGACGCCGAAATAAAAAAACAACACGCCACGCGAGACTCATGCGGGCAGTGTGTCCACCACTTTAGACAATTTTCTGCTGGTGGACTATCCAAATTTAAAGCCAGATCGATGCATCTCTGCTTTCAGGCATACATTTAAAAAACTGGGTACTCCCCTATCTGAGGAAAAAACGTTAGGCCCGCTTAAAGCTTTAGAATTTCTAGGCATCACTTTAGATAGCAACCTGATGCAAGCCTCACTGCCTCCTGAAAAATGTAATCGCATCAGAGAGGTCATGAGGGAAGTGCAGCGGGTAGCAGCGATTTCAAAAAGAGAGTTGCTTTCATTTCTTGGGCATCTCAATTTTGCAATGCGTGTTATTCCCAAGGGACGCTCCTTTATATCCAGGCTTCTTGACCTCTCAAAAACCGTGAAGAATCTTCATGACATGGTGAGCTTAGATGCAGGCTGCAGATCCGAGCTCCGGTTCTGGTCTCTTCTGTGCGAAGAATGGAATGGCATCTCATTCTTTTATAATGAGATCTTAGAAACTTCATTAGCTATTAAGCTATATACAGACGCAGCGCCCTCTGTTGGTTTCGTTTTTTTTTTTCAATAATCAGTGGTTCGCTGATGCATGGCCAAAAGAACTGTCATCCTTGCCAGCTAATGTTTCCTCTACTGCTCTAATGGAAATGTACCCAATTGTGATGGCTTGTCTTCTGTGGGGTAAACTCTGGTCAAGGAAACAAATCCTGTTCTTTTGTGACATTGAGGCAAATGTCAATATCATTAACAAAGGACGTGTCATGGTCTGGCTATGCCAGAGCATTGAACTTGTTTCTCTTTGTTATAAGTTAAGATTGTCTCTTGTTATTAGTTATGTTAATGTGATTTTGGTTTGTGTTGGGTTTGGTTTCTTTTATATTTCATTCCAGTGTTTCCTGTTTTATTTTGTAATTCACTCCTCCTGTGTCTTGTCTGGTTTTACTTCCTACCTTTGTTTGTTTTCCCGCCTTTGTTGATTGTCTTCCCCGCCCTGACTTGTTTCACCTGTGTTTAATCACCGTCTTGTATTTAAGCATGTGTGAGACTAAACCAGTTCATGCACACCCATCAGCTCTTCCTGCCTACAAGTCACCATTCTCCACTCCAGACTGTTAACATTGGCTTCCTGAGCTTCCAGCCCATGCCCCAGCAGTCAGCTAGTTCTAAGCTAACATCAGCCCCAAATATGTTCTTTGGAACCCGCCTTGCCCTGGGAGGCCCACTAAGTTTCCAGTCTGCTCCTCGCCATGCTAACATCCAGGACACTAGCTTCGAGCCAGATGTCATGCTAGGGGTTGGAGCTCTCAGAAGGAAGCGTGGGTCTCAGAGGCGGCGTCCTCCTAAGTTGCTCAGTGTTCCATCCGAATTCAAGCCTACTCCTGTGTCGGGGGTCCGGCCGACCCCTGCTCCGGTTGCGCTACAGCCACCAGCTGATCCTGCTGTTCCGGTTGGTTGGCCACCGTCACCTGCTGTTCCGGTTTGGCCGTAACCGTCACCTCCTGTTCTGTGTGGTTCGCCGCCTCCGCAGCCTTCACCTGTTCCGCCTGGGTTTCAGCCCAAAGACCTCGTTCCTGTTACTGCTGGGCCACAGTTCCAAGTTCCAGAGTTTCTTGGCTCTGTTTTTGCCCTGCCCCAAGGCCGTCCGCCCGAGTTCCCCGGCTCTGTCCCGGTTCTGCCCACGGGCCGTCCGCCCGAGTTTCCCGGCTCTGCCTCTGCCCTGCCCTCGGGCCGTCTGCCTGAGATCATTGGTGCCCGCTGTCCTGGAGTCCCTCCTCCGGAACTTTTTTCTCTTTGTTATAAGTTAAGATTGTCTCTTGTTATTAGTTATGTTAATGTGATTTTGGTTTGTGTTGGATTTGGTTTCTTTTATATTATTTCATTCCAGTGTTTCCTGTTTTATTTTGTAATTCACTCCTCCTGTGTCTGGTTTTACTTCCTACCTTTGTTTGTTTTCCCGCTTTTGTTGATTGTCTGCCCCGCCCTGATTTGTTTCACCTGTGTTTAATCACCGTCTTGTATTCAAGCCTGTGTGTTCCCCTTTGTCTTTGTCGGTTCGTTTGTCGCTCCAGCCCCGTCTACCTGGTCCTCCGTTTTGCTTGTTACCTCCTGCCCTCATCCTGGGGTTCCTCATGTTCCCCTGGTTTGTGATTTTTGGTTTTGTTCTCAGTTTGTTTGTTGGATTTGTTCTTTGTTCCCCTCCCTGCATTTTTTTTTTTTTTTTATGCCTGTTGTTTTTTTTGTTGTTTGGATTATTCAGCTGGATTTATTAAAGCTCGCTTTTATTTTAAAACTACCTTTCTGCCTATAACTGCATTTGGGCCCCTTTGTAAATTCACATCCTTGACAGGACGCTCTTCAGTTCCTTTTATTAATAGATTTGTTAGGCGCCTTACGTGGTCATCTGTGATGGGGAACTTCATTATTCGGGCAGCTCACATTCCAGGTTTGGACAATAAAATTGCTGATTCTTTGTCTCGGTTTGAATTTCAGAAATTCCGCCAACTGTACCCTGTTATGTTCTGGTTAAACCAAACGTGGAACCAAAAGCAGCACACACAAGTCAGGTTTTAAAGGTGTAACAAGAAATAATTTATTAATAATAATACATTTAAATGGTGGACAGGGCAGGTTTCTCCAAGTCTGTTGTGGATGGAATGAAGACTGAAAGTCTTAAAGGGGAGCGAGGGGAATGGGGTTCCAGTGTTCCTCCAGATGGTGATCCCAGTCCACTGTGATCCAAGAGGAAGCAATGAGGTTGGAGTGTGAGCAGAGGCAGCTGGCAGGTAGGTATACCACACTAAGGCAAAAATAGGTACAAAGTCAAAAAAGGAAGCTAACGAGCCATGTAAGTGAGCCTGAATGCGTACTACCACTGTGGCGACGAAAACGATCTGGCGATGAGTGGTAGGAAGACCAGGGTTGATATACTGCAGAGTGTGTCTTGATTAGTTGATTGTTGTCAGCTGCTCCAGCAACCACCGCCCAGGAGAGGGAGGAGGAGATGGCCACACCTCCTTCTCGACAGACAGACCAGACTAACAGGGTAAAACACACTGGAGACAAAAGGACAGGGAAACAGAGGAAACACAGGGAAACTACTATACTGCCCAGGGGTCTCATTTATAAAACAGTGCGTAGGATCCATACTAAAAATGTACTTGCGCACAAAAGCCGAAAAAATGGCGTACGGCAAAAAAAAATCAGATTTATAAACCATGCGTACGCACACCTGCACGCAATGTTCCCTTTATAAATCACACTCCACCTGGAAATGTGCGCACGTGAATCCGCCTCATATTCCGCCCTCTACACGCCCACTTTCAACCATAAATGGTCCATGCAAAACACCTAATTAATGTTTCTGCATGTGAATGAGCCTGTTTGATCTTTACGGTAAATCACGGCAACTACCGAGAGGAAGACCGAGAAAAGGAGTTTTTCTGACACAGAGATCAAGGGTGCTTGTAGTTGAGGAGGTCTCTGAACACTCGTTCCCTCTTAATTTTGTTATACACGTCATTTAGTCTTCAGTGCCGGTATATCCACCAGCACCATGCAGCATGTTACCAGTGTCACTGCAGTGTTTATATCTTTACAGCAATCAATGTCATCGATTCACAACTTGCCAAAATGATCAAGACAATCAGTAAAATCCACCACGCTGGATATCATTAGAAAAAAGAAGTTTAACAGGTGAACACAATTTATTTATTATTTAAGTTTTTATAGTGAACTTGTCCTGTATTATGATTAGGACTGATAATGATAATGAGGATATGGAGAGTAACGATTGTGTGAGAGCTGTCACTGGCTTCATTTCCACGCTTTGTTAATTTACACAATCCATACTGGTGAAGATGTGCCGGGTGGAGGTGACTGGTGAAGATGTGCTGGGTGGAGGTGACTGGTGAAGATGTGCTGGGTGGAGGTGACTGGAGGAGGCAGAGTGGCGCACCGCGGTGGCGCACTGGAGACAGTCTGATAGTTGCATCGGATAGCCGTTTTCATTTTGTCTATATGTATACTGTATCTGTCCCTATCTAATAAAACATAAATAAATTAATAAGTCACGTCATCACTGCAGCGATTTTACACAACAACTTTATGAAAACGAATATGATACTTGATGATATCTGCACACTATTAGAAGATATTATTAAAACTATTGGCGCTCTGTTCTGGCATTCTTTAATGCTATTTGATATAATCTTGGATTTCTACAACCGATGATGAGGATTTCAACAGCTGCTCCACAGCTGACTGCGAGTGTCGGTAGTCCGACCCTCTTCTCTGAGCTCTGGAGGTGGAGGGAACGTGATGGTGAGACAGCGCTGATGAGATATTGAGCAGAATTTGATTTGAGTTGGCTGATATATTTTACATTTGTAAGGTGCTTGTAGAATAGTTATGGCTCAATAGCACAAATAACACTGCTTTTAAATGTTTATGATAAAGTGGATATGAGTATGAAGAGAAGTTAAATGTGTGAGAGGCATCATTATACGTATAATGACATTTAATGTCTACAGTCTGGCTTCAATTCACCACCTCACCATCTGCGTCTCCAGTTTCCCCTGCCTCGGTGCCTCCATAATGTGCGTACGCACGGGTCAAAGTTTCCGTACCGGTGCGCACATTCTCCCGTCAAGTTTGTTTTTATAGATCACAACTATTGCGTGGGAAGTGGCGTACGCACATTTCAGGCCCCGTTTTGTGCGTACGCAACGGTTATAAATGAGACCCCAGGTGATAACATGACATGCGCAGAGGCAGCGCCATCCAGCTTGAACTGCCCTCGATTCAGTCAAACCGTGCTAGATTAGACACGAATCTGTAAATTTATATGCTCTCCGCTGCTCGCTATATGCGATCCGGATTAGCTAAATCTACATTAAAAACGTATGACTCTGCATGGTCTTACTTTCTCTCCTTTTGTGCCACCTTCTCTGTAGCTGCTTTGCCTGTCAATATTTCTATCATATGTGCCTTTATAGTCCACTGTTTTGAATCACAAAAAATGCAGCCATCCTCCATTAAGGGTCTTGTAGCAGGTATCCAATTCCACCTGCGATGTTTGGATCCATCCACCAACAGCCTGCTCGAAAACCCATCTATACGTCTCTATACGTGGCCTTAAAAAAGAGAAACCACAAGGCAAAGATATTCATCTCCCTTTCACTCTTTCACTCATTAGAAATGTAATCACACATTTAAGAAACGGGTGCTTTGGTGCTTACACAGACTTGTTATTAGAAACTGCTTTCCTCACAGCTTTTTTCGGGTTTCTTAGAGGTGGCAAGTTCACTACACGCACTGAATCTTTCGATCCTTCACATGACCTCACTATAGCTGACGTAACCATTGATACTCACTATTTCATCATATTTTTAAAACACTCAAAGACTGATAGAGATAGGAAAGGAACATCTGTTTTAATCTCTGAGTCTAATTCCGTTTTTTGTCCCCTCTCTTCCATGATCCTCTATTTGAGATGCCGACCTCAAGCCAGCCAACGAGAGCCACTTTTTCGTCACAGAGGAGGGAAAGCCCATGTCCCGAGCTTGGTTTGCCTCACGCCTTCGCCTCCTCTGCCAATCATGCGGACTGCCACCAGAACGCTGCACTGCGCATTCTCTCCGCATAGGAGCAGCGACAACGGCAGCATTAACAGCTCCTGTCTCTACACTCAAGGCTATGGACCGTTGGTCATCATCCGCTTATGAGCGTTATCTCCGGCCGGAGGCTCAAGACATCCTCGATGCTCAAAAAGCTATGAGTGCTCTGTAATTGCTTGCTATATATATATATTAAATGTTACGGCATATATGAATGACTTGCTTATTTAACTTTCTAGCATATACCTCACCCTGCAACCGGTGAAGAATCAAAAGGCTTCACTGTATATTGTTTTAGTCTAATTAGCTTTCCATTAAGTCGCACTGCTGCCCCTCCTGCTGGCTCTTCCATGTAGGTGCATGGAGGTCCAGGGAGGCTTGCCTGGTATGATTTTTTTTGGAGGGGTCTTTGCTGCTGCACTCCCTGCCTTTAGCTTTCCATGTATGCACATGGAAGGGCAAGGAGGTGTGCTCTCCTTGCCTCATGCTTTCCATGTATGCACGTGGAAGGGCGCAATCTGTGTAGATGCGGATGGCATCACTGCATGTCGTTTGAATCTGTACATGTTTTCAACTGGGTGCTCAGCTAGCTCCTCCTGTGGCTCTTCCATGTAAGCACATGGAGGGCCAGGGAGGTTTGCCTGGTATGGTTGTTTTGGGGGTCTTTGCTGCTGCTCTCCCTGCCTTTGGCTTTCCATGTATGCACATGGAAGGGCAAGGAGGTGTGCTCTCCTTGCCTTATGCTACAACGTAGGCACGTGGATCCACGTATGTGCGTGGATGGGCAGGGATGTCCCAGAGCAGAGCATACCGCCAAATATACTGTATATATTACTGCAAATGGAAATAACGTTTCTTTGACTAAAGTGGTCCTGACTGAATTCAAATTACACAGGTAGAGAGTCATGTAACTCATAGTGATGTCATATCCTAGTATCTTTTGTACCGTGTTGTGTACCACCTTCCAAAACAGTACTATTTTGGGACATTTATAAAATATATGGGAGTGATCGGCATCTAGTGCCCCTCATTCTCTCCAACATGGTCGATTTCTGTTTAAATATATTCTCTTGACCTTCGGCGTGATGAAAAATCTGATTACATTTTTCCAAGAGAATTCCCTCCATATCTGTGAATGTGTGGTTGTTTGATGCTTTTTCCACGTCTCCCCAATCCTCATCTGAAATGTTTGTGTTAATCTCTGACTCCCATCTTTCTTTTATATATTTAGTTAAATGTTTACTTGCCGTCAGTTTCTGATATAATTCAAATTTTTGTTCCTTTGTATGAACTGATTATAATCTGAATCACACCATTAATTTCCACGGAGGGATCCCTTTTTATCTCCTTCTTATAATAGTCCCTTAGTTGCAAGTATCTATAAAATTACCCTGTGTTTTTTTTAAGTTGATAAATAAATTAATTTTGTGTACAGTTTTTCAACTATCTAATAGAAAAATATGACATTCACAGTCTGGAATGCACGTATCCTGCCACGATAGACGCTAAAAGGACAAAAAGCCAGAACATACAAAGTAGGAACATAGAACACTTTATTGTTAGAAGGCTTTACCAAAACCTATAGAGGAAATAATCTATCATTGCAATGGGGGCTGGGCAACATAATATACTAAAATGACCCTGTCCTCTTGTAGAAAACATGCTCATAGGTTGTTTGAGCAACCTGTTTATAACGACCCATAATAATAATTTAATAATCATTTTATGTGTAGAGCACTTTTCAAGCCCAAAGCACAAAGTGCTTTCTAAGGAAATTCACATCATGGACAGCAGAATACAATGAAACATAAATAATTAAATAAAAAACAATAGAATGGGAAAATAAAGAAACAAGCATAAACATATTCATACAATTACTATGCACATACATACACATCAGCACACAAGCATACAAAAGACTAAAATTACGCTGATTGGAAAATCCATTCTATAAAAGCGAGTTTTAATACTGGATTTAAAAGTCGTGACAGAGTCAGCTGATCTGATGATCAGTGGAAGACTGTTCCAGAGTCGGGGAGCCAGTGCTGCAAAAGCTGAATCACTTTTTGTTTTTAACCTGGTCTTTGGAACAGTTAAAAGACCCAGCCTGGCAGACCTGAGGGGCCTGTTTGGATAGTACCATGTGAGGAGCTCAGTTATATACTCCGGTGCCAGGTCATTCAGAGCTTTATATGTGATTAAAAGCACTTTAAAATCAATTCTAAAAGAGACTGGGAGCCAATGAAGTGAATCCAGAATTGGTGTAATGTGAGAGAATCGCTTAGTTTTGGTCAGTAGTCTAGCTGCAGAGATCTGAACTATTTGGAGCTGCTCTGTTGCTCAATTGTTTAAGCAAATATACAAGGCCTTACAGTAATCGAGACGGGATGATATCAGGGCATTTATACTGTTCTCCGTGTTTCTGAAAGAGAGAACTGATCTAATTTTAGAAATATTTCTTAGTTGATAAAAACACGATTGGACTACTTTCTTTACATGTTGTTCTAGACTCAAGTTACTATCCACGATAACAACCAGTTTCCTCTTGGCTGACTTTACGTTGGGAGTAAGGGGGCCAAGGAGAGGCTGTACCTGATTTGAGATGTGGTCTGGGCCAATGATGAGTACTTCAGCTTTGTCAGAGTTGAGTTTTAAGACGTTTTGGGACATCCAACCTTTTAAGTCTTTTAGGCAGCTATGTAGGGATGCTAATTTATTGGTGTCAGAGGGTTTAAATGACAGGTAGAGCTGTGTATCATCAGCATAGCTATGCAAGGAGATGTTGTGACGACGGATTATGAGTCCTAGAGGCAACATGTAAAGTGTAAAAAGAACAGGTCCCAGGATTGATCCTTGTGGAATACTATGACTGGTCTGTGCGGATTTGGAGTTAAAATTTCCTGTTGGACAAGTAAAAGGAAAACCAGTCTATATTAACGTACTGTTTAGCTACATCTAGCAGTCGACCCCAAAATTGAGCAAGCCAGGTGATGTAGTTATATGGAGACAAGGGAAATGGTTGAACTTCAACACAGGAGACCATTGTTCCTCTCACGTTTCAAATCAAATGTATGTGTTTATTATTGTAACCATGATGACAACTGTCATGTAACATTCTTATTTTAATCCTTACCATGATCTTTTCCTAACCGTAACCAAATTGTTCTTTTGCCTAAACCTAATCAAACCTTAACCTATGGCATAGTCACAGCCCAAATGCAGCAGTGATTTTGTACATTTTTAGCATTCAGTGGTATATTGTGAAGTTTTCCTGCTGCCTGTAGGTGGCGCTAATCAATCAAACAATGGTTGTATCAGAGGGTGGAGACAAGAAACATACATGGTTGTTCAGGCTGGAGAAACTGAGTACAATGCAAAATTTAGTGCCTCACATTATCAACTCAAAACAAATTCACCAAGTGTGCATTATTAAATCTGAAACAGAAAAGCATAATATATCTTCAAATGTAACAAAGAACGTAAATTATTTACTTTACACTTCTTCATTTAGTACAGTAAATGGTGAATTTTGTCTCAGGGAATAACAAAATTAAATAACACTATCAATTAAAAAAAAAAAAACTCCTAAACATAACTCTAGCTCTACAAGCCCTCCATAATAATGCCTCTTACGCTCTTCCAAATCCTGGTGAATTGCGTATGCCAAAATCCATGTCAGATTTGTCATGAATTACAGTAAATTAGCTTTACGTGGCAATCTGTGCGACTTCATAACTGGCATCAATGGTTGCTTTCTCAGCAGGGACACTAGCAGTGACGATTAATCTGTCACAGCCAGTTTGTTTTCCCTCACCCACAAAGGCCTCTTTGAGCTCCTATACAACACAGAAACAAGGTTCAGTCTCCATTAAGTAAAATCTTTTTCATACTTCGTATTTTCATACACGGTGTATACAGTATGGCATATTTCTTGACAGTGTCTGTCCCAGAGAGAAATTTCAGGATCTGACCTTGCACAGCAGTGTGAATATCTGCTTTTCCTGTTGTTGGCTTCCAGATAAGGTTTAGCCCATCGAACCCATTGTTTCTCAGTCGTATGATAGCAAACCAGATGAACCTTGCCCTCCATAATATTGCCTTTTACGTTCTTCCAAATCCTGGTGAATTGCGTATGCCAAAATCCATGTCAGATTTGAAAGCAGTGTATACTGAATGAACTGGTATGCAAAGAATATTTTCGCAAGTATTGGCCACTGGAAATGGGGAATGGGTGATGAACTTGAAGCTTGGCTTTGGAGAGAAACCCAGTGCTGGAATGCTGTCACATCCAGTGAAGAAAACAAGATGATCCTCCAGAGTGGAGAGGTCCTCCGACCGCGGCCAACACTGTTTAACAGACGGGCTTCACTAGATAGAACTTTGCGGTTTTGGTGCTTCTGTGTATTTTGTGTTGGAGTCTTGTCTGAACAGCGTAGCCACACGCGAGTGTGCATGGGACACCGACCCGCAATGATTTATACGTGTAAGAAGTTACAAAAAGTCCCTTTAAGTATTATTTTTTATTTATTGAAATGACACTGTAATTGAAATCATCTGGTGAATATACTGAAGTATTTAGCAGCAAAAACAATAGGAGTTGGTGAAGACCATAACAAATCCAGGTTATTCTTGCTCAAAGTTTGCTAGATGCATAAATAGGCTATGATTTACGCAGCCATAACAACCAAGATTATGGTGGTGGATGTGCATCTGCTGTTTTGTTGATGTTTTATAATAGTGAATAAGGTTAAGGAAGTGTCCTTCAAAATTATAAATAAATATTACCCTGTCAGTCATATAGTATATATATATATATATATATATATATATATACTATTTGCATACATGTTATGTGCTCATTGTGTTCTTATAGGCTGATTATTACATTATGAGCTTTTATTACATTTAAATTATTACATCATATCATGCCCAGTTATTACATTATGCACAGTAAATTAAAAAAATCAATAATGAGTTGCTATACAGCCTGTTTCCACACCATATTGTGTCTTTTATCTCACAAAAACCTGATAGACAAAGAGCAACCAACACAGAACAAAAAAAAAACATAGGAAAAAAAACAAATAAAATGCACCAATATTAGTCTGGGAAACTTGTGGTATTTTATTGATGTATTATTTTACTATTATTAACATATTATTTTTATATTTATTCACATTTAGATATACATATATGCAACATCTGTACATAAATAGCAACAGGAAAACCCACATACAATTAGATACCCAACAATTACATAGGCCTATATTTAGGGAAAGTTACAGCATTTGCAGTTTGCTTTATAGACCAAACTTGTTGGGCAATGTTGGAGGTGAGCCATTCCGTTAGCACAGTTGTAATAAGTGCTTGGGTCAGCAGGGTTGGGATGGAGCCCATTGATCCCTCCAGGACAGAGGTTTGCAGAAGGTTTTTCAGTTGTGGTAGTAGGAGTGGTCTTGGTAGCGGGAGTGGTCATTGGTGGGGAATTCAGAATGGTTGGTGGATGGTCACAGCAATTGCAGGATTCTTTAAAGACCAAATTTGCTGCGCACCATTGGAGGTAGTCTCTTCCGTTAGCACAGTTGTAATAAGTGCCTGGGTCAGCAGGGTTGGGATGAAGCCCATTTTTCCTTCCAGCACAGAAGTTTACAGAAGGTTTTTCAGAAGGTTTTTTAGCCTTGGTAGTAGGAGTGGTCTTGGTAGTGGGATTGGTCTTTGTTGTGGAAGTGAGAGTGATTGTGGGATGTACACAGCAACGGCAGAATTCTTTAAAGACAGAATTTGCTGCGCATTGTTGGAGGTAGGCTAGTCCGTCAGCACAGTTGTAAAAAGAATGTGGGTCATGAGCTCTGGGGTATTGCCCATTGACTTGGCCAATACAGGGGTTTTCACAAGGTTTTTTCAAAAGACTTTGCACTTGGCTGATGAAGGGGTAGTTGCCCTGCTTACAGAGCCGTCCACTAAAGTCATCCAGGTCCAACGACCAGACAAAGGCTCCTCCAAATTCGTTAGCTTTTAGGTAACAGACCTGAGAGGAGGAGGAACAAAACACTTCAACAGTTGAAGTCATGTTGACAAAATATCTATTTCACCAGATTTGTGTCCAATCGGTCATTTGGAAAGGAATCACTGAGCAACAGTTTGAATGAAACAGATGATTACCTTATTAACAAGGCTGTATTGGTTTTCAAATCCAACCCACTGATTTCCCTTAGCGGCATATGGAACTCTCTGATCAGGAATAGACTGGATTGCAGCATGAGCAAGAAAAGGGCATATCTGAAAAGAAGGGGTCAAATGTCACATTTAGACCTAACGTGTTAACATAAACAGAAATGTGATAAACAGTAAAAGCGGTTAGCCTATAATAAGGCTATTGATATAAATTAATTATATTCAAAGCTTGCAGTTTTACCTCATAATAGGCCAAGAATCCGGCTGTGCTGGTGTATGAGCCTCCTTCACCAGGACCCTTAACTGGTGCTCCAACACCATTTGATACAGAGGAGAGCTCAAAAGTTTCCCCAAATGCCGCTAACCCCAGGTTTAGCTTTTGTGCAGGTGCTCCCAGGTCACGCCAGTACCGCATGGCGTAGTCCTAAAATGTGGAGAAAAAATAGAATTACTGTATCGCGGTTGTACGCCTCCGCCAACCAGTCAAGTTGCAGTTTACATCCACTTCTGTCCAAAATGTACTCACGTCATCATTTTATCCTATTAGACATTTCTCTCAAATTGTCATAATTAGCATGTGAATTCTTCAGTTATGGCCAAAAGCGTGATTTGTGAGGTCAACAGTGAGCTTGACCTGTGACCACCAAAATCAAAATCAGTTCATCCTTGGGGTCCAAGTGGACGTTTGTTCCGAATATGAAGAAACTTGCTCAAGGCGTTCGCGAGATATTACGAGAATGGGAAGGACGTGAGGCCCCAGTGACCTTGAACTTTGACCACCAAAATCTAATCAGTTCATCCTTGAGTCAGGGTGGACATTTGTTTCCAAATTTGAAGAAATTCCCTCAAGGCGTTCCGGAGATATTACGAGAATGGACCGGACGTACGGATGAATGGATGGACAACCCCAAAACATAATGCCTCCAGTCAAAGCTATTGTTGGTGCAGAAGCATAAAAAATACGGACATCTCTAAATAGAAAGGTGTTTAAGCAGTTTAAAATGTGAATCCCTGTACTCACAGCGTTCAAGTAGATATGGTCTCCAGTGTCTTTGGATCCCTTGAATAAGGGGCTGTTATGTCTTGTGACAGTTTCCTTGGGGCCGTGAAAGTAAAATGTCAGCACATTAATGAAATCCAGGTACCTGTTTAAAAAGCAGAGGAGATCAAGTTCACCAAAACATGACAACTTCTTTATCATAATGACATGAATGACAGTAAATGAGCATTACATGGCAATCTGTGCGACTTCATAACTGGCATCGATGGTTGCCTTCTCAGCAGGGACACTAGCGGTGACGATTAATCTGTCACGGCCTGTTTGTTTCACCTCACCCACAAAGGCCTCTTTGAGCTCCTATACAACACAGAAACATGGTTCAGTCTCCATTAAGTAACATCTTTGTTCATATTTTCATACACGGCGTATACAGTATGGCATATTTCTGACAGTGTGTGTCCCAGAAGAGAATTCAGGATCTGACCTTGCACAGCAGTGTGAATCTCTGCTTTTCCTGTTGATGGCTTCCAGCTCCTCCGGTGTACCTCCAGATAAGGTTTAGCCCATCGAACCCATTGTTTCTCAGTCCTATGATAGCAGACCGGATGAACCTTGCTCTCCTTGGTTGTGTTGACATCATTTCACTGAATCTGGTAAACATTTGAAGAAAACAGTGTTCTCAATAAGACACTCCACCTACTGCATTTAAGGGTTCTGTTTTAATAGCACAAACTCAAAGAGCAACGTAAAGCACAAAATCATGTACGCAAAGACAAATATATAGCCATAGGCAAATGGTCTGGATACCATGCTTTTCATTCAGCTAAAAATAAATGATATATTAGGTTATATTAAGTATCAGTAAAGTACTATTGGTAAAAATGTAGGAGTGAAACAAAATATATATTTTATTTTCTATGGGCCTTAAGTCATTAATGAAGTTTTATTCAGAATGCAAACGCCAAATTGTTTGCAACATAAACTAATTAATTAACTTCATCATTTACTTTTTCATGGAGACTTTTAAACATAAAAAATAAAATGATAACAATTTCAGTTTAATCTTGCAAACACAAATCCAATTGGTGTTTTCAGATACCGAGACTACCGACCACTTTTATGACTACCGACCACTTTTATGTTCACATATTTGTGTGATTATTTCCCAGCAACTTGCTGTTGGTTTCACATAATATAATGAAAGTATCTGGTATAAATACTGTATACATACAGACGTAGGCAAAGTTGTTGGTAACGTTCCGTTAAAGAGAGAAAAACCCACAATGGTCACTGAAATAACTTGAAACTGACAAAAGTAATAATAAATAAAAATTCACTGAAAATTAACTAATGAAAATCAGATATTGTTTTTGAATTATGGTTCAGCAGAATCATTTAAAAAAACAAACTAATGAAACTGGCCTAGACAAAAATGATGGTAACATTAACTTCATATTTTGTTGCACAACCTTTTGAGGCAATCACTGCAATCAAGTGATTTCTGTAACTCTCAATGAGACTTCTGCACCTGTTGACAGGTATGTTGGCCCACTCCTCGTGAGCAAACTGCTCCAGCTGTCTCAGGTTTGAAGGGTGCCTTCTCCAGACTGCATGTTTCAGCTCCTTCCACAGATGTTCAATAGGATTTAGATCAGGGCTCATAGAAGGCCACTTCAGAATAGTCCAATGTTTTGTTCTTAGCCATTCTTGGGTGTTTTTAGCTGTGTTTTGGGTCATTATCCTGTTTGAGGACCCATGACCTGCAACTGAGACCAAGCTTTCTGACACTGGGCAGCACATTTCGCTCCAGAATGCCTTGATAGTCTTGAGATTTCCTGCACAGATTCAAGACACCCTGTGCCAGATGCAACAAAGCAGCCCCATAACATAACCGAGCCTCCTCCATGTTTCACATTAGGTACAGTGTTCTTTTCTTTGGATGCTTCATCTCTTCGTCTGTGAACATAGAGCTGATGTGACTTGCCAAAAAGCTCCAGTTTTGTCTCATCTGTCCAAAGGACATTCTCCCAGAAGCTTTGTGGCTTGTCAATATGCATTTTGGAAAATTCCAGTCTCGCTTTTTTATGATTTGGTGTCCTCCTGGGTCGTCTTCCATTAAGTCCACTTTGGCTCAAACAGTGACGGATGGTGCGATCTGACACTGATGTACCTTGACCTTGGAGTTCACCTCTAATCTCTTTGGAAGTTGTTCTGGGCTCTTTGGTTACCATTCATATTATCCGTCTCTTCAATATGTCATCAATTTTCCCCTTGCGGCCACGTCCAGGGAGGTAGGCTACAGTCCCGTGGACCTTAAACTTCTGAATAATATGTGCAGCTGTAGTCACAGGAACGTCAAGCTGCTTGGAGATGGTCTTATAGCCTTTACCTTTAACATGAAGGTCTATAATGTTCTTTCTAATCTCCTGAGACAACTCTCTCCTTAGCTTTCTGTGGTCCATGTTCAGTGTGGTACACACCATGACACCAAACAGCACAGTGACTACTTTTCACCCTTTAAATAGGCAGACTGACTGATTACAAGTTTGAAGATACCTGTGATGCTAATTACAGGACACACCTTAGTTTAACATGTCCCTATGGTCACATTATTTTACATCTTTTCTAGGGGTACCATCATTTTTGTCCTGGCCAGTTTCATTAGTTTGTTTTTTAAAATGATTCTGTTGAACCACAATTCAAAAACAATATCTGATTTTCATTAGTTCATTTTCAGTAAATTTTTATTTATTATTACTTTTGTCAGTTTCAAGTTATTTCAGTGACCATTGTGGGTTTTTCTCTCTTTAACGGAACGTTACCAACAACTTTGCCTACGTCTGTATGCCTGTTGAACTATGATAAGTGTTTATTTGCATTACTATGTTATTGCTAAAAATTTACATCCCGTATTTTGTTTGTGTGTGCGCAGATGGAATCATGAAATTCATTTATTTATGTAATCAAATATCAACATCTCATCTTTTGCTACCCCATTTATATGAAACCATGCACCATGCATGTTGTGCAAAGCATAAAAATACAGCATGAATGGGGAAAGCAAGTTTCATGGTCAGAAAAATACTAACATGTTGAAGTGCTGCTTACAGTTGTCTTTTTTTGCACTGACACCAAAAAGGCCTAAATGTTCTTGCGAGTAACTTACTTTTGTAGGTCCAAGTCACCAACTGACAGCAGGGTTTTGAGCTTTGGATTTCTGTGGGAGCATCAAAGTTCATTAATGATTGTTTAACAAAACACAAAGTTCAACTTTATTTGCACAATATTTAAAGTGCATTCAGAAAATATTCAGTCCCCTTCACCTTTTCCCCATTTTGTTATGTTGCAGCCTTATGCTAAAATTGTTTTAATCATTTTTCATCATCAATCTACACTCAATACCCCATAATGACAAAGCCAAAACAGGATTTTAGAAATATTTGTTAATTTATAAAAAAGAAGAGACCGTAGCTTTGGTCTCCAGGGCCGGAGTCTCTGGTGTACTCTGCTCCTCTGCATGCCTTCACTCACACACTGCGCTCGTTCTCACTCACTCTTTCACTCTACTCTCACGTGCATGCGCGCACACTACACACTGCAGAAGAGTTAGTTTAGCTCTGAGAATATCTAGTGAATGTACAGTGGACGTTTGTGCAGAAATATCTGCTGCAGCTCCTCCAGACCAACAGAGGTTTCCCGTGTCTTGTGAAGTGACGGGGCTCCACAGAGAGAAACGTTATCGTCTCTGACCAAAACTCCGGTGTCTCCCCAGTTCCCTCCGGCCGCGGTGGGAAGGCTGAGACCGGAAAAGC
Organism: Sebastes fasciatus; assembly: GCF_043250625.1. Classification (NCBI taxonomy): domain Eukaryota; kingdom Metazoa; phylum Chordata; class Actinopteri; order Perciformes; family Sebastidae; genus Sebastes; species Sebastes fasciatus. Next base: position 4,760,019 of record NC_133798.1, read on the forward strand.
CAACACTAGGATCAGCATTGATTCATGGAGAGACCTTCGTCTGGTCAGCTAACATTACTGCCAAGCAGCTGAAATATAGAGTGATATTGTAGTTTTAGCTGACGTGTGTCGCCTCACTGTTTTGAGCGATGCTCGTTCATGTCTATGTAGAACGAGGACAAGCTTGAGCGCGAGCAACAGGACGCTGACTTTCGCTGACTTAACGGCCACAGGTGTCGCTGTTAACAAGCAATTTCTGATTCTTACAAACAGTCCCTTTAATGTACACATCCAACCTGACAGAGCTTGAGAGGATCTACAGAGAAGAATGGCAAAAAATCCACAAATCCTGATGTGCAAAGCCTGTCGTGTCATAGAAGACTCAAGTAATGTAATCACTGCCGAAGGTGTTTCAAGTAAGTACTGAGTAAAAGGTTTTTTCTTTTTGGTAAACTTCTAAAATTTCCGCCTTGTCATTATAGGAGTATTGAGTGTAGATTGATGAGGAGGAAAATGTATTTAAATGGTTTTATCATAAGGCTGCAACATAACAAAATGTGGGTCTGAACACATTCTGAATGCACTGTATAGGCTAAAGCACTGACCTGGTTTTGAGTGTATTAAAGGCCTGGTAGTTTTTTTCTTCATTTGTATATTTGGGGGCCAGCCTGTATCCTTGGTCAATGCCAGCAGAGGCATAGATCAGATGGGTACACAAGTTTGGATCGATATCTGAAACCGTGACCTTCGCGCCATCCACTCTATCTCTAGCCTTGCTGTCATAGGAACACACCAGCCTCAAGGAAGAGGCCGAGGCTGAGACATGGAAGAAAACCATGATGGTTTGAATTAGTTTTTGAAGACATCAATTATATCAAGATTTTTTCCATCAACAATTGCTAAATTATGGGCATTGTTAATTTGCTACTAAGAAGGTTGATTATGATTAATGCATGTTATAAACTTACCCAAGCTGGCGATGACCAAACAGAGACCTTCAAAGGGACAGACTGATTAGTATTTGGTTTAAAAACAAAGCTTAACAGATCAGTTCACCCAAATTACAAAAATAAAACCCCACAGGTTTTCTCTTCTACCGGTCTGTAGTATTACAGATAGGTTTGCTTGTATTTGTCTAGGTCAGGGGTCCACAACCTTTACTATCAAAAGAGTAAATGTACAAATGTACTACGGAGTATTAAGGCGACATTTAGGGGGAAAAAATTGGAGATTTCCAGGATAAAGTCGAAATATCACGAGAAAACATTTGTAAAATTAATTGAATTGATTATTACTTTATTCTCATAATACTATGACTTTATTCTCGAAATCTGGCCCTAATACTCCGTTGTACCGTCGTACCATAGACCTACAACAACGATAAATAAAAATGAAAATGTAATGTCTAGGTTAATGAGATATTACTCTCTGAGATTTCTGCAGTCACCCCAATACATTGCAGGTGAGTTTTGTTTTACATGTTAAAATTTCAAGAGGAAAGTTTATTAATCATGAATATCATTTATTCTATACTCTGGATAATCCACACAACACACAGCGTTGGTTATCCAGAGTATAGATTATATTTACTCTCACTGTGGGTAAACAAAAATAAACAATCTGCTTGTCTAGATATGACTTGAGGTAAGATAAGATAAGATAAGATAAGATACCCTTTAAGGAAACATGTACTTGACCAGCATGCCTTACCTGCAGTAAGAGTGAGCTTGCACATGTTGCTGCTATGTGGATAAGCAGAAAGAGAGGAATTTGATTAATATATAGTTGGTAATATATATACACACAATTATTAATAAATGGAACAAAACCTCACACTAAGCTATTATTATTATTATTATTTTATTGTTCACACAAAGAAATAAATATCAAGGCAGAAAACTGCACATCTTTCTGCACAAACTCATCCCCTGTTTGTGACAGCTGCTTTTCTTCAGTGTCAATTAGCATCGTCTTTAATAAGTAGGTCAAAACATGTTGCAAAACAGGATGGTTGGCTGTATACGAAACCACCTACTACATACTACTGACGAACGCAGTATGCAGTATACAGTACATACTGCGTACCTCAGTAGTATGCAGTATGTGACGGTTAAAGTGATGTATTTTGCAGTATGCTATACGAGGCTTTAGCCTTCAAACCAGCTCTTAAAGCACTGGACAAAAAAAACGAACGCATACCACTATGGTAATATTATCCAAAAATACAACTTTGATTTTCTTGTTTATGTTGTGCTTGTTTACTTTATAAGATACTGCAGGTTTAAACTATTTATTCTAACAGCTCATAATGAAGTCAGACAAACAAGATCATCGACGAGAGGAGACGGGAAATATAAAACATTGATCCACAAAATTTACGTTACTCAAACTGCTTTTCAGTTACAGCAACTAAACAGTGGACTGATCTCCCTCCAGATATTAGAGTCATGTTAAAAAGGGTCATGTACACGGTTGATTTCTCGCCTCAAAAACTTTCAGAAGTGAATTTAGTGATGAAATAGCAAAAACACAAGTCGTTTTTGGCTTCTGTTGTTTTAACCGTAGCCTGTAGCGGTCCAGCGCTTTGCATTGTGGGATACAGTAGGCGAGATAGACTGGTCCGATGCATACTGGAGATTTTTTCCAAATCAGTACGACATCCGGGTATTTTTTGGTATTCTGTAGATTTTGCTTTCGTTTGCAAATTACATACTACATTTTGGCCAAACCAGTACTTACTACTAGTACAGTTCAGTCAGACAACTCATGTTTGAAATGTTTAGTTCAACAGCGAAACATTGTTAGAGTTTGGGGTCCAGACTCCGACCTCATCACTCCCTGCAGATATCATTACATGAGATATTGGGAGTGAGGATTAAACATATTTCCCCCGTCGGAGCCTGCAGGTGGATGCTGGGGTGGTGGTGGGGCAGAAAGAGCAGGCAGCGGCAGTGTTCGTGCAGGGCAACAGCAGCATTGAAGAAGCAGAGGGAGAGACAGGGAGTTTTGCAGCTTAAATAGACCGCCTAATTGGAAGGTTGCATTTGGTTTATGGCATTGAGAGTGAGGCATGTCACATGTGTATGTAGCAGTGCCGCTCGAGTTGACTGACTGAACTAGCTCGCAGGCGTCACTCCATTATGCGGATTAGATTACAGCCGTTGTCACTCAGATTAGTTTAATTATCTTTTTTGGCAATGCTGATGTGAAATTATTGTGAGAAGGCTGGCTGGAAAACCACAGCTGCACCATCACATAGTCAAACCCGAAGCACCTGCTTCCGAAATATTCCTCTTTTTCCTGGACCCATGATGTTTTCACTTCGCTTTATCAGTTGTTACAGTACACACTCAAAACTTTTAATACATTTAAGCAATTACTTTAAATCCTGATCACCTAATTTCTCTTTTAGAGAAAAATGTAATGATACAGCTATCAAATAAGGACCAAAAGTATAGGATGTCCATTGGGAAGGACGTGGCGCTGCAGCCAGCCACACACACACACAGCGTCATTCTAACCATATATATATAAATGAAGGTATGAATCGGAAGACACGAGAAGAAGAACTACTCTCATAAACATTTCCAAATTTATGAGCCAACTGCTGCATTGTAAATCAGACTTCGTTCTTATAGTTACAGCTCTGCATTTCAGTAAAGGTTTGTTTTTTTATCCCATAAAACATGTGATATCAGATCTGGTCTGATCTGACTCGACAGGTGAGATACTGTATGCTTATAACCAATCAAGTTTGATCAATTAATTGCCTGTGTCGTGCAGCAGCATTGATTTAAGACGGATCGCAACATGTATAAAATTGGTAAAACACAAAATAATAATAATAACATTAGGTATATCAAAATGAAAAGAGAAAGTCTTCCCAGTGCCTGCTGGTGAGTAACAAGGAAACCAGTCAAAAAGTGGTTTGTTAAAATCAATGAAAAGAGTAAAAGGGATACTTACAAATATAGTGGTGAAAGAAGCATCTGCTGTCTCTCTACTCTGACTGATACTGTGTCTGACAAAATGTACGACTGTGATGCTTTTATAGGTAGACAGATGACATGGTTTGGCAGTTAACTATAGGGGTAGGAATAATTACTGTTATGTTCCATTGTCAAAAGCAATTGTGCAATGTACGGAATCTGGGTCAACATAACAAAGTCATCTATGCCAGGTCCTATTCACTTTCCTATTCACCGGAACAACATGACACCAACATATCCACATTTCTGTCTGTTGAGGAAGTGTTTTCACTCTAATAGGGGGACTGAGATCCTTGTAGTCACCAGTATTAATGTGCACCAGAGATTGATTCAGACTACGTAAAAGCTGTTGATTTTGATTAAGCTGAGTATGTAGGTAAAGAACAACAAATGGACCGATTTTGAGCTGTCATTTGCTTGTAATTGCCAGCATAAAACATTATATCTATACAGAGTGACCAGAAAAACAGGACAATTAGCACAAATCAGACACAATATTTAAAGAGGACCATACAACATAGCATTAAAGGGACTGTTTGTAACTTCTTACACGTATAAAATCATTGCGGGTCGGTGTCCCATGCGTGCTCGCGTGTGGCTACGCTGTTCAGACTCAGACTCCAACACAAACTACACGGAAGCACCAAAACCGCAAAGTTCTTCCTGGTGAAGCCCGTCTTGTAAAACAGTGTTGGCCGCGGGCCATGAGAATTAACCTAGATAAACACTTAAGGTGTGATCAGTCTTCACACCACAAGTCTGGGCATGATAATTGTGAAAACAATGTTGCATAACAGGATGGTTGGTGATCAGCATAGTTTAATGATCTATTTTAGCAATGCTGATCCAAAAGTAGTTTTAGAATACTGGCTGAAATCACAATCGTACCATCACATAGGAATATTTCTGAAGCAGGTGCTTGAGTTTGACTCTTTTTCCTGGACCCATGATGTTTTCACTATGCTTTATTTGGTAATACAACACTTCATTTGACAAGATTTCACCACATTCAACACATTGTGCCTTGGGCTCAGCATCACTGCCTGCCATTACGAATCCAAATTTAATGTATTCAGGGTCATATTTCCTCACCACACGCTTCAGAGCTTTTACTGGCGCAGGGTTGTCTCCCACATCACTTTTTCGCTTTAAAAACTGATCCATTTTGTCTCACTGCATCCGAGAACGTTAGCTAGCTAACAGTGGCAAACACGTTTGTCTCTACCTGATGATGTTTGGTGTTTTTACACAAGGCCTATTGAAGGAGGTTGGGTCACACTTAATCAACGCACCTTCGGGGTACCGCACATGCGCAGTAATATCTGCTCTGCACTCGCCGAAATTGAGCCGATCGCAACGCACGACCGCAGCTCCAGTTACACTGCGCATGTGTTATACCCAATACAAGACCCGTGTCCGCCCGTGTCTCAGCCTCCTTCAATAGGCTTTGGTTTTACGGCAGCTGGCATTTTACCTCCTTTAGGTTTTACCTGTTCACTTTGCTAAATAATAATAAAAAAATAATCTAGTACCACTGCCTCCGCGGCACACTAGATGGCGCTCTGCGGCACACCGGTGTGCCGCAGCCCACTGGTTGAGAATGGCTGCTCTAGCAGACCCAAAGACTCCCAAGGAGGAACGGATCGAACCCACTACTCCTCCGAGGAAATTAATTGAAGGTGATCCTCCTCCTGCAACATTGCCACATTTTGAGCCTTTCTCTCCAGGCAGTCGAGGTTCTAGCGTTGATGCCAAGCTTAAGGTTGGTCTGGCTCGACTTCAGTTAGAAGCATAGGAGAAGAAGATGGTGCGCAAGGCAGAGTTTGACCATCGATTGCAGATTCGCAATTTAGAAATTGAGGCAGAAGTTAGGACACGGGAGCTTGATGTAGAGGCCATGAGAATCACTGCAAATCAGTCCTTAAAACTCTCGTCAGAGGAGAATGTACAAACATATAACGTTCAGAAAACAGGTTTTGATGTAAGTAACATAATGCACTCGTGCCAACATTTCGTGAGTCAGAGGTTGATTCTTACTTCAGTGTATTTATCCTGTACACCTTTTCACGTAGTTAACTTCATGTCTATAAACACTAGGTTTATTGGTTGGTGCCAACCCTTGTATGTTTTGTACACCGCTGTTTTTTAGATAATTTAGTCAGACTTAGTTAGGCCTGGTTTTGATTTATTGATTTTGTTAATTTGGCACAACCATTTTGTCCCTTCCTCCACCACATTATTTTCAACCTTTAGTCATCTTTAAGAAACACCTTTTAACTTTGCACTTCACTCTGACTTTGTCTAATCATTGGTTGTTTGTTCAGTTATTGTTCCACCTAGTGGACATAACACCTGTGACCATCAAAATCTAATCAGGTAAGCTTTGAGTCCAAGTGGACGTTTTTGCCAAAATTGAGTAAATTTGCTCAGTTTGAGATATCACGAGAATGGTATGGATGTGAGTTCACGGTGACCTTGACCTTTGACCACCAAAATCGGTTCATCCATGAGTCCAGTTGAATGTTTGTGCCAAATTTGAAGAAATTCCCCTCAGGCTTTCTTGAGATATCGTGTTCACAAGAATGATCCGGACGGACGGACAAACAACCCGAAAACATAATGCCTCCAGCTACGGCTATCGCCGGCGCGGTGGCATAAGAATAACAATACAGCTATCAAATGCCAAAAGTATAGGAAGGTATAGAGTGGGAATGACATGGTGTTGCAGCATATACTGTCTCTCTACTGTGACTGACAGATGTCTGACTGCACTGTTTTTAAAAAGGTAGACAATAGACAGGGTGTGGCAGTTAGCTATAGGTAGGAATAATTACTGTAATCTTATAATGTCGTAAACAATTCTGCAATGTATGGAATCTGGGTCAACATAACAAAGTCATCAATGCCGGTGTCACGGGTCCCAGGGATGGATGTCGCCGTAGCAGAAATGTAACCTGTATGAAGCAGGTAGAACAGGAGCAATGAGGACATGGTGCGTCTCGTTTCCTTCCAGATTGCTTCTGAGGAAACAGCAGAAGCGGGCGCTCTCTCACCAGGAACCCGGAGCAACCGAAGTGAACATGAACTACTTCTTCTTTAAAACTGTATCATCACTCCATTAATGCAAGGAAAATAAATAAATGTCCAAACATAAAAGCACATA